>NC_134234.1:161503060-162128060 GCF_965152275.1 Natator depressus
TTGCAAGAACATAGTGAAATTTTCATTTACAAAAAATGGTTTGGTTTGGTTTTCCATAGCAGAATTTATTCCAGGCAGGTACTTTACTTCATGAAACTGTAAGAATATTTACTAGAATAAATTGTTTAAAAAACAATTCTCAGTTTGCTTTTAGAAAGAAAACAATGTCTTCAGAAGTTGTAGTCAGAAACTAAACAAATTTGTTAGTCTCTAAGGTGCCACAAATACTCCTTTTCTTTAAACAAAGAATGTGTTCTGCTTTACATAATGTACAGACTTTGTGAAAAAGTTTTCCAGGTAGTCCGGAAAGTAGAATACAACTGTGAATCATTTTATGGAAAACACGATGGAATGAATTAGTCAGAAGAGGTATTTGAGTGACCCACCCCAGCTTCTGCTATCAGGAAATACTGTGACTTTCCATGGTTTTATTAAAATCATATGGCATAATAAGAAGAGCTTGCTGGTAAGGTTGCAAGCAGTTACAATCAGACCGCTCTTAACTTTACAAAAATACTCATTTGGAATGAATTTCCATGTTTAATCTCAGCTGAAATGTGAGAGGTTTTTTTTGTTTGTTTTTTGTTTTTTATTGTTGTGGTGGTGGTTTCTGGTTTTTTTTGTTTAAGAACAAAAAAGGGCCTTTTTGGATTATGCGAGTGGCCAAATTTAATGGCTGCTCTCTGAAGGAGTGAAAAAAAATTTCTGAACATTACTCCTGGGGGAATTCTGTGCCACTGCGCACACACAATTCATGTGCCATGCAGAATTCTGCCCCCACCCCAAAAGTACATTCTGCTGGAAAGGTGCTATAGTTACTCCTTTCGCCCACCATGGGCCGCTATGGCACCAGAACAGAAAGCAGCTGCTCCCAGGCGGGAGCAGCCCTAGCTGCTGATAGGGAAGAGAAAGAAGCTGCCTTCCTCACAGCACCCTGGCTGTGGGACCAGGTCAGCAGGCATGGGATATGGGGGTGACAGACACCATGGGGCATATGGGGCTGCTGGGGGAATCACAGACTGGGGTTCAGAAGGGCTAGTGCGGGGGGGGGGCTGGATGGGTGGTTGAGTGGGGGTACAAGGACACATGGGGAGAGGGTGCAGGGACACAGGGTGATGGGGCAGGGTCACAGGGGGAGGGGATGCAGGGAATCATGGGGATGGGGGAGGAGGGGTGGCTGAGTTGGGTGCAAGGACACATGGGGATGGGGGGTGCAGGGAAACATGGGGACAGGGGCAGAGGTGGCTGACAATGAGGGAGGCTAGGAGTCAGCCCTGGTCTGCATGGTGGAGGCTCCCTAGCAATCCCTCCTCAACCCCAAAAAACCTGTTCCATTCTTCTCCCACCCACACCCAGCAACCCTCCAAGTTCACACCCCGGCTCATTCCCAGCAATTACTTCCCTCTCCCTCCGCTCCTCCATTACCCCTGACACCTGCAAGCCTTTGCATTGCTTCTGAGGTGTGCGGAAAATACATTTCTTTATTGTAGTTTAAATGAATTATTACTCAGAAGTCTGTATTAATGCCTAGTAAGGAATCTTTGTCAAAAAACATTTTCTGAATCTTTTTTGAGCACAGTTGCTGACAAGTATTTTGAAATAAATTACAAAAATAATTGAAACTAGTGTGATATTGTTATTTTGACAAAAAAAATGTTGAAATTTTGCAGAATTTTAATTTTTTTGGTGCACATTATTTTGGCACAGAATTCCCCCAGGAGTAGAACATGCTCAGTGGGTATCTAAGATTGTTGGCAAAATGTAATGATTAAGGCTACGTTTTAGTCATGGGTATTTTTAGTAATAGTAATTGACAGGTCACGGGCAGTAAACAGAAATTCACAGCACATGACCTGTCCATGACTTGTACTTTTTACCCCTAACTAAAACTCGGGCCACGGGGCCGTGGGTGCTTGGGGAGAGTTGGCGGGGCTGGCAGACTCCCTTCCAGGTTCTGATGGGCATGTCTCTGCAGCTCTTAAGGGGAGGAGTGGCCAGGAGGTTTTCATGCGTTTCTCCCACCACAAGCACCAGCCCCGCAGCTCCCATTGGCCGGGAACTACAGCCAGTGGGAGCTGCGGGGGCAGCACCTGCAGGTGCAGGCAGCGTGCGGAGCCCACTGACCCCTCCGCCTAGGAGCTGCAGTGGGAACCAGAGACCCCCCTTCTCCCCCCGAGGTAAGTGCCTCCCCGCACCCTCCCACACACCCAAACTGTTGCTGCTGGCCCAGGGGCTGCCTGGCTCTGGAAGCCCCTGAGCCAGCACCGGATGCTGCAGAAGTCACAGAAAGTCAAGGAATCTGTGACAGACATGCAGTCTTAGTAATGATGCCTCCATCTTTTTATGAAATTGTAGTGTGTGTGTTCCCAGCTGAACAGGCTGTTGCTCTCTAGCTATTCCTAGGACAGTCTGTGGGAGATAGTACATGTTTCATTGAAAACCCACCAAGCACATTTCTCAAATCTTCCTTTGAAATCCAGATCAGGATTAGTAATGGATATGTATTTTATATTGTGGATCCTGAGATCTGTGTTGTCTCCACTAGTGTGCAGTATGTTCTTCCGTTCTCAGATTACTCTCAGAAAGAGAAATGTCTCTATTTGCCAGTGTTGTTTGTGGTGGTGGTGTAGCTGTGTTGGTCCCAGGATTTTAGAGAGAGAGGGTGGGTGAGGTAATATTTCATTGGACCAACTTCTGTTGGTGAAAGAGACAAGCTTTCAAACTTACACAGACCTCTCCCTCAGGTGAAAGTTTGAAAGCTTGTCTCTTTCCTCAACAGATATTGGTGCAATAAGATATTACCTCACCCACCTTGATTCCATTTACCAAGACATATCACAAAATAAATGGATTCACTGCTGCCATATTAACACAGAATTGTAGAAAACTGTCTCTAGCCTAATAGTAATATACGGAATGTATTCCTTTACGGAGGTGTAAACTTCAAATATATGGGTTTAGCTGCCTTTTCTTTCTGTTCCACATCTGTACTTCATCCTTCAGGCCAAAATTTAGTCCTAAGGCTGTACAGTTGAAATGACCAAAACTGCAAAAGTTTTAAGGCTTCTGTATCAACTTTCCATACCTGTGTATTTTGATACACATTTAACATTATATGTAGAAATGGAGTTTGTTTTGAGAAGTAATTGTAAAAATAGCATCTTCACATGCAACAGATTAAGCAAATAATATGACCTTCTTATTTCACTTTTCAGGTTAGCACCACTTTTAATCTACATATTTAACAGAAGAATAGCAATAGAAAACATTACATGTGCAATGTTCAATGTTGCTGTGGCAGCCTTAGCTTTGCGTATCTTTGCTTTTAACTGTGCTACCTCTACAACATGCTAATCTTTTTGCACTTAATTATGCATATGTATGATATGATGAAAGAGAAAATCTTCCAGCTTCTTATAGTAGAACACTTTCATAACCAATTAAACCAATCTGATGATATTCCTTATTTTGGGGTGTTCTGCAGTTCAGGTTTCATAGATTTTTACATCCAGAGACTTTGCCTTCAGACTTCAGAAGATCCATTCAAGGAGGACAGATTTATTTACTTGCTGAGTGTTTACAGCTCAGCTCAGCTCTGACAGAGTATGCCAGTTGACCTCAAGATAACTGGAAAAAAAAAGTATTTAAGGTATTGAAGTAGATACCTTTACTCTGTTTTTTAAAAATCAACCAAATATGGCTTTTACTTTATTTTTTTTTTTATTATTTTTAAAAACAGACATTAGGACAAACGCATCCCTAAGATAATTTCTTGATCCATATCAGGATGGATTTGGCTTATCACTTGTGTAGGCAGGCCAATACTGTAGATACATACGTATGTTTCAAGTGTCAGCTATATGATATGATACTTGGACAATTATGTTTCAGTCCTGATAGCAATGCTAGAATACATTCTTACTGACCTTTCATCCTTTGAGTTCTAAGCATACCTCATCCTTGGTTCATAATAGTGTTTTGTTTCTGATTTTATATTTTTATAAATCATGTGGATCTTTGTGATTAGAGTGTTTAAACTAGGGCTGTCAAGGGATTAAAAAAATTAATCTCCATTAATCCTGCTGTTAAACAATAATAGAATACTACTTATACAAATATTTGTTGATGTTTTCCACATTTTCAAATATATTGATTTCAATTACAACACAGAATACAAAGTGTACAGTGCTCACTTTATTTTTTATATCAATATTTGCACTGTAAAAACAAAATAGTTTTTCAATTCACTTAATACAAGTACTGTAGTGCAGTCTCTTTATCATGAAAGTTGAATTTGCAAATGTAGAATTATGTACAAAAATAACTGCATTCAAAACTAAAACACATGTAAAACTATAATGTAAACTTTAGAGCCTACAAGTGCACTCAGTCCTATTTCTTGTTCAGCCAATCGCTCAGACAGACAAGATTGTTTACATTTTCAGGAGATACTGCTGCTTGCTTCTTGTTTACAATGTCACCTGAAAGTGAGAACAGGTATTCGCCAGTGTTGTAAGATATTTACATGCCAGATGTGCTAAAGATTCATATGTCCCTTCATGCTTCAACCACCATTCCAGAGGACATGCGTCCATGCTGATGATGGGTTCTGCTCGATAACTATCTAAACCAGTGCAGACCAACGCATGTTCATTTTCATCATCTGAGTCAGATGCCACCAGCAGAAGGTTGTTTTTCTTTTTTGGTGGTTCAGGTTCTGTAGTTTCCACATCAGTGTGTTGCTCTTTTAAGATTCCTGAAAGCATGCTCCCTACCTCGTCCCGATCAGATTTTGGAAGGCACTTCAGATTCTTAAATCTTGGGTTGAGTGCCGTAGCTATCTTTAGAAATCTCACATTGGTACCTTATTTGCGTTTTGTCATCTCTGCAGTGTAAGTGTTCTTAAAATGAACAACATGCTGGGTCATCAACCGAGACTGCTGTAACATGAAATATATGGTAGAATACAGACAAAACACAGAGCAGGATAAATACAGTTCTTCCCCAAGGAGTTCATTCACAAATTTAATTAATGCATTATCTTTAACGAGCCTAATCAGCATGGAAGCATGTCCTCTGGAATAGTGGCCAAAGCATGAAGGGGCATACGTATGCCCAGGTTATCTGGCACATAAATACGTTGCAATGCCAGCTACAAAAGTGCCATGCAAACATCTATTCTCACTTTCAGGGGACGTAAATAAGAAGCGGGCAGCATTATTTTCTGTAAATGTAAACAGACTTGTTTCTCTCAGTGATTGGCTGTACAAGAAGTAAAACTGGGTGGACTTTGGTTTGTTTTTGAGTGCAGTTATGTAACAAAAAAAACTCCATTTGTAAGTTGTGCTTTCATGATAGAGATTGCACTACGCTACTTGTATGAGGTGAATTGAAAAATACTATTTATCATTTTTACAGTGCAAATATTTGTAATAAAAATAATGTAAAGCGAGCACTGTACACTTTGTATTCTGGTTTATAATTGATATCAATATATTTGAAAATGTAGAAGAACAACCAAAATATTTAATAAATTTCAATCAGTATTCTATTTAACAGTGCAATTAAAACTGCGATTAATCACAATTAATTTTTTCAATCGTGCTTAATTTTTTTGAGTTAATAACATGAAGTAATTGTGATCGACAACCCTAGTTTAAACCAATATTTACCAAAGAGAAGCTTTTGAAATTAAAATCTGGATTTAATGGTAAATGTTTGTTGAATTCGCTCTGTGAAATTTAAGAGAGTATGTGGTATGTGAGGGTATGAAATAAAGTTGACTACTGAGAAAGTGTGATTCAGGAAAAAAGCTTTTTAATTTAAATATCTACCAAAAATACCACACTTTTATTTGCAAAATAAATAAATATAAAGGAGATTTCCCAAGAATGGGGTTATGATCAATTTTATAACTGCCCCATTAGTCTGTTTTGTTAAAATTGTGGAGATCTTATGATTTGATGTCAGACTCTGTCTTCAGATCATCCTGAATGAAAAGGAGAAACGTAGTTTCAGCTGGCAAGATATATAATATTACAGGAGGAAAAAAAACAGTAACCTGATCATCTCTCATATCTGTTCCCTTTAACTCCCATCTATTCAAACCACAGTCACCCATTGGTACTCTGTTTCCACTCAGTGTGCTGTTTAATATGGTGGTTACTTAGGAAGATCCCGCCATTGGAAGAGGAGTGGAGGAGGAGAAAGAAGCAATAATGTTGCAATTCCCTAATTCTGTGACTTTCATATTTACCAGGTAGTGTTAACTTTACTGGTTGATACTTGGGGAAACAGCTGCTTATTTTGAATAGTGAGATGCATATCACAGGGATGGTTGCTTCTTACTCACTTAATTTGCATATTACATTTCAGCCAATGGAAATGCATCTTCATGGACTATACGGTCAAATTGCTGGGCATATATTCTAATTTTTTTTCATGATCACTAGTTCACTTAAAAAAAAAGTATTTCTGTGGTATGTGACTGATATAGTCTACCTCAAGATGATAAACAGCAAAGCCTCTGATTTGAAATTTAGTGATTCATTCAGACCCTGACTTAGGAAAGCATAATTGCTGATTCCATTTTTCAATTTAAACTAATTGCCATCGGTCAGAATTTTTTCAAGAAATGTACCTTGGAAAGAAAAAGAAAATATTACTGTTCCTTGAAAGGATTTGTACCTAATTTATTTTTTTTTAATCCTTTGGCATCCTTGTAACAGCAACATATACCATGTCCCAGTGGATCAATTATTGTTGTTCCATATTATTCTTTTCAATTGCTTGCATCATGTTCACAAAGGAGAAGTATGTCGACGCACTGGCTTGAGTAGGCATGATCATATCATGGCTTTTTTGATATTGGCTAACTGAGGGGTTTTGTTCTTTTTTTTTCTTTTGACAGATATGGTTATTTTTAGAGCCCTTAGCACAGTGGGGCCTGACTGTTTTTAGATCTTTGCCCATCCATCCTGCTGGACATCTTGCACTCACATAAAACACTTTTTAGAGATCCTACTGTTATGCTTTAGACGAGCAAGTGATCAAGCCTTTGCTATGGTTGAATATTAGTGGCAGAACTCAATTCTCCCCCCTTCTAAAAGACACAAAAACAAGCAACCTTGTAGCAAATAACTTCCCATTATCAAGTGCCTGAATCTTCGCTATTGTATTAGCATCGTTTTAGTGTGTTTCTGGTAAATGATCTACTTCCTGGGATTTCTCCACATACAAGCAACCTCTGCTCTGCCAACTGGGTGCCTTCTTAGTCTTTGGTTCCAAGGATCTCTTATGCATAGTTTTTATACTCCCCTTTTCTGAGTGGCAAGACTCAAAGCTGGCACCACTTTTATGGCTCTTCCTTGGCCAAGGCCTTGTGTCAAGGACCTAGTCCATTTGTCCCTAGAAAGAAGACTCCTTTGTATCTGGTTTTGCATTTTTCTGGCACTAGTCCTTGATTTGTCTCTCAAGATCCTAACCCTAACAGCCTGGCATGTAAGAGTTGTTTCTCTTTCTCCTTTGTTTGGAATTGACGTGGGGTGGCTGGGGGAGAGAATCTGACAATCACTGCACTCTTTAAATCCAAAATTTTTATGCTTTCTTTTCCTATAGTAGCTGCCATTGACTAAATTTTTAAAAAAACTTTAGCCTACAAAATGTATCAGTAGTATTAAAAAAAATCCCAATGGAATTGACAAAGCTGTTGCAATCAGGTCCTTAGCGGCCTTTGCTTTTGGGGAGGTGTTTGATCATGGGGGTACAATTCAAAAATACGCTAGAAGACATCTTTTTTTCCATAGCATTTTTATAGTCCTTTTTAGGTTTAAGCCCAAATGGAGGGTGAATCTAGTATACAAGCTCTTAATTCTCCCTTCAAACCTATGCAGGGTATTCCTTTGAAGTTCTTAACCCTTAACTCCTTTTTTTTCTAATGGCAATTGTCTCTACTTGCCTTGACTAGGAGTTAGCAGCCCTGGCTTAGACTTTCTTCTATACTTTGTCAGAAGAACAAAGTTGTCATCGGTACTCTTTAGTTTGTTTAGTCCCCACATTTCGATCAGATCCAGAATATCTGTCTTCCCTCTAATAGTTCTCTCCTGAGATTAATTGGTGCCTCCATAACTCAGATATCAGAGTTTGGAATTTTTACACAGATAGAAGGGAATTTTGGTGCTGATGAGTTTGTTCACGTATCAGAGTGGATCAGTGATGCTTGAGTGTTTAGAATCAGCCTTATGTAGTGGTGGTCAAGACCTACTTTACCGAAAGCACTGCCACTTCCTAAGCTGGGAAGTAAGGCTTCCTAAGGACAGATCTGCTAAGGCACAATGTGTAGTTTTCTAAATACACTTACTAGGAGATGTGGAGTTAGTCACTAGAGCTGGTAGAGTTGTACAAAGCATTTGTATAGCTTCTGTTCCCGGAATAATCTTGCTTTAATGTATGTACAGTGATACTTAGACACGATCTGTAGTTACACTGACCTTGTTCACTTGGAATATAGACTTTTTAAAAACCACTTAATTCTACAGTGGATATAATTAGTTTTGATACCCCACTGCAGTGGTTTCTCTGTTCTAATGCTCACTTACATTTCAGCACAGAAAAATATAAAAGTTGTGTGTCTGTTGAGGAAGTCACTGCTAATACATAAGTTCTCGATATTTTTTCCACTAGAAAATGCAGTTCTATTTGACAATATGAACAGGAATGTAATGCTGAATGCTTGGAAATGTAGGTAATTATGGATTTTCCAGTAAATATAGCATATGAAGAATACTTATTAAAATACCGTTACACACACACATTAAAATATTTGCTCCATGTAGCTCCATGTGTGTATTTTAAGGAAATACTTTCCATAAAAGGGGAAATACATCATTGAAGAAACTTTTTAATTTATAAAGGTATATGCCACATTAAAAAAATAGAGTTTAGTAAATGTGTCTAGCTGGTTACGCAAACATTTTCTGCAGTGGAATTTCCAAATTACCACTCTAATATTACCAGTCAGTGAACAGGAATTTAATGTTTAATGCTTGGAAATATAAGTAAGTCATGGATTTTTCCAAGGAAGGAATTAAGCACTGTAGGTATTATTTTCTGCCAGTTGAATGTGTTACAGTTTTCCAACTAATGGTCAGCCAATCTGTAAATAGCCTTTCTATGAAAAAGCACAGCTTTTTATACTCTGTTTGGACACATGAAAACTACATGATCAAGTATAAAAATATATTGTTATGTGTTATTGTAATAATATTTCCTTTAATGAGAACCTATTCAGTATAACAAGTTTTAAAAAAAACCTGCAGCACTGTTTCCAGGAAGGAAAGAACTTGTTTCAGTACATTCAAAAAAGGAAATTAAAGCATTGTCAGAGCACTTGTTATGATTCTTTTACCCCTCACTGGATTGACTACAAAATAAATAGTTATACAGTAGTTCTGTGCAGAACAAGGACCAAATTCTGCCCTTGGATACATGAGTCCCACTGATATCTATAGCTAAGGCACACTTTGATCTGCAGTCAAAATTTGGACTCCTTGTATCATACACTCCCCAATACACTATTAAAGTAAACGTGATTTATTAAAAACTGTACTTTTGGAGGATTGTTCTTGATGATTTTTAAAATATTAGCAGTAGAGGTAGGCGGCATTTTATGGGAATTTTTTTGTCAATCTTGTGACAAACTTTTGAATCTGGGTTTTAAAAAAAGCATTTAGCAATTGGGTAAGCATTTACTAGAGCTAAGTGGTTTTGCAGTTCATGTGCTTTTAATAGAATCCTTTAATCTTTCAGTAAAGGGAGAAAAGAGAGATATGGGACTTCAGGAGTTATTGATGACACCATAGACAAAACTGCTTCACAATCTACATGGTCTTACACGCATTAAGGAGTGGTAATGAAATAGTATTGCATACCCCTGCAAAAGAGATTATTTGGGGCACAATGAGCAACTGCCCCAAACCACCCTCTACATCCTTTCAGAGAAGAAAAAACAAAACCCCTCCAAAGCAATCCTGTCCAAACCAGCCAGAGATCACCTTAACACAACCCACAAAGAATGATAACAAATCTTAAGGAATCATGGACACCTGACCATATTCCATCACTTGGAGATCATCCAGACAACGACACTTGCAAAATATCGGTGGACTTCAGGCGACACCAAAGATTTCTCATAATCCCAAAGGGAAACATTTAGAGTGCCATTGTCAAGAGATGGAGTCTTGGGTGAGGGCCTCAAGAGTACTGTTTTGAGTTAAGTCAGCACCTCGGCCGTATGTTTAAAAAATAAATAACATCTTGCCTTTCTCCTTCAGCTGTGCAAGTACCTCTATGCTTTTTTTTCTCTAGCCTTGAGAGGCATGCATTTAGAACAAGGGTTCTCCAACAGTGGCTTCAGAGCATTCTTCCTTTATACAAGTCTGATAACAGCTTGGTCTTCCAAAGGAGACTGAAGAACCTCCAAAAAGGTCTTTCACCCAGTGAAAGCAAAGGTGAACGCTGAACGAAAACCATAAAAGGCAATTCATCTTGTCAATATTGAGTCAAACCCAAGATTCAAAATATATACAAACTGTGTAAATAGAGAAAAAAATCATTATTTTGGTTAATGTGTATCAGAGTGTCTGCAATATAATGATCAGTGCTTTTATGGTAACTCTTTATTAGATTTTGAGTTGCAAGTCTAGGTAAACACAGTGACATTGCTGATTCATTCTTTCCATTCATTCTACCTCATATTGAACTTACATGCTATCTCTTCCCTTTATCTTTTAGAATGAAAAATAATTTTTAAGATAAGAAATTTCTTGGCTTTTTCACATATGATTTTTCCAGAAGGCATTAACTGATGTTGGAATATTTGGGAGACAAGGTGGGTGAGGTAAAACAGAGCTTATCTTCAGGTCTTTGTATAAGCCCAACAGCTTGTCTCACCAACAGAAGTTGTCCAATAAAAAAATATTGCCATCCACTTAGTCTCTCTAATATCCTGGGACCAACACTACTGCAACAACACTGCATACAACACTGGAATATTTGACCGACATCAGCATTTTAATGTTTTAAAGTCCCAGTATAATGAAGACTAGGTAGGTACATGCTTAACAAATGCACAAACCCCCAAAATTTTCCTAATTTCTCAGCAAATATTTAATAGAACAGAATGCTCTCTCAAGGTTGACATTGAGACTTAGTTTATTCAATTTACTACAGTACACTTTTCAAATCTTTTAATTACATAACACTATCCATGTAGAGTTAAAATTTGAGAGCCTGGGCTATTACTCTATCCCCTCCCTCCCCCCCATTCAGTCTAGATTTCATATATCCCTCCTGTTTTCTTTAACAGATTTCTGGGAAGTATTTTTAAAAAGTGGAATTTAAAAAAAATACACATCAGAATAAATGACCAAACTACATTTTAAGTAACGTTGAGCCCAAATTGCCATGGAAGACATAGGACTCAAAACGCAGCACAACTCTTTTGGGCCTACTATGCAAGGGGATGCCAGACAATGAAAGGTCTAGTTTGAATATTCCTGTGCACTGTGGAGCATCGCTCGACTTGGGCTCAGTCTGTAATAGCATCAGAGGGTTTTGACGAGTAAGGCAGGTTAGGTGTTGGGGCTTAGGATTGACTATTAAATACACAGCAGTATGGATCCACTGCCAATACTCTTCCCCTTCCATCACCTGGGGTTTCCACATAGCTGCTTTGCCTCCCTCTGTCATTCTGCACCCTTACTTTGGGAGTTTTCATCAGCTCATGTGGCTCTAGCATCTTTATGCCAGGACTCTCAAAACTGCCTTTCCACTTCTTACCTCTTCTCTCCATCCTCCATCCAGGCGCATGTCTGTACCTGTCTAAGATGGATCCTAGATACCTCACCACTTATTTAAACATTAACTTCACCAATAGTGAACTACTGGGGGCCGGTTCTTTGTGATAATATCCCCTTTATGCTGCTCCAGTAGCTTGATGACAGCATGTTTCCCTTGCCAGGATACAAGGGAATAGCATAGGGATTTCCTCAGGTGATGTAGACGTGACCCTACACTTCACACCAGCCCCTGGCATAGGAGTTATACTGGGGAATGGCTGGAGTGTGGCTGCACTCCAGCTGTGGGAAGAGTAAATATGAAGGAGTGTAAAGGTGGCATGAAGCCACCTTCCTCCCCCTCCCCCCATTTCTCCCCTTCATCTTGTCCACCTACCCCTATTCCTCAGCCAAACAGAGCTCTGGTAAGATGGAGAATCAGTTCTATCTGGTCCAAATTTTGAATTGTAAGCCCTTGGGGCAAGGAATATGGCTCCATTCTGAGTTCATGCAGCACTGTGCACAATAGGGTTCTAGGTGCTACTGTGATACACTACAGAATAATTAAACCATACAGATTGTACCTCTTTCTAAATCCCTTTGTTTTGTAAGGGATAAACAGCTATAAAGTATTCTTCATATGCTATGTGCACAACGTCACTCAAATTTCTGATGGGCCACTTTTTGGTTTAGTTCCTGTTTTATACCATGTGCCCCTTTTTTCTTTCTAATAGTTAATTTGCCTTAAATACCCATTATTTGTTAATTTGGTCTAACTTTTCCCCAGACCTGATGTTCAAACTAATACTTTCTAAAACTCTATTTTCAAGCGGCTTTCATTTTTTCCTAGGTATAGTAGTGGGAAGAATATCTGATGCTTCCTGTATTCCACAGCACAGTAATAAATTCACCCCTGAAGTTTTAAATGTATTTATTTATGTATGGTGTATATCTTTAGGAAAAAAACATTACTTATTACTTACTTCTGTTCTTCTATATGTATCTTGCAGATACTTTTTATCTCCAGTAAAACTGTTTTTCAGATCTTTATTTCTTATTTAACAAGAATTTCCTTATTGCTATTTTATGTTAAAAATTCTTACACTGTTTAAATGTGCTACTAAATAGATGGGTTTGTTGCCTTTTTTTTTTTTTTTAAACTCCTCTTGGGATATTTTTCCTTCTACCACAGAGGAGGAGAGCTGATTCTAAAGAGGCCTACAAATCCAGTAATTAATGTAAAAAAATAACTTTTTACATTACCAGCCTCTTAAATTTCCTCATCGTGGTGACACGCATTGTTTCAAGACAAAAGTGTTACGCTCTCATTTTTTAAAGAAAAAAACTACAGAATCATCCTTTAGTGTCACTGGATTTTCTTTTCCAAGTATTTCTATCCATTTTGTTCTGGCTACGTGTTTCCCTGTAGGCTGTTTCCTTTATTTAAAAAGGTGTTGTATCTCTGGGAAAAAGCTTCTATAATTCCCTTGACTCACTTGTGACCCCAGAAGAACAAAACCCAGCGTATAACTTACTACAAAGGACTTGTGGTTTCACAATTTCCTCCATTTAAACACACGCTGCTTTTGCCATCATTAATACTGTGGTAAATAGTAATCAATTGATATTTAAATACTTTTTTAAAGGTCAGTTTCCAGGCTGAAATAAATGTATAAAATATGGGAAATGTAATAAATCCTCTAAGGAAAAAGCATGTTTGATTGGCTCACCTGTGTTACAATAGGTGTATATCCCTAACTCCTCCATGAATTATCTAATTCTTTTTTTAACCCAGTTAGTTATCCTTTTGGCCTTCACAATATCCCCAGGCATTGAGGTTGACTCTGCATTGTGTGAAGAAGTACTTCCTTATGTTTGTTTTTAAACCTTCTGCCTATTAATGTCATTGGGTGACCCCTGGTTTTTGGTATATTAAGGGGCAAATGACCCCTTCCTTTTAATTTTCTCTATACCGTTCATGATTTTATAGATCGCTATCATTTCACCCCCTTAGTCATTTTCTTTTCCAAGCTGTACAGTCCTAGTCTCTAATATCTCCTTGTCTGGAAGCTGTTCTATATTCCTAATCATTTTTGTTGCCCTTCTGTGCACATTCTCCACTAATATATCTTTTCTGAGATGGGGCAACCAGAACTGCATGCAGTATTCAAGGTATGGGCATAACATGGGCTTTATATAGTGGCATTATGATATTTTCTGTTTTATTATCTATCCCTTTCCTAATGGTTCCTAACATTGTTAGCTTTTTTGACTGATTCTGCACATTGAATGGATGTTTTCAGAGGATTGTTCACGATGACTCCAAGATCTTTCTTGAGGGATAACAGCTAATTTAGACCCCACCATATTGTATGTATAGTTGGGATTATGCTTTCCAATGTGCATTAGTTTGTCCTTATCAGCATTGAATTTCATCTGCCATTTTGTTGCCTAGTTGTGTGAGAGACCTTTTGTAGCTCTTCACTTAACTTTGGACTTAACTATCTTGAGTAATTTTGTATTGTCAGCAAATTTTGTGACTTCACTGTTCACTCCCTTCTCCAGATCATTTATGAACAGGTTGTACAACATGGGTCCCAGTATAGATCCTTGAGGGACCCTGCTATTTACCTCTTTTCATCGTGAAAACTGATCATTTAGACCTACCCTTTGTTTCCTGTCTTTTAACCAGTTACTGATCAATGAGAGGACCTTCCCTCATATCCATGACTGCATAATTTGCTTGTCAACAGCTTTCTGAAAGTCTAAGTACTCTATATCAACTGGATCACTGTTGTCCACATTTTTATCAACACAAAGAATTCTAGTAAATCACTGAGGCATGATTTCCCTTTACAAAAGCTGTGTTGACTCTTCCACAATATATCGTGTTTATCTATGTATCTCTGATGATTTTGTTTACTATAGTTTGAGCAAATTTGCCTGGTACTGAATTTAGGCTTACCAGCCTGTAATTGCCAGAATTGTTGCTGGAGCCTTTTTTTAAAAATAGGCACTATATTAGTTATTCTCCAGTCATCTGGTAGAGAGGCTGACTTAAGCTATAGGTTACATACCAATTTTATATTTGAATTTCTTCAGAACTCTTGGGTGAATACCATCTGGTCCTAGTGACTTATTACGGTTTAATTTATTGACTTGCTCTAAAGCCTCCTCTATTGACACCTCAATATGGGACTGTTCCTCAGATCTGTCACTTCAGGTGTGGAAATCTCCCTCATATCCTCTTCAGTGCAATGTAAATAATCCATTTAGCTTCTTCACAGTGGCCTTGTCTTCCTTGAGTGCTACTTTAACACCTTGATCGCCCAGTGACCCCACTGACTCTTCGGCAGATTTCCTGCTTCTGATGCACTTGAAAAAAAAATGCTGTTAGTGTTTCTGTCCTTAACTAATTGCTCTTCAAATTCTTTTTTGGCCTGCCTGATTGTACATTTACACGTGACTTGCCAGAGTTTATGCTCCTTTCTATTTTTCTCACTAGGATTTGACTTCCAGTTTTTAAAGGATGCCTTTTTGCCTCTAACCACCTTTTACTCTGCTGTTTAGTCATGATGTTGTTTTTTGGTTGTCTTATTAATTATTTTTTATTTGGGATATACTTTGTTTTATCCTCTATTATGGTGTTGATTGAGAACAACTGCAAAACCACTGCCTAACTTCTTTCATGTATGGTTTTGCATGCCACTGCAGGGACTTACAGCTTTACTTAAAGTAGCTGCAGGAGTGTTGTATTTTTGCATAGCTGCAGAAGAAGATGCATCCACTTTGTACTGTTTTCCTTGCTGAAGGAGAAAGATCAAGGCTGTCAGGTGCCCACAGACAGTCTAATGTCCGGCAGAATGTATCTGCCGATTGTTTTTAACAGGGAAGTCCTGTTAGACTTGCCAAAAGAGGCATTAAAAAACCAAAAACATCCAGATTAAAAAAAATTTAAAAAAACAAAACCCCAAAACATTTGGCTGTTAAAATTATTGCAGAATCTCCCTCTTTATATGCATTTCTCCTGTTTCTCTATCATATTACCTTTTTTAAGCCCCATTTACTGATAACTGCCAGCATAGACTCTTTCACTATATGGGAGGTAAGAAAGTTCTCTAGCTCCCTGTCCCTACTACTCTTTTTTTTTTTTGTGGATCAGCCAGCTGACAAAGATGTAAAGACAGCAGCCTCTTGTTAAATTAGTTTCTCTCCTTACAGGAAAGTTTCTTGCTCCCACTGACTGGAAAATTAGAGATGCTCAAAGAGGTTTCTTGTATGACTAAAATGTTGATGATTTGGTTCGAGTATTCAGGAAACCCATTTACACAGGTACAGAGTGTTTTGGATGACTGCTTGTATGTTTGTCTAACTTGAGTTTGCCTCTTTTTTTTTTTTTTCTTGTTCCTTGAGTAATTTCTTCAGTTCTTTTTGCAGAGTGTGCCTTAAAAATAACCTCTTATCCAGAGTGCAAAACAGGAATGCAGGCTGTGTTTCACATCCTGTTCTTTAGAATGCCTTTCACACACTTACGCATTCCTGTTCCTTTATTGGGATCTGGGTAAGAGGTTGACTTTAATTTTCACACATGCGCAAAAAATATACTTTCCTGATACCAGACATGTATAGATAATCTTGTTTCCCTGACTTTGAAAAACAAAACCTATCAATGCTATTAGGAAAGTTCATTCCAGGATAGTGTTTAACCTTTATTATCTTAAACTTTATGTAGTACATAAAAACAGGAATGAAAACAGTACATAGACACAGAAAATCAATAACTGTATAATAAGGTGGGGGTGTTCAGGGTATGAAGTGCAACCTTTGAGGTTTGGTGTAAACATTCACCAAGTGTAAGAAGGCCACAGCTGGATTATGAAATTCTGGTTTTGTTGCTTGTAGGACAAACATTTAACAGCATTGTCAATTCTGTAACTTCTAATATTACATGGGTTTTCCTCCTTGGTCTCCCAGTCAGTGATAGCATAGGTGTCAACTAAAAAAAGGCGATGTTTGTGGCTTTCCTCTTTTTTGTGACCCCTTCATATTTGTCTTGCATGTGTCCCCTGGAATTCCTGATATCCTTTTATACACCCTCTGTGGCTTTCAGTGTCTCCTTATTCCCCTTCATGTTCCCACTATACCACTTGTCCATTCATATTTCCACTATCCTCTTGTCACCTATCAGTTACCCATCATCTCTCTCCCCCAACCCTCCCAAAAAAACCCTGCTGCTTGGGCTTCCACTCAAGTCTGCTTTTGTGCCCTGAGACTGCTACCAACTAAGCATCATGGAGGAGGAGTAGCTAGAGGGTACAAGAATAGGGGACTGTAGTCTCCAGCCACCCTCTTCTCTACTCATACAGCAACTTAGTGGCAGAAATCAGCTTCTAGAAACTTGGGCTTCATCAGTCACAATCCCTGAGGCTTTGGCTGGAAATGAAAACATTAAGAAAGCAGAGCTGCCATGTTTCTCTTATCTCGTGTGCTACTTATATGTTTGATAGCCCTTTCGCATGTTCAGCAGGTTCCTCTTGCATCCAGCTAGAGTGTAAGGTTGCCAACTGTCTAATCACAAACCCAAACACCCCTGCCATGCCCCTTCCCTGAGGCCCTGCCCCAGCCACGCCCTTCTCCGAGGCCCTGTCCTGCTCACTCCACCCTCTCCATCCATCGCTCGCTCTCTCTCACCCACTTTCACCTGGCTGGGGCAGGGAGTTGGGTTGTGGGAGGGGGTGCTGGCTCTGGGCTGGGGATGAGGGGTTCAGAGTGTGGGAGGGGGCTCCAGGCTGTGCCTGGGATGGGGTGGGGGTGCAAGCTCTGGGAGGGAGTTTGGGTGCTAGAGGGGACTCAGGACTGGGGGAGGGGTTTAGAGTGCAGGAGGGGGCGTGGAGTGTGGGCTCTAGGAGGGGGCTCAGGGCTGGGGCAGAGGGTTGGGGTGCAGGAGGGGGTGTAAGGTCTGGGAAGGGGTTGGGGTGCAGGCTCTGGCCATGTGGTGCTTACCTCGTGCCGCTCCTGGAAGCAGCCGGCATGTCCCTGCGGCCCCTGGGCGGGCCGGGGGCTCCACATGCACCTCAATTTAGGCAGCCAGGGTCCCTCTCTGCCTCCCCCTTCTTCTCCCCCTGCTGGTGCACCAGGCCAACATGGAGGCAAAACATCAAATTGTGCATGTCCCTAGTAGTCAAGTGTTGGGAAGAAGGAAGGGTGATATTGCATTAGAGCAGCCAGAGACAGATTCTGTGAAATTCTGTGTTTTTTTCAGTGTTTCTTTCAGGATGTGTCATTTGTGTGGTGATATCAAATGCCATAAAACAACATTGCCACCGAGTTGTCACACAACATCAGGAAGTTGTAATAGTTATTTTGTTGTAACTTCTGATTGCTTCTAAAATAGATATTCAGTTCTTCAAGGTAGAGTACTGCTTTAATTACTAACACTTTATTAGATAAAACAGAATAGTTAACAGTATACATTTATTTTCTTGTATAAAGACACAGCAAGTTCTTTAGTTTAACTGTTTTTTGTTTATAATACACACTATCTTATTTTTAACAGAATATCTCCGAGCATGTAGACTGTTTCTTTTAATCAAAATACAGCACCAATGGGTTAGACTATGTTTTAAACTAATCTCTTTCCAAACTTCACTTTTCAGATTGAAGACAAAACATTTTGTTCCCTGGTTGATACATTATATGGGAAGTTTTGGAGCAGGACAATTTTATTTATTTATTTTTGGCAGAGTGATATTTGGTGATTTTGTTGACTTGTATTACAGTAACCCAGAAGCCTCAGTCAGGTTTTGAGCCACAAAAGTAGTCTCCAGAATGGGGGTGACTGTGCCATCAGGAAGAAACATGAAGTCATCCTGTTTGGGCCTCAGTGACAGGAAGAGGAGCATTAGCACAGGAATACTGATAGGTTTTGTTATGTCTCATTTCCCATAGAACTAAGTTCTCCTTAGTTCCATTACCTCTTTTATGGAAACTGCTTTTGTGAGTAAATGCCATGTGTGTTTTCCATAGCAAATTAAGGTCCAATCCTGTTTCCATTAAAGTCCCGAGAGGAATGCTACCCATTGACATCAGTGAGAGCAGGATTAGGCCCTAAAACTATGTATCTAGAATGGTTGTTACATGGTCAAAAAGTCTTGTCTCTTAGTTGAACCCCCATATTCAAATACATCATCATGCTTTGGGCAGACTAGTAATACACTTACTGTACCATGAAGGTGATGTTCAGGAAAAAAAAAGGCTTCTGAGTAGAAATAAACTGAATATAGAACTCTGCAACAAGAACTAGAATAACTTGACTAAGTATGTGGTCAGTTAATGCTGTGATATCACCGTTGTGATTTAAGTTGACTTGTTCAGTTCATTGCTGAAAGCTGGATTTCTGGGTGTATCAGTATAGAGAAATTTTTTAATTAGTCTTCCATTTTTGAAGTGGGGTTTGGAATATATATGTATATTCAAAGAGGTATTTTTTGCTTTTAGAGTTCTTAAAATACTTCTGTTCACTCCATATGATGAAAATGGCCGGCATTACTGGCAAAGAAAATGCTGCCATTAATATTTTTATATAACTTGCAATTAGGCAACAAATCAGAGCATTTCATAGAATCATAGAATATCAGGGTTGGAAGGGACCCCAGAAGGTCATCTAGTCCAACCCCCTGCTCGAAGCAGGACCAATTCCCAGTTAAATCATCCCAGCCAGGGCTTTGTCAAGCCTGACCTTAAAAACCTCTAAGGAAGGAGATTCTACCACCTCCCTAGGTAACGCATTCCAGTGTTTCACCACCCTCTTAGTGAAAAAGTTTTTCCTAATATCCAATCTAAACCTCCCCCATTGCAACTTGAGACCATTACTCCTCGTTCTGTCATCTGCTACCATTGAGAACAGTCTAGAGCCATCCTCTTTGGAACCCCCTTTCAGGTAGTTGAAAGCAGCTATCAAATCCCCCCTCATTCTTCTCTTCTGCAGACTAAACAATCCCAGCTCCCTCAGCCTCTCTTCATAAGTCATGTGCTCTAGACCCCTAATCATTTTTGTTGCCCTTCGCTGGACTCTCTCCAATTTATCCACATCCTTCTTGTAGTGTGGGGCCCAAAACTGGACACAGTACTCCAGATGAGGCCTCACCAATGTCGAATAGAGGGGAACGATCACGTCCCTCGATCTGCTCGCTATGCCCCTACTTATACATCCCAAAATGCCATTGGCCTTCTTGGCAACAAGGGCACACTGTTGACTCATATCCAGCTTCTCGTCCACTGTCACCCCTAGGTCCTTTTCCGCAGAACTGCTGCCTAGCCATTCGGTCCCTAGTCTGTAGCGGTGCATTGGATTCTTCCATCCTAAGTGCAGGACCCTGCACTTATCCTTATTGAACCTCATCAGATTTCTTTTGGCCCAATCCTCCAATTTGTCTAGGTCCTTCTGTATCCTATCCCTCCCCTCCAGCGTATCTACCACTCCTCCCAGTTTAGTATCATCTGCAAATTTGCTGAGAGTGCAATCCACATCATCCTCCAGATCATTTATGAAGATATTGAACAAAACCGGCCCCAGGACCGACCCCTGGGGCACTCCACTTGACACCGGCTGCCAACTAGACATGGAGCCATTGATCACTACCCGTTGAGCCCGACAATCTAGCCAGCTTTCTACCCACCTTATAGTGCATTCATCTAGCCCATACTTCCTTAACTTGCTGACAAGAATACTGTGGGAGACCGTGTCAAAAGCTTTGCTAAAGTCAAGAAACAATACATCCACTGCTTTCCCTTCATCCACAGAACCAGTAATCTCATCATAAAAGGCGATTAGATTAGTCAGGCATGACCTTCCCTTGGTGAATCCATGCTGACTGTTCCTGATCACTTTCCTCTCATGTAAGTGCTTCAGGATTGATTCTTTGAGGACCTGCTCCATGATTTTTCCAGGGACTGAGGTGAGGCTGACTGGCCTGTAGTTCCCAGGATCCTCCTTCTTCCCTTTTTTAAAGATTGGCACTACATTAGCCTTTTTCCAGTCATCCGGGACTTCCCCCGTTCGCCACGAGTTTTCAAAGATAATGGCCAAGGGCTCTGCAATCACAGCCGCCAATTCCTTCAGCACTCTCGGATGTAACTCGTCCGGCCCCATGGACTTGTGCACGTCCAGCTTTTCTAAATAGTCCCTAACCACCTCTATCTCCACAGAGGGCTGGCCATCTCTTCCCCATTCTGTGATGCCCAGCGCAGCAGTCTGGGAGCTGACCTTGTTAGTGAAAACAGAGGCAAAAAAAGCATTGAGTACATTAGCTTTTTCCACATCCTCTGTCACTAGGTTGCCTCCCTCATTCAGTAAGGGGCCCACACTTTCCTTGGCTTTCTTCTTGTTGCCAACATACCTGAAGAAACCCTTCTTGTTACTCTTGACATCTCTTGCTAGCTGCAGCTCCAGGTGCGATTTGGCCCTCCTTATATCTTTCCTACATGCCCGAGCAATATTTTTATACTCTTCCCTGGTCATATGTCCAACCTTCCACTTCTTGTAAGCTTCTTTTTTATGTTTAAGATCCGCTAGGATTTCACCATTAAGCCAAGCTGGTCGCTTGCCATGTTTACTATTCTTTCGACTCATCGGGATGGTTTGTCCCTGTAACCTCAACAGGGATTCCTTGAAATACAGCCAGCTCTCCTGGACTCCCTTCCCCTTCATGATAGTCCCCCAGGGGATCCTACCCATCCGTTCCCTGAGGGAGTCGAAGTCTGCTTTCCTGAAGTCCAGGGTCCGTATCCTGCTGCTTACCTTTCTTCCCTGCGTCAGGATCCTGAACTCAACCAACTCATGGTCACTGCCTCCCAGATTCCCATCCACTTTTGCTTCCCCCACTAATTCTACCCGGTTTGTGAGCAGCAGGTCAAGAAAAGCGCCCCCCCTAGTTGGCTCCCCTAGCACTTGCGCCAGGAAATTGTCCCCTACGCTTTCCAAAAACTTCCTGGATTGTCTATGCACCGCTGTATTGCTCTCCCAGCAGATATCAGGAAAATTAAAGTCACCCATGAGAATCAGGGCATGCGATCTAGTAGCTTCCGTGAGTTGCCGGAAGAAAGCCTCATCCACCTCATCCCCCTGGTCCGGTGGTCTATAGCAGACTCCCACCACTACATCACTCTTGTTGCACACACTTCTAAACTTAATCCAGAGACACTCAGGTTTTTCCACAGTTTCGTACCGGAGCTCTGAGCAGTCATACTGCTCCCTTACATACAGTGCTACTCCCCCACCTTTTCTGCCCTGCCTGTCCTTCCTGAACAGTTTATAACCATCCATGACTGTACTCCAGTCATGTGAGTTATCCCACCAAGTCTCTGTTATTCCAATCACGTCATAGTTCCTTGACATCACCAGGACCTCCAGTTCTCCCTGCTTGTTTCCAAGGCTTTGTGCATTTGTATATAAGCACTTGAGATAACCTGTTGATCGCCCCTCATTCCCAGTATGAGGCAGGAGCCCTCCCCTCACAGACATTCCTGCCTGTGCTTCCTCCCGGTATCCCGCTTTCCCACTTACCTCAGGGCTTTGGTCTCCTTCCCCCGGTGAACCTAGTTTAAAGCCCTCCTCACTAGGTTAGCCAGCCTGCTGGCAAAGATGCTCTTCCCTCTCTTCGTAAGATGGAGCCCGTCTCTGCCCAGCACTCCTCCTTCATGGAACACCATCCCATGGTGTTTAATTTTATTTAAACATTTAATGTTTTCCTGTCTTGGAATGTTTTTACAGTAAAAGCTGTGTTATCCGGCATTTTACCAACCTGAAAGCTCTGTAAACCGGCATTTCTGATCTTCATTGAAAGTCTTGTTTATAGTCCGGTTGGTGGCAGGCTCCCTACCTGGCTCCGCATGGCTCCCCGGAAGCTGCGACATGTCCCCGCTGCTCCTAAGTGGAGGAACAGCCACAAGGGGTTCAGAGTTTGGGAGGTGGTGTGGGGGTGACCTAGAGAAATTGGAGGATTGGGCTAAAAGAAATCTGATGTTCAACAAGGACAAGTGCAGAGTCCTGCACTTAAGACGGAAGAATCCCATGCACTGCTGCAGGCTGGCGGTTCTTAAGAAAAGGACCTGGGGATTACAGAGTATGAGAAGCTGGATATGAGTCAACAGTGTGCCCTTGTTGCCAAGAAGGCTAATGGCATATTGGGCTGCATTAGTAGGAGCACTGCCCGCAGATCGAGGGAAGTGATTATTCCCCTCTATTCGGCACTGGTGAGGCCACATCTGGAGTATTGCGTCCAGTTTTGGGCCCCCACTATAGAAAGGATGTGGACAAATCGGACAGAGCCCAACAGAGGGCAACGAAAACTATTAGGGGACTGGGGCCCATGTCTTATGAGGAGAGGCTGAGGGAACTGGGCTTATTTAGTCTCCAGAAGAGAAGAGTGAGGGGGGGATTTGATAGCAGCCTTCAACTACCTGAAAGGGGTTCCAAAGAGGATGGTGCTAGGCTGTTCTCAGATGAACTCAGTGTAACTTGTGCTTTTGAAAATTCCACTTTTAAGTGCCTAAATATGGGCCTGAGAGACTAATTTTAGGCTCATAGTTTTGAAAACTTTTTGGCCTGTGTACAAAATAGTTTACAATAATTTAATGTATTGAAAGTATAAACTTCTTAACAGTGAAGCAGTTTTGTTTTGAAGTGGCAAAGATTTTGTACACAAATATTAAAAACTTTTAGCCTCTGGTGCTGCAAATACTATGCACATGCTTAACTAAGCAGATGAGTAGTACCACTGAAGTCAAAGGGACTATTCATTTGAGTAAAGTTACATGCTGGTTTTAGTCCTTGTCCTACAAACCCTTAATCGTCTGTGTTTTGTTTTTTTTTTTGCCTGTAGCTGCTTTGTAAAATTCAAATAAGATACCTTAACTGTAGTAGATTTTATACTAAAATAAACTAACTAAAAAAAGCATTTGTAGTTTTGTTCATTAGATTAAAATTTATAGTTGCAATAGCACAGATTTTCAAATTAGCTTTACAAAGGCCCCATCTGATCTGATATAAATATTTTAAATCAGTGACTTAAATAGCCTTGATTTAAATCTCACCATCTTGCTTTATTCTCTGGAAACTTTCTCCGAACAACACTCTGAATTCATTGAACAGGGGATATAAGTGTAGGCTTTACAGTTTTACACCAGTGAGAATTAGGGTTTTGTATTAAAATCTTAGTAGTAAACTACTAATTGAGCTCTTGTATGATTTCATATTACAGGGCCTTGAGAGCATAAGAGAATCAAATAAAGTGGAAGCAGGAAATTACTCCATAAAGTTTAATTGGAAAAGGTATTTCAAAATGAATTTCCACTATAAAGTATTTCATTGAAAAACATATTTTTCAAAATAGATTTCCTCTAATCCCCAACTTAAAACTTCTTGTACATTTTCAGAAAGTACAAGGACTAAATTTACTAAGGGATTTGTTTTCTGGTTTCCAAAGTCTTGAAATTTCCCTGCTGGCTAATTACTGCTTATTACTGTAGACATTGAGCTGTTAGCAGTAACATTTTCCATCTTAAGATGGGCTGGCCCATTCAAGTGAAGAGCATGTTGTCTGAGTGCTGAATGGAATTACTACCAATGGAAACTATGCTGCAAGAGGAGTTGATAAAGCAGCTGCTGTGCAAACCTCAGCTGTTTTTTCCATCTTCCAAAGCAAAGTTAATTAGCATAGGAAAGCTGACTAATGTGCTGATGTCACCTCTTTCCAGTAGTCGCTTACATTTTGTCCCTGACTGCCTTAAAGCATGCAGGACTTTGTTCAGGAATTTGCTGTCACTTACGGGATGCACTGAAAGCTTTTTTGAGGGGGTTGGACTTTTTCCTTTATAAACACAGTCTACAGAACCAACAGCTTCCTTAAAAGTAATTGCCTTGGATTTGTGTTGAACTGCTATCGTTGCTTTAGTGAAGCACAAAATGCATTTTAGGAACCTTAACTACAGTTTTGGTTCCCTAATTGCCTGTGTGGCAGACAGCGATGTCTTCAATCAAATTGAAACGAGGGTATGGCTTTTTTAAAGTTGAGTTTTAGATCTGTGAATTTCTTAAATACTGAAGGATAGGTGCTGTTCTAAAATAGTTGAAAAATACTGTGCTGTTTAAAACATTAAACAGATAATGCTTAAGAAGTAGGGAAGAACTATTTCAGAGGTTAACAGGTTGTAGTCTGCCAATGTGTATTTTGTGTATTATGTTTCAGTCTTAATGTATCATATGGACTTTTAAGATCTTTATCTTCTGCTTTTTCAAATACTTGTTGTCTGTCCATAAAAATACTGTGTATATATGCATGTAATTGTGAATGTGAGCTGAAAAAACTTCATTTGAAGGCATTTTCAATGATGATCAGATTTAGAATGTTGCTAATAGGTTTGTTTATATTAGAATATATGAAGATGTTTAAATTACATTGTTGGTGTAGCACTGTAATTGTTAAGACTGGTGACACTTCTGTAGTGTTGGAATGCTACGTAATATAATCACTTCAGCTATCTAACTGATGAGAATGGAGTAACAAACACACAAATGTTGGACTTACAGTAGTGAATTATTGATTAGCGGTGCTAAGACATCTGTCAGGCACAAAACAATTGGATTTTATTAGTAGACACTATGATGCTAATATCTGATTTCATCTGGAAGTTTGATCCATGAGGCGAGTATTTTATAATAGTACAGACTTGTCTTTTTAGCTAACATAAAATTGAAGATTCCATACATTTCATTAATCATCTAGATGGTCTCCAAAGGTTTAGTGGTGAATATGAATTCTGAATTATAGACCAGTCTGTTTTTCTGAATAGGTATGAATGAGATATTGGTGCACCAAGTAGTGTAATATAGAAAAAAGATTTAAAAAAAAGGTTTAGATTTCAGAAATACAAAGCAGCTTTCTTTCCGGTGTAAAAAGCTAACAAAAACAAGTAATTCCTGTGCTAAGGATTCTATTCTTGAGAATTGTATTAAAACTACTTGGAGTTTACATACAGCTAGCTTTTATTAGAACACTAAGAGACAGGATAGTTTTGAGTTAACATGCATACATGAAATATTTGGCTTTTGTCTAATATATATTTGTTACTTAGAGTCTTGGGATAGCAGTAGCAAGTTGTTGTTGTGAGTTAGAACCACGCGTAGCTTAAATAAAAACTATAACTAAAGGTTTATATAAGAGAATAAGGAAATTAAGCATTCAAGAAAAAAATATATTACGCTATTGTGTTATACCCTTCTATGTAGCCTTATCCAAAAATCAGTGATTAAACTGAATGCAGTTGAAAGATGAACATGAAGTCAGAACATTCTGATCAGTAAGATTCTGTGAAATAGTAACATACAAAATGTCAATACATAAAACATAACTTACTACTAAGGGTTGTACATAGCGAGTCATTGTGCTTAAAATAAATCTGAAACAGCAAGTATGCCAGCCATACACTCATTTTTCCCTTCCCCTCCCCTCAGCACCCTGAAGTAAAAATGGAAACATTCTTCATAAATGTAAAAATAGCTGAGTTTGGTTTGGATAGTTGCCCCATGTGCTCTAAAAGCTCAAACATTAGTTACTCAAATCATCAATGAAGACTGCCAACTTTTGATGGACTTAGTTTCTTACTGCCATCTAGATAGGATGACTAAGTCATTGGGCCACACCGATAAAAGTACAAGGTTATGGAGTCAGAAGGGCTGGGTTCTGTTCCGACTCTGCAACAAATGTACTATTTTAACCTTGTGCAAGGCCCTCACCTCTGTTTCCATGTCTGTGTAATTAGAACAATACTTTCTTTACTAAGGGAATTGAGTCTTCGTTTGTAAAGTTCTTTGAGATCCATAGATGAAAGGTGTTATAGAATTACTGTGTGTCATTATAACTGAAATTTCCTTAAGCACACTTTATTTCCCTAAATTAAAAATAAGTACAAAAAATAGTTTTCATATGTCATAACATTACTGAGGTGTCTGGTTACCTTAAAAACAAGCACATTTTAGTACAGCACACTATATTCAGTTTTCATGTCTACCGTTTTCATGTCCTTCATGTTTACTTGAGTAAGGATTTTTGGCCCTCAATTTACTTTGCCTGCTTTTTATAGATATTTCTATATAAATTAAACTAAGCAATTAAAACTCCATGATCTTCATAACTTGTGAATAGTACTTTTTTTAGCATGCCACAAAATTGAGACAGAAGCCAGTAGACATGCAATATATTTTACTTATTTGTAATCTTTTCTTCTACCTTGAAGGCACTATTATTTCAGCAAGAAAAAAGCAGCTGCTATGTTTTAAATAAATGATGATTGGTTTATTTTGAATGGCTTACCATATTCTCTAATAAAATATTTTCGCATGCCGCTGTTAACTGCAGTCCATCATAATCAGCAGTTGTCCTTGAGGGAATGAGAATAAATTACAAGAAAAAAGGGATGTGGCATGTACATGGCTTCTTTTGTTTTTAAAAATATATAATTTTTTTTTACAGGCCAAATTTGAATCTCTCTTTAGAACATATGACAAAGATATCACCTTTCAGTATTTTAAGAGCTTCAAAAGAGTACGAATAAACTTCAGCAACCCTTTATCAGCCGCAGATGCTAGAATTCAGCTACATAAGACAGAATTTCTTGGAAAGGAAATAAAACTGTATTTTGCTCAGGTATGTTTTACCAAGCATTTCTATATAAATGTAATCATTTTGCCATTGAGTCTTATGCTGTTGTAGTTCACAATTTTTTTTTAAAGACCTGTGAAAATTTGTAGCATTCATTAGTGACCAAATTGATTGGAGAAAACATCAGGTAGGTACCTCCAAACTTAGGAGTGTTTGGAGTCTAATGAATATGTTGGGTTTCTGCCTGCTTGTGTATTGTTTGCCCTGTCTTGGGATAAGGGGGAGACATCTAGTACTCACTGTCATACCAAGAACTGGTTGGGTAAACAGGGGGAGGAGTATATTTTGAAAAATTTCAAACAACTTTTGGGAATATTCAGAACACTGGATTTTATTGAATATAAAAACCATCTTCTCTCACTACTTTAATTTTTTTCCCACTGATAGAGGGGAGTGTTCCTCTCTTCCTAGCTGCTGCTTTTTCATAATGTTCTGAAATTTTTCATCAGTTTCAATCAAAATGAGATATTGTTGCAAAAACTTCCATTTTATTGGAAATACTGTTTCTGTTGAAGAAATTTTGACAATTTTCAGCCAGCTTTAATTGAAAATCTAGTAACCCCAGAACTCCTAATGAGATACTTAAAGATATCCAGGGTCATAAAACAAAGATGGTTTTAAAAAACAAAACTGTAAGATTTCACTTGTGGGGGGGGGGGAGGGGGGAGACTGAAAGCATGTCTGCTCTTTGCCAAATTGTTAGCAACACTCCCTAGATATTCTGCATCTCTACAGTGCGACTATAGAAGATTCTGCGGCAGTTTCAGATACATTTATTCACTGGAATGGAAGGCTTTATTGAATTAAATCCCAATAACTAGTACAGTAAAAGCTGTATTATCTGGCCCTGTACTAACTGGAAAGCTCTATAAACCGGCTTTTCTGATCTTGATATAAAGTCTGGTTTATAGTCCGGTTGGTGTGGGGCCAGCAGGCTCCCTACCTGGCTCTGCGTGGTTCCCCAGAAGCAGCGACATGTCCCTGCTGCTCCTAGGTGGAGAACGGCCACAAGGGGTTTGGAGTACAGGAGGGGGTGCGAGAGTGGAGGATGGGGCACAAGAGGGGGTGCAGGCATGGGCTCTGGGAGGGAGTTTGGGTGCAGGATCTGGGGGGGTGCTTACCTTGGGAGGCTGCTCACAAGCAGTGACTTGTCCGGGCTACTCCTAGGTGGAGACCCGTGAGATGGCTCTGCACGCTGCCCCTGCCCCGCCCACTGACTCAACAGCTCCCATTGGCTGGGAACCCGCACCCAAACTCTCTCTTTCTTAACTGGCATTTTTCACTTGCCGGCACCCCCCATTACCCCAACATGCCAGATTTAAAAAGTTTTTACTGTACTAATATTGTGTCCCTTGTGGTAATAAGTTTAGTTTGAGGTGTTTAATATATACACGTTTATTTTTTAAGATGCTATATGGATTTGTACTGACAACATAGTTGGCAGCTTGAGTAGTGACAGTTATAGCTTTGGGACCTGGGGAAAGGTGTGGGAATTATGTTGGATAAATGCATTAGCTGGAGATTTCTGCCAAAATGATAAGCAACTAAATAGAGAGACAAGGTGGATGAAGTAATATCTTTTACTGGCCCAAAACTTTCGAGCCATGGCTTATTACAATGATCTGTAACCAACTAAATCCTCTTTTCGTCCTATGACTGCAAAGGACTGTTAGTGGGCCACTCTACCTTGAATGGTCCCTTGGAATAGAATATGTGCTAACAACCTATACTAAACAATCAGTTCCACCTTGCATTTAGCTGTGGTGCTTGGAGTACCTTTCCCAGACCTGAAGAAGAGCTCTGTATGGCTCGAAAGCTTGTCTCTCTCACCAACATAAGTTGGTCCATAAAAGATATTACCCCACCCACCTTAACTTTAATATCCTGGGACCCAACTACACTACATAAAGTAACTAAATAGTAAATGATATTGGGGAATTATTTTGTAATAGTAGATAAGGTAATCATTTGATCAGTTAACTCCCCTTTGAGATGACCAATTATTTTTGCCATGCCCAAACTCTTACACTTACTTACCAGCATAGTTTACACTTGGTTAATGTTTGATGCTCTCTGCAATCATAACAGTTAGAAATGTAATTTTTCTTCAATCAAAGCTTACATTCTTGAGCACAGTTCTTATAGCATGAAGTGGGTTCTCAGCAAACCTGATGCCTGTGGAGTCGCAAAGAAAGCACTGCTCTAATTGTTGTTATACAGAGATGCAAATAACACTGGCTTGGAAGTTCGATCTTTTCCAGCCTCAAAAATAGCCCTTGATTCAGCAAACAGGGTTGGCCTGTGGAGCTGCATTGGCAGTGATTCCTAAATATAGACAAGGGTGTGCAGGGGTCTGTACCAGAATATAGAGCTATACTGATTTCTGGTCAATACTTTCTATGACAAAGTTCCTGCTCTACCTTAGTGGGTCTTGTGCTTATTGGCGGATTTGCTCACCTTGGAGCTTCACGGCAGCACTCAGCTTGGCCGTTTTTCTGAACCCACAGTGCAGGTCGACTCCTCCTGTGTCTGACCAGGAGTTGGGAGGATTTGGGGGGAACCCGGGCCTGCCCTCTACTCCGGGTTCCAGCCCAGGGCCCTGTGGAATGCAGCTGTCTAGAGTGCCTCCTGGAACAGCTGTGCGACAGCTACAACTCCCTGGGCTACTTCCCCATAGCCGCCTCCTCCCAACACCTTCTTTATCCTCACCATAGGACCTTCCTCCTGGTGTCTGATGATGCTTGTACACCTCAGTCCTCCAACAGTTCGCGTTCTCACTCTCAGCTCCTAGTGCCTCTTGCTCCCAACTCTTCTCACGCACACCACAAACTGAAGTGAGCTCCTTTTCTAAAAACCCAGGTGCCCTGATTAGCCTTTCTTAATTGATTCTAGCAACTTCTTGATTGGCTGCAGGTGTTCTAATCAGCCTGTCTTACTTGTCTCCAGAAGGTTCCTGATTGTTCTGGAACCTTCCCTGTTACCTTACCCAGGGAAAAGGGACCTGCTTAGCCTGGGGCTAATATAGCTGCCTTCTATTACTCTCCTATAGCCATCTGGCCCGACCCTGTCACATTTCTAAAACCTGTATGGTTGCACTGGTTGGTGCAAACCCCTGTATACTCTTATTTACACTTAAGGGTTTTCACCAGTGTATCTCTACGAGTCATCAGTGGGTTACTGAATGCTGGATTCCTGAGTGTAGGTAATACCAAGGAGATCTCTAACTGTACCTCAGCTCTGAAAATGTGTGCACTTTCAGCTGCTATCATTAGGCACTCCTTTTTTAACTTTAATGGGAAAATCAATCTGAGTGTTCCTTTCTTCTTGGTATCCTTTGTGTTTGTTTCAGATGTCCTCAGGGAAAATCCTGAAGGAGCCAGTTTATTTATATACCTTCTGGAATTTTCACCACTTGTGATAATAAGTGATAATAAGTTTCAACACCATTTATCATTAGACCTTACAGCCCCTTTTTAATTTCCCTCTATTTTGGTCTTCTGGGAGCAGATTTTTCTCTGATGAAATAACTGTATATTAAAACAAAAATGGAAAAAAAAAAGCAGATGTGCACATTTCACTGCGTGTTTTGACAGCATTGTCAGCAAGGTGGTTTTGAATTTGTATGTTTGATATGTTATCACACAGTTATACTGCCACCTTGAGTGCTTGTTGTAGTATATCTGTTCAAACTTTAAATTCCATGCAAATGACACTTTTAATTTTCCATTAATCAAATAGTTAATCGTTTGTTTTATTCTCCCAGACTTTGCACATTGGAAGCTCGCATTTGGCTCCACCAAAACCAGACAAACAGTTTTTGATTTCACCTCCAGCCTCTCCTCCTGTTGGTTGGAAACAAGTAGAAGATGCTACGCCAGTCATTAACTATGACCTTCTCTATGCTATCTCCAAGCTAGGGCCAGGTAAGAAGGATTCTGAGCTTAAAGTTTTAATACTTGTGTTTGAGTAAAAAATGACTTGGAATACTAGTAATAATTCAAAAATTTTTTTCTCCAAGATATTTGTTCATTATCAATTAAATTACTAACTACAGAAAACACTCTGAAGTTTTTTATGTCAAGGATTGTTTTCGAAATCACCTTTTTGTATCAAAAAGATAAAAATTTCCATAGGAATATCCTTGCCAGAACAAAACATTCTTGCTGAGTCATACAACATGAATTATAAGATTATAAAATTTAAAATAAAATTGTAACTCTAACATAAGTTTCCCCAGAAATAAAATGGCACTTCTAAAATATTTATTTTTTAACTATATAGCTACTACTTTTTCTTGAACACAGTTGCTGTTGTTCAACCATCTGACAGTAAATTAATAACTAACATAGGTCTAGCCACTTTCATCAGAGGATTTGCAGACGTTGCACATATTAAGTCTCACACCACTGTGATGTTGTGTTGTATCCATTTGATAGAGGTTTTTTTGAAATCAGAGAGGATAAGTGACTTATCACACTGTAAGTCAGTGGCAGAGGAGAATAGAGGAAGCTCTAAGAGCCTGGCTCCCATTTATCTGCAGAGCTGGAGGCAGAATCCCTTGTTTGTTCTGTGGGAGCTTTCATCAATTTTCTGTAGACCTATTTGGGAAAAACTGTGCAAGGGACACCTTACAGACTATCCAGCCTGGCTTGCTCTTTGCTTCCCTAAAATATCTGATGTCGCAAGCACCACAATTTGTATGGTGATGCAGCTGCTAAGATACTGAGGTCTTAAAAGCATGAGGATAAAACATACCAAATTGATTGGAACAGAAGAAAAAGTGACCAGAGGAACACACATAGAAATATGATTGCTGGTTTCTTTCTCCTACAGAAAAGGTATTTGAAAATAATAAATTGTAGGGTTGTTTCTGATTGACACCGTCAAATGACTAATCAATGGACATAACAAAATTATAACACAGCCTATCTAAATGCTATCCAAGTAGATGTGTAAAATCCCTTCTAGCCAATTCTGTTGTTACACAGGAATCCCAGGGCAGAATTCAGCCCTTTAGGTTTTGGTCAGCAAAACTATATCTAACTTCATTAACTTCTCCTGCCAGTGGAAGCCTTGGAAAAAATCTGCTTCTGTGGTTTTAAATCTTCATGATATGGAGATGGACAGTTCTCCTGAATGATCAGATTTGATCATACTGTTCAAATTTTGCGGATGAGACAAACCTGGTAGAGTTGCAAACACTTTGGAGGCTAGAGCTAAAATTCAAAGGGATCTTGATAAATTGGAGAACTGGGCTATGGACAACAAAATGAAATTCAACAAAGGTAAATGTAAGGTGCTATACGTCGGGAAGAAAAAACATATGCACAAATACAGAATGGGGGATAACTGGCTTGGCAGCAGCACTGCTGAGAACATCTGGTAATTGTGGTGGATCACAACCGTAACACGAGTCAACAATGCGATGTTGCAAAAAAAGCAAATGCAATTTTGGGTTGCAATAACCAAGGTATAGTATGCAAGTCACAGGAGGTGATAGTACCCTCTACTTGGTGCTGGTTAGTCTTCAGCTGGAGTTGTGTGTCCAGTTTTGGTCACTGCTGTATAGAAAGGATATAGAGAAACTGGAAAGGATCCAAAGGTAAGCGACAAAGATGATCAAAGGGATGGAATGCAAGCCATATGAGCAAAGGCTGAAGGAACTGGGTATGTTTAGTTTGTAACAGCATAGATGAAGTAAGGACATGACTGCAGTGTTCAAATACTTGAAAGGCTGCCATAAAAAAGATGGAGAAAAGATGTCTCTCTTGCCACAGAGGCAGGGCCCGCTCTAGGTTTTTTGCCACCCCAAGCAAAAAATTTGCCTCCCCAAGCTCCGAGAGTGCAACTGCCCAAGCATCCCTGGAATTTTGCCTTCCCAAGCACATGCTTGCTTTGCTGGTGCCTATAGCCGGTCCTGCACAGAGGGCAGGGGGTTCAAACTGCAGCATAGAAGATTTTTGATTAAATCTCAGGAAATACTTCCTCACTGTAAGAACAGTAGGACAATGATACTCACACCTTCTTGTCAATTGTTAGAAATGGGCAATGTCTACCCTGATTGCATTCGCCTCATTAGCACTACAAAAGTAATTTTCCTCCTTTTGATATTCACCCCTTCGTGTCAACTGTTGCAAATAGGCCACTTCCACCTTAATTGATTTAGCTTCATCAGCACTGATCCCCCACTTGGTAAGGCAACTCCCATCTTTTCATGTGCTGTAATATTTATACTGCTTTCTGTATTTTTCACTCCAGGCATCTGATGAAGTGGGTTTTAGCCCATGAAAGCTTATGCCCAAACAAATTTGTTAGTCTCTAAGATGCCACAAGGACTCGTTGTTGTTGTTGTTTTTAAATTTAGACTGTTTGTTCTGTGCTTACTGTGTAGAATGGAGCTTTTTTGACCAGTTTTGCTAATGTTCTAACTTTCAGGAGAAAAGTATGAACTCCATGCTGCAACTGACACTACTCCCAGTGTTGTTGTCCACGTATGTGAGAGTGACCAGGAAAATGAAGTGGAGGAGGAAGAGGAAGGCATGAAGAAACCCAAACCAAAAATTATTCAGACAAGAAGGCCGGAGTATACTCCTACTCATTTAAGTTGAAGTGGTTCTAACTTTCAAGGGTTTCAAGTAGACGAATACAAGAAAAATGCTTACTATGGAAGTGTCAGGTCACAGGTTTGGTGGCAGTGGCTGCAGCAATAGTAGGAGAAATTCCAATGTAATTTAACTCAGAAAAACACTGGAAGTTTCCTCATTGTTTTTAATGCTGCACATTGGTTAATATGTATGGAACCGAAAATAAACTTCCAGATCAGAGTTAGGGTGATCAGAAAAAGGCATTTTGAGAAACCTTCCTTTTTAAGGAATCCTAGGCTGCTTCATTATAAAACAGATGGGGAAAGCTTTCTTTGTTCTAGCTCACATGATACGCCTCTAATTCATAGGCTAGACATATGTGAAGTACATGTGATACTGAGATGGTTTAAAGATATGGGAATTGTAAACATTTTTCTTAGGTTGTTTTGTGCATGTTGTTTACTGATGTTCAAAAATAACTTTGCATTATTTTCTATATAGTTTCTCACTTCACGCTTTTTGAAATCTGGGAAGTTGTCTTCAGTGCTTATCTCTCAGCATCCTGGGTCTCTTACTGTATGTATGTTTTATTGGTACCCAGTTTCCAGTGGACATACAATTTACGTAGCACCTTATTTTGGTGCAATATAATTTGTGCTTTTAAATTTTTAATCTGTTATTAAATGCTTATGTGGGATTTTGTCTAGCAAAGTTATGGAAAAAACTGTGCAATAGGAAAATTGTTCAAGTAAGTGGATTTAAGTTATTTAAACTTTAAGTTATACGTTTTTAAGTAATGCTGGTTCAATTATTTTGATTTTCTCCTTTTGAAAAACAAAATTCTTAAACATGTAAATAAAGCTAGTACTGTATATTCACAGCAGTGTACAGTTTTCAGTGAGAAGTATGGCAAAGGAAGAAAACCTGAGCTGTATTACTTTTTACATTGACTTGTACATTGTAGCTGGTGCAGTTACACATTTTAACAGTGATTCAACACACATGATGTGAAATAGATGACAGATGTGTGGTATGTTTAAGCGGGATGGAGTGCCTTTTCCCCATTAATTTGTGGTGGGATTGTTATACTAGTTGAACACTTGTATTTTTTCTAATGGCTATGTCCGTCCAATATGTATTCTCTTTTGGCTTTGTTTCCAAAACAGGCTGGCATTTAGAAATGCTTAGTACCAAGTAATAATGCATGCTTTATCAGTTCAGGTGATGGCTTGCTGTGGGAACAGACAATCTTTCATTCTGTTTGGTTTGAGTACTCTTTTAAGCACAGTGACGAATGATGGACAAGTTTTCTGTCATGTTTACATAACAAACAAATACATGCTGTACCAGTTCAAGTGTTTCCAAGAATCTGCTTTTAAAATGGAGATTCTGACTTTGAAATATTTTAATACTTTTTTAAAATATACTAATATATTGACAAAATATACTGTTGCGGGAGGACATGTTTCTCTTTTAGAAGGAGAGGTATTTTGGGGGTTCAGACATGTTTTTAGAAATAAAGACCCTGATCCTCTTTTTGAAGTCAGTGGGAACTTTGCCATTAGCTTCATTAGTAGTAAGACTAGGCTTGGGATCAGCATTGTAGCTGTTGTCGCATTAAAATGAAATGCATTATGATGTGCCATTTGTAGTTAATGTTGACTTGGAGGCCCAACATAATACACTTTTGGGTAGAAATAGACAAATATTATAAAGAATACAATACTGTATGTACCAATGAATTTGTACAATCATTCCAACTGATAATACAGTATAGACTCCACACCACTAAAAGCCTACCATTGTGCTGACCAAGACACACAATGTTATTGTGACCAAAGAGAACAGAAACCTGTTAAACCTCAGTAATCGTCTGGAGTTGTAGGGCCCTATTCTGATGGATTAGATTTACAGTAAGCATGCATGCACACAGACTGATGCTGAGTTTTGGTTCCTATCTGTGACAGAGAGAGATGCTCTCCCTATGTATGTTATGCTGTTTGATACCAAGTTAGCAGGTGTAGAATGTCACCCAGCATAGCTTTAGGTCAGGCTGTGTTTTACTGCTGATTTCATACAGTATATAAATTCAGGGGCACATGAGCTACTTTTCTGTTACTGAAGTGTAAACATCAGACTGCAATGCATGACATTCTTTGTTCTTTTTACTTTTAAGTGCAGGATACAATGACCAAACTAGAGAAACATCGAAGCAGGCAAATGTCTCTAGTATAGCTTTCTAAGGCTTCCCATGTAGCCAAAGACACTGCTGCTAAATATGATGCAGATGTTTTATATTTGCCCTTCATTCAGCACAAAACCTTTGGCCTAATTTCTGTAGCATTCTCCTCCATCTCCTCTTCTGCTGCCAGCATAGACCCTGAACACTGGGTGCTGTTACTGTTGCTTCTATGGGACTGCCAAGATGCATCAGTTATCTTCAATAGAAAAGAGAATGTAAAACAAACAGTGACATGATTTTGAATGTTGGTACACATTGAGACATTCTGCATGATGGAGGTTGAAGGTAGTCATTCAGATTCAGAACTATGAATGATTTGGGCTGGCTGCAGTTTCTGCCACTCTCAGCTGTATTTGTGAACATGGATTACTGGACGGTAACTGCCCATCTTGCTGTCCGCCCCCAGTTTGTGTATCTTGGCCGATGTCTGTTCTCTTAGCACCAATGTGGTGTATGGATCACTCTGTTTCTGTATGAAAATAACAGCTGTTCTGTTAAGACAAACTGGTATTTTATAAGATTGTATAGTATGGGACATATTTAAATTAAAATATTTGGATTGTCTACTTATAAATGTCGTGTTGTTTATGCATGAAACAATAGTTAAAGATTTTGGTGTAAAAACGCTTAAACTTCAAGCATCCAAAAATATACTTATGTTAGGATAAGGACTTTGTCCCCGCTTACTTGGTAGGCTCACATCCTTGCCAACCAAACTTAATATTAATTATGGGGGTGGGAGAATCCAGTTTGATAGTCTTTTACAACATTGTTTAATCTCTTTAAAAATATTTTTCATAGTGTCAATAGTTTCATATATGTAGCCAGCAAGCCTAGTCATTACAAAACATTACGAGGCATGCAAAATACATTAAAGGGCCACCTTTTAACCCAGGGTAAGAATTCTTTTATTCTAAAATAAAAGTGTGGAGAAAGGAGTTTTTGATGTCAATGTTAGTCTTTTACATTTCCTTCTGCATAGAAACTCTGTGATGTATCAGTATCTTACAATTGGCATTATTTACATTTATTGTGTGTAGCAACATTCTGCCTCCAATACAGACAAGCAATTCTCCAATTGAATTCAATGGAAGCCACTTACACATCAGAGGGAATAATTTGGCTCTTGATAAGACAGTACAACTAAGACTACAGGATTAATTGGACCAGTGTGCTTTAACTAGCACACCTCCTTAAGTTGGTTCACTTTTTAGAAACAAATACATGGAAGTTGCTGTGTCTGGCTAGTTCCACTCTGTTTTGCTTATTGACTGGTTTTTTTTGTTTTTTTTAATAAGAGTCTCACCCACTCTCACGAAACTCCAGAAAAATGAAAATGATATTCTGCCATTCAAGAAATCACATGCATATAAGAATGGTTACCAATGTGTGTTCATTCTTATGAAATTGGTACAGATGGGCTGTGTACAGTACCATAAGTGTTAACAGAATATGGCCCTTACTCATAGTCAAGACAAGTCCAAAAATGCATAGGGCAAAAATTATTTTTAAGCAGGCTATTATTTCTAGCCATCAAGAAGTACTTAACTATTTTGGGTTCTAATTCTTTAGGCTGGCATTGTCAAAGAAGCCTGAAGAAGTAAGGTGCCTAACTACCAATGAATTTCTCATGTCCTTTAAAAAATCCCAGCTACAGTACTTGCCTGCATAGTTAAACTATATTCTGCATTGTGCTAGAAGGAATGTCTTAGCAAAACAAGTTCTGTTAAAGTTGAAGCTCTCTACCTATAATTTGTTTGTATTCCAGTTGCACCTAGGAGCCCCAAATAATCAAAATAATAAAGTAATAAGTAGAATCCTACTTTATTCATGCAGAACTGAGTATCAAAATATTCGGGTTTGGGGCTTATGTTTCATCTCCCATTTTTACTATAATCTTGTATTAGCTCCAGTGGTCCAAAATTGTTGATAATCATTTTTAAATGATCACACAAATTATATTTAGTATAATTCATGTATTGTTTGTAAAAATGCAAGTCACTGACCCATATTAACACTGAAAATAAAATACAGAATGTTGTATATCATGCGAATGGGTAGTGGAGCCAGAAGGATGTTTCGCATCATCCAGTCTAATCACCTGTATTTTGCGGGATGTTTTACTTAAAAACCCAGTCCTGCAATCTCTTTACTCACAAAACTCCCCTTGCTTGAACAATGACTACAGCATTGGGGCCTACGTCATTTACTTGTCCCCTCTAATCAGTGTCTAAGTATCTAAAATAATGGAGCCCTACCACCTCTGTTGGTCTAACTACCCGGCTGTTAATGTCCCCATGCTTATCTCCACTGGCTGGTAGTGGGGGGACCCAGGAAGCAGCTATTTTCCATAGAATGCTTTCCCTGCGGCTCTCTGGAGATGCTCCAGCAGACTGAGGCTCTATGAAGTTTAGGAGACACTCCCCTTGTCACTTTTTAAGGCCTGAAGCTCCTCTCTTCCCCCACAAAAGACATGATAGCTCGATATCCATGGCTTCAAAACCATATTTTGATGATCTAGCACTTCCTCTTTTGAGTTTGTATATAGGCAGGATAGCATGGAGGAGCAGTAGACATTTTTTTATATCTAGTCAAAACTCTTCAGTCCTTGTCTTCATCCCATTGCTTTTTTGTGCTAACAAATTCTGACCCCATGAATAATTATATTCTTTAACTTTTCCGGTTACTTTGAAGATATTTGTCACTTGCCCTTCTGTCTACTTTTCTAACCTATAAAAATATAGGTCCCTAATTTGTTCCTTATGTTTTATCCTTCAGTCTTTCTGCCATATAGTTCCTTGTATTTTCTTTTTCTCCCAAAATGGTGGCACCCTCTGCATGCAGTCTACCACGTCCAGTTGCAACAGGGCTATTACTACTTTTGGTATTACACTGAGTTCTCCCTGCAAACACACACACATGCCACTGTCGTCTTTTTTCATTTTGCAACAGCAATGCACGATTTGTCCATTTGCCGCCTGTCACCTCTGGATTTCTGTCAAACAGGTGACTTTTCCAGATGTACAGCCTTTTGATCCTTTCTTCTCACTAGCTGCGTAACTTTACACTTCTTAGGAATGAACATGATCTTGTTGAACACAATCCACACTCTTCTTGTTTGTACAAAATTCAAGGGATAGTAATCTACAACTTCGGACCTTGATAATCATACACCTTACTATATCATATATTAATGTATTAAATGGTATGGGTCGCATGCCTGGAGCTTTAACTGTCAATGAGCACTCTTTATAACGGCTAATTTTCAGATATGTGCTAAATTTGTAGTCTGATATAGTGGTATCAAACTTATTCTGTGGTTCTGTACTGAATGTCTTGTTGCAAATTTAACATGCTCCATCCAGCCTTCCCTTTTAACTTTATTTTTTAGATGGAAGGATGTTTCAGAGGTAGGGCACTAGCACTGGACTTTATATCTGGGTTCAATTTCCTACTCTGCCAGAGACTTTTGTATGATCTTGGTCAAGTCATAGTCTCTTGGTGGTAGTTCCTTGCCTCCATAGGGGTATTTTGAGGATAATACATGAAAGAATGCATCCGATGAAGTGAGCTGTAGCTCACGGAAGCTTATGCTCAAATAAATTTGTTAGTCTCTAAGGTGCCACAAGTCCTCCTCTTCTTTTTGCGGATACAGACTAACACGGCTGCTACTCTGAAACCTGAAAAAATGAGGCGCTCAGATACAATGGAAATGGGGCAACATATGTACCTTACAAATTAGCAGTCACTAAGGCCACTAGATTTTTCACATGCTCTTTCTAATAAACCTCTTTTTTTATATAGTCTTAAACATCTCTTCCAATTTCCCCCCCTATAATAATACACATGAATATTCTGCTTGGAACAGATGTTATGTTCATTAGCAGAAATTTCCTGCCAAAGTCTTCCTAAGTCTGAGCTGCTCTAACTTCTCATCTAACTTGGGTAGACCAAACAAACTTGGGTAGACCAAACACTTTCAATCCTGCCCTTCTCAGGAGGAGTCTGTCCCACTCAGACCAATTCGTTTTTTACCTTTGCCCATTTCAGACTTACAGGTAGGTGTTCTGCTTTCAAAACGTGGTGGTTGTGAAATAGAGGCTGTGTTCAACCTGCATGGCTGGGATGTTTCCCATGGTGACAGGGCTCACTTACCCTTTCTACCACCAGGGCAGTTGCTCTTCACCTCTCTGCAAGCAGGGGCTGGCGACAGCAGGTATGTTGGTTAATATGGGCCACAGTATAGACCTACATAGCTGCAGCAGAAGCCATCATTCCAATTTTATCCCAGTCCATGTGCAGTTCCTCAGTTGGGCCTTTAAAGGTCAACCCTTGGGGAGTAAACCCGTAATATCTTACGCATCCTAGTGCTTCCGCTCATGTTTGCCTCATTCACCTGTTCATCAGCAGGTGTCTTAAGTTGTGCAACCTGAGCTCTTCCCTCTTATTGAATCCCTGCTACTAGGAAGAAGAGAGAAGCTGCTTTAGCACATGAGGGAGGGCTGAGAGTTACCATAGCACTTGGTCTACAGTCATTGGGTGAGGTACCATGGGCTTTCTTCCTGAGACAGGGCTCTCCATTTCCCGGCTATCTCCCATTGTTCCATTCCCCTCCCGCTTCTTTAGGCCTTCTGGCTCCCAACAGCTCCCAAAGATGCTAAATAGTTTGGGAAAACCAGGTCATCTTCCTAGTTGCTGATCGATCTTTCTTTCTTTCTTTATTTATTTATTTATTTATTTTTTGGTCCTGTGATACATCACTGGACACATTCACCCTGTCATCCCTGCTTCCCATCAGACAATTGACAACAAGACATTTCCTTGAGACGACAGGCTGGGAAGCTGAACTTTCAGTCCGAGGAAAAGCCTTTCTTAAGGTGAATGTACAGGAAGCCCAAAGCACAGGCATTAGGTTTTTTTTGTAATTCCTTGTTAGCCCCCCTCCTCTGTTCCCTTTTTCTTTTTTCAGTCTGAGTTCTTGGAAATACCACAGCAGGCAGGGAATCTCTAAATAGGAGTGCTTTAGACCAGGCACCCTGGCTGTGGTATTCAGCACCCCTCCACTGGTAATTAAAGCTCTATTCAGATTCTTCATTATTTCCAGGTCTCCTATTCCAGGGCTCTGTTTCATAGCACATCAGACAAGCTTCAGTTTAAGGTGCAGTCAGTGAATGGGGTTCACTGAAACATTGTGGAACTTCTGAATATATATTCTGGAACATTTTCTAGTCTAGGTATAGATCTATCTCACCACAGTATCTGAGATGCCTTCTTTCACTTCTCTCTGACCGATGGAAATCAAACTTCCACCCTATTAGCCAAGTGTCTGGAGTTTTTTTCTGTGGTTGGTTCAAGCTCTTGACAATGCTGCGAAGGAAGGACCTCTACTCTAGGAGTAATTCAGGAAGAGCCCAAGGAGTACCTGATCTGGAGTCACTCAATGTAATGTTTTTTTTATGGACTGTAGAAAATATAGCTATTACATTCAGGTATATATACCTGTGCTGGAACCTCCATTTAGTTCTATGTATGCTATGTCCTCTGCGCTTTTGAACCTCTTCACTCTGTGCCCTTGTTTTGATGGGCAAATAGTTGCCATTTAGTGGCCATCACTAAAGCTTGGGGGTGGGGGAGGGTCCCGTCATCAAATCACCTCTTCTGACTCTAGTGATATTTTTCTTAAGATTATTTTGAGAAATTCCAAGATTTCCTCTGCTAGTTCTCTTAAAACTCTTGGGTTCATCTTTCAAGCCTGACTGAAGTTTAAATAGATTTTAATTTTTGCCTGATACTTTTCACTATCCATCTATTACATTTAATAATTTTCCTCACAAGACTCTCAGATCTCCTTAATGTTGTTGTTTTTTAATTCAGAAAACTGATCAGAATAGCTATTTTTGGAGATCTTGCCTTTCCAGTATTTTCTAGTGGTTGTGACCTCTGGATTCACAAGAATAGCTAATGAAACCTTGAGCTTTCACTGAAGTAAGATTTGGTGTTGGAAAATCTAATGAAAAACAGGGACCCAGCTTGATAGACAACCTGACCATTTCTAGATGTATTTTTATCCATGCTCTTTGATTGAAAAAGATTTAAAAAAAAAAAAAAAAAAAAAACTGTTCCCGTGAAAATAAGTGTAGCTTAGGCTTTTTATACTCTGTTTTGTGCAGTAGTGTATAAACTGCAATTTACGGAATTATTTCAGATTTTCACTTTAATCCATATCAGGTTAGATTTTTGAACTGTCAAAATCTTTGAAAAGTTAGAGGTATCCAAACTTGGAACATAGATTTCAAGCCAACCATCACTGTAATAATCTGTTTCATGTGGGCCAAAATAAAATGAGGGGGGGGGGGGAACTAGAGGTTTTACAAAGAGTTCTTACTGGCTGTGCAGGTCAATCTCTCTATCTGATATGTCAGACAAAAGCTCCCAACCCATTTTGGAAAGCAAAATTTAAATGGTTCTGCTGCCAACCCAAAGCAGTCTAAAGAGAAACTGAAAATATTTTCTTTTTCGTGCTTCATTTTAAAGATCTACAAAATCTAATGGCTTTTATTATTGAATGCTTTCTAGCTTTTTCCTAGTTTATTTACAATGAAAACTGCCCCAAAACATGCTGTTTGGGCCAAAAATGTTTTAAAAGTACACCCTGATTTTGCATGTTGCTCTAAGCAGACCTCTACATCTGCCTGTGTAGAAAACTTGCAGGATCAGGCCTCAAGTATAAATAAAATACTTTAGTCCCGCTGCCTATAGTTATAAAGTAATAGTATATGTAGGTGCCCAGTAGGTGGAGCTAAGTATCCAGCAATATCAAACTGCTTACCATTTAGCCAAAATAAAGGCCCAAACCTGCAAGCTGCTGATCACCTTTCAACTCACAATAGAAAGACCACTGTAGAAGAGAGAGATGTGGCCATCACAGAGCCTCTGTTCCTTTTGAATATGGCTGATTAAAATATAAACTGTATAATGGGCTTTTAGTGAACACCATGTAATAATATTCCCTTTTTAATGATGAAAATTCTAAACTTATAATGTACAAATTGTAATTGCCATCTTGTGCCCCAGCCCTGGGAGCACTTAAGCACTCTGTGATGTCACATGTGAAACCATTCTCCCCTGAGTAGTCCATTGAACAGGATGAGGGCCTAAAGTAAGGACTTCCACTCATAAGTGGAACCAGGGTGCAGGAAACTCAGTGGGAGTTAGGTCAGGGAACAGAATTCACATCTTCAATCTGTGGACAAGCCACAGGGCTGCAACACAGTCCCTTGGTTACATCTACTCACAGACTAGAGTTTTTGCACAACTATGCTATTTCTGCAGAGTCTCTAACATACGGCGCCTAAGTGGTGCAGGACAGAACATCTCGTGTAAGTCCTCAACACTTGGGTGAAATTCACTTGTAGTGTGAGGTGGTTCTTGTGGGGGTTAATGGGTGACAAAAGCAGTACATGAAGGTTACATGGTACATGTGAAAAGCAAGGTATACCAAGACTTGCATGCATTATAAGCTGATATACAGTAGTAACTAATGCTTCTACTTTTTAAAAAGTCTTTTGTATTGCAAATTTTCAGACTACTGTTATTCTAAACCCCAGATTTGAGGGCTATTTCAGAGCACATATAACCCAAAAACTAAGCTACATATAAAAAAGGGGGAATTATATGTTAGAAGAGAAAAACTTAAAACAAGCATGTTGTTTGTGGTGCAGTAACGTTAGCAATGTAGCCCTGAGCATGAACTTCAGTATGGTTTCTAATAGTTGTGTTGCCTCTGACCAGTTGTATTGTGCATATATATACAAAAGTCATGAAAATCTATATGCGATATAGAGACTTTTTGTTCAAAAATATCATAGTTTAGATATTCCAATTCTGGAATTATCACAACTGTTTAAAAATCCAACATCCAGACTCCTGTTTTTGTAATCTGCTTTTTAAAACCTTTCAGCTGTCTAAAATGATTTTTTAGCATGGTGAATTCACTTGTAAATGAATGTGTAGAAAATTGATAGTGAGAAAAAATACATATATTTATTTTGCAAATTAAGATATAATCCTGTCCTACATGAACACTTTTTAGATTATTAGAAATGTCTGATATTAATTCATGCCCTTTTAAATAATAACTTAATGTTGCAAGATTAGAAGCAGTATGGAATGTAAATATATTAAAAAGTTAGGCCCTGGTTCAGCCAAAAGGATTTCATAATGGGAGTGAACAATGGAAGCAAATTCAAAAAATGCAGCATTTAATGTCTAGATACCATTGTGGATTTTGCAGCAGTATCCAACGTTGAAGTCAATGGAAGTTTTTCAGTGGGTGCTGGCTTGGGCCTGTAATGCGGGTATTTAAGCAATTTATTTATTTTATTTAAGGTATTGACGCCACTGGGGCTATTCACAGAGAAAAGTACTACTCGGCATGAGTAAGAGTGCAATCTAGCCCTGAGACTGAACTTATTCTCGATTTGTTAAGAGGCACATTTGATAAATAAATGGGCTTGATCCCGGAAGGTGCGAAGCACTTTGGCCTGAACCAGCAAAGTACTTAAGCACTTGCTTAACTTTGAAGTCAGTGGGGAAATATTAATGTGTTTAGCTGTATCAGGTCAGAGCGTTTGATACCTTGTAGGATTGAGCCCCTACTGAGCTACGATGTCATAATATTCCTGAAAGACAAAATGAATAAATTGCATCTGGAATTATTGGGCAGTTAGCAGACAAATAGTGTATAACAAGTCCATTATGGACAATGACTTTGTGTGCCTATCTATTTATGTTCTCTAAGAATTTACATATCCTTCAATGTATTAGATCTTCTCCATTACCTACATGTAATTTATTTGTCGTGCTAGAATGCACTTGAAAAAGTTGTTCCTAATTGCTGATATTGCAGAAATGAACAGCCAGTGAATGGTTGCCTTTAAACTAAAAGCTTTATGAAAATATTCTTCAGCCAAGTACTTTTAAAAAACAACAAAAGAAAAACTGAGAACCCATGTCAATTAGCACCTACTGTATGTATAGTTTCAGGGCAAGACCATATATAAAAGGAATAAAATGTTTTGTTGCTAAATGGAATTGTAATGCATTCCTTGTCACTTTGATATTGAGAAGGTCAGTGCTATTTTAAAAATGTTACAATGTAAAATATTCCAGTTGGAAGAATATAGGCTTTTTTGTGCTGAAGAATGATTAGGGAGAAAAAACTATTTTTGTAAATAGAAATTTTGCTGTGGGAAAACTGGTGCCTCTCTTGCCTGTAATTGTTTTATCCATTCAGCATAAAGTGGCTGGTTTTGAAACATGGTGATTGCCCTGGTTATTTTAACATCCAGTTCTCAAGCGGTTATGTTGTTTTCAGATACATTACAGGAAGAAGAATTGTTTGAAACATACCTTGTTTCCTTTGCCATTCATGGCACTTTATTTATTGAGCCACTCAGTTTCACAGGCAAGTTTATATAAACTGAGCTGCATCGCTGTGTACAATACTTCTCAAAATATTACCAAACCAATGTTGGCAAAGAGTCCTTCCTGTGGCACCTTATAGACGAACAGACGTCTTGGAGCATAAGCTTTCGTGGGTGAATGCATGCATTCGATGAAGTGGGTATTCACCCACAAAAGCTTATGGTCCAAGACGTCTGTTAGTCTATAAGGTGCCACAGGACTCTTTGCTGCTTTTACAGATCCAGACTAACACGGCTACCCCTCTGATACTTCAAACCAATGTTGAGTTTTTGAAGAGGGTGCAGGCGGAGCATGGGGAGCAGTAGGCAGACTGAGCAGAGTATGCCAGGAGCGTGTCGTGTGGCAGAAAGACAATGTGATAGATAAGAGACAAGGGAAAGAGGGAGGCAAAGGAATTGAGGTGACAAATGGGAAACAGGAGACTGTGGGGAAGTGTGGAGGGAGATGTTGAGTATATAGCAGCCATCATTCCAGCCCAGCAGGAAACCAGCAAGAGGCACCAAAGTTGGTACAGGGTCTGGGTACAAGCTAAATCCAGGCCACAGCAAGGACTTTCAAACCTGCAGCAGTGCAGCTAGTTGGAGAACTGAGGAGTAGAATGGAGGAGAGGAGCCACCAATGTACTAATTAGTTTAGTTACAAGGAATATACGTAATTAAGACTGATATACCCATACAGACACATTCTATATTCCAGTGATTAACTATCCGAAAAACCCAATCAAACTGAACAAAGACAGAACCTCAAAGACATGACTGGTGGGTGGAATGCATATTTAAGTGCAACACATTTACTATATAACAAGTCAGTTGACTTGCCCCTCTATGCCACAGAAGAAGGTAATTATGTTCTTTGAGTGATTGCACGTGCCCATTCTACTGTAGGTGAGTGTGCACCTAATCCACAGTTGTTTGAGATTTTTCTTTCCTTCAGTAGTACCTGCCGGGGTGGCTTGAGAGCTCTCTGCTGCCGCATGGTTCTGTGTTTACATATAAAATGTGGAGCCAGCCCTGACCCTTCCCACTCTCTCCCCCCCCCCCCAACAATTCCTTCTTACCACCAATGCCAGTTGCAGTTGGAGTGATTTCAGTCTTACTACTGCAAGTTCTTCCCTCATATCTTTGTAAAGAACCTGTTTTTCTGAGATTTAGTAGTCAGTTAGCTAGTATACTATAGACAGTTAACGATATATTTCAGTTTAAATTAGGTCCTTATTCTCACGAAATTTGAATTTCGGTACTAGGACCAGTACCGAAGCTCACTCACTCTCCAGGGTTTAAGACTTGTTGGTCATGTAGTAGACCAATGCTGGTAAGCAGCTCACACCACACCTGCTTGAAATTCTTGGGGAAAATCCCGTGTAAGTGACAAGTGTCACATTTGCAATGGGTTTAAACCCCACTCCAAAAAGGACAGAGCAGCCAGACGTAAACGTCTTCTGATAGAGGCAGCCACGTTCGGAGCGGGCTCCAGGTACCATGGCTTCTGTCCAGAGTGCACTGCCTGAGCTGGCAGCGCGTTCCCTGTCACCAGTGCCAAAAAGGTGGCACAAGGCTTCAAAAGACTGTGTCCTGTTCAGCAAGTTCATAGAGTTGTCTAAGAAGAAGAAACCTCTGCCAGGTCCATCGAGGCTGGCACCTGAAGTGCCTGTGGAAGAGTCTCAAAAATATGAGTGACTACTGGTACCAACAACTCCAGAGATATTTGCAGCCTCTAAGGAGCTACTTAACCTCTTGGTACTGATGTTCCCTGCGGTGCAGGAAGGTTTCCAGCCGATACTCATACCTAAGGCTCCTACTTCTGTTCTTGCAGTACCGATGCCATCTACACTTTCCCTACCTCAGAAGATGGTATGGTTGAGAGAGAAGCTGCTGATGGTCTGGCTGGTTCCACCATCTCTGGACTCTGGCTGTCTTTCTGTGGTACTGACAGGGTCTGTTGCCCTGTTATCAGAGCAGTTGGAGTCGTCATTTTTCTCAGTGTCAGAGACTGGGTCATATGTGTCTCAAACTAGATAGGACATATATCCTCCATCAGCCTCTCGTGGGCCATGGAACTCACAGCAGACTCAGCAATGGTCACCTCTTAAGGGCCAATGGTCCACACAAGAATGGGTTCCAAGACTGTCAATGGCCTTCTTGGACCCTGTAGGGTTTCCTTCCTCCTACCAGGGCATTCCCTCACCCACCTCAGTTGGTCTCCTTGAGATCTCACCATGAGCATCAGCACCACAACTAATATCCGCTGATAGTCAGAACTGGACCAGTACCAAACAAGCAGAAGCCACTCTAGCAGTTCTGCCATCACAGGAGTTAGATAGAGCTCTGACTCAGCATCCTGCTCCATCCTCTTCCTCATCAGATCAGGCTGTAGGAGCAGTGAGTGACACTCCCCCATGGTACCATCTGTTCCTACCCCAATGTTTGCCAATCATCTATCCTACTTCCTATGTGCTTGGACTCTCATCACATCAGATCAGTGGGTCTTAAGCACTGTGGAAGTGGGATACTCCCTCAGTTTGTTCCTATCCCCACTTTCCCGCCCCAACAGGCTGTCCTTCAGGTGGAGGCCATAGAGGAAGTTCCTCTGTTTCGTGGGGAGAGGGTTTTACTCACACTACTTCCTCATGCCTAAAGCAAGAGGCGGTCTCAAGCCTATTTTAGATTCAAGAGAGTTAAACAAATACCAGAAGGAAATAAAATTTGGCAGGGTTCCACTGGTTTCTGTTGTTCCTTCCCAAGAACAAGGGGGCTGATACGCTGCCCTTTATTTGAAAGATGCTTACTTTCACTTGATGATCCACCACAATCACTGAAGTTTCTCAGGTTCATGGTAAGGGGGACTCATTACCAATTCACAGTACTTCCATTACGGTTGCCACCAGTCCAGTTTTCACCTGGACAGGCCAGGGTATGGCTTGTGTGGCCAGGTGCCATTTGACAAGCCTAGTGTCCGTTTCTTTTATCTGCAGGGTGGGGGGGGGAGTCTTGGGGGAACAGGTGGAGCAGGGTGCAGCGCCTCACGGCATAGATGCCAGCTTCATCGGGCCCCAGGGGTGTTCAATGCCCTGCTCCACTCCAGGTCCCGCCCCCACCCAACCCCTTCTCCCAAGTCCTTGCCCCATGTCTTCCCACCCCTGCCTTGCCTCTTCCCACCCAGTTCTGCCTGCTCCTCCTCCTCCTCCTAGTGCCTCCTACGCACCACGGAACAGCTGATTGCAGTGAGCGGGAGGCACTGGGAGGGAGGGAGAGGAGTTGATTGGAGGGGCCACCAGCAGATGGGAGGCACTGAGGCTGCCGGTGGTTGCTAAGCTAGGGATTTGGCACCTATGCCTCCCTGGTGGTCCTGGGGCACATGGCAGCACGTACCCATGTGGTGCAACACACCAGACTATGCCTCAGAAAACTTCAAGGATGGCTAGCGTCAGTGTATACCTGGAGTCCTCATCTGTCAGGACAGGACAGTTCATGTACTAGCATTAGTTTTGTCCTCTCTGGACTGGTAGACAGACCCTCTGAGAGTTTGTCTAGGGATTCCCTTCATTCTCCCGCAACTAACGTTCACGTTAATCACAGATGTGTGATCCCTGGATTGTGTGGGAATACATGGGGACCTTGCAGACTCAAGGTCTGTGGTCTTCTCAAGATCTGAAGACTCTCATAAACATCAGGGAATTGTGAGCTGTCAGTCTAGCTCATTCAGTCTTCCGGCCACACATTGTGGGAGAGAATCTGCTGATGCTGACAGACAATGCACAACTACGTTTTGTGTAAACAGGCAGGGAGGACTTCTGCATAGCCAATTCATTTAATCTCAGAGCTGCTTACCTTCCATGGGTGCTGAATACTTGGGCAGATCAGATGAGCAGATCCTTCTCTGATTAATACAAGCGGTCACTATGTCTGGACATTGCCAGAACCATTTTCCAGCTGTGGGAGACTCCCCAAGTGGACCTATTTGCAACAAGGACCTACAGAAAGTTCCTGCCACCCTAGAAGAGCTCTCTACTCTATGCCTTGCCTCCAATTCCATTACTTTCCAAAGTCTTGTCCAAGGCCAAGCAAGACCACACTTGCATCATATTTATAGCACCAGTGTGGCTTCTGCCACCTTGGTACTGGATCCTCCTAATTTTGTCAGTCAGGCCTCCACCGTCTCTCCTGTTGGATCCAGGAATGATTTCCCAGGGTCAAGGTGCCTGCTTCATCCCAGCCTGCAAGCCTTCCACTTGACAACATGGATGCTCGTGGTTAAAACCACTGGAAAGGGATTCTTCTAAAGACATACAGAGGGTACCTTTCAAAGCAGAAAACCTTCCACCAAAGGGACTTATCTGCCTAAATGGAAGTGTGTTTCCCATCCATCGTCTGTACCTAACACATCAAGGCATTTAGCGCTATCAAGGTCCATTTGGCAGATATCTCAGTTTTCCATCCATCAGTGGATAGTAGATCTTTTCCCCACCCCATAGCTGTCAGGTTGCTGAAGGGACAAATGCAAGAGCCTCTTTCCCAGTGGGTTCTGAACTTGGCACTAGCAAAGTTAATGGAGCCACCCTTTGAACTACTTACAACTTGTCATTTCTATTAAAGTGGTGTTTTTAATTGCAGTTATCTCGGCAAGGAGAGTGGGTGAGTTGAGAGCACTGGTATCAAAGCCTCCCTGTACAGTTTTCTGTAAGGACAAGGTTTGCCTTCTCCTTCACCATATGTTCCTGACAAAAGTAATCTCCAAATTTCATGTTAAGTAGGCAAACCATCTTCCAACTTTTCTTCCACAGACTCATACTTATGGAGAAGAAGAAGTTAGAAGAGCTTTAGCCTTTTACCTATTTGTCACAGTGGCCAACAGAGTGAAGGGCCACGCAGTATCCTCTCAGAATCTCCCCTTCTTCTTCTTCCTGTATTTGTTTTTGCTACTGGTTGACTAATGTAACTCCTCCAGCTAGAGTGTTGGCCCATTCAACTAGAGATTGCGCAGCCTCAGCTGCTTTCCTGACACAAGTACCTATTCTTGACATTTGCTAAGTGGCAACTTGGTCATCGGTGCACGCGTTTGTTTCTCATGACTCTCTAGCCCATCAAGCCAAGAACAATGCCAGATGCCATGGTGTTCTACAATCACTGTTCAAATAGATTCTGAGCCCACCTCCAGACTGATCTACTTATCTGTCACCAACAGTGGAATGGACATGTGCAATCACCGGAAGTAGAAGAAACACTTACCTATCTTTCCATAACTGTTGTTCTTCGAGAGGTGTTGCACATGTCATTCCTCGACGCACCCTCCTTCCTCTCTCTGTCAGAGACTATCCAATACGAAGGAACTGAGGGGAGTTTGGGGGGTGGCTCCACCCATTATACCTGCACATAGTGGTGTGCAAGCAGCAGAGGGCGCTCAAGCTGTCCTGACAGGTACCACTGAGGGGGGAAAAAATCTCTGATAACCATGTGCTTAGGGTGCACTCACCTACAGTGGAATGGACATGTGGAAACATCTTGAAGAACAACAGTTACAGAAAGGTAACCGTTTCTTATGGATAGGTTAAAGCTTCCCTGCTCTCAGAAGACAACTCAAGGTAAAGTGATGGTGGGGAAGTTTGAGGCTATTGTAGGCTGTGCCCCACTTTGAGGGGGCTTGCAGGAATGGAGGGTTACTGTACATGGTGTTGGGCTCCTGGGAAGATTTGGCTAAGCTTTCTGGTAAGCATTCACATTTTGGAGGCTTAGCTGAACTAAACCAAAACCCTAACACTTGAGCAGTATGGGTCCCTTCTAACTCCAGAAAAAAAAATCTGTGATTCTATGGCTGGTTTGTACAATGGAAACTTTGACACAGCCTTAATGATAGACTAGTGCTGTTATAATATAGCTACGGTATGTAGGTCAGTAAGAAAGCTTCCCAATCCTAGCCCTGTAATCTTGTGGTGTAATATATAATAAGTGCTCACAGTAGAGTGGCTTACATGTCCAGTTGCTAATTAAGGAGAGTATTTTTAAGTCAGTCTAAATTTGTGCATAACAGATTTAAAGGGCCATATGGGCATGATGCTACTGATCCCTTAGCCAAATCGCATTATGTAGGAAAGGAGTTTGGCAAAGAGCTTGTCTTCCTTTAACACTGCCTGGAGCCCAGAGAGGGGGCAGCACTAATTTCAGGAGTATGGTTCATGTATGTTGTGCTGGATGGTAATAACGGAACTTTTTCTTCAATATAAGATAACTGCTCAGTAACTTAAGTCACTTCCATCCTCATAATCCAGCTGCCCTTTGACCGCATTTCCTGATAAACACCATCATCAAGGTACTGCTGTACTTACCCAGGCCCTCCAGCCAGATTGCACCAGCCCTTTGGGGGTTTCATTGCACGTGTCAGCATGTGGCCCCAGGTTGTCGCTCAGAGAATGCTAACGCAGAAGCAAGGTGTGCCTCACTCATTGTTTTGCCTATGTCATTCTCAAAGGTGCTGATGATATCTGATGAGTCTCAGTGGATGTGTGGACTATCTGTGGAAATGGGGGAGGGAAGACTCACTCAGGTTAAAAGCTATTATTTGCTATTCACATACAATCACCCTGTCACAGCACATGTGCTTTACAAAACTGAGGTCTCAGCCTCAAGCAACTTAAGCTACAATACAGGCAATTAGGGATCAGATCCAGCCATGTGAGCAAACTGCACTGGAGAGACCAAAGAGGAAGGCTAAATGAATAAATCAGCCTTTAAGTAGAGATAAACCCAATCAAGAACTCAGGATCCAAACTCTCTCAAACTTTGGGACAATTCTTAGAATCTGATTCACGCCCTATTGAGGAAAGTATACATTTAAATGCTCATGTCCCATTGAGATCAAAGGGACTTAGGTGTGTATGAAGTGCTGTCCTGAATGGGGATGGTCTTAAGATGTGCTCAAGTGCGTTCCTGACTTGGGCCCTGAGATTGTAAGTTGTTTGGGGCAGGGATCCTATCTTTGTATGTGTTTGCGCAGTACCTACCACAATGAACCCTGAACCTGAAAGGAGCTCATGGGCACTACTGTATGACTCGCTTCAGTCACAAGGGTTCACTTTAGTGAACATCATAAAAATCATCCATTTACTAGGATGACTGGAGCTGGGGTTATCATTTTGCTATCCAGGGCCAATCTGAACGGCAGTGCTGGCCCCCCAAAAGCAGTACTTCCCAAATTAACATTGCAGGATCAGCAAGGCGGTATGGCTGGTGCTGGAATTCCTGGAAATACATCTTAAAGTATTGGCAAATTACTGCTGCTTGCACTGCAGCTTGACTGATCTACATGCCTCTTACTAGCTGCAGATGCTAAGTATTTTGTTCCAAACTCAATTTCCCTGGACTACGTCTTATGATATTGCACCAGATGGGCTGTACCAACTTCAAAATCAAACAGAAACAGATTCTAGAAACTGTCTTCAAACAGGAGGTCTTTGAGGAATTTGTAGTACAGCTAAGCTTGGGATCTGCTTATGTGCCACCCTGTTCCCACCCATATACTAAAATATAAGTACACATAAACACCACTGACCAAATTTTTTTTGCTTATCTGTGTTCTCCCACCCCCTGTGGATTTTCTGAGCCGTCATCCATTGTGCTACGGAGAATCATGATTTTTCTCAGGAGGAGACAATTCCAAAGGGAGGTCCTATTAAAATATATTCCATAACAGAAATAGACTCAAGTCTGTACCTTTGTGGACAGCCCCATTTTCAGACTTGGATTAGGCTGTTCAGTCGTCTTCACCTGACTCCAGCCCTGATAGTAACATGTTGAATGTTTTACAGGAGCTCCATAACCTTGTTGCAAATTCGGCTGTATTAGAGACCAATGCAGGTCTACTGTGGACTGATCTGAGCAATGACTGGCTTCTGGCAATGCAATTAAACGACTCCAGCTTCAGCCAACTTTCAGTTGGTAGATGTCCAAGTTCGCAGGTGTACTAAAATCCAAGCTATTCTGCTTATTTCCTTCATTAGTTGATTAGATGCCCATGTTGTGCATCTGGGAAGCTGTACATCTGACAGCAGATGGCTCCTCAGAGCACAAACATTTGGTCTCAGATTTTTACCTAAATTAACACCCTGCTGGAAAACAGAACACTTTCTCATGTTGAGAGGTCCACAAACCTATCCAGGATTTTGTATTCCTCAAAGTGGGTGAAGCACAAGGTTTTTTAATAGCACTCTTAGCAGGGTACACATGAAACTCTCATAACTAACAGCCACCCTTCATAGTTACTGACTAAAATTTTTCAGGTATTGAAAACTGGCCTTACATGTTTTGATTCTGGGACACCCTGGAATTTCCCATGACAAGGCCTGTGTTGGATTCAACAAATAATAAAAAAGCTCCTTTTAAAAACTATCGTTTAGACTTTTCGCTTTTAAAATCTGTTTGTGTTTAAACTGTGTCAGGAAGCGAGTCCTTAACCCTAAAAACTAAGTCATATGGAAATGTTAGGGCTGGAATGGCATTACTGTTATGTGTGCATCTTCTCATTTCTGAAACTAATGTGTATTACAGTTAGGGTTGCCAGTGTGGGTTGTATATATTCCTGGAGGTTTCATCACATGACATAATCTTTAATTAAAGATTCATCTATAATTCCTGGAGACTCCAGGACAATCCTGGAGGCTTGGCAACCCTACTTATAGTAGAACCTCAGAGTTATGAACTGACCAGTCCACCACACCCTTCATTTGGAACTGGCAGTACACAGGCAGCAGCAGAGACACGAAATCAAAAAGCAAACACAGTACAGTACCCTGTTAAACATAAACTACTAAAATACGGGAAAGCTGCATTTTTCTTCTGCATAGTAGAGTTTCAAAGCTGTATTAAGTCAATGTTCAGTTGTAAACTTTTGAAAGAACAGCCATCACGTTTTGTTCAGAGTTATGAACATTTTAGAGTTACGAACAACCTCCATTCCCGAGGTGTTAGTCACTCTGAGGTTCTACTGTACTTGACTTCATCTTTAAAGAGAAAACCTTGAAATGTGGGATTCTTTACAGCACTCTAATCTATCTTTAACATTAAAAAAGCATGTTCATAAAGAGATGGTAGGGTTTGTATGTTTGATGATGGGATACAGGCCTTTTCATCAGCCAAAATCATCCTAGGCTCTGAGCAATTGAGGACTAAATTTCCAAGTCGCCACTATTATTTTTTTAAAAACCACAGCAAGACAAATAAACACTTTTTAAAAGAGTGATTTATGTTATTAGCCTATCCCTCTCCTCATCACAAGGTCCATCAATTTGGATCAGTTGTTTACTATTGGAAGAGGTGCAGATCATTACACAATTTGCTGTAGTATCAACAGAAATACTTACCTTGAGGAACCCCCCCCCACCCACACACACACAAAAGGTGAGTGAGAGGGCATCAATGGCTCAGAAAGAAGCCCCACAAGGCTGATACTAATCAAAGGTGTGTGAAGGAGAGAGAAAGCTGGCAATAGAATGAATCAGTGGAAAACAATTTATACCACCAGGGAAAAATCAAGGCCCCCGTCTGGCAAAGATTTTACACAGATGCTTAACCTTGTATAATATGAATAGTCTTGTTGAAGTTGATGTGTGTGCAAAGTTAAGCATGTGCGTAAGTCATAAGAACACAAGAATGGCCATACTTGGTTAGACCAAAGGCCCATCTAGCCCAGTATCCTGTCTTCCGACAGTGGCCAATGCCAGGTGCTTCAGAGGGGATGAACAGAACAGGTAATCATCAAGTGGTCCATCCCATGTCGCCCATTCCCAGCTTCTGGCAAACAGAGGCTAGGGACACCACCCTGCCCCTCCTGGCTAATAGCCATTGATGGACCTATCCTCCATGAATGTATCTATTTCTATTTTGAATCCTGCTATAGTCTTGGCCTTCACAGGTCTTTACAGAATCAGGGCCCAAGATTTTATGATGCTCTCAAGGCATTTTGTGGTGTCATTTAATGTTGTTGTTTTCCATGCAACGTGAAAATTTTAAACAACTGAACTTAATGTATTTTTAAATACGTTTATTTACTTATTGACATGAAGAAAACTGTTTGTTTTTTTTTTTAATAAAAGCAAAAACTTGCCTTTGAACAAGTGTGTAAAAGTCATGGAAATCTGTTTTTTTCCCCACGGCTTGTGAAATTTTGCAACGTTGATATGATGATATTTTTTCAAAGGCAAAAATTTATTTTTTCTTGAGGCATTGAGGTGAGCTGATTCTAGTGCTATTCTGTTGTTGCTCTAGGATTAAGAAAGAATCAAGACGGATATTTTCAAAGGCACAAAAAGCACTTATATGCCCGGCTCTGTTTAAAACCAATAGCAATTAGACACCTGTCAATGTGCCTTTGAAAAATCTTCCCCTACAGTTCTACATTGTTCACCAGTACCTATACATGCAGTTGCATATGTAGACTTTTATGTGCCAGAGCTGAAGGAACAAGAGAGACAGGCTGACCTCTCCTGCTGCCCTCTCCAACGCTCCCAGGACAGCCCTGTGTGGCCCCACCACCTGGAGACAGAGAAGGAACAAAGCCAAGAGACCAGAGACTCACGTGTGCAGCTGCTGAACCTTGTAGGAGAACAAGCTGGTTGAGTTCACCATGTCGGCCTCTCCCCAGTCTTCAGATATTCAGACTATGAATCAGCAGATGCTGAGTCCACGAGGAGTGCCTCGCCACCTCTTTGGGTCTCTAAACGCAAGTCAGATGACAAACTTCATTCCTCATCCTTTCCCCTGTCCTCTTCCAAGTGCTCAGAGCGTTCTCATGCTGACAAATGCTCTAAAGCTACGTTTTCCCTCCAGTAAGTTCTCCAGAACTGGTTCAAAACATGGCGCGCATAAGCGCTCATTGGCTCCATCAGAGGCAGCACTGCTGACTCCTGCTCCTCCAGGACTGTTGAGTCCAGTGCCTTCATCAATACCAGGGCTGCTGCCATAACTTCAGCTGGTCCAGACAGTCTTGGCACTGTCACTTAAGCACCTACCTGTCTCGGTGCCTTCAACTCTGCAGACTTTTCTATCTTGGAGAGGTTTGATTTGTTTACCTGTACCAAATCCCCCGCTACACCTGGTTCTGGTATTGTAGATTCCAGCTTCTTGGACACCATCAGTACATCCAGCTCCACTGGCTTTGCCAGCATCTTCCAGGCAATCAACACACCTGGCACTGCTGGTGTACAGTCAGCACGATCAATCTGGTCTGCACTATCAGTGCAATTGGTGCCCTCAGTGCGCTCGGCACTGCTGGCATCGTTAATGCAGTCAGTGTGACCAGCATCATCAGAAGCTTTGACAGCGTAATTCCATTCTCTCAGGACGTGTTCGCTGACACCGGCAGCTCCACCAGCACTTGGATGTCTGCAGAACATTGGTATTCTCCCTTAACCACACCAAATCATTCAGAGCCTCTCCCAGGCTCTTTGTAGCCTAGGCCGGGAGAGTCAAAGGCCAACCAGTGGCAGCTCAGCATATCTCACACAGGGTTTCTGACTGCATCAAACTTTTTGTTACAATTTTGCCAAAGTTTCTCCTCCACCAAAAATAACAGCTCAGTCCAATTCCTCAGCCTTTTCGAGAAACGTTCCCATAACAGACATCAGCAAAGCAGCAACATGGTGGTCTATAGATACCTTTTCCAGACATTGTGACTTCTCTCAGGTCTTTCGGGACGATACTAACTTCGGCAAATCAGTATTGTAGTCTCTGTTCAGATAATCTGAAGTCCCCCACCACCTGCAAGGGAATTGCCACAGAGTCACCTGCAGTGGAACATATATGTGCACAATCAAGTGAAGGAGAAAAGCGATTACTTATCCACAGTTACTGTTGGTCTTCGAGAGGTGTGCACATATACATTCCGTGACCCTCGGACCTTTCCCGCTGGTTGGGACAATAACTGCACAAGTGGCAAGAAGGAACAGAGATGGAGACAGCAGACATGCCCTTTTTCTGACTTTGGCTCAATGCACAAGGAGAGCAGGGGCACATGTGTCTCCTGGTGGTACTGCTGGCAAAAGTCTCCAACACGAATGCATTGGGCACATGCACATCTAAAGTGGACTGTATATGTGCACAATCACTTGGAAACATTTGTATTGTTCTTAGCTTTTGTAAGACCTTGTTTTCACACAGCCCAGAATGGGGGCCAAATTTGACTTGGCAATGTCCCTTTAAAATTAAACTAGTATGATACTACAGCGAACAAATGTACTTTATTGCTTTCTATGGAAAACTTTTTTACAGCATGCTGTATTTTTGACTTTCAATACTTTGTTCCATCCGCAGCGGCTGGGTCATGGCTGTCAACATATTTAATGTATTTGCCATCAAGCTCATTATTACATCTTGTGAAGGATGAGCGAGAACCATTTTGGTGGTGAAAAGTTAAGGTCATTTCCAGATCTGCTAGAGCAGAGTTATAAACCATTATAGTGATCCTAACATTCAAGTTTTCTATTTAAAAGATTTAACTATAGAACTTCAGCTGGTCATTTATATAGTCAGCAGTTAATTGCAAAATGATGCGACTATTAGTGTCTATAAAATATGATAGCTCCATACTCGTGTTTTCCTCTGCTTAGTCACAAAGCAGTTACAGCATGGGCTTCGGGTGAGCTGGCTTTCCCATCCTGCCTGACTCAGCCCTGACCAGTAGCAGTGAGTAGGTAGTTCAATCTCCCCTATCCATCCATTCTTTGACTTTTTGGTTGATGCTGCCGCTAAAGGTGTCAGTTACGATGAGGACATCCAGCCACTGAAAAGTGGATTGAGAATTCAAACTCATTTTGTTTCACAGAGTACAGCAAACAGACACTGGTGGCAATCAATTTTGGTCACTCACTGCTGAATTGAAACCAAGTTCACTGCTCCTTTAGCAATCGTGAGCTTCCTCATCTCCAGTGACAAGATCTTTGTTTGTTTTAGTAGATCACAACTTGAGAGCCAAAAGGCCATCTCATTTTAAGGACTGTTCTCTGACCTGAATAGAGTTCCCTAAATTGCTGAAATACATTATTCATGCTGTCCCTTATATTTAACTACTCCTACACGTATGTTGGTTTTCCTCCAACCTGCTTTTTCTTTCAGACATGGGTTAAATAAAACCAGCTGATTAATGGTTTTCCATCTAAAAGTAATCTCTAAAAATGAGTGCTTTTGGGACAGTCCTACATCAAAATGAAAAGCATTCTGCTGTCAGTGCTTCATGGATAGATAGCAAATTGTGTGTGTGCTCTGTTTCCATCCCCATGTAGAGGCATTGTAATTCAGACAGTTACTAGGAGTCACAGAAAGGGAAGATGAGAGGTAGTACTGAGTCAACAATGCTCAATGATCGTATTGAGTCAATGGTTTTTAAAAATATTGTTAAGCTGGAGGGTATTGATGGCTTCCAGCAATTGTGTCTTTGATCTATCCGCAATCACAGATCTCGCTGAAGCTGAAGGGCATGCTAGCCACCTTTATTTAGTGATAGCTGAAACACCAGAAGCCACTGCCCAGGACATGGACCAGCATGGCGAGGCTTGAATAGAAGTTGAGCCGTGTGGCCCAAGAGGTTTCCTTGGAGACTGATTGTAAACACAGGGGCTGTGGTGTTGATTTGGTTACAGCGGTTTGAATGTGTGTGAAAGGAATCAAAGTGAGCAGACAGTGAGAGACTCAGTGCAAGTGTGACCCAGGGGGAAAGAGAGAGTTTCTTTTGGGCAGAGTGGTGGCCGGATAGGCAGGCCTGGAAACTGTGAGTAAGGAAACTATCTTCTATTGTTTGTTCCAATGTGGTTAGGGAGACAGGACTTGATGTACATTCTTTGTAAATAAACAGGATTGCACACACACACACAACTCTGACTCCTATCAACAATTTCTCCTCCTAGCAGAAACATGGCAAGGCACCAAATATTGGCTAACCACTCGGACCAAGGGGTTACCATATTTTCCAAAGCGCTAAAATAATTTAGGGTCATTTGCTTGCTGGGGTTTTAAGAGCTATGTGCTCAGTCCATGGGTAGGAGTGGGTCACCTCACATTGGCCCAAACAATCCCTCCAGCCAACCCAGGGGTAACACTCATGGTCACTGTTGGGAGCTGTACCAGGCAATCCTCAATTAGAAATATAAAATGAGCTTCTCTGGGGCCTTTAAGAGGGGGATTAAGGGAATATGTCCCTGAGCCTTCACCGCTAAAATCAATGGGAGCTGATCAATGGGAAAACTTGCACTGCTAACACTTCACCAGCTAGGTGGATAAATAGGGGACTTCAGTCTGCAGAGCTGGTATCTTTTTACTTCAGTATACATTGGATCAAGCTCTCTATGAGGACATCAAAGAACTATTAACAAAAAAAACAAAACACACCAGCAAGCCTCAGTTCCAGGTCAAAACATATTGAGACTTGGTTGTTTGCGTGGCCCTTCCTGTGATTTTCCTCAGCTTTCAGGAGCTCTCACTGTTAAGCAGCTGTGGATATTCTGCCAGTTGGGCTTTTCTTGCTATATTGTCAACAGCATAGAACAGAAAACATTTAGTTTTTCAAAAAGAGTAATTTCAAATTGTGTCTAAAAGTTTAGCTAATTTCCCCCCCAAACCCACCAACACACACACACACTTTTAACTCAATAAGCATTTGGTTTTGAGGCCCATACTCCCTTCAAGTGTCTTCATGGGCAATCTCTTGTCCCTCCCTCTGCTTCATCCCACTGCCCTCTTCTGGGGAATGACTGGAGGATCTGAATCAGCGTAAGCTAATAAGTCTGTTGTTGGATCCTGCTGCTCCGGCTTTTTAAAATGTAAATTCACTTTGTGGTGTAGACACTGTCTTAATTACCGCAGGATTAATTATTCTTGTGGGAATGGCGGGAAGAAGGGATTGTACAAGACTAGGGATTAATACAGTTCTCTCGGAGCCAGAACATCCAGAATGCTTTTAAATGTTAGAGCCAGAGCCATGGGTCCCAACAGAGAAGTTACTGGCTCCTGCTATTCTAGAATTGGGTATTAGGCTGCCTGGTAAGACTTGAAGACGATGTCAATGGATTTGGCGGTCAGTGGGGCTGCCTGTTCCTATGCTGGAAGGAGTTCTGGGCTGCTGAGATTCTCTCATGAAAATGCAATGGAACCAAGCCGCCTACTGGAGAAAGAATGAAGGTTGTGGTGCCTGTCAGGGCACTGTGTGAGGAGGGAGAGGTGGCAGGATTGGAGGTTTGGGTAGCTCATCTGAAATAACCCATTGTGTAGGAGTACCTGAACTCTTGTATGCTCATTGGAACCAAATTAAAACTCCCAACCTTTAGAGGCTTTCCCATTGCCAGTACTAGTTATTTCTTAATAAGCACTCAGAATAAAAGAAGGCACCAACTAGAGCTCTTTCAAACTCACCCATTCAGCATACCAGGGGAAAGATCCTGCTGGTCTCCTGGAAACTATTTGGATGATAAATGTGTTTCGTTAATACAGTTTGGGTATTGGAAAGTGTTTGGAAAGAGGACTTTCCAAACAAAAGGAATAATGTGTAATATATCTGGCTCAGTAGCTGAACCACAGGAATTCACTTTTTCCATTTCCTCGTACAGGACAAACAAAGTAGGCTTAAAATTAGTAAGTCCCTGTTAGTCAGTGCATTGTGAATATCACACTATCCTAATGCCACTGCTCATGGAAAATGGTTTCAAAGCTAATATACAAGTTTTAAATAACTTTCCTGGTAGTTAGCATATGGACGTTACCATAATAAAGATGGACCTGCTATTTGGACAGCCAGCTAGAAAGCTAACAACCTTCACCTTTATACAGCTGGAGGTTTGAGATAGAGGGGGCCAGTAGGATTCAGTAACCGGAAGATTCTAGACACCAATAGAGTGTGATTGTAAAGATACCTGAGGGAAATTGCTAGAAGCTGAGTATTGGAATAAGATAGAATCTATGTGCTGAGTGATATCGTTTCATGGTGTCCTTCCAGAGATGCAATGGCCAAATTAATTGGACATATAAGTGGTGATGTAAATATGGAGAAAATCCACTTCATCACACCTTTCTTTTAAACTTCCCCTGCTTTTTTCCAGTGGAAGAAAGAGAGAAAAGGTAAAAAGGAAGCGGGGGGCAGGGGGTGTGGAAGTCCCTAAAATCCCAGCCAAGTTTGGAAAACTGAAATGTTTTGGCTCCAGAAATTGAAATGAAACACACAACTGAAATGTTTCGACAGTGTTGATATTTTCCCATCAATTTTCTTTGTCAAAATCTGTGCCTGCAGAAAATTGGATTTTGATGAAACCTCATTTTCCACCAGGAAAATCTTTCATTTTAAAAATGTTGACCAACTTTACTTATAATGTATGTGTGTGCATTTCAGAGTAAAATATCTTGCACTGGAAATCTATAACTTTAAATGATCATTTTTAATTTCAACTCTTCCATTTAAAGGTGCAATATTCCCTGAGGATGGTTACTTTTATTAACGTAGTATATGTGTGTGCTACCTGGAAATGTTAAACCCAAAAGAAACAAGTTACAAACTGTTTGGTCACAGCACCTTTCATGCATCGATCTCAGTCACAACAATTTAAGCTTCCTATCACCTTTCAGACTGAGGTATTATTATCCCCATTTTGCACATGAGGGTGGTGATGGTGGTGGTGTGTGTGTGTGTGAGGGGCGGGAAACTAAGCCAAAAACCATGACTTGCCCAATGTTACACAGTAAATCAATGCTGGAGTCTAGAGCAGGGGTGGGCAAACTTTCTGGCCTGAGGGCCACCTCAGAGTTACGAAATGGTATGAAGGGCCGGGTAGGGAAGGCTGTGCCTCCCCAAACAGCCTGGCCCCCGCCCCCTCCCACTTCCCGCCCCTGACTGCCCCCCTCAGAACCTCCGATCCATCCAACCCCAACTGCTACTTGTCCCCTGACCGCCCCCTCCCGGGACCCCCCATCCCTAACTGCCCACCCAGGACTCTGCCCCCTATCCAACCCCCGCCCCACTCCCTGTCCCCTGAGTGCCCCGACCCCTATCCACATCCCCGCCTCCTGACAGGGCCCCCCGGGACTCCCACGCCTATCCAACCCCCCTGTTCCCCGCCCCCTGACCGTCCCCCCTGCCAGAACCTCCATCCCATCCAACCGCTCCCTGCTCCCTGTCCCCTGACTGCCCCCCAGGATCCCCTGCCCCCTTATCATGCCACTTAGAGTGGCGGGACAGGCTTATTGGAAAGCCTGGGAGGTGGGCGGGCGCAAGCCACGCTGCCTGGCAGGAGCAGCGGGCCAGAGCGCTGCCCGTGCAGCCGCATGGCTGCGGGGGAGGGGCCGGGGGCTAGTCTCCCCGGCTGGGAGCTCAGGGGCCGGGTAGGACGGTCCCGCGGGCCGTAGTTTGCCCACCTCTGGTCTAGAGGATGTGACTGCCAGCCACCTGCTGTAATCACCATTTAGGAAACAGAATATGCTCCACCCTTATTTTTGTAATGTAGAGGGGCAGAACACATTAAACTGGTTCAGCAACAGCCTTTTATTCAAGTGCACAGAGAGAAGAGTGTGTATAGTCTGATTTAGGGGTGGACAGATCTGTTTTGCTTAATTTCAAGCCCATTTTGACAGGGGATTCAAAAATTTGACTTAAATGTTCTTAGGTTCACATTTTGCTTAGACGTGAATTTGCTTATGGTAAAGGAAATTATGTGTGTGTGTGTGTGTGTGTGTGTGTGTGTGTGTGTGTGTGCGCGCGCACGCAAAGCAAAAAGCCAGCCAGGGAGTCTGGCTTACAGAGAACAGGGGCATGAGGCACTCAGGCTAGAACTACCCAGAGACAATAGAGCAGATCTGAGGAGGACACCAGTTACCGTTGAACTGACTCAAGACCAAAAACATTTTGATTCAAAGTTGTCAGAACATTTTTGTTTTAACCAAAAATATTGAAACAAAACATTTGGACATTTTCTGAAGTGAAAGTTTTCAGAACTTTCCATTTCACAGAAATGTTGGCTATTTCAACTTTTCATCCTGATTTAACACGCAAATTTTGAATTATTGGAATTTCCCCTGGGATGGCTATTCCCATTTTTGACCATCTCCAGTGATAGCTTCTTTAGGCATGATCGAATAACCACACGTGCCTTTTACCTTCTCATTGATGGTTTACAGTAACTGTATTTCAATAAATCTCAGAAAATAGTCAGGAGGTTCTGTAGGTGTGTTATGGCACTTCTCTGCCATAGGCCTTCCAGCAACTGAGCTGAAAGGAATGGTTCCTTTTTCTCAGACCCTCTGCTGAACCTGCATTCCTAATAGGTTTCCACCTCTTCTTTTATGTCTGCACCATTGCCAGGCCAATATGCTGAGAGGTGGGTTTTGAGGATGGCAATTCACATACTGTAAACTATCAGACCATTTAGTTCAGTGAGCCGGCATAAAATTCTTGGGCTATACTTGGATGTTACTTATGGGCTACCCATTCTTCTTTGCCATTTATACTGCTCATATTTGTTCTAGCTTTGCAGGAGAGCTGGTCTGTCTCTTTCAAGAACATCAACATTGGCCTGGACTTCTGTCTCTAGATGGTTGGCAGTAAAACATCCCATTGGACTTCTGGTAGAGTATCTGCCACAGTCTTTCTCACAGCACGTCTGGACATTTTGCAATGTCATTAAGCAGAGCTGCAGCCTGTGGCACTTCATAGAAACTCTGTGTCCTGTTTATTAAAAGTATTAAAGATTTATTGTACCATAAATCAATTAATTATTCACATTACCTCTATTTATATAAAGCCCAAAGTGTGTGAGAGGTTTTATAGACAAGTAAGACAAGTCCCTGCCCTGAGGAACTTACAATCTAAATAGACAACACACACACACATGACAGAAGAGGAGTGGGATGCAATGAAAAACAAGGAGGCTGATCTGTGAGCTTTGGCATGAATTTTGTGGATATCATGCTATGCTGGTACCAGGTAGTTGTAGGGATAAAAGCCTGGCACCATTGAAGTCTATGTCCAGCACTTCACCCCAGCTCTTTTGTGGCTTGATTCTGCCCCACATACCCATGGTTCATAGTACTTACACAAGTAGTTCCATTGACTTCAATAGGGCTGCTTATGTGAATAAGAGTAGCAGGAAAGTGGTCTTCATATACTTAAAGGAAACCATCACAAATGTCACTACCTTTCACTCTAAGTAAAAGTAGCATTCTGGCACCTTATCCTTCTCTAACATAAACACACAGCTCTGTGTGTGTGTGCATTTATTAAAAAAATTCCAAAACAACACTCCACTGTGCACACCTTTTCCCCTAAGGAGATGACGAGACAACAGATACATGACAGATGTTAATCATGTCGCTGAATGTATGCTTGGACCTATGTGCAATAGAATAGAATTCTATCCAAAACAACAGCGTAGACATTTAAAAATGGAATAATCAATAAATATGTCTATGGAGACTGTCTTTCCAGACAATGAGGACAATTGAAGAGGGGTGGTGATGTGAAAATCACTCTGCTCAGAATTTAGTGGGGAAAAGGCAAGACACCTTGCATGCTGTTTTAAAGGCAAGTTTCAATAGATAGTTACAAAAAATACGTTGGCAGATGTCTTTTTTGTTTCTTAACATTTTAAAAAATGTTTCATTGCTTTGCACGCAGATATGGGGCCTGGGTGCTATAGATTAACCTAATCTACTTACTGCCCCCTCCTTTCCTCCTGAGAATTGGTGTTTCTCTGATTTCCTTCCTCTTCCTGTTTGCTCTTAAACTCATCTATCATCACATAATATGGCCTGCCTCTCCATTCCATTCCACCAGTGTAACTAGACTGACTTTACTGGAGTATATACTGGCGTAATGGAGTGGAGAATCAAGTCCACAGACTAATCTCATCTATGGTATTTACAGTAAGACTTTACTGAATGAGTCTCATAGAGGCCAAAGTTGGGTTGGGGCGTGATGGGAAGACAGATGAATTGCCAAAGAATCAGAGAAGGAAGAGAGAAGTATTCCCAGGGGTATGGGAAGGTGCTGATTATCTAACCTTGCCAATCATCACCAGAGCCATCTGCCTATAAAGTGAACAAAACCAAGTTAATTTAAAATAAACCTGTGTTTAAAAGAAATTATAGATTGAAACGGGTCTTATAAACATTGTTCAAAGTGGTCACCTTCTCTCACTGAATTTTATGCAGAATAAGTTTCTCCACATCCTTATTGCTCTCACTTTCTGGAAGCAGCAGCTTCCATGTAGGTCAGAGTCATCCATGGCCATAGGAAAGATGAAACTTCCAACAGTCATTCTCTTCAGTAATATTTATTATTTCTCAACCATCTTCTTATAGCAATATTTATCTGTAAAAAAAATGCTTCCATTTTCCATTTTAAAATGACCCCATTTGATCTTGAATTTTAATTCAATTCAATTATTTTAATTATTTGATCCGGTATAGGGGAGTTGTCTAATAATAGGGAGTTCTGACAAATATCACTTGAAATAATCTATCATCCCTAGCATCCATTTCATCTTGGAGGTATTGCTTGGTGGTGAGGGTTCCTGAATTTACCTTCACTTTTTCTGGGTCAGACCACACCCTTTTGCTTTATATTTCAAGAGCTGTGTAAGAGTGTAGAGGAACCTTCCAGAACCCCTGGCTGTGACCAGGAATGAAAACACTGTTGTGTCCTGTCAGCTTTGAGGCAATGTCATGCAGAAGATTGCCTCATTTACTTTCCTGATTCCCAGTTCCATAGTCATTCCTCTAAGCTGTGCCACCTCTCCTGTTCCAAGCTTCAGAAGTGGCACCGTAGGTGTGTACCATTCCGTTTTTCACTACTCTCTCATTTGTTTCTGTCCTCATTAACCCTGCTATATCTTTCTTCAGTAGGTCATTCGGGGAGTGTAAGATCTTACCTGCTTGTTTTAAAAGTTCTTTTAACAGGTTCTTGCCAAATATGCCCCAGGCTCCCTAGATTCCTCTTACAAGATCTATTGTTCTGGCTGCTGTCTGACCTAACAAGTTATACACAGAAGACCTACTGATTATAAAAGCTACATATGCCTGTGTAGGGTATGCCCTTAAAGGTGGAGCGAGCCACAGATGAGTCTCTGTAATTTTTTCTGCCATCTGTGCTGTTGATTATAACTAGAGTTTTCTCTGTCTCAGGGGAGGACTTTACTCATTTTGTGAATGTTTCCTCTGTGATGCCAGTTGCTCCTATTTTTATTATAAAGTTTAATAAAACAGTTAAACTTTTTCAGCTTCACCATGCACTTGAGTCCCTCAGAAAGACCCAATGGGCAACAACCAGTTTAGCTGTGGTTTTGGTGTACCAGGCATGTTCCCACTGACCTACCTTCCTGCAATTCCTGCTCATGCCTCTTCTGGCCAGCTGGGTTTCATTGCACTTGTGCACTGGTTTGCCATTCCTCAGTTGGTTCCTCTTCATACTGTCCACCCCCATTCACACCTCTCTCTGTCTGTCTGCCACACCCACACATTGTCCCTCTTCATTTGGAAGTCTCTCTTTGTAAGCGCTTCCAGTCTCTTGTTGCCTGACCTCTTTTTGACATTTCTAACTATTTTACCATATGCACTGCTTTGCACAGTGATATCCTTCACTGCATTAGTCAGGGGGGCCTTATTATCTAGGGGTCTGAACATAAGTCAGTCTCTAATGCACGTGGCGATCCACAAAATCCGTTTTTTCTACATGTTTGCATGGAAGTCTTTGTGACAGACGTGGAGTTAATATGCCTTGATATATAACATGTAAGAATGGTACGAGTATGATCAGAGGCCTGGCCAGTGAGGTAAAGTTACTGTGTTACTGCAGTGGGTGTTAGAATTTCCTGTATGACTGTATGGATCTAACCTAAACTGGGGCAGTCAGGGAATGTTTATTATTTGCCTATCATGCTTGAATTCCATTGGGACTGTGTAGGAAGGCAGCACAATGGTGTGTAAATAAGAACATCCCAGCACATTGTTGGGAGGGGTGGGGAGGGAAGGGAAGGGGGGGACTTGCACTTCAACGCTTCTGGCTGAAGTGGCATAGTTATTTTGGCAGAATGGGAGCCTGGACACAAAAAGAACACAGAACAGTTAAGAAGCCCTTCTGAGGGGAGGTAGGGAGATCATTTACCAGAAGCTGTCTCAGCAAGCAAGCTGGAGGAGGCTAAAAGAATTGGACCTTTCCAGGTCCAGGGTATAGTAAACCTTAGGGAAAAGGTAAACATGCATACAGTCCGTTTAAGTGATTTTAAGATCTATTTTTTTGAAATGCTTTTGTTCTAAATACTTTGCTTGAAGGAGGATGCTTGGCCAGTGGTTCCCATAGTCCTTGCCCCAGAGGGAACAGAACTTCAGGGTCTATGCCTACGTCAGACCTGCTGAGCAAACATGGTTGATCACAGGGGACTGCAACCTAGGGCCCATCTGAGAGTGGGAAAATCGCATGATTCCATCCCAAGAGACAGGAGATGGCCTGAGCCTGGACCTCGATGGAGTGTGCCCAGAGAGCACGAGTGGGGTCACAGGTGTCGTTTACCCAGTAACTAGGAGAGCGTATCCAGGCTTAGATGGTCTCCTCTACTTTAGTTGCTTTCTGGAGGAAGTGGGTGCTCTAGCGTGCTGCAGCATGGCTGCCCATCCCATGAACTAGTGAGTACAGCTGGGTAAAAAAAGTGTTTGGCTGAATCATTTATTGGATGAAAAATGTAGTTTTGGCTGACATGAAACTGTTTGCAAATATGACATTCATTGTTTCTGCCATTCACAAAATGGTCAGAGGAGGAGGAAGAGATGGTGAAGGTGGTGATGCTGCTGCCCTCCTCCCCTTTATATCTATTAGCCTGGAGGTTAGGGCACTCACATGGGATGTGGAAGAGTCAGTTTCAAATCCCTGCTCTGGAGCAGACCCAAAAGAGACTTTTGCAAATCAACAAAAACTCTGAAAAATTTCAAATTCAGTTTGACGTGAAACCATTTTTTCCCCAGAACTGCCACAGAAACAAACAATCATTTATTTGCCCAGGGGTCACCCAATGAAATTAATAGGCACCAGGTTTAAAACAAACATAAGGAAGTACTTCTTCACACAATGCAGTAAACCTGTGGAACTCATTGCTAACGGATGTTGTGAAGGCCAAAAGTATACCTGGGTTAAAAAAAGAATAAGTTTATGAATAAAGAATAAGTTTATGGAGGATAGGTCCAGCATTGGCTATTAGCCAAGATGGCCAGGGATGCAACTCCATACTCTGGATGTCCTTAAACCTCTGACGGCCAGAAGCTGGGGTTGGGTGACAGGATGGATCAGTTGATAAATTGCCCCATTCTGTTTGCTTTCTCTGAAGCATCTGACACTGGCCACTGTTGGAAGACAGGATACTGGGCTAGATGGATCATTGGTCTGACCCAGTACGGCCATTCTTATGTTCTTTACCAATGAGTTAACCTGTAGCTCTGAGTTATGCTCTTTGACCTTGGTGGCTATGTGGAAACTACTCAAGTGCAGTTGCAAGTCAGCCTAGTCTGGCAAAGTAGACTCGTATAATTAAGGATTTTTCCCCGTTTCTTTTCTCTTTTTGCCCTGGGCCACCATGTCATGCAGAGATAGGCAGTGCACATGAGATTACTTCAACAGCAATCTTTTATTTAAATTGAAATATGTAAAGAATTTATATGGTCTAAATTTTTTTCTGACCTGTCCATCTCTAAGCCTTCAAGTTTCACTTATCTGTAGCTGGCTTTGATCTTTAATATATAGATAGATACACACTTTGATAGTTCTATAGCTTTAAGATTATTATGATTGTTCTACTCACCAAAGCAAGCAAAATGGTAATTACAGCAGTTTAGAAATTCTGTATCACCTTTCAGCATGACAAAGCACAAAATGTTTTTATAGACTTCAGTCTAGTGCATGAGAGAGATCACTTACCTACCACTTGTATCCTATAGCCTTTCTGCCTCACAAACGCTACACCACAGTGTTTAGTAGCTGAAGCAAAGAATAATTTCTGGTGAAACTACAGCAAGCATTTTAGAGAAGCAGAATGCAATTACCCTTGTTTAAATTTGGCCATGGGATTAGCACTCATGCGAGAAGTGTCAGGCGTCTCGAATGGCCACCTATGGGAAGAGCTTGGTTTCACAGACCCTTCCAGTAAATGGCACTCCCAGTGGCACAGAGCCCCTTAACATCTTGCTTGAGGCATTATATTCTTTCTGATTTGGAGAGAAGTGCCAGATGCTGATTCACCAACACTAGATCCTGGAGCGTCTCCATTTTACATGGGGCCTCTCGCCCAAGCACTGAGCAAATCTTATGAAAACTGACAAGTAGATTGGCTGCAGGGTTAACAAAGATGGACACTTATAGTAACTAAAATATTTCTCTTTGGTGAGAGCCTTAAACACCTTCTGACAAACAAAAAGTCTCTTTAAAAATCAGCCTGGAAGGGTTGAGTATCCATTACTTGTCCTAAGATAAGAGTTTGTCTGGGCAAAAACTTGCTCTGCCTGCAGCACAGGAGCATGTGTGATTTTCACAATTGCAAAAGCAAGATTTAAGTCTCAGATAAAGAGGAGCCAAGTACATGAGCTCACTCAAAGCACTTCATCTCAAAGAAGTATTAAACACAAATGTCTGTTGGTTCTGTGGCAGAAAGGTGGACCAAAATGAATGAAACCTGACCTGGGAAATATTTGGTTCACATGGATCCTAGTTCTGTTAACCTCAGCAATGAATGGCAAGATCAGGCACATATTACACCAGCATGAGTAATGTTCTCAGCCGAGGGATGACCCATAGAGGGTGCCATTGCAGCTTGAGTGTAAATTACAGCAATCCTTAGACTGACTCCTACGCAAGGGGAAGGCAAAGCCCTAAACATCTCAAAAATACTGGTGCCCACATGGAGCAATGAAGAATCTGTGCTACAGTGTTTTGGGCTTTTTTACAAGGGAATACTTGTCTTTACCAAAAAAAGAAAAAAGAAAAGGAGTACTTGTGGCACCTTAGAGACTAACCAGTTTATTTGAGCATGAGCTTTCGTGAGCTACAGCTCACTTCATCGGATGCATAGCATATCGTGGAAACTGCAGAAGACATTATATACACACAGAGACCATGAAACAAAACTGGTTACCAGCAGGACAGTGGGGTGGGAGGAAGTTTTGTTTCATGGTCTCTGTGTGTATATAATGTCTTCTGCAGTTTCCACGATATGCTATGCATCCGATGAAGTGAGCTGTAGCTCACGAAAGCTCATGCTCAAATAAACTGGTTAGTCTCTAAGGTGCCACAAGTACTCCTTTTCTTTTTTCTTTTTACGAATACAGACTAACACGGCTGTTACTCTGAAACCTGTCTTTACAAAAGAAATCTAAAGCTTTCCCCATGGAGGTTCATACATGTGCTGATCCCCTGGAGAAGTGTCATAAAACCTTGTGCTGGATCTTCTGGAAGAGAAAGTGTTTGTCCTCCCCCAACCCATCCCATCCCACCCCCCAAAAAATGCATTGCCCCAAACAATTATTTCTCCACTTTACAGAAAAATCTCTCCAAAGAGCAGTTGCAGTACAGGAGATCCCATAAACAGGCCATTCATGATCTCTGCTGGGCATAAAAAGGGGATTTAGAAAATTAGAGAAGGTGCAATGTCCTGCCTGCTGTGATCAAGATTAAATCAGCAGCAGCCTTATTGGGCTACCAGGTCCCTTTAGACCATCACTGGAGACAGTAGCTATCAGCCCTATCATAAATGGTTTTCATGATGCTATTCAGAAGAACTATAGCAAATCAATGAGATTTCCCATAGAAAGATTTAGCAGCAAACAGTGCATGAATTTTACAACATCCTGTTTTTAGATTTCAATTTGTCCTGTTTTACAGATTGCACAAACTTCTTCCTCCATTTGCATGAACTGAATGAGGGCCTATTGAGAAAGAGGAAGTAGGGTAGAATGCCAAATGTCAGATTTTAGATGTTGTAGTTCCTGGGATGATCTCATGATTCAGCCCCAGGGAATCAATGTTATATCCATTCTCTGAGCCTGGACAAATCACTCACTTGTGGTTAATTGAGAAGTTGTTATTAACTATTTATTGGGTGATGGATATTTTTGTTTATTTCATTCCCCCCACCTACCCACCCAACAAACACACACACACTATTATTATAGCAACTTGTTACTAAAGCCAACATTAAAGTAAAAGTCAACTTCACAAATGGTATCCAGTTGGGGGTAGCCAGAGGATTACTACTGCAGCCAAGAGTCAGAAATCAAGATGCACCCACTACATACACTCATTGAAAAGAAAAGGAGGACTTGTGGCACCTTAGAGACTAACCAATTTATTTGAGCATAAGCTTTTTGCGAATACAGACTAACACGGCTGCTACTCTGAAACCTGTCATTGAAAAGTGTAACCAAAAGCCAGACCAAGTAAATGCACTTTACAGAATGCCCTGAGGTCCGCTAAAAATGGCTCTGGCAAACCCCCAGGGGGAGTGAGCTCCCAATGCACTAACCCTTCACTGGGAGCGTTTGGTAGCAGCAGTGGAATGTTCAATCACAGGAAGTGCAGGCAAGAACATCCCCCACCCAACAATAATTGTCATGGTCAGATCTAGCAGAGACACCCTGTCAGGCCACTTGATCCCAGCTCAAACAAAGATTTAATGATTATCTCCAACCCCTCAGATGGTATCCAGAAGCAAACAGAAAGCTAATGTGAATGTGTCAGCACAGAGCTGTGTGCTCAGCACAGCATGAGCCAGCAACTGCACTCTTCACTGGCTGAAGCTGCTGGGTAGACCTAAAGAGAAGACCTCAGCAAAGCACATTGCAGCAGATTGTCCTAGAGGTTACAAAGACACGGATGATCACAGCAAGAAGGGTCAATACCTCTTGTCCAGCCATACATGGGAAAAGGCACTGCAAGCCACTCAGTTACCTGGGACTCGAGCAAAATGCGAGCTATTCCTGAATTGCCCTGTATCATTTTGATGACTAAGGACACCCACTTCAAGCTCTTGAGGCATGGTTTTTCACTAGTGTTTTCCTTTTGATATGTGGCAGTATCTTCCCTGGATTCAAAGAATAAGACAGTCCACACACAATGAAGTTCTCTGTGTCTCTAAGTATACCAGCTAAGGACTGAGCCTATAGAATACACTAGCCGAATTGCTTTGACAGTCTGTTCCTGCTTATGTATCTAGCATCTCTGCTGCTGTTACTTCTGGTATCATCTGCCTCCTCAGTTTAGGCTGTTGGTGCTATGTCTGCATAATGTCTGGCCACACATCAAGGCAACACTCCTATACCCAAGTCTTTCCTTTCTTACGGCATTGTAAATCAGGAGTAACTCCACTAAAGATAACGGGGTTAGACCAGTGTAAAATTGGTGTAAAGGGACATCAGGGCCTCTGGAGTATGCTAAAGTAGGGAACATCAATTCCAATGCCTCAAAGAAGAAGCTACTGGCATACAAAGTTGGATCAGAAAACTCAAAGCGGAGTGGGAAATCCCGCTCTGTATCACCGCTCTGGGTCAGTGAATAAGAAATAGAGAGAATCTCAGACATTTCAGAAGGGCAGTAATTTTCTGGGACTGTTCACATTAAATGTTTGTTCAAGAGAAAAGTAGTTGGAACAGGAAGGTATGCATGGCTGCTGCTGAAGAAAAGCATACTTGTGCCTCATTGGAAAGTTTTTTGTTTTGTTTTGTTTTTTTAAAAAGAACAGTACATCCTTTCTAAAGACGTCCGTGATAATGCAGTCAAGGTCAATGAGAACTCAGGTTACCTACTGCACCACATCCTCCCAGTTGCATAAGTTAAAGTGCCATGTATAGGGTAGCTTTCATCTTTCGATTTGACTCATTGGGGAAAGTTTTGCCTTTATTAATTTGCACAACTGGACAGGACCCTTTTCCTTCACTCTGATAGTGTCCCTTTTTGTGCTCATGGATTTCCCAGTAGATACTAGAATATATATATTTCTGTGATGCGAAGAAACAAACAGAAAACCTGGTGACTGAATACCTTTGACACGGACTAGATAAAAAGTTATATATGTGCCACTTTCTTCTGAATTACGTGCTCAGATTTGTACTACCCAAGGAATATTTTTGGCAGAATAATGTCCTTAGGACTTTGTCCTGCCCTCTTACAGCAACATGTAGTGCTACAGATGAAGTCAGTTATGAGATACATGCACACATAATGCTCCTTTTATGGACTGGGTGAATGATTTTAAAAATTGTGAATGAAAGCACTGTTTGGCTCACTATCATTTGAGAGCTTTTATTAGCTATTATGAGTGGTCAGACAACTGCCAAGTATTTGTGAAAAAAATCATAAATCTTAGCAGTTTTCACGGATGTAATTATGAATGTATACAGGAGGTGATTTATTCGTTATTGTACTATTTAAACTGTTTCAGTTATATCCAGTCAGGAAACAGAGGGAATAGTATGTGACTTAATTGGCCACACAGCACTAATAGTTAATGGCAAATAGTCAAAGTGACCATTTTGCAAAACCTGCTGGGTGAAAATTGTTCATTCAATCTATCTGGTGGGTAATTATGAATAATACATACAAATGAAGATCACTTCACAAACCATTTGCTACATAAAAAGGGGCTAAGGTTATTATTCATAATGAATAATTCAACAAGCTCTTCAGATCATAAATAAACAGTCACCTCTAGAAGGGACTGAAAAATGTGGCAAAGAATTTTTCTCCTGGAGGGCCATCAGTGTATTTTTGTCTCACTGCATCCCTGTCTCTAACTTGGCAATTTTCAATTATATTACTGACACTGAGCCAAGTAAAACACAATTTACATGCAGACTTGAATATACTGAGCAACAATACAGGTCACAAATAATGCAATGCATTAAATATAAGTGCAAAGATTTCCACAGTGTTTCGCCCATCAGCGTTATAATAATTTTCTCAATAATACTGTTAAGGCAAAAAATCCAATATTAGTGAAATAAAGAGAAAATAACATGCTAGATATTTTTCTTAGTCAAAGCACATATTGACAAAGGTGAGCAGTTAAAACCTACCAGGATCTTGGCACTATTGACATTAGCTGCGTGACAGAATAAAGCTCCAACACCTTAGTCATAATACGGCAGTGTCATTGTTTCTGAATTCCCCGCCTATAGGGTGATATGACAGCTCTCCATGGTTCATTGAAAAAATATTGATCTGTACACATTTTCAGGTGTAGGCACCTTTTCCCAGCTATAGACTTCTGGATACAGTGGGATCTATTCTGATTGGACTTACTTTGCGGAAGTAACATTTTTCTAATACTTTGGTCACCTCGATTTTTTACCACACAGCTGCTCATTATGTGAAGTGTGGGAGAAGGGGTGGGGATAGCAAATGTTATCGGAAGAAATGATTGGCCCAAGACCTAATGTTCAGATCTGCATTTCATGCATTCCAACATTCAGGAGAGTCTGGCAGTGCTCCCATTAGAAAAGAGAAATGGAACCTGCGAAAAGGGGAGAGAGATAAAAGGTCACAAATATAAAGCTTTGAAAGTACATCAGAAGCTTGGTGTTCAAGGTGCACGTGGCCACTAAGCTGAATTAAATATACACGACATCAGATATGTTAAATCATGCAGAGACTCTGTGTTTAGCAGCTTTATGAAAAGGGAAATCCCTCTCCAACTGTATTCAAGTTTCCTCATGTCTCTTTCACAATTTTGCATGGTATGAACAGAACACACAACATTCCTCCCCTACCACTACCACCCTGCCTCTCCCCCACCCCTCCCCCAAACAGAGTTAGTAATTTTTGGTGGGACATTTTCCAAGTCAAAAAATCTCTGTGCACACTCTTACCAGTGGAAGCTGCCTCCTTGTTGTTGAATGCCAGAAGTGTTTAGCTGTGACACTGAGTCCTTTTTCCTGACCTGGGGAAGAGTTCTGTGTAAGCTCAAAAGCTTATCTCTCTCACCAAGAGAAGTTGGTCCAATAAAACCTCACTTAACTTCTCTCTTTAGAAGTATTTCCAGTTATTGTTAAGACTATCAAGTTTCCACAATATAGGGCCTTTTCCTATGATTCACTGAGCATCTCCTCAGGTGGTGAACCCCATCAGCTCCCATCAAAATCAATGGGAGTTGATGGAATTGGGCCCATCATCAACACTAAAAAGAATTCCTATGCCAAGAAGTCTTTGGGTGTCTAAGCCTCGTTGATTCTGTTCCCATCTTTCCTTTCCCAGTGTTATAATTGCATACATTTTTTTAACATCATAGCGATAAATTCAAGAATGTTTTGGATGTTTCTTCTGTGTTCATGCCCTTATTTCTCTTCAGTTTCTTCAGGGCTTACTCCACCTACAGAATTAATGGTCTGAACTGGCTAATGAATTTCACTAAGGCCACCTCATCCCCCTGCCCTGGCCACACTTCTTATCCAGTCAGAACCACCACTCTCCAAGCTATGCAATCCCTTATGGCCCTGCCCCCTGGGAGATTATGACCACACACCACAGCCTCCTCCCTGATGGCCTTTCTGTTTTGGGAACTTTCTGCCACGGTTTTATTCGTAATCCCTGAGATCCATTTTTTGCGTTAATGTACTGAAACTGTGTGGTTGGAAGAATAACAAACAATTTAATTTCCTCAAGTCAGTGACATTGAGAACCTGCTGATTCCATTATGAATGTAATAAATTATTTTTGCCCTTTTGTTGTGTAGTGGATGATATCTGATCATCGCTTGTTCACTATGGAAACTGGAGTTCATTGCCCTTCCCACTCTGGGGTAGCATACTTGAGTTACAGATGGGATGTTAGATATAACCAAGGTGAGGTCTTTGTTTCACTATCATAACTTCTCTGGGGTTTAATGAGCCAAGACGCTGTATGACGATAGACCAAATACTCTAATTCTATATCTGTTATTTTTTGCAGCTTGCATCTGATGGCTCTACTGACTTTAATTAAATCAATGAACTGAGGGTTTTTTAAAAAATATTTCTGTAATGAGCTCAAGTTTTTTGTTTTTTGCAAAGCTGTTTTTTCCATTTGTGTTAGCTAATGTTACTGGAAGCCCAGTTTTAAAATATGGAGCTCTACCCCACAAACCTAAAGTAGCTGTCAGTGTGTCAACTTTGATTTAAAAGGTCTTGTCTTTTAAGATCGGCTGGTTTATGATAGATCCACAGGGAGTGACTTTAAATCCTCCCAAGTAAATATATGAGGTATTGTTTTAGCCATGCTGAATTTAAGATACCTATATATATTTTTCTCCAAGTTTTCAAAGTTAGGCACCTAAATCTCGACTTAAGCGCTTTTTAATTTTTTTCCTCCAGATGCCTGAGGGATTTAGAAGCTTGTCCCATTGCCTTTCAATGTTACTTCAGCTCCTGAGCCACATAAACACTTTTGAAAATGTTACCCTTAATAAGTTGCCCAAGTTTCAGAATTGAAGAGCACCCACAGTCCCTCCTGAAGTGGGAGATCAGCACTTCTGAAACTCAAATCACATGTTAAAGTATCTATGTAGGTATTTAGATACCTTACTTCAAGCACCAAACTGAAAAATGAGGCTGTACTCTCAATATATTAAGATTGTAACAGGTGTGAGCAAACTATTTTGTTTTTCGGTATTAGTAAGGGAGGAGCCATGTTAAAATCTATTTGTCAGTCTAGTTTCTTATATGGCTCCCATTGCTGTAGTACCTGAGCGACTGATATATATGAAAGTGTTTAACTTTCAAGAACCTCTGTGATATGTGGAAATGCAATCTCCATTTTACAGTTGGGAACTGAGGCAGAGTGATTCAGTGACATGACTAAGATCACTCAGGAAGTCTGTGTAAGAGCTAAGAACTGAACCCGCTTCTTCTCAGTCCCTGTTTGGAACCTAACCTCAAGACCACCAAGAAGGAGATTGTGTTGAATGGTTTCTTGGGAGGAATTACACACCTAAAATCTTCTGGATAGGTGTAAGGGGGAACAAATTAGTCTACACACATGTGTGTATTGTGCACATTTCAACAGAATGAATGTTGTTGAGGTGGTTGGATGCATGTGCCATTATGTGTCAGCTAGCACAAGGTCTGAGATAATTGTAGGCTTGAGGCATCTTCTGTGTGAGTGTAGGAAGTTGGATGGGATCTCTGTGGTGTATTATTAAGAGTACAGCTCTGGTCATCTCCTTAGAATAACAATGAGAGTGTATGTGAGGTGATCTGAGAAGCAATCGTTTTTTTCCCTAGATATTTTTTAATTTGTTTTTCTAATGCTCAGAAAGGCAAGGAGTTGATTGAACAAACAAATGCAAAGCACAGTGCAGCCTGGCCTGACCTTATATGCCATTGTACTGACACCCTGACCTGCAGCACTGAGAAATTTCTGCCTTGAGGACTCTACTGTGTATTAGATTTGTTAACATAAGCAAATATATATTCATGTTTCATTGGAAATGAACACCATCATGCCAAAACAGAATGGGACAGGTTTCACATTCCACTCCGTACCATTTAAGCAGCTTCAGTGGCATAAAGCACCTGTCTAGTTGTGGGAATCGGCATCTGAGGAATACCCTGAGTGACATGGAGTGGCCTATACGCTCCCAAGGTCACCAGCACAGGTGTTGGAGGTGTGTCAGGAGAAGAAGGGGGCTATATTTAGTAGTGGAATGTCCCTTTAGGGGCATTTGCAGCATACGCTGGAGCAGCACTGAGGCTGCTATTACTTAAGCTGAGGTCTGGGCTTAGAATATGGGAGGTGAGGTGGTATAAAACTGTATTTGCCTTCCCCATTCTGTTTTTGCACTGAGTGGAGTTTGGGACGAGTAGAGAAACTGGTCTAATTTTGGAAAGTGAAATTCTACAGTATTTCACCACCCACCCTTCAAGCAGTGAAACAAACGTATGTCCTTAGTCTGTTTCCATAGTCCTCTAATTCCTTAGTCTACTCTTTGAATTCTCCCATTCCCAGGAGACAGGGGCACTGCTGCAGAGAAAAGTGAGTTCCTCCTGGGATGAGAGGGAAGAAACAATATTTGCTCTAGGATGAAATTCTACATCCAAAACAGCATACTTGGAGGTGAGGACTCCCTCCTGCACGCCGCCTCAGGCAAAAATCCAAGCGGCTTTATTGGGATTTTACCTTGGTCAGGAGACAGGATTGGCTCTGTTACCATTACCAATTTAACCAAACGTCCTCTACATGTGTTGGTATGTGTTGTGTGTTTTAAAAAGGGCTCTCTTTAAGGAGCCAGTCTGTACTCCTTTGAGGGGGGGGAAAGCAACATTTAAAATTTTAATTTTGTACAAGTAATTACCCCATTCGGTCCTTGCACCTCTGCTGAGCTGACCAGTTGCAGTTGTGGCTGCCAGTCACAACAGTAGTTATTGTGATATGAACACCTATCTACTCAGAATGGAGCAAAGATCATTCAACTTGATTGCTATGTTCTTGTCCCAGTTGCAAAAAGACGGATTCTGAGGTCAGAATCAGGCAATCTACTGCTGCAAAAAGACTCAGCTCCCGTGTAGGAATGTGTCTGAGAACTTTATGGTGGTCTCAGAGTTCCACCGCAGTGTGATTTTTAGTTCAGTTATATTTATTCTGATTCCTTTATTAACTGGATTTTCAGTAGCACCGAGGGAAATGAATCAAGGATCCTCGGGTTCCAGGCCTTCACTCTACAAGCAGAGTAAAAAGACAGCCCAGGCCCCAAAGAGCTCGTATTGTAGAGCTGCTTGAAACTGTATTTCAAAGGTTCAGTATGGGGTTCTCCAGCGCGTGCTCTGCAATACCCGATAACTGGAGTTTGCTTTCAAGAGATCTGCTGAATGAATTTTAATTTCTAGTTAGTGGCACAGTCTTCCCACCAGTTAAAGGATGAGTTGTCAGCAGTATAAACTGTAACATCAGCCACCTCTAAACCAAATTCTCTGTGTACCATCATTAAATGAATGATCACTGATTTGGATGACACAGCTGGCTCTTCATAAAAATTGAACGCTCTATCATCCATGTCTCTATTGGCATCTAAAACGCACAGTTATCTAGGGGAGAGGGAATTACAGTTACCCACATTATGGACAGTGGAAGCTACTACAAACAGATTGTACAATTTGTTCAAGTTTAAGCACATTTTAAATTAAACAGTCCATTCTAAGATGGAGATTCAATCTGTGAATCATTACAAAGGTTGAGGCAGATTCTCAGCTGGTGTAAATCAGCATGGTTTACAACATAGTTACACCAATTTACACCAGCTGAGGATCTGGCCTGTGATAGTTAACTTGTTTCTGTAGTCAAGCAAGCTGTCCCTCCCCCCTCACCTCCCCCTGTCCCCATCCCCTCCCTTCCTGCCCCTGCCCGTAGCGTGGTAGAGGAGGATGTGGCTCAAGGACCTAGCATTATGGGGAAGGAATTTGATTGATTGGTGTCCTTGTTGTTATGAATCTGATGAGCATACATTAATGTTGGAATATTGGCAGGTCAATAAGTGTATTAATATCTCAGCAGTTATTTTCAGGATTCTGAGTGATTCTATTTTTGGTTCTATAATTTGAGACAAATTAAAGGATCTTGATTTTCAGAGGGCTGGTGTTAAGGTCCTTCAAAAAATCAGGCTTCTTTAAACTGCCATAGGCTGATCACTCAGAATCACCAGACACTTCTGTATGTTTGCACTGAAGTTGAAGCTTATGACCCTGAGATTTTGCCAAGAAGAGGTTGTTGGAAACCTTAGTGAGAGCAGTTTCAACAGAGTGAAATGGGCAGAAGCCAGATTGGAGAGGAGCCAGAATGAAGTTGCAGAGAAGCTTGAGGCAATGTTGGTAAAACAGGTGTTACAATAAGTGTTAGGGTTGAAGGGAAGAAGAGAAAGGAACAAGCAATTCAAATGACTAGATAGGGATGGGCCCAAACCAATATTTGATCTCTCTCTAGCGGGGAGAATCAAAGACTGGGAATGTGAAATTTAGTGGTAGGGGGAGGATTAAAATTCTAATCCAAATTGTTCTAAATTTCAGTGTGATCAGATTTGATATGCTTATTCATTAGAGAGAGAGAGAGAGAGAGAGTGTCCTGGTGCAAACACTATCCTTACCTGGGACTTTGTTCTGGCCCATCTCTGATACGAGTGTATGTTCAATGTTACTGAGTTGATGTTTCTGTGGGGATCTTAGCTTTTAAATGTCTTGAGATATATGTTTAAGTTATTAGCATTAATGTTTCATTAACATTAGGTTTTTGCATTTGATTTACTTTTACTTTTAAATACATGAAAAGAGAATGAAATAACTTAGTTCAGTTTTCTTGTGCTAGTGCCTCAAGCAAAATACCAATGAGCCTGTTGCAGTGTGTGTGAGTGATCAAATCCCACATCCTAAGAAATTTAATTCACGCCAGTGATGTGGTTATTACAAGCCCCTCATTGGTGTGAACTACACTATGTTCCTTAGTGTGCAATGTAATCCTTTTAAATTCTAAGAATTCATTAAACCACCAAGATGGGAATGCCTGCATGTATCCTCCAACCTGTCTGGTGTTTGGATTCCCTCCGAGACCTCCAATCTACCAGGCCTGCCCCAGGTAGATTGGAATAGTGATTTGTAGATTGTCACTGGCATGGGATCAAGGTAAGATCTAATAGCTTGGGGTATCGTAGGATTTGACAGCTGTTGGAGTTACTGGATTTATATTTGTGGAGAAGGTGATAATCTAGGTCAATTTGGCAAGTAGGAGGGGGATTCAAGCTATGGTCACTGAGGTTGGCATTTAACATGAACCAGCAATTGACCACACTTTACAAAAGTACTCTTGATGTACGAATGCAGGACTGAGAAGGAGAGAAGTATATCTGGACTGTGTCCAGACAAGAAGGTTCAGGATCAAGCAGTCCATTTTCTCTGAGTGTGAGCTGGGGGACTAGCTTGGTACAGATCGGTCCAGGAGCAAGGGAGTACAAAGGTGCCTTAGAACTACTTTTGTCTCACCCTCTTCCCCCCCCCCCCCCCGGCTTCCAGAGCCAAAGTGAGAAATCCTGGGCTACAACTCAGGTTCTTGGCCACTGGGCCCTGCACTACATATGCATTATAAATAGAGGCAAGAGGTGTATCACTTCCAGCTGATTTTCCTAGGATTTTATAGTGATGATAATGGTTTAATATAGTGTGATGCATGGGAGTTATGCCAAAGATAGCAATCTCATGAACTACATGATTCATTATTTCATTGCTAACAAAAGCCACTGGAGCAAGTCCTTCACTAACCTTTCTGATAAACACTGAAAAAGCCCCAAACAATAAGTTGTTATTCCATACACCAGCTCAGTGCTGCTTGTAGGAGGGTGACAGCGAGGGCCAGTTTGACCTTGTTTGCAAGAAACCAGCAAGCAATTTTGAAAGAGCTGCAAAGCCTTGATTTTTGTGCAATGTTACTGACCAATCTCCTAAAACAGGCAGCATCTGGCTGACCTGTTGGATCCCGTTGCTCAGCGTGTCACTACTGCATAGGGTGTACTGAAGAAAATGAAAACACTGCTTGTTTACAGACCCAGTAGGGTATAGAGATTTTGAGCTAGATCCACAAAGGGAGTTAAGTGCCTAACTGGCAGGTCAGGTGCCTAAATCCAAAATGTAGAACCTCCCACTCAGTTGCTGACTAACCCTGTAGGTGCCTTAAGTCCCTAGGTGCTTAAATTTCCACTGATAAAGTCCCCTGAGAACCTGCCAGTGAGTATGTACACAGCCACCTCAGCCTAGGTGCCCAGGCTGCGAGCTGATGCCTGAACCACAATGGAATTCTTCACACTAGGCATTCCCCTGCCTAACTCGCCTGGAGGGGCCTGGTCTGGTAGGCACGCTCAGAAGCTCCCTATCAGATCAGACCCAGCACAGGACAAAGGGGGAGGAGGAGGTGCGGGTGCTGCTGCTGCACAGTACCCCTGCTCCAACAATTTTTAATTATTTATACACAGAGAAACCACTTCAGTCGGTGAGACTGCGAGAGGCATACCCCGGAACAGTACATAAGCTAGGGCACGGGCCTCAGAACCAAGTTCAAATCCCTTCCCCACATCAGACAGAGCAGGAAATTGAACCAGGGTCTCCCACATCCTAGGTGAGTACCTTAACCACTGAGTTAAAGATTATAAGGGGTGCGGGGGGAGGGCTCCTCCTCTTCAGAGTTTAGCGACAAAGGGCTTAGGTGCAAAATTCCAGGAGAGGGTTCACAGCTGTGAATCCTGAGTGGAGACAGGTACCTCCCTCCGGCTCAGACTTAGACTCCTATCTCTCTTTGAAGGGCTTATGCCTCGTCCTTCTCTTCAGTATTTCCTGTTGGCTAGCTTAGCCAACTCTCCACTCAGCATGTTTGAAACAGCACTTCTTTAAACGGCACTAGGGAACGTTTAATACACACCAACAGGGTCTACACGGACAAATTCATGTGCACCATGCTTTAGAAATCACATCCCTGCTGTAGTGCTCATGGGCCCACCTGTGGACAAGGCTCAAGGTGTCTCACTCATCTCAATAATATTATTGCAAATATCAGAACACATTGGTCTTTCTACTGGAGAGGGCATGAGGAAAACAAGCCTTGATGATTTAGTGATTCCAACAGAGATACTGAGAAATACCTTCCTTTTAGCGCCCTTTTAGTACATTTAGGGCATACTTTGTGCTGTCTTAAATTGTTGTGTGGCATTTACCTAGTAAAGTGACAGGCACTTGATAAAAACCAAGGCCAGAAAGTCTGCCAGATAGTACAAGTGACAGGATTTAACTGGATGAAGTGGATTAACCAGAAAAATGCATCTTTCTATCACCAAAGATTGGCATGTGGTTTGTAAGTCCTGTCTCCAATACGTCACTTAGGAAAATGAGTTTCTCCACATCAACTGACACCTCAGAACTGACTAGTCATTTTTAAAGAATGGGTCTAGTCAGCGTAGGCAGCTGAAGACAGATCTCTAGCCATGAGATGCAAACAGTGATCACAAACTGTTTTCGTTCTTTTCTCTTTGTATCACAAATATTTTATCCAACAGGAAATATACATAAATAGAATCCTGTACTGCTCTCAGATATTCAAGCTGTTCTACTTCTGGGTAACTCCACTACATTGGTTCCCAACCTTTCTTCTGGTGGCATCTACCTTATGACAGATGACTGCCCCCCACTATCTCAACCCTCATATCCCATGCCTTAGCACAATGCCTGGCCCTTTGCTCTCTCCTGTCACTATCTGCCTGGGTACACTCTTCTTTAATCCTTCTCATCTTTGTTCTTGAATCTTTTGTGTTCTCTTTTGATCTCTTTTCTTGCAACTCTCCCTTTGGCATACAGTGGTTCTCAACCTTTCCAGACTACTGTACCCCTTTCAGGAGTTGGAAGCCTGATCCCCAGCTCCTGGAGCTGAAGCATGTAACTTAGCTTCTTGGAGCCCCCGTTGGCACGGGGCCCCAGGCAATTGCTCTGCTTGCCATGCCCTAACGCCGGCTCTGCACTTGCGACCCCCCCCCCAAAAGCTGTCCCGCAACCCCCTGGAGGTCACAACACTCAGGTTGAGAAACACTGATCTATATGAGTTGATGTACCCCCCCACCCCCGGAAGACTTCTGCGTACCCCCAGGGGTACATGTACCCCAGCTGAGAACCATTGCTCTAGCAGACTAATAATATAGAGTCAGATGCAGCTGATTACTAATCCAGGCTGTCACCTTCTGTACATGTTTACATAGCCCTTTGATTTTTTTTTATTTATTTTTTTTTATATCTGTGTACTGTTGTCAGTGAAGATTTACTGACTTGGTTACCAAATACCATACTTCTTCCTTAAGGAGCCACAGTGTTCACCTTAACATTCTTCACTGAGTTCTTCTGGATTCACTTAAACTTACTGGATAGTATTCTGACTTTGAGGGGATGGAACTAGAGCTGGGTGAATAACTGACTTTTTGGTTTGCTGGCAGTTCCAAAACAATTTTTTAAAATTATTTTGAGTCAAATGAAATGTTTGTTTCCATTTCAAACTTTTAAAAGGTTTATTATTTATTTATTTATTTATTTATTTATTAAAATAAAATTTAAGGAAATTTCAAAACAAGAGTAGTTTCTAATCGAAAAACCAAAACATTTTGAAAATGTTGAAACAAAACTTTTTTTTTCAGATTTTTTTTGGGGGGTTGGGTTTTTTTGACTGAAACAATTAAGTGAAGTTGACATAAATATGCAAAATGTTTCGGTTGCCTTGAATCATCATTTTTCACCCCAAAAAGGTTTGGTCAAAACATTTCACTCAGCTCTAGCTGTAAGGAACTCACCTTCACCCAGAAGAGAACTCAACACATGAGGGACGTGATTCATTACCACATACTTCTGTAGCATTTTTAGTAGTCTTGCTTTGACTAGAGGCAGTGTTTTCTTGTAGTTACAGTAGGGAAGTGTGTGACCGATTCTCTTATATTTCGAACTCTACCATTGACTCACTCTTTGCACTTGGCCAAGTCACTTACCCACCTCAGTCTCCATTCACATATTTGTATAATGGGGGTAATAATACATCCCATCCCTATCTTTCACATGGATCATAGAATCATAGAATCATAGAATATCAGGGTTGGAAGGGACCTCAGGAGGTCATCTAGTCCAACCCCCTGCTCAAAGCAGGACCAATCCCCAATTAAATCATCCCAGCCAGGGCTTTGTCAAGCCTGACCTTAAAAACTTCTAAGGAAGGAGATTCTACCACCTCCCTAGGTAAAGCATTCCAGTGTTTCACCACCCTCCTAGTGAAAAAGTTTTTCCTAATATCCAACCTAAACCTCCCCCACTGCAACTTGAGACCTTTACTCCTTGTCCTGTCCTCTTCTACCACTGAGAATAGTCTAGAACCATCCTCTCTGGAACCACCTCTCAGGTAGTTGAAAGCAGCTATCAAATCCCCCCTCATTCTTCTCTTCTGCAGACTAAACAATCCCAGTTCCCTCAGCCTCTCCTCATAAGTCATGTGTTCCAGACCCCTAATCATCTTTGTTGCCCTTCGCTGGACTCTCTCCAATTTATCCACATCCTTCTTGTAGTGTGGGGCCCAAAACTGGACACAGTACTCCAGATGAGGCCTCACCAATGTAGCATAGAGGGGAACGATCACGTCCCTCGATCTGCTCGCTATGCCCCTACTTATACATCCCAAAATGCCATTGGCCTTCTTGGCAACAAGGGCACACTGTTGACTCATATCCAGCTTCTCGTCCACTGTAACCCCTAGGTCCTTTTCCGCAGAACTGCTGCCTAGCCATTCGGTCCCTAGTCTGTAGCTGTGCATTGGGTTCTTCCGTCCTAAGTGCAGGACCCTGCATTTATCCTTATTGAACCTCATCAGATTTCTTTTGGCCCAATCCTCCAATTTGTCTAGGTCCCTCTGTATCCTATCCCTGCCCTCCAGCGTATCTACCACTCCTCCCAGTTTAGTATCATCCGCAAATTTGCTGAGAGTGCAATCCACACCATCCTCCAGATCATTTATGAAGATATTGAACAAAACCGGCCCCAGGACCGACCCCTGGGGCACTCCACTTGACACCGGCTGCCAACTAGACATGGAGCCATTGATCACTACCCGTTGAGCCCGACAATCTAGCCAACTTTCTACCCACCTTATAGTGCATTCATCCAGCCCATACTTCTTTAACTTGCTGACAAGAATACTGTGGGAGACCGTGTCAAAAGCTTTGCTAAAGTCAAGAAACAATACATCCACCACTTTCCCTTCATCCACAGAACCAGTTATCTCATCATAGAAGGCGATTAGATTAGTCAGGCATGACCTACCCTTGGTGAATCCATGCTGACTGTTCCTGATCACTTTCCTCTCATTTAAGTGCTTCAGGATTGATTCTTTGAGGACCTGCTCCATGATTTTTCCGGGGACTGAGGTGAGGCTGACTGGCCTGTAGTTCCCAGGATCCTCCTTCTTCCCTTTTTTAAAGATTGGCACTACATTAGCCTTTTTCCAGTCATCTGGGACTTCCCCCGTTCGCCACAAGTTTTCAAAGATAATGGCCAATGGCTCTGCAATCACAGCCACCAATTCCTTTAACACTCTCAGATGCAACTCATCCGGCCCCATGGACTTGTGCACGTCCAGCTTTTCTAAATAGTCCCTAACCACCTCTTTCTCCACAGAGGGCTGGCCATCTACTCCCCATGTTGCGATGCCCAGCGCAGCAGTCTGGGAGCTGTCCTTGTTAGTGAAGACAGAGGCAAAAAAAGCATTGAGCACATTAGCTTTTTCCACATCCTCTGTCACTAGGTTGCCTCCCTCATTCAGTAAGGGGCCCACACTTTCCTTGGCTTTCTTCTTGTTGCCAACATACCTGAAGAAACCCTTCTTGTTACTCTTGACATCTCTTGCTAGCTGCAGCTCCAGGTGCGATTTGGCCCTCCTGATTTCATTCCTACATGCCCGAGCAATATTTTTATACTCTTCCCTGGTCATATGTCCAACCTTCCACTTCTTGTAAGCTTCTTTTTTATGTTTAAGATCCGCTAGGATTTCACCGTTAAGCCAAGCTGGTTGCCTGCCATATTTACTATTCTTTCGACTCATCGGGATGGTTTGTCCCTGTAACCTCAACAGGGATTCCTTGAAATACAGCCAGCTCTCCTGGACTCCTTTCCCCTTCATGTTAGTCCCCCAGGGGATCCTACCCATCCGTTCCCTGAGGGAGTCGAAATCTGCTTTCCTGAAGTCCAGGGATGCTGCAAGGTTTAACTAACTAGTGTTTGTAAAGTGCTTTACAGACCCTGAATGGGGAGCATTATATGAATGCTAAGTGGTGCATTAAAGCAATTATTGTTCTTTTCATTTTAACAACCTGCTTCATCTTCAGGATACAACAGTCCGACAGGAGGCATATTTTATTGTCTACTCCCACCCCATGGGGGAAAAATGTGCTCCACTCTTCTGGCAAGGATGTGTGAGAAGTATTTCAAGATGCTTATGTGTTAGTCTTCATTCCTTCGTTTTAAGTACTGGTCACGTTCCAGACTCTTCGGTAGTCCAATCGTGCTACAAGGACCACTCAATTTTGAAGGAATATGTACAATGAATAACAAACACAACTACAAAAAGGAAGTAGGAGCTGGTAATTTTGTTCTTAATGCAATATTTTCTGTTTTGGAACCTATGCTACCTTTAGTCAGAATTCTTGGGGACAGGAAGTTATTATCAGCTGGCACATGGTGGGAGACTTACCAGATGTATCTGTTACGGGCACTTAGGGAGTATGAAGGGCACGTTATGCCACATTTAATCATATTTTAAAAGTGAATTTAGGGCTCATGGAAGCTATCCAGTTGAGCTCATCCCTTCATTTCACATAGGCACTGAAGCCTTTCAGGCAGTAATGACTGCCAGCCAAATGATCCCTCTGCTTATCCAGTGGAAATGGACACGCCTTAGTCCTGGATAGCAAACCTTTTTCACATAATGAACAGAAGTAAATAGTGTGTTCCACACCACAGTCTGCATGTGTCTGTTTGATTTAAGGAGCAATTGCTGGAAGTGGCTCCCTCTCCCTTTAACACTGAGAAGGATAATGCCAACGTCTACTCGAGGGGTCTCACAGGACCGAGATGTCTGTAAAAGTCATAGCATTTATATAAGCCATTTTGCATATGATTTTTATTTCCCAAAATGTTTCATTCAGTGTATCAATGCAGAGCTAAGCAACGACCTGTGACAGACTTTATAATGCAACTGAAGAATGAGCCATTTTCAGAGAGCGTCAGAATGATTGTTCTGAGCTTCTGTTCCCTCTCCCTACTTCAGACTCCAAAGAGGTGTGGGGCAGGGGGACTGGAGCGGGCTGTGAGGACTGCAGGATGAAGTATGTTGAAAGGAATTTTGATAGATGCACGAGTGTGTGCAGGACCTGTGGAGTCAGTTGTGTGGTGTGTCTTCGGGGTGGGGGCGATGCCGGGAGAGCAGGCGTGTGGGTGACTGGGGGGGATGTGCTGAAGATAGGATGAAAGGAAGGAGGCTGGGTCATTGTATGGCTGCCCTAGGGGTGATTACCCAGGAGCAGGGGAACACTGGGCGCAGGCAAGGGAGCCAAGGGCTGAGTGTCCTTAGGGCCAGGTGCTGGGCGTTGTACCAGGTGCAAGTCACACTCCCCTTTCTTATTTTGTGAGAGGAGGCAACTCACTTGCTGAAGATCTGCTGTCCCCTGGGATGCTGTGTCTCTGGGCCACCTGCCCTCCATGCCCAGCCAGCCCCCAGCTCTTGCACAGAGCTGCCCCCAGCCTCCCTGTCCCCCGTGCTCACAGTGTGAGGTTGGCTCCTGGTGCCCATATCGCAGGTTCCCGCCCACATACATACATAATCTGAGGCTGGTTCCCAACACCCAGACTTCAGGTTGCCTCCCACTCATGCTCATAGTGCGAGGATCTATCTTACAGCACCCAGATCACAGGCTCCCTGCCTCTTCCAGCTGCACAGCCAGGTGAGTTTGCATGTTTTCCTGTTTGCCTCTCAGCCTTTGTACAGATCAAGGGAAGAGCAAGCAGCTGGGCAGATATGCTTGCTCAGGACTTTTTTTTGCAGGGCCCCCATAGGAACTAGGAGCAAATTTTCCCCTGCTCTGACCCCAGTGAAGCTGGGGGCGAATTTGGCCCTAGATTTCTCCAGAGCTCACTCGTTTCTGCTTCTCTTTTTCTCAGCAGTAGCTGGAATCCTGAGTCTTGACTGTATTTTGCTAAGACAGGCTGGCACTGCAAAATAAAGTTCAGTGCAAAGGGGCTGGAGTGAGAATGGGGGAAATAATAATGCTCACAGAAGCCACAGTTCACATAAGCCTCCCGCAAAGGAATTTGTGGAGATAAATAAAAAGGGAGAAGGTCTTTAACTTGGTGTTGTTATTGTTTATTTGTATGGAGCCAGGGGTCAGCCTGGCACTTTGCAGTCCATGTGTTGCGCATCAGCCCAGCGTAGCTAGATCTGAAGGGACAAACACTGTGCACATGATTTTAGGCTGTCATATCATATGTGTGAAGGGGGAGTTGAATTTCTATCTTGTAATCATATGAACATAACATTTTGTAAAGGAACAAGCCAACTAGCCCAGCCCTGCTGTATCTGTGTGGCTGAAGAAAACAATCTGATTCCACAGGAGTGGAAGCATAAACCTACCTAAAGCTACATCTATACTACACACCACTGCTGGTGGTGTGTAGTTTACAGGTAGCTATGTAGTTTACGTGAAAGGCACACCATGGTGTGCAGCGACACGAGTCAGTGGCAGGCTCTGGCAGAGGGAGGCAGTGGGGCAAGACGTCAACTGCTCCCCATTCTCAGAGCCTTTCACTACAGCTAGGAAAGGCTCTGGCAGGGAGAGGAAGGCAGCAAGGAAAGGCTCAGCCTTTTCCCCGCTGCCTATCCCCCTGTCAGAGCCTTTCCCCCCTGCTGGAGTCGTTCCCTGCAGCAGGAAGGGGATTCAGCAGTGGGGAGATGGCAGTCTTTCCCTGTGGTCCTCCCACAGCTAGAGCCTTTCCCTGTAAAGGGAAGAGGGGGTCCATCAATGGGCGGCAGAGCAGCTCTACATTGTTAAAAACAGCAGTGTAGACGGGAGGTGAGTAGAGAACATGTAGGGTATGTACCCCAGCTACATGCTCACACCCTTCCTGATGTCTTTACTCCACTGACTTAATCCGTGTTTTACCGTCTACACTGCTGTTTATACCTCTGCTGAGGGCTGAATGTGTGTGTAGACCGCACACTGCTGAAAGAACCCTGCTGTGTAGATGCGCCCTGTCTATCTTGGGTGTTTCTCTTGTGCCCATCACCATGACATGTAAACACATATCTAACTACGCCCAGCATTTGTTCATAGTAAACTTTACCTGTTTCTGTTCTGTCTCTGGTGGGATCCTGGCACTCAGATTGTTGCATACATTTCTAAAAGCCATACGAAAAAAATGGGGGCTCAGTTGTGGAACACTCCGCTCTTCAGAAACCTGCTCATCCTAGCAATCTCTCTGAGTGAACGGCCAGGGAAGAGAACCACTTTCACTCTGATGTAATGGGTTACAAGTATGTATAACGGATGAGGACAGTACTGTGGCAAGACATTTTATGGGAGTGATTATGGGCAAAGGGCTGTGCTAACATCTATGTGTTGGATTGGCACACAGGTTTTCAGCCCCAAACCACTCCGTGAAAAGATTACAACAGTGCTGTATTTTCAGAAGACAAATACTTCTGTAGAGAGTTCAAGGGTAGGCTTGTATGGCTGACAGTCCTACAGCAGGAAAGATATTAGGGGCAGATCCTCAACTGGTGTAAATCATCCTCGCTCCATTGACTTGAAGGGAGTCACACCAATTTCCACCCAGTGGAGGATCGGGCATTTAACAGTCATCTGTGTCTACATTACACACACTATGAAAATCTGTCCCTTTCTAACCTCAGCACGCACGGGAAAGCACAGGGAGCCTAAAAAAAGTGTTGGGCCCAATCCTGCCCACTTTATGGCCAATTTCAATAGCCCCCTGGACATCACAGGTGCAAGATCAGGTCCTTTTATGACCATTGTAATAGGCTCACTCTCCCTGAGTGACAAAACCGTAAAAGGGAGCTGGGGCCACACAGAATTTTTCAGCATTTGTTCCTTGGAATGCATGCTTTCTGATCCAGCATGAGCCTGCCAGAATCACCAACCCAGATGAGACATTTAGACTATACACTGCAAAGGAATATTGACATGTTGAAATTAACCGTTCAAGTTGTGTGGTATATGTTGTACTTGTGTGTATCTCACATCGCTGTAACTATGCTTTTAGGGATGAATTAGGGTTCGACTGTCTTTCATTTCTCAGCACAGCCACTCCATAGTCACACATGCTTATATCTGGTAATGAACTGACGGATAGAAATCAGAGACGATTTATTATGGTACTGTTGTACTTGAACTTTCATTTGAAAGGCCTGGAACCAGGTGTGTTCATGGGCAGTCTTCAAGCCAGCGTTCAGCAGCCTCGTGTCATGGAGGTGGGAAACCTGAGACACACACAGACAATTCATCTGGCTCTCCATCAAGTTGCAGAGTGTGCTGAGCTTCATGTGTTTGTGGGTAATGGCTTTTCATCCGGCTCGTCTAATGCCCACATTCTGCGATTGCACGGTTACAGGAGATTGTTCGTGATCACTCCACTGAAAAGCAATACGCTTTTAAACAAAGGGATCCGGGTGGTTTGAAAGCTTTATTTACCAACTTTCTGGATTGCTACATGAACTGTTTAAGCACTAGTTTGAAAGGCAGAGAACCCCCTCTGATATCTTCCTTCCCATATATCTGTAATTTGCCACTTCCGGCTAATTTCTCTTTGGCAATAGGCCCCCATAGGATGAAGATACAAATCAAGAACAAAGTGGCCATTGGATGCTTATTTAGCAATTTTAGTTTTCTGGAGAATTTTCTCCACCATTAATGTACCTCTCCCATCTCCTCCCATTCTTGCTTCACAGGTGACAGGGCTCTTGTCTAGGCCAGAGAGAATTAATTGGGTGATAATTGGGTAGCACATGCACATAAAGAGATTGTTGGAGGGCAGTAGGGATGACTGAGCAGTGTGAATATAGTTCAGTGTACATTTGAATAAGGGAAAGGGGATACTGACTGTCTAAAGCCTTGTCCACAAGGGTGTTTTGTACCAGTGCAAGTCACAGTTTGCACCAGTGCAGCACACTTACGCTAGGGGTTTGCACTGGTGCAGCTACATTGGTGTGTAAAACTCCTAGTGTAGAAAAGCCTTCAATTTAAATCATCCCCAACAATATCCGCAGACAAATAGAGAAAGGAAACATTGGGCCAAACCCTCAGCTGATGTAAGTCAGATGGAGCTACGCTGATTTATAGAAGCTGAGGCTCTGGTTCCTTCTGTTTTAAATAGTGCTACATTTACAAATAAATATTTTAAAACACACTGAAACTGATGGAACTCTGCCCTCAAACTCTCCTCTTTTCTCACCGAGAGAAGTGCCGTATGAGCTTCCTGCAGGCCTGCTCTATGACCCTTCTTGTCAGAATGACAGCTAGCCGGTGCTTGGGTGCTAATTTAGTTGTGTTTAAAGCAAATTGAAGTGAGGTTGAAATGTCTGAAAGGCACTGGAGATGTAGTTGATTGCACACATGAGGAAATCAAGTCAACAAAGTGGCAGCTAGGGATATTTTTGTACCTACATCAAGCAGCAACTGAGGGAATGAAACTTAGCTCTTGGTTCAAAGAGAGAGTTCAGAGAGAATCCCTCATTTCCTTACACAGTAAGGGCAGGATTTGGAGAAAAAGTGGACAAGACGCCCATATTGGGAATAAACAGAGCATGAAAGAACAGAAGTTCAATTTCAGCCTTGGTGCAACTCCATTGTAGTCACTAGAGTTATTGCCACATACAAGGGTTGATTCTTGTGTGAGGACCACCAAGGAATTGAAACTGTAGGTCTAATTCACCACTGCATTACTCCAGTTTTACACTGATGCAACTTGACTGGTTTCAGTGGAGTTACACAAGTGCTAAACAGGAGTAATGCAGTCGTGAATTAGGCCTTGTATTCTTATGTCTCAATGTAATATCACCCTCTGACCCTTCTTAAGGGTCTTTCTATCTGAATCCAAAATCCCGCTGGCACTTTAGAACCAATAATAAATTACTTAAACACCAATAATAAATGACTTAAAGGTTTCCTAAAGTCCTCATTTATCTCTTACCCACCCAGAATGGAAGTAGTCCATCGAATTTATCTTTGACAATTATACTTGCACAGCTATCTTTGAACCACCCATTATGCCCATCCATTGTAGATCAGTGGAGAAGGAGTAAGTGTACACAACATCCAAATGTAATGTGCAGTAGTTCACACACACCTCCATTTGCAATTTTTAAAAATTCACACACATGTTCTACAAATCCATCACTGTGTTTACTTTGAAAGTTCAGTTATCTTGGAAGCATTGTCATGTGTAGGAGGATAGTTACCTGAGGGCTCCCAACCCATTTAAGTTAACGGATCAGTCCTTAAAGGTTGCTCATGTATGTTAATATTTTACATTAGCAAATAGATAAATAGCTCTCCAGAATGAATGGTCAGCTGGGAGATTCAAAGAAATTATTTCTTGTTTTGTTTTTTAATTACGTTGATTGGGTGGCACTTTCCATTTTACAGTATTCATAATGCTGATGCACTTCCCACCCAGTTTGTAGAAATAATTATCTCCAAGAAAGGCCTCAATTTCCTTTTTTCTTTTCTTTTTTGCTTTTAAAGAATCTGTCCACAGCTGTGAAATGTGAATGTATTTTGGCCTGCTGAGCTCAAGTTACCAAGACGTAATTTTCTGTAAGTAAATTTGACCTGTCAGAGTCCTTTGTCTAAAGCAATAATTTGGATCTGGGTATTATTTTGTAAGGGAGATTTTTCCATCTTGTGGGCAGATAATTTGGACCCCTCGTCAAACAAATGTTAAACTCAGCTTCTATGTGTTGTAAAAGGTAATCCGAGGGCCTCCATGCTGTAGAAAGATACTGTTGCTACATGAAATTTGATGGTAAGCGTTTTGTTTCAGTTCACATCTCGACTGAGCCATACTTTCAAATTTCAGGAGCGACCTGAACCACCCAGCAACCCAAACGGCCAATTTTTGTCTGATTTCAGTTTGAAATCATCAAATTTCCTTTGGTTTGATCGAAACCATTAATCTTTCCTAGAAAATGTGAGGCGCAGGAGTCCCTGGGGCTGCTTTCTCCAAAATGTTTACAAACTTGAGCTGAGCGTCAAGTTCCCAATGAATCCAAACCCAGGGGAAATGTTACATAGTTTGGGGTTTCAGAGCAAAATGTTCACACAATTCTAGTGCTGAAACCAACATACTGTTCTTGTATTAGTGTGTCGTTTCATTCACTTTCATAGCATTATATTTCAGGTAAATAAATGCGGTTTTTTTAAAGGACAAAGAATCATAGGATCCATTTCTTTTTTTCATTTCCAGGGCATCATAGCACCTCTGTTTACAGATGTCATATAGAGAGCTGGGTAAATAATAGCTTTTTCTGTTTGCTGGCAATTAAAAAAATGGTTTTGGTCAATTTGAAAAGAAATGTTTTGAAATTTTTCATGAATCAAAAAGTTGAAACAATCATTTTGAATCAAACAATCTGTTTTCATTTGGTTTCAAATGTTTCATTTCAGTGTTGACCATTTTTTGTTTTGGATTGTTTCCTTTTTAAGTTAAAGGAAAATGCAGGGGCGGAGGGTAGAAGTCATTTCAAATAAAAACATCATAACTTTTGTTGGGGTTTTTTTGGATCAAAAAAATAAAAAATTGGGTTTTCTTTTCGGGCAAAAGAATTTGACAAAATTGACAGGAATTTGCAAAGGTTTTGGTGTCACTGAATCTGCAGTTTTCACCAAAAAAACCTCCAACCTTTCATGCAACAAATATGCCCAGCATTAGTCATACACTATCTAGAAACAGAAAATTTAAACCAGCCTCACAAGATAGCACATATTTGAGTGCCATTACTCCTAAACTGAGTGTTTGGAGTGAAAACCACTGCTGTGCAAAGGGCCAGCACAAGATCTATGCATCACTCAAGTCCTACTTTAAGCCCTCAAAATAAAGCTCAAGTAGCATGTAAGACCTGCATAAACCTTGTGCTGGCCTGCTGCCCAGGAGCAAATTTTACCTTTGATGTAAGTGAATAAAATACAGTACATGGCTAAAAAAAAATCTCATTTAAATCAGAAGCGCCTGTGTAAATGAACCACTCTGTTTTCACATAATTAAAACTGTATAAAGAACTGACAGCTCCTATCTTGTTACAAGATTACTGTCAGTGAAGTCACCTTGAACTACAATACCTGCTATTCAAAAAGTCCAAGGGCATAATACGATCGGGAATGTTAGTTTTAATTTATTACAAAAGCTAAATTATGCATTGTACTAAGATTAAAGTGACATGTCAGTTACATTGTCTGGTTAGGGAGACTTGGGTATTGCAATCCTGGTACATTGTTCTTATCCACTGAAAGGATTTACTGCACAGGATGTCTGGTGTTGAAACTCTAAAGGGGGAAATGATCATTAAGCTTCTTGTGTAAAACTCTCAATCAAAATAGAATTGATTACCAAAAATCTTTGATTCCGCGTGCCAAAGTGATTTGATTGCACTTTATATGGCAGTATACCTGATTTGTAGGGATGTCACCAGAGGTCAGCTTAACCATCCGGCAAAATTCACAGCTGCATGGTGGCTTTCTTTGAGAAGGGCTCTGTGAATCAGTTACAGGTGGGTGGTTGGTTTTTGTTTTATTGGAGGTAGGGTGGGTGAAGGGAAGGACTTTTCATCACCAACCCCTAGGAGCTCCTGCTCTGGAGGCTGCTGCCTCTTTCTTCTGTCACCTGCTGTTTCCACAGTGGGGAAACAGACAGAGAGTGCAGTAGTAATTTATTTAGGATGTTTGTACTTACATAATAAACATTACTATAAATTTACACATGAAGGGACAGGTCCTCAGCTGATGGAAATTGAAATTAAATGCATCTTCACTGAATTTAATAGATTTATGCCAATTTACACCAGCCGATGATATGGTCCGAAATATTTTGTTTCTAAGTTCAGCATTCTCCCATGAAATAGTTTTCTTCTCTAAGAAAGGAAGGCAGACAGGATATTTATCAGTTGTACAGAATTATTGCCACATTGGGTTTTAAAAGTGTACCTGGTTTTTATGCTTTTCTAGAAATCACCACTTCAGAAAGGAAAGAGTGACGGAAGAAGATGGCAACGCTGTCTAATGATACGGCACTGAATTCACTCCTCTCCAAATTATTACAAGAATATGTAGACCAGACAAATAACTCTGCATCTTCTCAGGCTGGAAAACCCAGTGACAATCTGGAAATCATCTATGTGCTCTTGTTGCTTGGTTTCTTTGGCTTTTTCACATTTGGAACAATGCTTAGCAACATCCGCTCCAAAAAGCTTGAGCACTCAAACGACCCATTCAATGTGTACATTGAAACAGATATTTGGCATAAGTTGGATGAGGCAAATTTTCACGCAAAAATTGTGGGAAGTTATAAATCGTGCTGTGTGTTTGAGAACCAGCTTGCTGTGGAGCAACCTATTAATGAGATTCCTCAGGTGAAGTCTTCATAGAGAAATGGGAGAAAAGATGGTCTGTTAACTTTACAGGCATAGAGCCAGTTCTTCACCTGGTACAAATGGAAGTTGCTGGTGGCCCATCCGGTGCAAAATAATTTTGCATGTAGAACACAAAATCTCTTTTTGCATAGCATCTACCATGATGTGGTAGCACTGCATTTCATACATTCCTTGTTCCATGAAATTGGACAATTGTGCTGCAAAGCTTTCAACCTTGAATATCAGGTTGCAGTAATCTCTAAGATCAAGAACAGTAGGAGCCAGATCCTCAGCTCGTGTAAATCAGCATAACTGCATTGTCCTCACCAATGAGGCTAGTTTAAAAAGTGTTTTATACTTTGAGACTGCATCCCATATTCTTACAATGATCAAAATTTAGAACCTGCTGGTAGCATTTGTAGTAATCTGCATGACTAAAACAGGAATTCATCTAGCACACACTAGACATGTTAACAATCAAGTAGCATCTAGGCAATTCCACCCTTTCAAAATATGGAAAAAGCTGATCAATAGAGCTGGTTGAAATTTGTCATTCAAAAAATGTTTGAAGGAAAAACAATCTTGTTACTAAATGAGAAATTTTGTGGAAGATTTTTGTTTCTTTCCATGTTTTTGATGAAAATCTGAGAAAAAAATTGGTTTCCAGTTTTGCATGTAAAAAACCCAGAAAACTGTTCTGTGAAAAATGTAAATACAATTTTCCAACTGACTCTACAGATCAGCCCCGCTCTGTATTTTCTCCCTCCTCATGAAGAAAGATTATGCACTAGGGATGAAATTCACCGAACTGCACAAGGTGAACACAATGTCTGTGCATCACTTACGTTCCACTTACATGCTATTTTGATGGGATTTAAGTGGTGCTTAGATCTTGTGCTGCCAGTGCACAGGGTGAATTTCATGCTATGTGATGAGTTTGTTTAGCAAACCTCTGATATTTAGCCCCAATTCAGCAATGCACTTACAAACGTGCTTAACTTCAAGCTTGTGAGTAGTTCCATAGAATGCTCCAAAATGACAGTTTCACATTCAGTAAATGTCCTTTATTACACAGTGGCCAAAGCGCAGCCCAGGTGATGGCAAGACGATTTTTCTACCTATCTGGTGCCATTTGTTTGGTTCTGAGTCAAGCTGAAAGCATCAGCTGAACTCAGCAACTTGGGGAAGGGGAAAACCTAAAATAAACAGCAGCATTACTTGTCTCTGCAAAAACAGGGGCACATGCCTTCCTCAGGCAACACATGCTCAAAAACAGGGATCTCGGCACCTCACCTCTGTGCCTGGTCTCAAAGGAGCATGGCCTGAGCAAAAATGCCCTTTCAGCTGCACATCGCATGTACAGTTTCTGGTTCAAAATTTCCTATAATTAACGTGAGGTGGGAAGACGCTCCTCTCTGGGTCGGGGTAACTCTTGTGGAGAGCCACTTCAGCTGCAGAGACAAGTAGGCAGAGGGCTGGAAAGATAAGTGCAGCACCACAGGATGTGCCAGGCCACATACTGGCAAGACATATTGCTGTAATTCACTGATTGTTCTCTTTCTAAGCTTAGGTGCTCCTGAAAGCACGACACTGTCATGAGAAATCACCATGCTATTAAAAGTATTGCTTGTGCTATTAATGTTTGTGCTTATCGTGCTACCAACAATAGCTGAAAATAATTGGTGGAGACTGTCAAAGCAGTTTAGGGGATTTAGACAAGTACCTTCCATTAATCTGAGCGGAAGGTCTATGTTTTATGTGCCCTAGGCTGCTTTGAGAATCTCAGTCATTGTTATTATCTGATTCACTTTTTCTAGAACAAAGCAACGTATCCAAACACCCTCCGACTCTGGGGAGAAGAGCCTTCCTGGCCTGGAACTTTTCTTCTCAGTGCTATTTATGCTGTTTGTTTGTTTGTTTTTTTGCATTTCCCTCACCTTGAACAAATGAAAACAGGCTAAGCAGTTTTGCTTTCTCGTTCCCCTGCAGTAGGCCTGTGCTGTACAGTTTAGAGGGAAGCGTTGCCGGGAAATGGTTAAACCTGAACAAAAACGAGTTTAATTCAACTAAACCAGTTTAACAAACACTATCAATGTTCGCTTTTTTTGAAAGTCTGGTAAACAAACAACTCTCCCCACCTAAGTTGTGGCCCTAAACTACATGACAGTGTCCTTGTTAAAAAGAATGTACGTTACTTGCAGTATAATTATTAGTGGTGAAGGTGACTGACTTTTTTAGTTATTATATAACTTCTATGTTGTTTTAAACCTATAATTTTTTTTATTTATAAAAGGGGGGAATACAATTTTATAGTCATTATTTCCTCTATAGAGGAGCTATTAATTGGCTTTTCAATGGTGGTGTAAAAGTGTACCATAGACTTTGAATGTTAACTTTTAGTCATAATTTTTTTCCAGTTTGTTTTGTGAAAATCGTTTTCCTTTTTACAAAATCAATAAAACATATAATTACAAAAATGTGGTGTAGCCTCAGATGTCATTCCTCATAAGGTCATAGGACTGGAAGGGACCTCGAGAGGTTATCTAGTCCACTCCCCTGCACTCATGGCAGCACTAAGTATTATCTAGACCATCCCTGACAGGTGTTTGTCCAACCTGCTCTTAAAAATCCCCAATGATGGAGATTCCACCAGCTCCCTGGGCAATTTATTCCAGGGCTTAACCACCCTGACAGACAGGAAGTTTTTCCTAATGTCCAACCTAAACCACCCTTGCTGCAATTTAAGCCTATTGCTTCTTGTCCTATCCTCAGAGGTTAAGGAGAATAATTGTTCTCCCTCCTCCTTGTAACAACCTTTTATGTACTTGAAAACGGTTATCATGTCCCCCCCTCTGTCTGCTCTTCTCCAGACTAAACAAACCCAATTTTTTTCAGTCTTCCCTCATAGGTCATGTTTTCTAGATCTTTAATCATTTTTGTTGCTCTTCTCTGGACTCTCTCCAATTTTTCCACATCTTTCCTGACACGTGGCACCCAGAACTGGACACAATACTCCAGTTCAGGCCTAATCAGTGTGCATTACAGCAGAAGAATTACTTCTCGTGTCCTGCTTACAACACTCCTGCTAATACATCCCAGATGTTTGCTTAAGAGTTACATAAAAGTCTATGTTTCTGTTTGAATAACTATTTACCGACCTTTTGCTTTCAGTTTTCAAGCATACTCAGCAGTGTCATAGCTAAGCACCTTTATGTCTTCATTATAAGTATAATTATAGGCTGTATAATGTAGGGGAGAAATAATGATGTTATAGGCCAGATCGCTGGCTGGTGTAAATTGGCACCCATTGAATTACCCCAGGGTGAGGATCTGGCCCAACATTATATGGAGGAAAATACCCAATTGGTTCATCTTTTAGATGCACATCACACACAGTTTTAACCATGTTTGTAAAAAACATCCAATTAATTAAGGATTCACCCCAAGGCAGAGCCCTCCATACCATAGGAACTCTGTTACCAAAATAGTGCTCAGGCATGCGGGAGCGAAATCAGGAAGGCCAAATCACACTTGGAGTTGCAGCTAGCAAGGGATGTTAAGAGTAACAAGAAGGGTTTCTTCATGTATGTTAGCAACAAGAAGAAGATCAAGGAAAGTGCGGACCCCCTACTGAATGAGGGAGGCAACCTAGTGACAGAGGATGTGGAAAAAGCTAATATACTCTATGCTTTTTTTGCCTCTGTCTCCACGCACAAGGTCAGCTCCCAGACTACTGCACTGGGCAGCACAGCATGGGGAGGAGGTAACCAGCCCTCTGTGGAGAAAGAAGTGGTTCGGGACTATTTAGAAAATCTGGACAAGCACAAGTTCATGGGGACTAATCTAATTGCCTTCTATGACGAGATAGGTGGCTCTGTGGATGAGGGGAAAGCAGTGGATGTGTTATTCCTTGACTTTAGCAAAGCTTTTGATATGGTCTCCCACAGTATTCTTGCCAGCAAGTTAAAGAAGCATGGGCTGGATGAATGGACTATAAGGTGGACAGAAAGCTGGCTAGATCATTGGGCTCAATGGGTAGTGATCAATGGCTCCATGTCTAGTTGGCACCCACTATCAAGCAGAGTGCCCCAAGGGTCAGGCCTGGGGCCGGTTTTGTTCAATATCTTCATTAATGATCTGGAGGATTGCACCCTCAGCAAGTTTGCAGATGACACTAAACTGGGAGGAGTGGTAGATACACTGGAAGGTAGGGACAGGATACAGAGGGAGCTAGACAAATTAGAGGACTGGACCAAAAGAAATCTGATGAGGTTCAACAAGGACAAGTGCAGAGTCCTGCACTTAGGACGGAAGAATCCCATGCACTGCTACAGACTAGGGACCGAGTGGCTTGGCAGCAGTTCTGCAGAAAGGACCTAGGGGTTACAGTGCACAAGAAGCTGGATATGAGTCAACAGGGTGCCCTGGTTGCCAAGAAGGCTAATGACATTTTGGGCTGTATAAGTAGGAGCATTGCCAGCAGATTGAGGGACGTGATCATTCCCCTCTATTCAGCATTGGTGAGGCCTCATCTGGAGTATTGTGTCCAGTTTTGGGCCCCACACCACAAGAAGGATGTGGAAAAATTGGAAAGAGTCCAGCAAAGGGCAACAAAAATGATTAGGGGACTGGAGACCATGACTTATAAGGAGAGGCTGAGGGAACTGGGATTGTTTAGTCTGCAGAAGAGAAGAATGAGGGGGGATTTGATAGCTGCTTTCAACTACCTGAGAGGTGGTTCCAAAGAGGATGGATCTAGACTGTTCTCAGTGGTAGCGGATGACAGAACAAGGAGTAATGGTCTCAAGTTGCAGTGGGGGAGGTTTAGGTTGGATATTAGGAAACATTTTTTCACTAGGAGGGTGGTGAAACACTGGACTGGGTTACCTAGGGAGGTGGTGGAATCTCCTTCCTTAGATGTTTTTCAGGTCAGGCTTGACAAAGCCCTGGCTGGGATGATTTGATTGGGGATCGGTCCTGCTTTGAGCAGAGGGTTGGACTAGATGACCTCCTGAGGTCCCTTCCAACCCTGAGATTCTATGAGTCTAGTACTATGGGTTTGTCTACACTTACAGCGCTGCAGCGGTGCAACTACACCTCTGTAGCGATCTGTGATGTCGCTACCTACGCAGACGGGAGAGCTTTTCCCATTGACCTAGGTGCCTCACCTCCCCGAGAGGCGGTAGCTATGTCGATGGGAGAAGCCCTCCCGTCTACACAGCGCTGTCTACACCGGGGCTATGTTGGTATAACTATGTCGCTCAGGATTTTCCAGACCTTGAGCGACAAGGTCACAGCGACACACATTCCTAGCGTAGCCCAAGCCTATGGGGGGAGATGCAGGCAGAGTGAGCATGGGGGCGGGCGTGGAGGTGGATGGAGCAGGGATGCATTCCCTGTAATCTCTGGAAGGGGGTTCCAAATGTGATGGCAGGGAGAAGCAGCAAGGGAGATCAGGCTAGATACCACCAGATCATAATTTAGCTTAAAAACTGGGGTGAACTCTTTGTGAGTACATGAAACATAGCACATATTGAGAGCTAACACCTGTGAGTGCATTTCAAAGCATCGTGTAGGTCTTGTAAACTTAGCTCCAACTTCCTCTATCGTTAATCACTGACTAATTCAGGGTGCATGATGCTAGAGTCTTAATTGCTCATAAATATTTAACAGAAGCAAGAGTGTTAATTGAGCGAGTAACACTTATAGATGTGCAATTAGCTCTTGGTCATATTTACAGACAAAAGACCGGCAACAACAACAAAAAATTGTCATAAATATCATTAACTAGCACTCACATTTCCTGGCATCCTGCCATGTAGGTGACTACTGGTAAGCTGAAAAAGAGGCTACAGTCATTAGATACATTATTTGTTGTATATTATTTAATCAACAATTTTTAACTCATTAGAATGGGAATTGATGTCCTCAGGGACAGGCTGGATAGACTAGTCAGGAGGGGGATAAACTAATAACAGAATAAGAGGGTAAAACAGAGGGAAGATCTGAGTACTCATTTAGCACAGAATCAAGATGTTGAGAACAAAATTAATCAAGGAACCAAAGAACATGAAAAGAAGAAATTCTTGAATTATCTATACACCAATGCTAGGAGCCTGGTTAACAAACAAGAGGAGCTGGAATTGGTAATTTATGAGCATATATTCAGTCTAGCTGGTATTACTGAAACCTGGTGGAATGACTCTCACAGCTGGAATGTTAAAACCAATGGTTATAACCTATTTAGGAAGGACAGTGGGCAAAAGGGGAGGTTGAATGGCACTCTATGTAAAAAAACAGCATTACCTGTTTGTGAGTCACTGATAACTCAGAAGAAAATAATCTTGAATGTTTATGGATCAGCGTCCTAACAGATAAAGCATAAGATGGGGTATTATTTGGTGTCTGCTACAGACCATCAAACCATGCTAGGGAACAGGCTCTCCTTACATACCTATCTGTAAGGAAAGAAAGCTCCATGATCATGGGGGAACATCAATTTGAGTGGCATATGTTGGAGGCCTCTTGCTTCCAGTAATAAGAAATTCTTAATACAGATGACAATTTACTAACTCAAAAACTGTTGCAACCAACACAGGGGACTTCTATATTAGATCTGATCTTAATAGGTGGAGAGGAACTGATCATAGAACTAAAAATTAATGATAGCCTACTTACACATGATCATGACTTGATCACATTTTTAATGTGCAAACAGAATAAAGTTCAAAGCAGTTATATATACTTGGTGCTTTAAAAGGTCCAGTTTCATAAAAATGAAAACAATTATGAGCCAAATTAGCTGAGAGGAAATATTTAATCAGAAAAATGTGAATGATAACTGGGAACTGTTTAAGAACACTTTACGAAGTGCCCAAAATGTCACAATCAAGGAAGAAGGCCTTATTAGCTAAAAAACTGACCTAGTTTAGAGGGGAGTGAAAGCAGCAATGAAAAATAAAACTATATCTGTAACAAATGCAAGAAGGGGGAAGCTGATAATAGTGACTATAAATCAGAAGCTAGGAATTGTAGTAAATTGATGGCTTTTTGCTGATTTATTTGTGTGTCACACTAACTATATCTTTTTTTAAAACAGAGGTGGGCAAACTTTTTGGCCTGAGGGCCACATCTGGGTATGGAAATTGTATGGCGGGCCATGAATGCTCACGAAATTGGGGGCTGGGCTGCAGGAGGGGGTGAGGGCTCCAGCTGGGGGTGCAGGCTCTAGGGTGGGGGCAGAAATGAGCATTGAGGGTGCAGGAGGGGGCTCTGGGCTGGGGCAGGGGGTTGGGATGCAGGAGGGGGTGAGGGGTCCGGATGGAGGTGCAGGCTCTGGGATGGGGACAAGGATGAGGGGTTTGGGGTGCAGGAGGGCTGTGGGCTAGGGGTGGAGCAGAGGGGTTCAGAGTATGGGAGGGAGCTCTGGGCTGAGGCAGGGGGTTGGGGTGTGGAAGGGTGTACAGGCTCTGGGCTGTGGTTGCGGGTTCCAGGCTGGGGCCAGAAATGAGGGGGTCAGGTTGTGGGAAAAGGTTCCAGGATGGGGTAGGGAGTTGTGGGGGGTGAGGGCTCTGGTTGGGGGTGCAGGCTCTGGGGTGGGGCTGGGGATGAGGGGTTTGGGGTGCAGGAGGATGCTCCAGGCTGGGACCGAGGAGTTCAGAGGGCAGGAGGGGGATCAGGGCTGGGGCAGGGGGTTGGGGCATGGGAGAAGGTCAAGCAGCTCCCTGAAGCAGCGGCATGTCCCCCCCCCCGGATCCTATGCAGAGGCATGGGCAGGCAGCTCTGCGTGCTGCCCCATCCACAGGCACTGCCCCCACAGCTCCCATTGGCCACAGTTCCTGGCCAATGGGAGTTGCAGAGCTGGTGCTTGGGCCCAGGGCAGCATGCGAGCTCCCTGGCTGCCCCTACACATAGGAGGCAGAGTGGGGACACGTAGCTGCTTCTGGGAGCCATGCGGACCCATGACATGCGCAGAGCAGGGCAAGCCCCTGACCCCGATCCCTGGCAGGAGCTCGAGGGCCAAATTAAAAGGTCTGACAGACTGAATGCAGCCCGCGGGCTGTAGTTTGCTCACCCCTGTTTTAAAATGAGGTTACAAGTTTGGTTGATAAAGATAATAGTGTTGATGTAATTTAATTAGATTTTTGTAAGGTGTGTGCCTTGATACCATACAATATTTTTGATTAATAAAAGTAGAACAATATCAAATTAACTGAACACACAAACTGGCTAACTGATAGGTCTCAAAATGTAATTGTAAATGGGAAATCATCATAGAGTAGATGTGTTTCTAATGGGCTCCCACAGGTATCTGTTGTTGGCCCTACATTATTTAACGTTTTTATTAATGACCTGGTAGAAAACATAAAATCATCACTGATATAGTCTGCAGATGACACAAAAATTGGAGCAGTGGTAAATCTGGATCACTTGGTACACTGGGCACAAGCAAACAATACACGTTTTAATATGGCTAAGTGTAAATATTCAGTGACTTTGAAAAAGATTTTGGGGTCCTGGTGGATAATCAACTGAACATGAGCTCCCAGTGTGACACAATGGCCTAATGGGCTAATGCAATAAACAGGGGAATCTCAAGTAGGAGTAGAGAGATTATTTTACCTTGGTATTTGGCACTGGTGTGATCACTGCTGAAATCCTGTGTCCTGCTCTCATTTCCACAATTCAAGAAGGATGTAGAAAAATTGTAGAGGATTCAGAGAAGAGCCACGAGAACGATTAAAGGATTAGAAAACATGCCATATAGTGATAGACTCAAGGAGCGCAGTCTATTTAGTTTAAGAAAGAGCAAGATAAGGGGTGATGATTATAGTCTATAAGTACGTACAGGGGGGGAACAAATATTTAATAATGGGCTCTTCAATCTAGCAGAGAAAGGTATAACTCGATCCAATGACTGGAAGTTGAAGCTAGACCAATTCAGAGTAAGGTGTAAAGTTTTAACAGTGGAAGTAATTAACCATTGGAACAAATTGTCAAGGGTTGTGGTGGATTCCTCACCACAGACCATTTCAAAATAAAGATTGGATATTTTTCTAAACTAAACATTCTAGGAATTATTTGGCGAAGTCCTGCAGTTTGTTTTACACAGGATGCTAAACTAGATGATCACAATGGTCCCTTCTGCCCTTGGAATATATGAATTGATGAAAAAAATATGTAGCTCTGGAGGCAGAAGTTATGCATGTGGCCTGGGTTCATGCACTGATGTGAGGTGGTTGCTTTCTTTTCTTTCTCCCCCCTACTGTGGCTCACACCTTTTTGTCAAGTGTTTGAAATGGGCCATCCTGATTCTCACTACAAAAGTTTTTTTTCTCCTGCTGATAATAGCCCACCTTAATCGATTGGTCTCGTTAGAGTTGGTATGGCAACCCCCATTTTTTCATGTTCTCTGTATATCTATCTACCTATCTTCCTACTGTATTTTCCACGGCATGTATCTGATGAAGTGGGCTTTTGCCCACGAAAGCTTATGCCCAAATAAATTTGTTAGTCTCTAAGGACTCCTCGTTAGTGCCACAAGGACTCCTCGTTCTTTCTGCTGATACAGACTAACACCGCTACCACTCTGAAACCTTTCTTTTCTCTGCTTCTCAAAAACTGAGGTGTTTTGTGTCAAGTTTCATTGACTTGTATGCGTCAAATACAGAATATTAATGTTGGATGGTGGTAACCAGTATGTCTGTGTGGCTGATTACTTCTCTGCGACTTGCTGTGTGTTAGCTCGGCAACCGTCTGTGGCTATCGTCTGATGATTTATAAGCTACATAATAGGTATGTTGGTTTTTTAAATCACTAGTACCATTTACTTGTATATTATGGTAGCACCTAAAAGCCCCAGACACGATCAGAGTCCTATTGCGCTAGGTCCTCTGCATCCATATAGCAAAAGTCCCTGTTCTAAGGACTTTACATTCTAAACTGACAGGCAAAGGGTAGGAAAAAAGAAGTAGTATTATCCCTCTTCTGTGGGAAACTGAGCAACAGGGCGCTCATGGGTGAGATTCTGTGTTGTGCCTCTACGAGGTACAGTACAGAAATCACAGCCCACAGGGAAGGGAAGCTAACGTGGTTTTAAACCATCTTAGTGCCAACCCAGTCCTGGGCTGTTGAGGCCTCCAGCATACCTTGGACTGCCCTGGCGAGCTCTCGAAATCACAGGAGCCTCCCCAGGATGCTCTGTAGACCTCGCTGCTATCCACAATCGCTGTTGCACCTGCATCCTTTTGCCTCCAACACATCCCTCCCACCCCCAGCAACGGGTAGCCATTTGGCCGGCTTTCAGCCAGACAGTCCTGTTTTTGTAAGGTTGGTTCTTGTGTCTGGTACTGATAGAAATCAGCACGATTTTGTCCGGTATCATCGTGGATGCACGGAGAACTCCATTTTGCACCGTGCACTGCTCCGCCCCTGCCGATGTGACCTTGCATGCACCATGTGTGCCAGGTCATGCCAGTGGGGGCGGGCTTTGGTTTCATGCATCTGAGGGGATAACCTGTACTCTGGGGATGCCTCAGTGGCCACCCTACCCAGCACACCTCCTACACTGGGGCAAAGGGGTCACAGAGACAGCCTTTATGGCTATCTTCCACTGTGACTGCACCCAGGGTCACATTAACACATAGGCAAACTAGGCATGTGTCCAGGGCACAAGTTCGTGGGGTGGGGCCAATTTTTTTTTAACCAATGCAGATTTGCACGTGAACTGAAAGAACTTCACTCACTTGAGTGAGTGGTCTTGCAACCTGGTGCACTGGGTCACAGTGCGACTCAGGTTTGGCCCAGATGCAGCCCTCTGTCATCAGCAGGTCCAAGTTTGAGTGAGTGGCATTGTGACATAGCACATGGAGTCGCAATGCTACTCAGATTTAGCACAGCCACCCCTCCGTCATGGGAAGCAGCACTCCAAGGAGCAGCAGGTCCCAGCAAATCCACAGCCTGGCCAGCCCAGCCACAGTGAATGTGCTATATGGCTGTTTATTGCCATGTATAATCATATTAGAAGGTGGAGGCCAAGAGTGTATATATTAGCCTACAGCTCAGAAATGGATTAATACAGCCCTGCCTGCAACAGGGGAATCCTCACCTAGCCGGATATTGGGGGCCAGGGCTTCTATGACCCCTTTCAACTGTGCCACCCCTTTAATCTGACAAAAAAGCCAGAGTGGGGTGAAGATCTCACCCTAAGTGACGTACCCAAAGTCACAAAGAAAGCCAGACCTTCTCATCCCCAGCCCAGTGTCTTAGGCATAAGACCCTCCTTCCCGTCTTGGAGATGTGGATTTTCTCCAGCCCAGATGCTCCATTCCTAGCACACACAAAACTCCCACTGAAGTCAATGGGCCTGGGATTGTACACAATGAACTTCTTGGTGCTAAAGGCAAGCAAGATCAAACTCTTTAATATTAACTACTCTCTCCATGAAATATTTCACACACCAAGACAACTGGAGTGTGAAAGACCAGGGTGGCTCCCTCCTTTCCAGCACGTTAGAACTCGCTGCAGAGTTATCAAAACGATCTCTATTTGAAGTTGCTTGGATCAAACTAGCTATTCAGGGAAAACACGCACAAAGGATAGCAAAAAACAAACTGATATAAATATGACCTTTGAGCAATCAAAGGTAAGCAGAACATTCTTTACTGTTGATAACAGGCATAGCAATTATCTTGTACAATATTTCTAACGCATCCTGTTTGGTTTCTATGTGTTATTATCACTATACTAAAATCACTCCCTGATCTCCCTACCTAGCAGAAGCCATCAGTTCTGTTTATATTACTGCAGTGAAAATTGGGTCAGCCGAGCAAGACACTGGGTAATCGTATTGCTGACCCCAACGGTTCAAAAATCAGGAGTCAGGCCGCAAAATACCATGAGATTTAAAAAAAGTAATACAGGTTTATGTTTATTTGCCCTCTTGTTTTGGAATCTTTAAAGTTCACAAATTTCAGGCTTTTTCCTACAACCATGAGGGCCCAAAACTTTTTTTTTAAATGAAGATGCCAATCTCATGTAATCACCTGGCTTGAGAAGCTGGGACTTTAATACAAACAGCTAATAGCAAGCCTGTCTGACAGCATTACCCAAGAGACCAGCACAAATTTGATGGCTTAAGTAGAGGTGGTGGCCATTAAAGGTCAAGCTGAATTTTCCTGGGAATCCTGGAGAAACTTTAAAGTGGTTTCTTTAGACAGCAGTTGTTTGCAGAAGGTGGTTCTGAGTACTAGGTTAACTGTAACTCAAAGCCAACCAACTGTACATAACAAGAAGTACAATATCTTGCTGTCATCATGCTAAAGTTACTCAAGGGAAATAATTTTCTCTGCTGGTTCCATGCCACGTTTTGCAAGGACATTTGTTTCTAAAAATATGTTTAGGTGTGTTTATGGATATCCTTCAGGTTGAATGAGAAGGGAAGAAACAAGGAAATATAGACTCAAAAATTCATACCTTCCAAGACCAGAAGGGACTCTTGTGACCATCTAATCTGACCTCCAACAGAACACAAGCCAGAGAACACCACTTAATAATTTCTGCATGAAGCCCATAGCCCTGGGTTGAGCTAGACAGTATGTTTTAGAGAGACATCCAGTCTTGACGAAAATTCTGGCAGAGGAATAACCAGAGCAGCTGCTGCGGGATGCACAGGGACAGATGCAAAAGGTATGTCTACACTGCACTTAAAAACCTGCAGGTGGCCTGTGCCAGCTGACTCATGGGGCTCGGGCTAAGGGGTTATTTATGTTGCAGTATAGATGTTTGGGCTTGGGCTGGATCTCAGGCTCTAGGACCCTGGGAGGTGGGAGCGTTCCAGAGTTCAGGCTGTAGCCTGAGCCCAAACATCTATTCCACAATTAAACAGCCCCTTACCTGAGCCCCACGAGCCCAAGTCAGCTGGCACGGGCCACCTGAAGGTTTTTAATTGCAGTGTAGACATAACCATAGAGGTCCCAGGAGGCTCAAATGTAGGTGTCATTGTTAAGGCTTCAGGTTTGTCATGGCTTGAAAAAAGTCACAAATAATATTTGTCCATTTGTCCATAACTTTTTCTGGGTCCATGACTCACCCCACAGCAGCAGCTCCAGTGGCACTTGTGTCCCATGGGGCTAGGCCCAGCACTTGCAACTTGGCATGTGGGGTCACAGCATTGCTCAGGTTTGACCCACTCAGCCCTCCATCAGGATGGGGACAGCGAGGGAGCAGCTGGGCCAGACTTCAGTGAGTAGCATTGTGACCTAGAGCAGTGGTTCTCAAAGCTGGTCCGCCGCTTGTTCAGGGAAAGCCCCTGGCGCGCCGGACCGGTTTGTTTACCTGCCACGTCCGCAGGTTCGGCCGATCGCGGCTCCCACCGGCCGCGGTTCGCCGCTCCAGGACAATGGGGGCTGCGGGAAGCGGCACGGGCCAAGGGACGTGCTGGCTGCCCTTCCCGCAGCCCCCATTGGCCTGCAGCAGCGAACCTCGGCCAGTGGGAGCCGCGATCGGCCAAACCTGCGGAGGTGGCAGGTAAACAAACCGGCCTGGCCCGCCAGGGGCTTTCCCTGCACAAGCGGCGGACCAGCTTTGAGAACCACTGACCTAGAGCACCGGGTTGCAGTGCTCCTCAGGTTTGGCCCTCTGTCATGATGCATGGAGGGTCAGGTGGGCCAAATGTGAGCAGTGCTATAACCACACCTGCCAGGTTGCAATGCACAGAGTTGGTGACTGGGCCTAGCCTCACAGGATGCAGGAGTTGTCGGAGCCCTCCTTTTCCCCCCCCGGCCTCTCCTCCACACTGGGCTAGGGTTGTGGTGCCCAGACGAGAGGGTACTGCTGTACTTGGTGCTGCTCTGGGTGGTGGCCCACAGTAAAAACCTGTTGTGGGACCCATCTTTCTGTCCGTCCACCACTGGATGTAAGAGATGAAGAACCCACCACTCTCTCCACAAAGCCTACACATTAGACTATAGCCACATCTCACTGGAAAAACTGGATCCTCTGATTGTGAATTTGTCAAAGTCTCCTGTGTGGTGGAGTGAGGGGAAATGTTGGTGTGCACTTCCTGAGAAATCCTGTGTCAATATGCAGAGTTACTTTTACATTGTGTAGCACAAAGGCCGTGACATCAGCAAGTGCCTAACTGCAACATTATCAGACTCAGCCATCCCCACAGCACAGGGTTCTGGATCGGATTTTCAGCTGGCATCAATCAGCATGACTCCATTGAAGTGGCTACCCTGATTTACATCGGCTGAGAACAACCTGGCCCATTTTTTCTGGATACAGAAATTCTCTTTCTGTTTTTCCTTTATGTCCATTTTAAAGCGGCAGTATAATGTCAAAACATTCCACATAAGGCGTGTAATGTGACTGAGAGATCATTTAGCTTCATTTCTTGTATACCTCAGGTGAGACGCAGTCCTGTAGTCTGTACTCAGACACATTGAAATCAATGGGAGTAAGGGCTTTACATCTGGGTCTATGTTTTGCCCCCTTATATTTCTCTGTATCATTTATATATTAGTTTTTCATATTACAAAATGGATCTGGAAATGCAAATAAAATTCACACAAATAACATAGCAAAAAACAATATTCATCTCCAATAAATCTTTTGAGCTAAATTCTCCTCTCTGTTTCCTGTGCAATTCCACTGAAGTCAGTGGAGTTGCATAGGGGTGACAGGTGAATTGGGCCTTCCTTTGGTTCAGGAAGATGAAAAGACTCTAAATACATCTATCATTTATGACCACTGATGCAATATAATTTATACATCTTAATAAGATGCTTCAGCACCAATTGGCCATTAGGCCCTGAGACTGCCCAGCGCACAGCCACAGAAGTCTGCCCACATACTCATAGAGCTCACTCCACGACTGAGGCCTTAAATGCAACATTAATTGTCCGGATTATCTATATTTCTCCTGAAAGAGGTACAAAGAGAGATCTTTCTAATGTCAAAAATACAGCAATTCCTTCCTAAATCCAAATCCTAACCTCAAATGATCATAGCTGATGATGTCTCTAGAGCAGCTGGTATAATTTGAGTGAAAACTGGCAGTAGAGATGCACTCCATTCTGTACTTCCCAACATTTCTTGTGGTGCTACTGCACCATGTAGGCAACAGAAAAAGGATCCTCCTCTTAAGGAACTGCTTATTCCAAAATGAACATCAAACAGCCCCTGAGTCTCTTCTCCAGAATTCTTTACCTGCAGATTTCTCTTTATTCCCTCTTTAGAATTCAGCATCAGTTCCTAGAACTCACCAAAATACAAGAATTTATATGCCTGTCAAAATTACAAATGGAGCCCAGCGTTTGGCATTAGAAACCTGGTTTGTGTCTGGCAATGAGCAGAGAGAGGATCTCACCACTTGTAACCTCCTTGGCAGTATCGGAATGGGAAGGCTTTTGTACACTTTACAACAGGGAAAGCAGATAGACACTGTACTCTAATGTACTGCCTGATCAACCTAGCTAAACAAATATCTTGATCTCTACCTTTATAGGAATCAAATGCCAAGATGCAGTGCTGTGAAAGAACAGATGTTAATTTTTATTGCATTCTTATATTTATATAACGCCTTTCATTCCAAAGGCAGAATACCTGTACTCAAACGTTTTGTCGTCTTTACACGTGTATTTGTGTGTGCAATTCAAGGAGCTGGTACAAACTTGAAGTCCACACCCAGCTACCTGAAAAAGCCCTTCCCCCTTTTATACTCCAGGGGTGAAATCCGGGCCCTGTGGCAGTCAGTGGCAATGCTCTGAAACTGTACTCTAATGTACTGCGTGACCAACCTATCTAAACAAATATCTTGATCTCTCCCTTCATAGAAATCAAATGCCAAGATGCAGTGCTGTGAAAGACCATTTCTCTGAGCACTTGGAACAGATGCTAATTTTTATTGCATTCTTATATTTATATAATGCCTTTAATTCCAAAGGCAGAATACCTGTACTCAAACATTTTGTCCTCCTTTCCTGTGTACTTGTGTGTGCAATTCAAGGAGCTGGTACAAACTTGAAGTCCATACCCAGCTACCTGAAAGAGCCCTTCTCCCTTTTATACTCCAGGGGTGAAATCCAGGCCCTGTTGCAGTCAGTGGCAATGCTCTCTGTGACAGCCAGGGTTTAGGCGGGTTTTACCCTAGGAACTGTACTATTCAGGATCAGTGGTGGAGTTTTCTCAGTTGTGGGCCTAACTCTACAGATTTCAGTATCATTTCTAGTCCACCACAGCCCTGCTTTGCTGGCCTTCAAAGCATAATTTAAGGCATATGCATCTGATTAAGATTTGGCTCCTGGCAGTGTAACAGCCCACAGCTATCAGCCTTGGTAGCTCTGTTGCTCACTCTTGTCAGCATGGCGTTATTTATCTGTTTTAAATGTTTGGGACCCCAGCACATGGCTGCCAAAGCGAGTGATGCACTAAAAGGTAATACAATCCTAGGGGAAATTATAGTGACAATTGCCTGGTAAATTGCCTCACAGGCCGCCATTACAGCACCACTCTCCCAGTTCCTTCCCAATGCTCACCCTCCATAATGAGGAATCCAGGAGGGAAGTTATGTTGTCACCACCCCATCCTGTAGCACCTGCCCTTTCTTCCTTCAAATCTTCCCACCTGCCCGTTCCCTCTTTCTCAAGTAAATAGGATGAGGACATTGGCACTGATTTGTTCTTTCCTTTCCCAGAGCTGTCTCTGGCTCTTCTTGGCTCACTCGTGTAATTAAACAGCTGGCGTAAATAAAAATGGGAGAGAAATAAGATAGCGAAAGCACACCAGGATTTATTATTGGCATGAGCTGGGAGACACCTTGTGGGTTGAGTTAAAAATCTTGTGCAAACAGAGGTGTGAATGAGTCCCACATTTGAGATAGCTGTAAGAGATGGTTAGGAGGCCACGGCTAAAGCAAAGCCTAACAGAATCTGCTCAGAAACTAGCACCACTAGTGGAAGTTTCCACTGGGTGGAAGTTTCCACTGGGTATTGTGTACGGGTGTAGGAAGGGAGCAGAGAACACACAGAAAACTGAAAAAGACTGAGGGGAAGAGCTATCTTGAATGAGCATCTGAAAGCCCGGTGGTCGACTCTGGAGAGGTTTTTGCGTTGCGGGTGTAGACTACAAGTAGGCTCTTAGTGCTGAAAGCAACAGAAGCTGTTTCCTGTTATTTATACATTCTTTGTAAATAAGCAAACCTGCCTCAAAGACATACCTGACGATCACCAGTTTCTACTCCCGGCTGGAATATCCACGAGGCCCCAAACTTTGACCAGCTGCTCACGACGAAAAGGGGCAACATTATGTACATTTGTGGGGTTGGGTAATTGCGCGTTACGGTTTTGGTTTAGCAAGGGATTTAAGCACAGGCCTAGCTTAAAGCACATGAGTAGTCCCAGCTGTAAAATGAGAATAATGTTCCTGACCTCCTTTGTGAAGCATGTTGAGATGTACTGATGAAAGTGTTATGTGGGAGAGAGATATTTATTATTTATTAATAAGGTCAATGGAACTCCTTACATGCATACAATTAAGCACGTGCTTAAGTACCTTGCTGAATCACAGCCTAGCCCACCGTTCAGGCAGAATTTCTTGTTTGATACCTTCTTCTCCCATTTTAGAACATCAGACTGACTCATCTGCAGCTCCTCATTTTCACCAGAGCTGTCTGGACATTGTTTTCGTGTTAGAGATGTCCTGTATTACATCTGGATTTATATGAATCCAGAACAGTAGCAGAAGAGTCCATCATAACCAATGCTGTTACAAGGCTACTAAACAAAGAATGCTGGTAACTTAACAGGCCATAGGCATTTAATCAAAGATCTCTGTTCGTTCCTAATGAATGTATTCACAAGTCTCTGAAACATAGACCACTAGGGCCTCCCTATACTGGGGGGCAGAAGCTAAAGGGGAGGACACATGACCCCCGAGCATGCTCCAATACGTCTGTTAGTCTATAAGGTGCCACAGGACTCTTTGCCATTCTCTAGTATGAGTATCATCTAGTGGTCACATGTTGCATTAAAGGATAGTGCTGTTGATGTCATGATCAAGAGTTGTTTAGTCGGTAGCCTATTGTGGAAACAGGATATGAAGCACAGAATGGTATTGCTGTCATGCAGACACCATTATAAAGCTTTGCTACTTAAATTATATGACTAACAATTGTAGGATAGGAGCCAAAAATGTGCACATTTGCCCACGACAAATGATGCAAGCCTCTTTGTTTCCCCAAGTTACAATTAAAGAGCCATATCCAGTCCTCTAATGTCAATGGAAGATTCAGATGAGAAACAAAGGCGGGATATGGCCCACAGGTAACAATTTTTTAGATGGCTGTGGTAACTGCTATGTGAAGAGATCTTCATGTAAAATGAATCTGGAAATAGCCAGGTCATGACATTTTGAAGACTGCGGGCAATATTTTCCACTGACTTATTTCTTTTCAAATAATTGTTTCAAGATGACAGCTTTGAGCAACTCTTGCTGTGGTCAGCGCCTCTCAGTATCCATACAGCATTAGAACATGGGATCATGTTGTAAAGGAATAGTATGAGAATGATGGGAGAACTGCAAAATGTTTGGAGGTTTGATGCAGCTGACCATTCAGATGTTTGGGTGATTAGCTGCCTCTATTCAGTCTGTCCTGTTGGAACAGAGCTCTCCCAAAGCAGGCCTCCTCACACGGTTTTAATCTTTGCCCCTCCCTTCTCCGCCTACTCTCTTGTCTATTTTCACCATGTTCTATGTTTGTCTAAGGGCTTGCCTAAATGCAGAGTTGCACCAGTTTAACTGTACTTTATTGAAAACTGTTAAATTTGTAAGCTGGCACTTCAAATGTGTTTCCTCGTCCTGCTTGCAGGCTAGGGGCTCTCTAGGGAAGCGAGTGATCTGGGCCTTGCAGCCGTCAGTCTACAGCCAGCCAGTGTAAAGTGGGGTGAGTTGTGCCTCTGTTTTAGGGAGCAGTCTGCTTTCTCTCTTGCTCTGTTTTTTGTGTTCTTGTGGGGTATCGTGCTGGATTCTAAGACATAAAGTGGTGTCATGACACGAGTGTCCTACAAGAGTGTTTTATGTTATCTAATTTGTCTGTTCATATGCCAGGACCATAAACTAGAGCTCTGATTTTAAATCAGCTTAGTTAAACTGGTGAAAAAGGCTGTGTAGACCCTCTTATTTGGGTTTTCACCGGGCTTATTTCAGTTTAGCTTGAACTAATAAGGAACAGGTTTAAAGCAAACTAAAATAAGCCATTTTAAAACTGAAAGAAGAGTGTCCCCACAGGGGTTTGCACCAGTTCAACTAAACTAGTTTAATTAAACTGGTGCAAACTTATGTAAACAACCATTAATTTACCTGTAAGTTCTTCAGGGCAGGGACCATGGTTCTTTATTAAATCTCTGTGAAGTCCCATGCAAAATGGTGCTGCTATATAAGGGTCAGATTCTGACATCTGTACAACGAGCAGTACCTTGCTTTTCAAGCAGGTTCCAGTGGGACTACTCACAGAGCGAGGTGCTACTCACCATGAGTAAAACTGGAAGGTTTTGGCCCCAAATCTTTCATAATAGTAATAAAGATACCCACTGCTTCCTGTTTTGATGAAATCAGAAATATTCTACAGGAAGTCTTTTAATTGTATTTGAATATTTGTAGTTTCTAGCCTGGATGAAAAAATAAAGGCATACACACATTAAAAATAATCCATTTATAAATATTTATTGAACTTGTAGCCCCTTCTGTTCCATTTGTTTCAAGGACAATCCACTTAGGTCACTAGTTCAAATCCACCCACGGTCAGTAGTGACCAAAAGTTGTTTGGTGTGTTGTAGGCTCTGCCAGCTCCGAAGGGAGAGAACTCCATTTTTTATCTTCTCCACGGGTTTTCCTTTGTGTCCCTCTTCTGTCTCAGGCCACCTCTTCTCTCTCTTTCCCGTCCATTTTTCTGACTGGCTCTTTCCCTTTAAATTGCTTCTCTGCCTTTGTTTCTTTCTCATTCCAGCCTATGTATTTCTGCTCCTTGTGCTGCTTTCCTGGGTCAGAGGCACAGCATGTGGGAAGACACAGGCCGATGCTCTGAGGGCTCCAGGGGAAAAATAGTGGGTGCCTAGCGCACACCAGCCACAGCTGTTTGGCAACTCAGGGAGGGCTTGGGGGAGGGCAGAGAGCAATGAGTAGTGGGCTGGTGGGGCCTTGGGGAGGGGGCAGAGTGGGGGCAGGGAGAGGGGTCGTGAGAGCGGAGCCTTGGGAGGGGGGAATGAGGGCAGGGCCTCAGGGGAGGGAAGAATGGGGATGGAGCCTCGGGGCAGAGCGCAGGTGGCGCACCCTTGGGGAAAAGTTAAAGTCAGTGCCTATGTGGGAAAGGAGCCTGAGCAGAGGAATAGAGACATACCTAATATGTCAAACTGCCCCTGAACCCTACCTCCACTGTTCAACTCCACAGCGGGCTGGGATCCCCCCTGAACATACCAACAACGAGAAAAAGTCAAGGTAAGAAAACTGCCCCTTCCTTCCACTTCAGCCATAGATAAATCCAACTCTCTATGTTGTTAATCTGATTCATGGTCCAGCCTCAGACTCTGGGTGGATAGGGGGATGGGGCTTTTGGATGAGCATTCTAACCATCCTCTTCCTCAATCAATTATCATCATCTGTCAGTCATCATGATCATCACATGCTGAGGAAACTAAGAATCATCCAAAGACTGATGAGCTCATAAATAACAATTATTCTGAATTGCTTGAAGTATAATTATGGGCAGAAAATTGACTCTGCAAAGGTGGCACCTTCTTACTAGGCAAATCTGTTCCCTGTGAGAATTCAGGGTTCCATCTGCTGACAAAAAATGTTTTTACTGCTTCTTACGCTTGTTAGATCTTCAGAGCCAACGCAGCTATGACAGAGTGAGCTGGATTCTATTCTGGTTCATGCATTATCAACAGACTTCTTAACTATGTTCCAATGGAAGCTTCTTTTTAGTAGTACTGATGCCTGAAACAAAATGGACCCCGTTTTGACTTTTACATCTCAATTTATCTCTAAAGAGCTGGCCTGGAGAAAAATGTCTTTTCATTAGTAAGTTGATTTAGCTGGGTATGATGTCACTGAGAAATAATACGCATGTAGCTCCATGGTGGCATTTCTACAGCGTCAGTTTTCAGATTATAATCACAAAGCTGGTGTGCAGGAAAAAAGTGTGGGTACAAATTTTGCAAGCACAAATGATATCTGCAAAAAGGAAGCCCAGACTTCTGCAAACGTAGGTCAAAATATCGAACGATGTGGTGACAAACACAGCCCAAAAGATTCCCACCCCAAACAATAGCTTTATATTTTCCCTGCAATCACACCTTCAGGCAGAGGTGTGACTGAAGAGATAAGCCTTATACCAGCCTATACATGGTATACATTTGAATGGTGGTAAATATTCATGCCCTCTTTAGTCACTTCTGGAGATGCTTTTTAGCTGAACCACTTCCACTGTTTATATCCATAGCTGGATCAGCATCTCTTTTGGCCAAACAGCATGGAGTATCATTAACAGTGACTCCACCTCCTGCCTTTGCCTTAATGGAAGCCAACCCACTGGAGATGGGATGGAAAAATGTGGACTTAAGAATAACCTGTATTAAAGAAAAGAAGAGCAGGTGTCTATGTTTAGCTGCCCGAGACTTCTATCACTGGACTAAATCAATCAGTCATAATGGAATTGAGCTTTATCTAATTACACTCTTTGTATAATGTGAGCAGGTGGCAAATTCCATGGTAAGTAAAGGGTGTGGAGCTGCCCTGCGGTGGCTCACAAGCATCAGTACCAACCTTAGGGCAGGAAACAGGGCACAAACCCCAAATTGGTTGTGAGTTCTATACTTAGATTTCACCAACCAATTATCAAGTATGGACTCCTCACACACTATAACAGCCTTACTATGGAGTCACAGACAGTCTCCTTGGGTACTCTGACCTAACTTTCCCCCCATGTAAGCTTGCCTTTGTGATAGATGGTCCCTTACGCCAAAAATCACAACAATATTCAGGTTACTGCCAATCCTAAAGAAACAGTCACTTACCTCAGGCCAGTTGCACTTTAGATCTTACACCAAAGACAACATTTGTAGCCAATCCTATAATAAACTAACTAACGTTTTATTAACTAAGAAAAAGAAATGTGAGTTATTTACAAGGTTAAAGCAGGTAAACATACATTCACAAATGAGTTCCAGTCTTAAGTTTTAAAAGGGAATAGAAGCTTCTATAATAAACAAATTCTATGTGTCCTTTAGGGCTAATCCAGGCCAAGCACTGGGGATCTTCTGCCTTATGTTTAGTAATCCTTGGCCCTCAGAGTCCAAGCATCATTAAAGATACTTTCTTCTTGTAAGGAATTTTTATCCCCTTCCCCCCAGTGTTCAAGCTGATGGGATGAGTTCAGGCAAGTTCATGAGTCTCCTCTTCATGGAAGTGGGAAGGAATGCATTTAACAAAGACTTTGTTCTTTGATGTATCACAATGGCTCATTTGGTTTCAATGGGCCTTCTTGGTGGGCAGGGCCTAACCCCTTCTGTCACAAGCCAGCATTTTACATTAATGTTTCTTTCCAGTTTGATGGCTTACACAATTACAGAGGATTACAATGCAAACATTTAATATCACTTTATAACCTGAGGTAAAGATGTTATCAGTGAGATTAATACTTGCAACATCCTACAAGCATTTCATAAATTCTAAACTCTAACCACATTTTTATAACTCTCTAATACCTATTTTAACAATACTAACACACAGGTGAGCCAGACTGGTCTCCAGCTATGTATTTGTCAGTCTTCACGTGAGTCCTACGGGCATTTGCATGAGCTAGCAACTGGTCTGCCAGTGTCACAAAGGACTTTTGTAATTCACTCCACATGTTTGCTGTGTAAGTATTTGTATTTTACTTATGGGTATGGACAGTTACATGAAGAAACCGGATAGTCCTGTTAGAATAACCAGTAATGTGAAATCAGTAAAGTTAAAAATGAAAGTTGTCATAAAAGAGAGAGACTTCTTGGAATCTCACACAAACAGGCCTGGATTCAAACCAGCCCTTCACCTCACATCTCCACTTGAACTAAGACAGAGGACTGGGACCAGCCGAGTGGCATGGTACTGTAATAGTATAATGAGATGGGCTGTAGAACACTTTGGCTCAGAACCCTGTTTCCCCAAGCCACTGAAAACCAGAGGTGTTGTGCTGATGACACATTTGACCTGTGAAAGAGGCCTGTGTATTGGACTGCCCCAGTGGCACAACACCTGCTATCTGATCCTCCGTAGCAGAGAGTGGGTACAGCATGGAATTATTAATACCTTCCATCCGCTATAGCACAGAAATTAATGCACAGAAACAAAGCTACTATGTTACAAATAAAAGCATTAATGTGAGTGTCGATGACTCTGAAGATCCTTTGGCACACGAAATTCTGGGTGCCTTTCCAGGCCCATCAACAGCACATTGAAAGGTCCATAATTTTCTAATTTCAGTAAAAGGAATTTTAAAACAATTAGCCTGCGTTCTTCCTAATGTCCCCACACACGCTTTGCAGGCTTCCCCTGGCCCTTCTACATAGCAATGCTGTAAGGACGCATTCCGTTCACTTTGAAAGACTGCATCGATCCTAGCTGTAAATAACAGCTCAGTTCACAGGGATCTTGTTTATTGTTGTAAGGCTGATAACACTCCCAAAGCTCTTAATTAGTGTAGAAATCTGACTAAAAGTTCTAGAAGATTTAGGACACTGTTTAGAAGATCAGACTTTTCACTCTACATGTGGGCCAGAGCCTCGGCTGATGTAAATAGCTGTATGTCCACTGAGGTCAATGAAACTATGACAATTTACACCACTGAGCATGTGGCCCATATATTTTTTATTGAAAAGCAGTAAATATTTCACTGCTAGCCCTGCTGATAATTATGTCTTGGTCTGGTCTGCAAAACCATGCTCTCTTTTTATGTATATAGGTGATATTTTTGGATATACTTCCACAACTCTCCTCCTGGAGAAATCCTGCATTTTCTCTCTCTTCTGCCCTGCACCCCAACACTGTCCCCTGACTCAACTTCCTCATGAGTTGTTATTATGGATGCTGCTATTCTGTCCCAGGCCATTTTCATGCTTCAGCAGAAGCATAGTGATGAAGGGCATGAAGCGAAGGAAGTTACTGGCATTACATTTAAGATTTTTTCATGCTTTCAAACTCACACCTACTTTCGTTCACAAGAAATACCAGCACTGGAGCACAATCTCTAGTGCCAGATCCAGATTGCAAAATCCAGTGCAATCTGCAGATGACTTCAGAATGGGTTGTCCCTCCACATACAATTCAGGAAAGAAAAACAACGAGGAGTCCGGTGGCACCTTAAAGACTAACAGATTTATTCGGGCATAAGCTTTTGGGGGTAAAAAGTCCGCTTCTTAAGAAGTGGATTTTTTATCCACGAAAGCTTATGCCCGAATAATTCTGTTAGTCTTTAAAGTGCCACCAGACACCTCGTTGTTTTTGTGGATACAGACTAACACGGCTAGCCTTCTGAAACTAGGAAAGGAAAGAAATCCAGATGGGGACCTTAGAGAAGAATGCTGTTACTTTACTTACTCTGGTTGGATTTTGTGTTTTATGGTGGCAGTGACTTTAGATCACCATTATCAGCAAAAATAGTATGGGACTGAGCCTCACAGCAAGATTTAATAACATGTCTGACCATCATCTCCTAGCAATGGCTGCTGCTTCTTAAAGGCACAAACACCATGATGCAATGATTATGATAGCACTGGCTTCTAATAGCCTCTGTCTGACTTACTTCCTGCTCTCTTTTTGAATAGGTAGAAAGTTAATGATGCCCTTTCTTATTTTGGGGTAATCCTCAATCTCAAAAACAACGACCCCTCACACACACACATATTGCCCCCAAAATCTTTCCCTCATTCCTGGCAAAAGACGGTACATAATTCTTGCATAACCTTTGACTTTTGAAGCTCTTCACTCTGTTGATTTGCTTGTGTCATTTTAAGTTGGGCTTTGTCTAGACTAAATCACAAGCCTTAATAGACTTGAGAAGAATGCAGTTTAGATCCAGTAGAAAGTGCCATGTCTCAGTCCTTGTGTTGTCCTGTTGTGTTTGATTTAGTTTTATTGGCTTTTAGAAGATGAACACATAAGCTGCCCAGCATGCTATCCCAGCTTTAAATGTACAGAATCTATCATGAACAAAGTGTGGGCTGACTGAGCGTCAGGGTAGTGAGAATAAAGAGCATTGCTGTTGCTAGCTAGACAGCATCATACTCAGTGAGGAATCTGGGGTTGAGGCCCCAACAATAACAAGCACTAGAAGTAAGAATAAGCCAACTGGTGCTGTCTGGAACCTTTGTCCCTTCTCTAGCCTGCCCTGATGAGTTTGGAAAAAGATCAAATAAGGAGAACTTTCCCATACACCTCAACTTGGCCGTGCTCCTCCTTCCCAGATTGCTCCTCAACATACTGTCAGTTTCTTCCCAATCCACCATCCTTAGAGCCCTCTAGCTCACCCCCACCCCCAATCTCTAACAGGCTAACAATTCCAGGAGACCATCACCTACCCATACAAGCTGCACCTCCAGCATACCACTGCAAAATGTTTAGGATGCCTCATTCTTACTTCTCATTCCTGAAGGCCGAATGACACGATCCACACTGCAGACTGCTGGAGTAAGCAGACCAGATTCTAATCCAAATGATACATGGGGCAGATTTAACTTAATTGTACAGTTGGTTGAAAAACAGGACATCATTTGGGGGAAATTGTTCCTGATTATTTTCTCCTTTCTCTTAAATTGAAGTCTGAAATTTTGAATTTTGACATTTTTTGCCAGCTCCCTAGCTAATCAAAAACAAGATGAAATGTTTTTTAAAATTGTCCCTGACATTTTTTTATTTGAAATTTCAATGAAAAATTTCATATAAATTGTGATTTACAAAAATTGTTGTCGAGATGGACTCAGTTGTCTTCAACAGAGCTACACTAAATTTTCAGGTTTCAGAGTAGCAGCCGTGTTAGTCTGTATTCTCAAAAAGAAAAGGAGGACTTGTGGCACCTTAGAGACTAACAAATTTATTTGAGCATAAGCTTTCGAGAGCTACAGCTCACTTCATCGGATGCATGAGCTGTAGCTCACAAAAGCTTATGCTCAAATAAATTTGTTAGTCTCTAAGGTGCCACAAGTACTCCTTTTCTTTTTACTAAATTTTCACTGGGCTAACCAAGATCAGAATAATCTGTCCCAGCCAGTATAAGTCCCATGGCAGCGCCTGATCTAAATTAAATAATGTTGTAAACTGTTTGTGAGTTACAAGTTGGTCATAGAATGGGTGTAGATAGTAAAGTAGTTTAACTTGCACTGATTTGGTATTGAGAAGGCATGCAAATTGAATGAAACACCCATAGCCAGGCGGCAGAATGGGGTGTAGCAAGCAGCAACAGGAGGGTGCAAAATAAAGTTTGGTAGGGTAGGGTTGCTTCATCTTACATACTCTTTCCTGTTCCAGTTGTACTCTTTCCCCATTCTTTTGCCTCAGGGTAAAGGCAAGGCTTACTTTGAACAAGAAATGGTAGATTTCTTGTTGAATAAAGAGAGCAAAATCGGACACATACATTTCTGAACACGGGTATTTTCTATCCTGCTTTGTGAATGTATATTGACTATTTTTAAAAGCAACTCATCTGTAATCTACAGAGCAGCCGCAGAAAACAAAACCCCAGGCATAATCTGTTTTCATATATGCTCTGTCCAGCAACAAATATCCATAGAGAATTAGGAATTAGTTTGTTTTCCTACAATCAAGCCACAGACCTTATGATCGATATATTTACTTAGCCACCTTAACTGAAGATATATATGGCAACAAGTGTGTACCTTCCATGTTGTACAAACCTAAAATTCTGATAATATTATGTTACCAGATTTCCTTGGATGACTGTGTCACATGTAGCATGCCTGTGGTTATTTGCTAGAGGAAAGAAGCAGAAGCCACTCCTCTCTCTACTTATGTTCTTAAAATATTTAAATGAAGGTGTCAGCTTGGAGCTAGCTTAATTTAATATCCAAAAGAGAAGCTGCTCAAAGGACATACCCAAGTCTGCAATGTAAGTAGCCAACTAAAATGTGTATACATTTTATTACCATTGTTACAAGGCTTTTGTATCTGGATTTTTACATTACACAGTGATATATGGCCACAATTTTCAGCAGTAACTGACTTTGAATGCCTCACTGTTTGGGTACCCAACTTCAAAACATCTAAAAGGGTATGATTTTCACAATATGCTGAGCACCTACCTGCTTGATAAAAATCATCCACCTTCAAAATGTCTCAAGTTGAGCATCCAAAAATTGAGGCACCCAAAATCACTAGTCATTTTTGACAAAATAGGCTATATATATATAATTTGTATGTATTTAGTGTGTTCATATATTTGTGTGTGTATTTCTCTCTATAGCTCTTGTGTGTGTGTGCATACATTTCTATGTATGTTTATGTGTATAGGCATACGTTGCTTGCACTTGCTAGGATCATCTAGGTATATCTCATCAAATACATTTCCTGCCATTGCAAGGGTCTCAGGCCTAGGTCCTTCCTGTTCCCTGCCTGTGGCACACAATTGTTTAGCATCCTAATCTAATCCTAATCCTAATCTAATCCTAATCTAATCCTAATCTAGTCTAATCCAGTTTACTGGGCTCAATACAAGGGTAGCTGCATGAGGTTTAGTGGCCCGTGATATTCAGGAGGACAGACTAGGTGATCTACTGTGCCCTTAAACTCTATAATTCTGTGTGTGGGTGTGTGTAATGCACACACACCTTGTCAAAGAATATAAATTTCCAATTCATGCAGGGGGATTTTGTACACACAATTTCAGTTGCTACAAGTACTGTCCAAAAACTAAATGTTTAATTTCTCCTTGAGACGAGCCAGTTTGAACCTGAGATCAATAAAGGGCTGGTCCTGCACCAATGAAGTTCATGGGCATTTTGCCACTGGTGTCAATAAGCACAAGATCAAGCCCAAAATGCCTGTTCCCTCTTCCTTTATTGTACGTGTTCGCAGGTGCTGTTCTTGTCAGTTGCTTTACATCTTCTGCAAGAAAGTCCTGAAGAGGCTGCTGAATACAAGTCAGAGTGTGTTGTATGTTTAACCTGTTATTAATTACGTGTTCATTACAGTAATGGCTGGTGCTCCATCTGCTCTTGTGACGTCAGCAGACTCAAATGCTCGTTGTTGTTTTCTGCAGGCACGATCGCACACTGTCGTTTTTTTCTGTTATATTTTGTTACGTATCACTACTATTAACATTCTCAGGGCAGTTTCAGGTAAAATACAGCATTCAAAATGTGCCCAGAGTTTTTCACTGTTCTATGGGCCAGCGAGTCCTACATTGTTCAGACATCTCCACTGTGTCTCTACTATACCAGTGTTTTAATTTCTGGAAAGTGGAACACAACTGATTTTTTAGTGAGTGGTCCCGGTGACATTGCACATATAAAAAGAATGTTATTGAAACAATAGATCCCCAGCCCTGCTCAGATGGTGGCGAGAGGCTGTGATACTGGCTTAAGTGGTCCCCAGTGTTTGGGAGAATCTGTGCATGGTGTAATGCTGGCATATGCACTGCCCATGGAGCTGGCTGGGTGAGCTAAGGGAAGCAGGCTGCACTATCTCAAAGGATAGTATAGGATGCAAGGTCTTTCTGAGTGCCTGGCGGCTGCAGCAAAGGATTGGAACTCCTCAGGCATAGAATAGAGCAGGCCTGCACAACTCGTAAAGCGGTGAGGGCCATATTACTCCAAAGAAAACAGCGGAACACCCCCCCCCCCCCCCGCAGCACTGCCCAGCCTCGCAGAAATACACCCTCCTTCCCCACCAACCAGGGCCGGTGCAACTTCCACCTTGCGCCCACCTCCCGCCGGAGTGTAGCAGCGGCAGTTCCCCCCACCCCGCCCTGAGCACCCCCCCGTGCAGCTCCCTGCCCCCCATCCCCATTGGCCCGGGGAGCTGTGCAGCAGCTCCCCACCCCAGCTCACCTCTGTTTCGCCTCCTCCCCAAGCACGCCGCAGCCGCTCCACTTCTCCCACCTCCCAGGCTTGCGGCACCAATCAGCTGTTTGGCGCCGCAAGTCTGGGAGGGAGAGAAGCAGAGTGGGACGGCGTGCTCAGGGGAGGAGGCAGAGCAGAGGTGAGCTGGGGCGGGGAGCAGTTCCCCTTGCCCCACCTTGCCCCACCCCACCGCTTGCCTACTCACCCCCCGTGGGCTGCACAGTGAGCCCACCTACTCACCCCCCGCAGGCCGCACAGTGAGCCCACACGGGCCACATGCGGCCCATGGACCATACGTTGTGCAGGCCTGGTACAGAGAGACAGGAGGGTATTAGTTTCCTAATATAAGATGAAAAAGCCTAAATCATCTTGTTTACTTTTGGAAAATCTTCCTTAGTCTGATAACTTTTTGCTACTTTCCAGGCCACATGGAGTTGATTCCCTGCTAAATTACTCATCTCTGAAAACCAGGGACCATAAGGACACCTTTCATGTGTGGATAGTGTCATGAACACAGATCTCTGCCACAACTGAGCTCAGGTAACGTTATCAGATTTTGAGGATGGGGGTCGTGTTCTGTGACCAGTTTAATTGAATTTGTTGTTGTAATTTCTGGCACTATATATATAGTGACAAAGTTCCTGCACTACCTTGGTGGGTCTTGCGCTTATTGGCGGATTTGCTCACCTTGGAGCTTCACGGCAGCCCTCAGCTTGGCCATTTTTCTGAATTCATAGTCCAGGTCGACTCCTCCTGTGTCTGACCAGGAGTTGGGAGGATTTGGGGGGAACCCGGGCCCGCCCTCTACTCCGGGTTCCAGCCCAGGGCCCTCTGGAATGCAGCTGTCTAGAGTGCCTCCTGGAACAGCTGTGCGACAGCGACAACTCCCTGGGCTACTTCCCCATAGCCTCCTCCCAACACCTTCTTTATCTTCACCATAGGACCTTCCTCCTGGTGTCTGATAATGCTTGTACACCTCAGTCCTCCAACAGTCCGCGTTCTCACTCTCAGCTCCTAGTGCCTCTTGCTCCCAGCTCCTCGCACGCACACCACAAACTGAAATGAGCTCCTTTTTAAAACCCAGGTGCCCTGATTAGACTGCCTTAATTGATTTTAGCAGCTTCTTGATTGGCTGCAGGTGTTCTAATCAGCCTGTCTTACTTGTCTCCAGAAGGTTCCTGATTGTTCTGGAACCTTCCCTGTTACCTTACCCAGGGAAAAGGGACCTGCTTAGCCTGGGGCTAAGATATCTGCCTTCTATTACTCTCCTATAGCCATCTGGCCTGACCCTGTCACATATCCCCCGCCCCCACCCCCGCTCAACACTACGGGGTTGGGCAACTTGGGATGTCAGGCAGTGTACTCGTGACAAGCCATCTGCATTGCCATGGAGGCTTCCAGCCCGGTGTTGTATGGTGAATTGGAAAGGTTATAGGGACAGGAACCATCTGGTCACCCTTACGTTCTTCTCTTTATTTCGCTGCATCCACTGGAGGGGTGCATGGTCAGTCACAAGGGTAAACTGTCATCCCAGAAGGTAATAACATAGTGTTTCCATGGCTCATTTCACAGCTAGGCACTCTCTTTCAACCACAGCATACTTCTGCTCTCTCAGGAGGAGTTTTCTGCTGAGGTAGAGGATTGGGTGTTCTTCATCTCCGACCATCTGCGATAGGATCCCAATCCTACTTCAGATGCATCTGTTTGTAAAATGAATTCTTTGTTGAAGTCTGGGGCTATAAGCATCGGGTTACTGCAGAGGGCTGTCTGTAGATCCATGAATGCTTTCTCTGTGGCATCTGTCCACTTCACCATGCCTGGACCCCAGGCTTTTATCAGGTCTGTCAGGGGACTCGCTCTTGTAGCAAAATGGGGAATAAATCGTCGGTAGTACCCCACCACACCCAGGAATGCCCGGACTTGCTTTTTCCGATTCGGCTGGGGCCAATTTTGGATAGCCTCTAGTTTGTTTAGTTGGGGCTTGATCACGCCCCTTCCTACAATGTGGCCAAGGTATTTAGCCTCGGCTAGCCCTATAGCACACTTGGCTGGGTTGGCTGTGAGGCCAGCCTGTCTTAGCGTGTCCAGAACTGCTTCCACCTTTCCTAAGTGGGTTTCCCAGTCGGGGTGTGAATAATCACATCATCCAGGTATGCCACTGCATAAGTGGTATGGGGCCGTAGGAGCTGGTCCATAAGACGCTGAAAGGTGGCAGGTGCCCCATGCAGTCCAAAAGGAAGAACAGTATATTGAAACAGACCCTCTGGTGTAGAGAATGCCGTCTTTTCTTTCGCATCTTTGGCAAGGGGAATCTGCCAGTATCCCTTTGTTAAATCAAGGGTGGTGAAAAATCGGGCATTGCCCAGGCGGTCAACTAACTCATCGATACGGGGTATGGGGTATGCATCGAATTTGGATATCTCATTCAGCCGGTGAAAGTCATTACAAAACCTAGTGGTGCCGTTGGGTTTGGGCACCAACACAATCGGGCTTGACCACTGACTGTGGGACTCTTCGATGACTCCCAGCTCCAACATCCTTTTTACCTCTGCCTTGATCTCCTCCCTTTTTGCTGCTGGGACCCGATAGGGCATTAAAGTTACCTTTGCCCCAGGGTCTGTGATAATGTGGTGATATCACAGAGGGACCTAGACAAATTGGAGGATTGGGCCAAAAGAAATCTGATGAGGTTCAACAAGGACAAATGCAGAGTCCTGCACTTAGGACGGAAGAATCCAATGCACCGCTACAGACTAGGGACCGAATGGCTGGGCAGCAGTTCTGCAGAAAAGGACCTAGGTGTTACAGTGCACGAGAAGCTGGATATGAGTCAACAGTGTGCCCTTGTTGCCAAGAAGGCCAATGGCATTTTGGGATGTATAAGTAGGGGCATTGCCAGCAGATCGAGGGACGTGATCATTCCCCTCTATTCGACACTGGTGAGGCCTCATCTGGAGTACTGTGTCCAGTTTTGGGCCCCACACTTCAAGAAGGATGTGGAAAAGTTGGAAAGAGTCCAGCGGAGGGCAACAAAAATTATTAGGGGACTGGAACACATGAGTTATGAGGAGAGGCTGAGGGAACTGGGGATGTTTAGTCTACAGAAGAGAAGAATGAGGGGGGATTTGATAGCTGCTTTCAACTACCTGAAAGGGGGTTCCAAAGAGGATGGATCTAGACTGTTCTCAGTGGTAGCAGATGACAGAACAAGGAGTAATGGTCTCAAGTTGCATTGGGGGAGATTTAGGTTGGATATTAGGAAAAACTTTTTCATTAGGAGGGTGGTGAAACACTGGAATGCGTTACCTAGGGAGGTGGTGGAATCTCCTTCCTTAGAAGTTTTTAAGGTCAGGCTTGACAAAGCCCCGGCTGGGATGATTTAATTGGGGATTGGTCCTGCTTTGAGCAGGGGGTTGGACTAGATGACCTCCCGAGGTCCCTTCCAACCCTGATATTCTATGATTCTATGATTTTATGCTTCGGTGGTCTGGCCTGGTTTTGGTTGAAAACACGTCCTGGTATCGGTTGATCCTCTCAGTTACCTTCGTCTTCTGGTTTGGTGTCAGATCAGTGGATATCCTGATCTGCTCCTGCATATATTTCCCTGGATCGGGGTCTCTTGGGCCACTACACACCCCTCTCATTGGTGCCAAGGCTTTAAGAGGTTAATGTGATAAATTTGTTCTTGTTTCCAGCGTCCTGGCTGCTGCATCTTGTAGGTTACTTCCCCCACGGGTTCAACCACCTCATAGGGTCCCTGCCATTGGGCCAAAAGCTTGCTTTCTGCCGTGGGTACCAACACCATCACCCGATCCCCTGGTTGAAACTGTCGGACTTTTGCCTGGCGATTGTAATGGGTTCGCTGAGCATCTTGCGCCTTTTCCAAATGTTCCCGTACAATAGGGGTGACCCGGGCTATCTGTTCTCGCATCTGCAACACATGGTCAATTATATTTCTCCCCTCATTGGGTTCCTCTTCCCAGATTTCTTTTGCAATATCTAGTATGCCACAGGGGTGGCGTCCGTATAGTAATTCAAAGGGGGAAAACCCATTTGAGGCCTGAGGTACCTCCTGGATTGCAAACATAAGGTAGTGTAGTAGGGTGTCCCAATCCTTCCCGTCTCAACTTACCACTTTCCTTATCATTGCCTTGAGGGTTCGGTTAAACCTTTCTACCAGCCCATTGGTCTGCGGATGATAGACTGAAGTTCTCAGGGTATGTATATGGAGCAGCGAACACAGGTCCTTCATTAGCTTCAACATAAATGGGGTACCTTGGTCTGTTAATAACTCTTTTGGTAGCCCCACTCGGGCAAAGATCCCCACCAACTCTTTAGCTATCGTTTTAGAGGCTGTGTTCCGCAAGGGGATGGCTTCTGGGTAGCTAGTAGCATAATCCAGAATGACAAGTATATATTGGTGGCCCCGGGCTGTCTTCTCCAGGGGTCCCACTAGATCCATGGCTATTTGCTCGAAGGGGACCTCTGTGATGGGAAGGGGTACTAAAGGTGCCCTCAAGTGGGGATGGGGACTGCGCAGCTGACACTCCGGGCAGGACGCACAGTACCTCCGCACTTCTTCATGTACTCCGGGCCAGAAGAATCATCTCAGGACCCATGCCAGGGTCTTCTCTACCCCCAAATACCCCCCAAAAAGATGACTATGGGCCAGACTTAATACAGCATTCTGGTGTTTTTGAGGTACTAGGATCTCATGTACCTTCTGCCCCTGTACTGGAGCAACCTGGTATAAGAGATTCTTCTTCATTATGAAGTAGGGTCCTGGTCCCTGGGTTTTCCCTTCCATGGGGACCCCATCTATTTCGGTCACCTCCTTCCTAATGTTGTCGTACCTTGGGTCTTCAGCCTGGTCCTGTCCAAAATTTCCTCTCCCGGGGCTAATCTGCCCGAGATCTAGGGGGCCAGTCTCTGTTGCCTCTACTGGTTCAGAGGCATTAGGGTATGGGTCAGACTCAGGTGCTTCTCCCTCCTGGGTGGCCTCCTTTTCAGCTGCTTGGGTCCACCTACCTATGAGAGCGACCCTCTGGCTTTGGGCCAGTATTCGGGTTCCCAAGGCCTTAGTTGCCCTTCTTTCCCTTTTCATCTTTCTACGCTGTCTGGGAGTGGAAAACAAATCTGGGGATATTTCAGAGAAGGTTGGGGGTTGACAGTCTACTGTGGATGCCTCACTACTTTCAGGGTTTCCCCCTTTCTCCAATTCCCCTACCGGGAATAAGTCTCCAAACCCTGGGAAGTCCCTCCCTATGAGCACTGGATATGGGAGTTTAGGGACTACACCTGCTGCTACCTCAGTAGTGTTCCCCTGAATCTTGATTTTTACTGGGATGGTGGGGTAATAACCAACTGTCCCATGGACGCATGTTATCCCCGTACGCTTAGCCCACAGCAGCTGACTACGCTTCACGAGCTTCCCTGAGACCAGTGTGATAGCACTCCCCGAATCAACCAGTGCTGTGGTCTCTATCCCATTTAGCTTCACTGGTCTAGTGTACATATGTGGGGTTAGTGAGACCCCCACAAGGTGGATTAGGGAGCATGGGTCTGTCCAGTTCCCCAGGTTACACTGCATAGGCTCCTCGGCATTGGGACACTGTGCAGCTATGTGTCCCCACTCCCTGCAGGTGTAACATCTGTATGGAGCCCTAGGCATTCCCCGGTCTCTGGGTTTGGGTAGTCTAACATCATGGTCCTCTTCCCCCTCAGTGCTCCAACTCTTTGTGGCTTCTGGTGGGCCTTCAGCCCCTCTCTTTTTCCACCTGGGTTCTCCTGGTGGCCCAGTCACCCAAGCTCTAGGGCTTGGTGCTGCTAGTTTAACCCAGGGTGCTTCTTCCTTAACTGGTCGGGTCAGCTCCCTCGCCGTCCTTAGCCTTTCTACCAGCGCGTCAACCTCGTCGTAGGTGGAGGGTTCGTTCTGGCTTGCCCAGGCACGAAGGTCTGGCGGTAGTCCTCTCATGTACCGGTCGATGACCAGAACCTCTAATATCTCCTCCGGACTCCGGGACTCAGTTCGTAACTGAGATGGATGAGGTCATATAATTGGGACCGCGAGGTTTTGTTTTCCTGGTACCTCCACTCATGATATCACTGGGTCCACACTGCGGTCGTTACCCCAGATCTGGCCAGGATCTCTGCTTTCAGCTGGGGATAATCTGCCGCAGCCTCTTCAGGCAAATCATAGTAGGCCTTCTGGGCCTCCCCACACAGGAATGGAGCGAGGATACCAGACCACTGTTCTCGGGGCCAAGCCTCCCGCAGGGCTGTCCTCTCAAAGGCCAGGAGGTATGCCTCTACATCATCCTCCCGCGTCATTTCCTGCAGCCAATTGCTGGCCCGCATGATCTGTGTCCCATCATGGCCGCGGTTCAGCTCTGTAAGGGCCTTTACCTGGTTTACCAGTTCCCGCAACATAGCCCGGTCTTGAGCAGCCTGGTCCATCAGCAGGTGATTAGTCTCTTGCTGCAGCCGCACTGCCTCCTGTTGGGCGGCTGCCTAGACACGAGTAGCCTCCTGATGGGCAGCCATGGCTTGTATCAGTGCCTGCACTACCTCCTCCATTGTGGTGAAAAAAATAGACCCTCTTTTTTTTTTTTTTTTCCTTCCAAACACCCTCCTTCTTCCGCCGCGCTGTGGACACCAGATCCCACTTCTGACACCAGTTGTGACAAAGTTCCTGTGCTACCTTGGTGGGTCTTGCGCTTATTCGCAGGTTTGTTCACCTTGAAGCTTCACGGCAGCCCTCAGCTTGGCTGTTTTTCTGAATTCACAGTCCAGGTCGACTCCTCCTGTGTCTGATCAGGAGTTGGGAGGATTTGGGAGGAACCTGGGCACACCCTCTACTCCAGGTTCCAGCCCAGGGCCCTGTGGAATGCAGCTGTCTAGAGTGCCTCCTGGAACAGCTGTGCGACAGCTACAACTCCCTGGGCCACTTCCCAATGGCCTCCTCCCAACACTTTCTTTATCCACACCATAGGACCTTCCTCCTGGTGTCTGATAATGCTTGTACACCTCAGTCCTCCAACAGTCCGCGTTCTCACTCTCAGCTCCTAGTGCCTCTTGCTCCCAGCTCCTCACACGCACACCACAAACTGAAGTGAGCTCCTTTTTAAAACCCGGGTGCCCTGATTAGCCTGCCTTAATTGATTCTAGCAGCTTCTTGATTGGCTGCAGGTGTTCTAATCAGCCTGTCTTAATTGTCTCCAGAAGGGTCCTGATTGTTCTGGAACCTTCCCTGATACCTTACCCAGGGAAAAGGGACCTACTGAACCTGGGGCTAATGTATCTGCCTTCTATTACTCTCCTATAACCATCTGGCCCGACCCTGTCACTATATATATATATATATATATATATATATATATATATATATATATATATGTATGTATGTATCTATATATCTATCTATATAGATATAGATACATATCTGTATTTTGTAAGGATGTATTTGTACCAATCTAAATTGATCTACCATTGATATTTGTCCCAAAAGCCCACTGAGGTTGTGATTTATTATAATCCACCTGCTACATTTTCGGTACCTGTCCTTGTACTTGTAAATCTGTGCTTGCTATTATGAATGTGTCTGGTGTGAAGTGGAAAAGTCACACACTGGACTCGGGTCACAGGGGCTATTTGAATGTTAATAGCATTCCAGATGGCCCAGTCACAACCATGAAGGCAAGGTAAACACAGCCATTAAAAGATAATAGTCCCAAGGAGGGAGGGAGAAGGTTAACCAGTGATCGTTAACCTGAGTCATTCAGGATGTTCCTGCAACTTCATGTGCCCAGTCGCAGTTAGCATTTCAGTTGATCAGGCTTCCTAATACTCACCAGGAAAGGAGCTGGAGAGGAAATGGCATACTGTCTTCAGTCAGGAGTAATCGTCCTCACAGGGTGACGAGATGCTATAAAACAGCTCTCCAGGGAGAGAGGGTCCAGGCAAGCTGGCTGGAAGGGAAGAGGAAGGTTCTAACTGGAGATGCAGCCTGCCCTGAGGTTGGGTCCTGAGCATGATCTCTTCCCCGGGTAACCCATATTTAATACTGCTGAATGGCTTGCATGACTTTGCTGTGATTAAAGGGCAGTGCTGGTTTGAAGGAGCTTTCTCTATTGCCCACCTCAGATGTTTGATATTTAACTTATTTTTATTTTGGTTCTTGATCTCCTATACTTCTTTAAAATAAGTGTTACTTTGGTTTCATATGATATGAATTGGCTCTGACTGTTTTCTAGTGGGGGAATCAATAGAGGGGGCCGGATCCTCAGCTGGCATAAATCAGCATGTCTCCATCTAAGTCAGTGTTGCTACACAGATTTGTGCAGTACCAGCTGAGGATCTGGACTGTAATATCCTCAGAGAATCAAGGACAAAGGAAAGAAGTGAGTTACTGGTCATATAGGAGAGAGAAATGGTGGCTTCTATTTATGAAGGATGTCAGAGAGGCTTCTGTGCGTACAGTGTGGGCACTAACTGGACAAAAAAACTTGTAGCTAACTTGGTACCATCACAGCTGTCAATGGTACGTCCACTCATTGAACAAAGGTAGAATACAGCTTGCATTTGCCTCTCACTTAGTGTTATTATTAATAATCATTTATTATTTTTAGTACAGTAATACCTACCAAGCCCAATCACAGATCAGGGCCCCATTGTGCTAGATATTGTACATGCATGTTGCACACTGGTGTAATGCTACTGATTGCAATAGAGTTGATTCTGATTCAAGCACTGTGAAAAGAGAATCCCCTCCATGGAATTTTCTGTTTTCTTTACCAGTGTAATAGCCAATACATTCACCCCTTGATTTTTGCATGAACCCCTTGCTGACTTTATGGGAAGTTCTGTGCATGGAAGAACGGTAGATTGTGGTCAGTACATACCAACTGTGGTTATTACTTGTTTTGACTTGGGGTGGGGAAAGTATTCTAAAATGTGTTCATATCAGTGTCAGTTCAGAGCTGTCCTTGAGGAAGCCGAAAGCATGAAATAGGCTCCTTACAGTTGCTTTCTTTATTTCCAGAGTGGAATCATAAAATGGATTTAAATCATTCAGAAACAAACTCTGTCCTGCAGAATTTTCTCGAGATGTATGTGGAAGAGAGGAAAAATGTTAGGCTCAATAATTTCACCAGCCCGGCCTTGAAGGAGCAAGAGGAGATAACGGCCTCTTTTTACATCCTTATCATCGTTGGATTTTTTGGCTTCCTCCTTTTCTCCCTGATGATCAGCAATATTGTTTCCAACAAGCCTGAAAACTACATTGACTATCTCTATTCTGGGAAGTTTAACAGCCAGGGAAATGAAAGAGGACTTCAGAGAAAAGAAAGCAAAGACACATCGGTAACGATTAGCGACGAAGTGATGGTGGACCCCAGCAAAACTAGGGAACGGCAAAAAACTGACAGTAATAACAATGAGCCTGAGACACCAAGCCAAGAAGCAGCTCTGAGAAACGTATGAAAGAGCATTGATGGGCCTTCTTTAAAGAAGGAACAGGAATCGAAAGATGATTTTATTGTTCACAAAAGTGAGATACTGGTAGCACTGTCTAGTGTCAGGACATAGCACAGCTCGGTATGGTGCAAGCTTCCCACATGCAGCTGTGAAAGCACCTCCTCAATCCTGAAGTGCAACATAATGCCCTTGTGATGCCAGTGCTGGGCCTGTGCAGAAGTGACTGGAAATCAAGTCCAAACTTGTGTGACTCTTTTATATTCTCTTTTCTAATGTGTTTTTATAATGCGTCTCTCAAAAGAATGAAACGCCTCCCTCCTTATGCTCCTGTCTTGCCACTGCATGCGCTGGTGGCTTTTCTAGCCGTGTTGGCATTATTATTATTGTTCGTTATTTATTTATTTGGTTAGCACCAACCACCTCTTCATGGCTGTATGCTATACAAAAATAAAGACCATCAACAGTCTCTGGCAAATGGTGCTGTGGTCTAAGGCAGGACTGCTATGGATCCACAGGGTCTGGTCTGTGCCTCCACCTGTAACCAGTGTCTTGGGAGTGAGCCCTTTAATGTGCCAGGCCCAGGGCCCTACACAGTTCCACTAGGGCAGGCCTATCATCTCCAAGGCTCTGAGACTAGTCCTTAAGCAACAGCGATCCCTGACTCTCTCTCGGTGACTCCCTGCAACAAATCCAGACAAACCAGACTCCTGTGGGAGGCTTGTACTGTACCCCTTCAGGGTGCAATGCTCTCAGGGAGTATTTGCAGTGACACCAGGGAGCCTTCTCAAAATAAGGTAGCAGGTTATTAGTCACCTGGCATACAGCATCTGAAAGTCCTTAGGTGAGCAAAGAGACGCAGAGATTAAGCCATAGTCCATTCTGGCCAAGCCAGTGCCATGAGCCAGACAAGCTGTAATAGAATCCATCTCCAGCTGCCTCACCCTACCTCTTTTTCCTTAGGCTTTGTCTACACTGGCACTTCGTCAGCAAAACTTTTGTCATTCAGGGATGTTAAAAAAAACCACCCCCAAATGACAAAAGTTTTACCAACAAAAAGTGCCAATATGAACAGCGCTTCGTTGGCAGGAGTGTTCTCCAAACTGGTCTGGGGACGATATTTGGCATAATTCCTCCCATCCCCCAGGAAGCTCCTTTGTGTGTAGAAATAGGAGGGGCTACTGGTGCTGGAACTGTGGCCCCACCTCCTACTCTTCCTCTTTCCCCTGAGGCCCCACCTCCTGGCCAGGCTGGAAACCAGAGCTGGGCCATGGTCAGAGCTGCCCAGGGAGCAGCCCCTGGACCATGTCCCCACCCCCTGGACTGTGCTGCCCAGGGCAGGTGGAGAGTCCGGGGCTTCCCACAGCAGCCCAGGCTCCCTGAGTGGCTCTTACCATGGCCTGGCTCTGGCTTCAACTTCTGGCCTGGCCAGGGGTAGGGAGGCCTTGGGGGAAGAGGATGAGTGGGGGAGCTCCATGGCGAGAGGGAGCTAAGGCCCACCTCAGCCTCCCTCCCCCACACACACCGGGAAGAGGCTGGTGCCACTAGCAGGGATAACATTTTGCAGTGTGGGAGCTGATCACCTTATCAGCACTGCTGCTGCCGCTCCGCACCTGCCCTAGGCTACTACGTCCATATTAAAAAGTGGACAGGCATGGCCCACCCACATTTAAAAGTGTGTGGGGGGAACATGGCCCCCCTGGTTCTGGCGCTCCTGTCGAAAGCCCATTCAAATCAATGGGATTCACTTTGTTGACTTCAGTGGGCTGTGGATGAGGTTAATAATAGTTATGGCTAGGAGGTGGTGTGGCGAAGCAGAAGGGCTGTTATCAGGCACTGTGGCACTTCCCGCAACAATTCCAGTGGAATTTCATTTGAGAATTCCCTCTGCATTTAATACTAGCCCAGCCAGCAGAAGCTCACAGGAATCCTCCACTCCTGCTTCCTTGTGGCGAGCAGGAAGTAGGGTACAAACACAGATGGGGTTCCAGTGGCAGCAGAATGCATGACGGCTTTAGATGCACTCACGTCTAATATTAACACATTCTGACATTTGCCCTGGAAAGGAGGGTAGCTTAGCAAGAAGTAACTAGATTGGATAGATGCCCCAAGAACTACAGCCTTCATGATGTTGGAGGGCAAATGCCCATGGCCACCTCTGCTGGGCCACAAAGCCCTGGCCTCCTCCACTAAGGGATAGTCCCTCTGAAATGCCACACACTTCAACTGCAGTGGGGTTTGCCGAGTCAGCCTATCCCTCCTGGACATTTTTCAGTGAGAGAGAGGGAGGATCACAGCCTTAAATGCCTCCGAAATACCTACTATACATATTGTTGCCCCTTTGGCCCGAGAAGCTAGCCAGTATTTATGGCCTTGCAGGGCTGTTTCAGTTAGGAGAAGAAATGGATGATATTTCTTTGGTGCAAGCCTGTTTTTTAAAAAAGAGTGTACGCCAAGCCCTTTTTCCACGAACATGCAGAAACTAACAAAAGCAGGCAGTTTCCTTGCTCACAATTTCCAGGTTTGCCCCCTTCCATCAGTGCAGTCCCTCTGTCTCTCTGCACCCATGGCCACACTCACAACTGCTTCTCTCACTGTCCAATAGCTTTTCTCAAGGCATTTTTGCCTCTAGTGCACATACAGTTTGACAGCCAATGCCGTAGCCTACCCCTTGTGTTTGCAATAGGGGATCCCACCGTCCATATAACTTAGCTTCTGATCAAGCCGGGGGTGCCATTTCAGATTTGGGGGGGAGGGGACAACTTTAACCGTGATTCCAGGGGCTACTTAGGTACCTGAAAACACTAGCATTTTTTTCAGATAATAATTTAGAAATTGGCTGACTGGAACACACTTTTTATAATTCCTATATAAAGAAAGAAAATTAAATATTAGATGCACTCAGGTCTAATATTAACATGTTCTAACATCTTGTGTCAAATCACTTAATGGACACTTGTTAGGGTTAAAATTTTAATGTATATTCTTACTTTGTTGCTAATTCTTGAGTATAACAATTGAAACAATTGTAGAAAAATCTAGATTACTTTCTATCACATTTTTGCAGTTCACCAAGCTTGGAATAGATCATTTAACTTTGAAAACATCCTACTAGGGCAAGGCCCTATGAGTTTATACTGCACCTACCTGGGGCGGGGGGGGGGGTCTAGCAGTGTTGCCCTATTACAGATAATTAAGGCTACATTTCAGACACAGCTATTTTTAGTAAAAGTCATGGACAGGTCCTGAGCCATAAACAAAAATTCACAGGCCCGTGGTCTGTCCAGAACTTTTACTAAAAATATCCACCCTGACTAAAACTTGGGCGGGGGGGCCACGATTGCTCTGTGGGGGGGGGCAGTCTGGGGGCACTGCGGGTGCTGGGGGAGGGGGAGCCTGGTTGTGGTGTGCGGCCCGGGATCCTGGCTGGTACTGGGGAAGAGAGTGGGGGGGTTGGCGAGGCTGGCAGGGGCTTCCTACCTGGCTCCGCATCCCTGCAGCTCCTAGGCAGCAGAGGCAGGGGCCAAGGCAGGGGCTTTGCGGCTCCCGCCACAAGCGCCGGCTGCCACAGCTCCCATTGGCCAGGAACCGGGAGCTGTGGGGGCGGGGCCTGCGGGCGCGGGCAACACGCCCCCTGCCACTAGGAGCTGCAGGGGGTCCATGCCAGTGGGAGCCAGGGAGCCTCCCACCCCAAGGTAAGTGCCCCCCCGCCGCACTCCCCAACCCCCTGCCCCTGGCCCCCTCCCACACACACAAACTGCTGCTGCTGGCCCAGGGGCTGCCCGGCTCAGGCACCACTGCAGAAGTCACAGAGGTCATGGAAAGTCACGGAATTTGTGACCTCCCTGACAGACTCTCAGCCTTACAAATAATAGACTAGAAACCTACTTTAAACCAGAGTGAAACTAACAGTTTCAGGTCACTTTCACTTCTGTTTAAAGGCTAGTTACTTTCCAGAAGTCTCTTAAACACAACACTACAGTGATTGAGTTACAGTTTTCACAGGAGACTATTTAAAACCAAACACCAAGAACATTCCACATTTTAAAGTTGAGAAAAAAAATTGAGACTTCTGAGGTATATCAGGGCCACTGCAGGCAGGAGCTCTTGGCAGCTCTTCCTCTTGACAGAAATTTGGAGCGTCACGTCTTCTAGTCCTTAATCAAGTAAAACTTCTATTGCCATCAGCGCCTCCACTCATAGATATTAACATCACAGTGAACATGTCATAACATGTGCTCAGTAACTATACACTTCATACTTAAATATCTCAGCCATCTAATTGTAAGGGGACTGTTACCCCCTTACTAACATTCAGTGGGGGTGTTTTGGTTGGCTAGCTCCCAGTACTAAAAGGGGAAGGGTCGATGGGGAATCAGGACCCTGAGACTGACAGTCTCCAGGAACAATGGGGAGAGGCCAATGCTCCAGCTCAGCCTGAATGACGGGGCGGGCAGGCTAATCAGGGAGTCAGGAGGCCAGGATGGGTCCCATCCTCCATGTGAGCTCGAATTGCCTGGGGCAGACAGAGTGGGGCCGAGCTAAGGAGACAGCAGGGGCCCAAGCTGAACTGGGGAGTGGAGCCGTGCGAGATCCAGAGGGGCTAACTTTGGATGTAGTCTTAGGACCCAAATAAATCCTATACAAGGATTTAAGGAGCTAAAAAAATCCCCGGAGAGGAAATTCAAAGGGTTGCAGACCATGATGGAAGTCAGCTACCTAGATATGGAATTGGGCCAGCCAAAGGAATTGGTAAAACAGGACATTTACAACAGTTTTCTTCCCCAAGCCTCCTTCTCAGGCCTTGGCTGTGCTGCAGGGATGCTGCGGGTTGGACACTTGCTGTGGTGGTGGCCACACACCTCTGGGCTTTGGGTGGTGGGACCCTTCTTCCCAACATCAGCCCCCCGTCAGGTTAAGATCCCCCTCCCAGTCTGGCCTGCAAGGACCCTTGGCTGGGGGTGTCTTTCTGTGCTGGGCCTTTGCCCAGGGTCCCCCCTTGGCTGGCCCCAGTTGCTCACCACACCTGGCTCTGTGGCTGCAGCTCTGCTCCCAGCACAGGATCTGCTCTCCCTGGGCTGCTTCTGTGACTCTGCTCCCAACTCTGACCTGCTTCCTGGGCTGCTTTTATGGCATGGGCCGTTTGAGAAGGTATCAATGAGCCTGAATCTCAGTGTGGCTGTCCCCAGAAACGGACAATGTAGCTGTGGAAGCTGAGGCTCAAGGAGTTGTGACAGTGATGAATTCCCCATGAAAACAGATTGGGCAAAGTCTATTCCAGCTCAACAGAAACAATGGATACTCTTCAGAAGTCCATTAAAAATGGCCCCTCTCATTTGGATGAAAGGAGATCAGGCAGGAAAAGGAAAGCTCCAAGGAGGTGCATGGATTTCAAGGCTAGAAGGGACCATTGAGAGCTTCTAGTCTGACCTGCTGTATAACACAGGCCATAGAACTTCCCCCAAATAATTCCTAGTGCAGAGCTTTTAGAAAATGTATACCTTATTTCCAGTCTGAAATTTGGTTGGGGGGGGGGGGGTAACACTGATTTGTGTTGGCGATGTCAAATGTCCTGACAGAAAGACAATATGTAAATAATTAATGAACTGTTACATTATTTATTTTCTTTCTATCTGGGATAGGTCATTCAGGGTGTCATCATTTTAAACTCCATCAGGACCATAGTCAGAGCTGAAATGGGTGGTGCTGTTATGCTGAAAGGTATAGATGGTTGCCATTAAGTCTTTGATTGTCTATAGAGAATCAGAGGCCTGGTGAAAGCTGATAAGTGTGCTAAGCACCTTTCTTTCAGGCTAACTAGAAGGAGAAATTAAGCCCCTTTATGCAGTGAGATAGCTGAAAACAATGGAAGCCACCACCCAAGGCAGTGGGCCGCATAGCAAGGCCTGATCAGGAAAGCCATTTAAGGGAGGCGGGGGGGGGATCCTCCCCCCCCACCCCCAAGTTTTGTACAGGAGGTGTGTACCCAGGCGGAGCTCTTAAATGCACCACAGCATTTGTGTGGAATGTGAGTTCTGCAGAGGAGAGGTGCCCCCGGGGCAGGGAGTCAGTATTTTATTTACAAACAGAGGCAGGGTGATTAAGATAAGAAAGGGCTTGTAATTAAATTTAGAATCTGTAAGTTGTTACATGAGCCTGTAAAACAGGAATCCCTCTGCAGGGTGTGGGAGGTGTTTGAAGAGAGATTGCAGGGGACTCAGAAGAAATACAGTCAAGCCCTCTGAGCCAAGGTTACATTCACAAAAGAGGTAGATTTGAGGGGCATAGGTGAAAAGAAGGGGCCAAAACCAAGGGAAGGGCTATCAGTGGTATAGAGAGGTTCCCACTGTACCTGTAGTATTTATGTGGCCCCATCACCATAGTATCTGAGCGCCTCAGAATGTCTAACCTATTTCTCCTCACAGCCCCTCTGTGAGGTAGAGCAGGGCTGTTATCCCCATTGTACAGATGGGACACTGAGGCACAGAGAAACTAAAGGCCAGTTTTTCAAAGGTATTTAGGCACCTAGTGGGATTTTCAAAAGCACCAAGGAGATTAGGTGCTTTGTAAACCCCACTAGATGCCTAAAAACTTTTGAAACTCTGTCCCTCAGGCACCGGCATGAGGTCATACAAGAAGAACCCAACTCTCTAAGGGCTAGCTCCCTATCCACTGAATCATAGAATATCAGGGTTGGAAGGGCCCTCAGGAGGTCATCTAGTCCAACCCTCTGCTCAAGGCAGGACCAATCCCCAATTTTTGCCCCAGATCCCTAAATGGCCCCCTCAAGGATTGAACTCACAACCGTGGGTTTAGCAGGCCAATGCTCAAACCACTGAGCTATCCCTCCCCCAACCAGCCTAACTCTCTGCAGCATGCTGCAAAAAAAGAGAACCTGATACAGCTGAAACTCTAAGAATTTGAGGCATAAATGCAGCTGATACTCATATGACACTTTCTGATTCCTTCCTTTTCTCAAACTCAGAAGAACATATGACAAAACAAAATGGTTTTCAGTTAAAATTGCACAGCAGCCATTGCTCTACAGCCCAACCTGAGGCAGAAGCTGCCACACCTTGGAGGGGTTAAGTGATCTCCTCTCATCAGGCTCTCATTCTTTCTTTCTTTCTTTCTTTCTTTCTTTCTTTCTTTCTTTCTTTCTTCCTGTTTCTCGTGTCTGTGCTGCTTTTCATGCTGTCTACCATGACATCCTTCCCAATTGCCTGGGACTGTTTGCTGGAGTCTCAGAGAACTGGCTGCCTTGGTTTTCATCCCATCTATCAGAGTCCGCAGTTTATCTCTGTTAACAAGTTCAAAGATGACCAAAGATTTTCTGGGCTCTTCTCTTTTCTGGAAAACCTTTTGGTTCATAATGGGTCAGGTTACTCATTGATCCATCTTGCCAATCCAGCCTGGGAATTTTGTAGTTGGGTTTCCAAAAATGGCCAGACACTATGTAGCTTCTGCCCCGGCAAAGATTTTATCTCCGACTGCAGGTCATCTTCTCTCAGTCTTTTCTGGGAAACCAGCAGATGTAGTTTAATTCCTTTTTGAGACATTGCCAGCTCTTGTTTTAGGTCTTGTTTTAATTTATTTTGTAAAGTCTTCAACTCTTGCTTTAAGTCCTTTTGGTTACCTTTGATTTCTGTGAGCACCTCCGTTATTTGTTCCATTTTGGTTCAACAGGAATACCACCTCCCAATTACTCTCCTTGGAAACGTTATCCTGCTTTTGATACCAGTGTTGCCCATTTGGCCTGAGTGGTTAGCCAATATTCATGGCCTTGCGGGATTGTTTCTAATAGGAGGAGACATGGATGATACAAGTAAGGAATAGAGCTGGTTGGAACCAAGAATTCCTATTCCACAGGAAATTCTGAAATTTCCCCAAAGTAAGTAATTGAGCGGGGCTTTGAGTCACAGACTTTAAATCCAGATCTGAACTTCTCCAATATTCAGAAACATTCATTTTGGCCTGGGCCCATTTCCACTAAGGAATCTGTTAAACTTGCCCTCAGGAGGTGAAATTCATCCCTGTGTAGAGAACAAACTTAAGTGGGGCATAGGCCTTGTAGGAACTTCACGCCATATGAACATATAGGCAGAAAGATAGGTTTGATAGCTATTATGGTATATTTGTGGATATTTACATCTATGTGTTATGAGAAATCTTCATTTCCATCTCTTTGTTTGTTCTATGTAGCGTCTTTGATTTTTATTATTTTTTTTTTGGTATGTTAATTCACATCTGCTTATTCATTTTCATAGACAAACTGTGGAGAAGGTTCTGATATCTTTTCCTAGGCTGAGCAGTTCCTGACTCCACACACAGTAAATGGAACTACCTGCAAGAGTGGCGGAAGCTTCCTAAAAGTGGGGGGGCCACCAGTGCCTGAACCATGGCCCTGCCCCCTGTGTCATCCCTTCCCCTTCAGTCCCTGCCCCCACACCACTCCATCCCTCAAGACCCTGCCTTTGCACCGCCCCTTCCCCTGAGGCCCAGCCCCATCCCACCTCTTCCCATCATCTTTGTACTTTCTATGTTGAAGATGAACACTGGACTATTTGAGATAAGTGCAGGAGCTTTATCTTCTCTTCACCTGGGCCATATTTTTCAAACTTGAGAGCTTAACTCCCTTTAGGCATTTAAAGAAGCAGCCTGCCCTTTATAGGTACTAAGTAGACTGCAAAGAGTTACAAAGGGATTGCACTAAACAGGGTGACTGGGCAACAAAATGGCAGATTGAAATTCCGTGTTGATAAATGCAAAGTAATGCACACTGGAAAACAGAATCCCTACTATGCATACAAAATGATGGGGTCAAAAATTGCTAAAGAAAGAGATCTTGGAGTCATTGTGGATAGGTCTCTGAAAACATCCACTCAATGTGCAGCTGCAGCCAAAAAAGTGAACAGAATGTTGGGACTCATTAGGAAAGGAATAGATAATAAGACAGAAAATACCATAATGACACTATATAAATCAATGGTACGCCCACATCTTAAATACTGCATGCAGCTGTAGACACCCCATCTCAAAAAAAAATATATTAGAATTGGGAAAAGTACAGGGAAGGGCAACAAAAATAATGAAAGGTATGGAACGGCTTCCATATGAGGAGAAATTAAAAAGATTGGGACTGTTCTTCTTGGATAAAAGATGACTAAGAGGGGATATGATAAAGGGCTATAAAATCGTGAATGGTGTGGAGAAAGTGAATAAGGAAGTGTTATTTATTCCTTCTCATAACACAAGAATTAGGGGCCACCAATGGAATTAATAGACAGCAGGTTTAAAACAAACAAAAGGAAATACTTCTTCACACAGTGCACAGTCAACCTGTGGAAATTGTTGCCAGAGGACATTGTGAAGGCCAAAACTGTAACAGGATTAAAAAAAACTATGTAAGTTCATGGAGGATAGGCCCATCAATGGCTATTAGCCAGGACGGTCTTGGATAGAACATCATGCTCTGAGTGTCCCTAGCTTCTGTTTGCCAGAAACTGGGAATGGGCAACAGGGGATGGATCACTAATGATTGTCTGTTCTGTTCATTCCCTCTGGGGTACCTGGCATTGACTGCTGTCGGAAGACAGGATACTGGGCTAGATGGATATATTTGTCTGACCCAGTATGGCTGTTCTTATGTTCTAAGTACTTGCTGTTTCCATTGGTCTCAGCTTATTAGGTGGGAACTGCAGTTGCTTAGCACCTCTGAAAATCAGGCCACTTATTTAAGTGTTTACCTTTGGACACCTTCATTTGAACATTTTCGGTAGATCTTAGACAAATGTTAAGACTGTTATTTATTATTTGTTTTACAGTGTCACCTAGAGACCCTAGCTGAGATCAGGGCCTCTTTGTGGAAGGTAGCATACAAACACAAAGTGATGGACAGCCCCTGCCTCCAGGAGCTTACAATCTAAGTAGACAAAAGGTGAAAGGGGTGTAGCCTATAGGACTAACCTGCTTGCTTGTATATATATATATATATATCTTTTCTTATAGTTTAAGTATTTGGTTTATTGTAATAGGTTTATAGATTTATATTAAAGTAAGTTTGGCTGTAATGCAAGAGACCTACAGGCCATATCCTGTATGTTAACCTAAGGCAAAGTTAGCATATCTATATTAAGACCTTTTACTCAGAAAGCAAAGTTGATCTATATCTTGTTACCTAAATAGATAAGTACCCACTTATCTAGCCTTTTATCTAGACCATAGACAACGGAGAATGGCATGGGTTTTTTTTCCTCCAATTTGTACCCACAGATTTAACAGGTACACCACAAGGAAACATATGTGCATAGGTACATGTCATCAATACGCACGTACATACTAGCCTATGGGGTAAGCGTACCCTAACATTTTGTGGATGAGGAATGAAATTTGGGCATAGGAGGAAGGATTTCCGGCACTTGCCCTATAAAAGAGGTAACTCACCTCGCTAGAGTACTCCATTTTCTCACTTACTCTGTCTTACTTACTTTTACTCACTCTTTCTATTTTATTTTATTTTATTCTATTCTATCGATCTACTATGACTACTACTATTAGTAGGCTATACTTGTTCTTCTTAAACTTTAAGTTTCAAAGGAACTAGGCTAAGCTTGGTTTCCCTAAGTTTTATTCTTAGTTTGTTTATTAGGTTTTGATTTTAAGTTTAAGTTAGTCAAGTAAACCCTAAGTTCACTTTAATAGCTCTTAGCATTAGTTTTTCTAAGCACTGCATCCCTCACTCAAGAATTGAGAAACCTGAACTGCAAGGCTGGTCCTGTGTCTCTTACCACCAGGTTATCAAGGAAGGATGTGAGTATATTAACCAAAGCTTTGTTACATATAATACTATATTATCATATGTATCTTTTGAATAGCAGTAATGCAATTGTAACTTTGTAACTCTGGGTATTTTACCATTTACTTACTTTTATTGATTTTAATAAAAAGTCTTTAAGGCTATATCTGTCTCAGTTTGAGCTTCCTGTCATACCCCCGAGGGTCCTTTGTAAATTCTGTGGAGCCTGATTCAGGACAAGAACTTTTATCTTCTGATCAAACAGACTGGTGAGCCTAAAACCCATACTAATTAATATTAATAATTAATTATTATTATTGATTAATTAAATTAAGTTAAAATAAAATTAAATTGATACATTAAATTAATATTATTAGTACACCCTAAATCAGACTAAAGGGGAAAGGGGGGCATGGGGAGCAGCTCAGTGGCAGAGCTGGGGGAATAGACCCCAGGTCTCATGAATCCCACCCAGTGATTTATCCATGCTGCCTCTAAGATGTTTGGAAAATGATATTGAGATGCTTGGTTTGTGAATAAGGTTCTTTTTAAATGCCAGAAAATGTGTCTGGAACAGACAGCTAAGTGAGTGTAATAAGAATCTGGCCCTTAAATGGCTACTATGACTAAGGTTAGTAAATAGTATAAACCCTGTTGTTTCAGTATAAATCAGTCGCTAGCATTAGCTTTAGTATTTTTTGTAATTGTTACAATTTAATTGCTTCGCTCACTCTTGCAGTCCATGACAGGTATGTCAGGCGGGTACATGTCTCCTGTGTCTCCGACGTTCCAAAAATGTCATGACATTTTCACAGGACATCAGTGAGAATGTCAGTGGAATCTGGCCACTGCATAGATAAATATTGAAGAGGAAAGACAGGCTGGAAAGTAATTAGTTACTGATTTATTAAACGATTGAATTTTTCATTTCTTATTTCATATCAGGCTCCTTCATCCACTCATGGTCTTCGTTGGAGCATAACTGTGAAAACAAGATTGATGCTAAATTACGGGCCATACAATCAGGCCAACATTTTCAGGAGTGTTCACTTTGGATGCCTCAGCTTTTGTGCCCAACATGAGACATATGGCACCTGATTTTAAGAGGCACAAAGGATCCACAGTCCTATTGTGTTGTAGTATAGTGGTAGCATGCTTCAGTCTAGGACAAAAGTATACTTGGTAGCATTGTATGATTGCTGTCCCCCTCAAAATGAAAAGTGTATCGCAAAAGGCTTTCTCCAGCAGCCAAATTCTTAAATAAAACAGATATTCACCTTTTCCAGTTATCATGGGGGGTGAAGAGACATATAGATTCTAAAATGTTCTGAAGACCCTACTAAAGGGGGAAACGTGCCTTTCAATGTAATGCAGGCCATGGCAGGCCTATTTCTCATCTCACACCAGTTTTATACAGATGTAACTTCACTGACATATCAGTGCAGTTCAGTGTCTTTTAAAGTGAAGTGAGAATCTGGTTCATCATTTCACACTGCCAAGGCTTCATAAGGGCAGAGAGCAAAGAGATATTTACATCAAACACTGCTGGTGTTGTTGTCAATGTATATTACAAGGTTGTAATTATGTTTCTGGAACTCTTCTGTAAGATGTAGAAATCGCACTTGGCACTAGTTGAACACTGACACCAACCACAGGTGTAACTCGTGCTCCACAAAAGCTTGGGGACCTGTCATTTCAGGATACCTGGGGTCACTGGTTCCACAGGGGGGAAATGTTTACCCCCAGCCCCCCATCTCCTTTATGCCAGCAAATGGAGGCAAGTAAGAAGCTTCATGGATAGGGATAGAAGGGAGAACAAAAGAGCCACAGGAGTGGAGAGAATTGCCAAATCCCTGACCTCATTGTAAGAAATTCCCACTGCTGCCAGGAAGTGGGGAAAGTGATTGGTAACACCTTCAGAGCCATCACCAGCTCATCGGTCTGCCTTCAGAACTTCTGTTCCTCTGAAACTGCCAGGGTGGCTCTGGCCGTGGAAGCAGCACCTGCGGGAACGCAAGCTCTCACCCAGGTCAGTAGCAAGTAGCAACCTCTTGCCAAGCTATAGCAGAAGCGTACATAGATGCTGAGCAGGGCAGGTAAGGCATGTGAGACAGCCACCAGAGATTAGACTGGGAAGGTTGGTAAGAACGGGGCAGAGCCGTCAGAGGTGGAGGTTAGAGGGGAGAATATGGCATGGAGAAAGGAGGGCAAAAAACTGCAACATTGTGGAAGGTGGCTCCCTACTTTACTTTTGTGCTTGGGGGCCTATCTGGACAATATTATTCCTCCTATGCCAAAATTCTCTATTGATGATTATTTAAAATTCAGAAGTAACTTAAAAGAAACAGTAACATAGATGAACCTGTGTGTGTAAACACAAGAGTGTAAAGCAGCTGGATCCCCCCTCCGCAAGATTTGGTAAGCCATCCCTGCAGGACTCTGCAAGGAAAGGCATATTCTTAGCGCTTTCCACATGGAAAATGTATTCAGAGGAAAAAGCAATGCAAGCTTTTGTAATGAAATTTCTGAGCCATTAGCAATAATTTGAACACGGATCACTAGAGGGGCATTCATCACATTAGATGTGTACAGAAATTAAAATATGAGATTTTCTCGTAGTTATATAGATAGTAAGGCCCAGATCCTGAAAGGTATTTAGGCACCTAACTCCCATTGTAATCAATCTACAGACATTGAGGATCTAGGCCTAATGACAAGATTGTCAGATTGGGAGCTCAGAGTTAGGTTCCTCAATCCATATGGCTCCTCAATAAGTGAGCTTCTTTTGAAAAGTGCTGAGCATCCAGCAGCTCCCATTGGCGTCAGTGGGACTACTCATAGTGCGTAGGGTTGCCAACTTTCTAATTCCAGAAAACCTAACACCCTTGTCCCGCCCACTGCCCTGACCAATGCCCCGCCCCTTCCCCACCCCTTCCCAAAGCCCTGTTCCCTGCTCACTCCATCCCCCCTCCCTTCATCACTTGCTCTCCCCCACCCTCTCTCATGTGCTCATTTTCACTGCAAGGCCCAAACAGGCATATTTATTGTTTTGACAGATGTACAGTGAAACCCTGCTATAACGCGATAATTGGAGTCCAAAAAATTCGATTGCGATAAATGCAGGGTCGCTTTATAGCGGGGTTACAAAAATTTACTATTTCAAGCTGGTCAATTTAAATTTTGTAAAAAAAACAATGGTTATCCCAGCTTGTTTTAAACACAAAACTCATAATTTAATTACATGTAAATGAAAGAAACATGTGAAATCGACTATACTAATCATTGCGCAGAGTGCAAAGTCAATCTGGTTGCATGACTCCATAATTTTAAATTTCATCACTTCTTAAAAAAGCTGTCTAGTGTGGTCTGCTTATTTGCCACGGACTGTTGGCTTCTAGCAAAGTCAAGAATGCTTCTGAGTTGGAGGATTTTGACGCTGTCTACGTCTTGGGTTTCCAGCCACTTCAAACTGGCTTCTAGGTGCTTTACTTCCTCAGACACTTTTGGTGGGGGAGTTGAGTTGCCATCATCGTCATTGTTGTCATTAGCGCCACTGGTTTCGGGCTCTGGTGGTGCAGCTTCATTCTTCCTGCTGACATTTGCAACAATTTTGTCATCTGAGATGTGTTCATATATGGGGCAGATGTCATCTGCTGAAAACCAGTTGAGGATATCATGATGACTGTGCTCATATTCTCTGAGTGCTTCTTCAGCTAAATGTACGTCATCTTCAATGAATCTTGTAAATTCAGGCTCGTCATCATTACCATCATCATGTGTAGATGACAGAAAAGCTGGACCAAGACCCTTTATCCAGCATCATTCAATGCAACATGCAGAGATAGCATCCCAGGCTTTCCCGCCGAGGTGACAGACTTCTTTCAAGATGAGTGATGCCAGTGATGTGTCGACGGAGGAGTTGTTATCCACTACCATCCACTTGATCATTTTGCAACAATAGTTTTGCTTAAATACCAATATGATGCCTTCGTCCAGTGGCTGGATTTCTGACGTAATGTTCTTTGGGAGATAAGAGACTTTAATCTTGCCATCATGGCTGACAAGATGTTCCGCTGGGGGGTGGGCAGGGCAATTATCCAGCAGGAGGAGAGCTTTTTGCTCCTGCTTGAGTTTTCACAAATGAGCCCTAATGGCTGGCACAAACATTTTATGGAACCAGTCTTCAAATATGGAGCTGTTCACCCATGCATTCTTGCTGTTGGTGTATTCAAAGGGAAGGGCCTTCATATTAACATGATGAAAACATCTGGGAGACCTCACTTTTCTGATCATCCGAGGTCTGACTTTGTGGCTGCCAGACTTGTTGATGCAAAACAAGAGAGTGACTCTGTCCTTCCTCTGCTTAAAACCTTCCCTTTTGTGACTATCAGTCCTGGTTGCGAGGGTGTGATCGGGTAACATTTTAAAGCATAAACCAGTCTCGTTGCAGTTGTAAACTTGATCAGCTGTGTAGCAACTTTCCTCCAGCAACTTTTTAAGCTCAATTGGGTAGGAATTGGCAGCCTCTTTATCAGCTGAGCGGATTTCCCCAGACACATGAACTTTGCTTATAGTGTGCCTTTTCTTGAATCTGTCCAGCCAGCCATTACTTACCTTAAATTTGAATTCATTTCCATTGATAAGGTGATCAAATTTCTCTGCTTGAGCTTTCAGAATAGGGCCAGAAATGGGAACTCCTTCTGAGCGAGCCTGGACAAACCATTGGTACAAGGCTGAATCTAGGCTTTTGTCATTAACAAACTTGACCTTTTTACGCTGTAAACAAGTTTCCTCTTCAAGAATGCAGGGTAGGCTACAGAACTTTTCTTCTTTTTTCCACCGTCACAGAGTGGACTTGCTAAATTCCTAGATCTCTAGCAAGCTGAGTTTTTTGTTTGCCCTTCTTTAATTGATCCAGGGTGCACAGTTTCTCTTGGGCAGAAAACAACTTGCATTTGTGAACTGGCCTATCCATAACGGTAAAATATTTTTTAAAATATAGGAAATTAATAACAAGTTAATAGGTAAACACCATACACATGTACAACCTGAGAAGTAAGTGCAATGGGCCTGCAATAGCCACGAGTCACTTTATCCTATAAGACCATAAGAATGCGGTTTATTTATAAATGTCATAAAGTATTCTGACAAAACGCGAACAATATTACGGCCTTAAGGGGGAGCCAACTTATGATTGCATTATATCCGAATTTGCATTATTGCGGGGTGCGTTATTGAGAGGTTTGTCTGTATTATGCTAAGTTCAGGTTTTATTTGTTACAGGATGCTAGAGCTGGCAGCAAAATAGTCAAAAAGGGTAATTTTTAAAACAATGAAATTTCACAAAGGTTTTCATGATTCTTTCCCTCCCCCTTCCCATTTTTTGTAACCAGATCCATGTTTTTTGTTCACTAAAGTTACTGTAATTTTATGTGTGGAATTAGGACCACACATTATCACAGCTGCAGTGGGTCCATTAAAGGCCCACTCCTGAAGCCCAAATACAAATCTATAGAGCACAACCACAGAAATGCACACTGGTCCAGATACTTATATAAATAAATCTGTAGAAACTGACTCCCAACACCTACATTCAGATATACATGTGTATTTGTGTGTACACATCTAGCATGCACTAACACATATACTTCCACATTATTTAATATTATAACTGTTGTTTAGTGTCTAGAGACCCCAACTAAGATCAGGGCTCCAGGATGGTAGCTGCTGAACATACACATAAAAAGAGAGATTCTGCAACAAAGAGTTTATAATGTAGCTAGACAAAGGTGGGGAGAAATGTATGATACATTGGCTTTTCTGCAGTTACTAGTCAACAACATTCACTTTTTAAGAAATAATGAATTTCTTTTAGAGTTCCTGTCTCTTTTAAAAACTTGTTATGAAATGAATACACACATATTTTATGTCATCAATTTTTGTGTGTGCAAGCCAGCAAAAGGAATAAAAGTCAAAGAGTTAGGCTGCAAATTTTATTCACACAGATATACACACATGTGGCAATACACACACCTCCCTACTCAAAGACACTCAGTCTCTTACACACATACAATGAGTGCATACACACACTTGCCTACACAGAGCCACTTTTTCATACACTTTGCCAGGGGCTGCCTAAACCACCCAGCCAAGAAGGGAGGAGGGTGGGCTGGAGGGGAAAAGATGGGGGGAGAGGGGTGGAAGAGAGAGGATGGGGAGAGAAAGAGGCCAAGGACGAGAGCAGGGTGGGGATGAGAGGGGACAGTGGGGGGGGGGGGTATGTGGGGTGGATGGGGATGCAGGGAGAGGCAGAAGGTTACAGATGCATGAGGATATGGGGGGCACAGGGGTGTATAGGGACATAACGGGAGCGCAGTAGTGAATGGAGGTGAATGGGGTGCAGGGCTGTGGGGGCTGAGGGACATGGGGGTGGCAGCTCTGGGAGGTGGAGAGGATGGGTGGGAGAGTGCTGTAAGGGGTACATGGCTGGGATGGGTAGGTGGGGGGGGCAGGACAGGATGGGACGAGGGAGGGATGCAGTGAGGGGGATGGGTGCACAGGGGGGCTGGAATGGGGAGGGATGCAGTCAGGGCGATGGGGGTGTAGCCCTATTCCCAGCATTCAGAGACAGGGATACATATACAGTAACTCCTCACTTAACGTTGTAGTTATGTTCCTGAAAAATGTGACTTTAAGCGAAACGATGTTAAGCGAATCCAATTTCTCCATACGAATTAATGTAAAGGGGTGTGGGGGTTAGGTTCCAGGGAAATTTTTTTCACCAGACAAAAGACTATATATATATACACACACACACACACATAGAGTATAAGTGTTAAACAAGCAATTGAATACTGTACACAGCAATGATGATTGTGAAGCTTGGTTGAGGTGGAGGAGTCAGAGGGTGGGATATTTCCCAGGGAATGTCTTACTGCTAAAAGATGAACTAGCACTTGGCTGAGCCCTCAAGGGTTAACACATTGTTGTTAATGTAGCCTCACACTCTACAAGGCAGCACGAATGGAGTGAGGGGAGACAGCATGGCAGACAGAGAGACACACACTGTGTGTGTGAGCGAGAAAGAGAGATGTGCATTGCCCCTTTAAGTAAGCTGACACCACTCTAAGTACATTGCCTTTTTAAGCAGATCATCAAGCTGAGACCACAGCTGCCTCCGTCCTGAGCCCTGTCGTGTTGTCCCCGTCCCTGCCCCTCCCCCGCTCCACAGAGATGGGGTACAGGAGTGGAAGGCAGGAGCAGGGGAGGAACTAGCCCCCTTCTTCCCTCCTCCCACCTCCCCGCCCCCGCACAGCAAGCAGGAGGCTCCCTGGAGCAGCTCCAAGGCAGAGGGCAGGAGCAGCACATGGCAGTGGGGGGAGGGACAGCTGAACTGCCGGCAATTGGTAGCCTGCTGGGTGGCTGCCACACAGGGAGCTTAGGGGAGCAGGGAGCTGATGGGGGGGGGGCTGCCGGGTACACCCTGGTTTCAAGCCCCCACCAGCTAGCTCCAACGGGCTGCTCTTCCTGCAAGCAGTGGACAAAGCAGGCAGCCACCAAACAACGTTAGAAGGGAGCATTGGGCAACTTTAAATGAGCATGTTCCCTAATTGATCAGCAACATAACAACGAAACAACGTTAACTGGGATGACTTTAAGTGAGGAGTTCCTGTACCTCGAACTCCTGGGTGCCGGTGATGGGGTGACAGGCAGACCGTGGTTTGCCACAGGGCATGTGCCGCAGCTTGAGCCCAGCCACACGAGGAGGGCAAGGAGAAGAGGGCTGGGCAGCAGGGGGCCCCACGTGACCTCTCAACAGCCGCCTGCTGAGCACTCGCGAGTCACGCTCGTGCTAGTTCCTCCCCTGCCCTGACCCAGCCAATAGGATCTGCACCTGCAAGTGCGGGGCGGGGCAGCCCGTAAGGCTAGGAGCCAGACATGCCAGATACTTCCTGACCTGGGAGCCACGTGTCAGGGCAGCTAGCAGGGAGCCTGCCAGCCTCACTGCGTGGTGCGACGGTGCCACCAACTGGACATGCAACGGCCCCATCAGCGGTGCTGATCGGAGCCACCAGGCTCCCTTTTTGACCGGGTGTTCTGGTCGAAAACCGGATGTCATACCAATAAATTAAAAACCAGCAGGATCTTATTAAAGGGAAAAAGGCAAAATACCACATTCATTGTGAATACAGAAAGAATCATAGTAAGCAGTTAGTTATAGATATAACATTCCATTCAATCTCATATTTATTCACACATTCATATATACAAACACACACACACACACACAGGTTCTGCAAGGTTGTTATCATAGTTACCAGCCTTAGAGTTGCTCATGCCAAGCCATGGCCAGGTGGTCTGGACATGAGGAGGGAGCAGGGCCTTGTCAGATTGTTCATCTGATGCTCCTGGAAGTTGGTTTGCAGAATCAGACCCCAATGTTCTCACTTTTTATTTTTATAGGAATTTCTTCCTATGCCAGTCTATGGGAATTGCTTCATCATGCTGTTGCTGAATCAATCAGCAGATAGCACATTCCTGACGGCTCCGTGCTGCTAGATGTTATCTTGTTCTTTGGTTCTCCCATTCTTGAGGCTGTTGGGTGGATTCCAGTCTGCCCTCCGGGGGTCCTCTGGTTATTTCCACTTGACACCTTCTTCAGCCGATGGACACTGGATTCTTAGACTGGCACCTCCCTGATCATTCAGTTATTATCCACACCAAGCATCCATCCACATACATCCTCTAGCTCTATTTTAATCACAATTGTTAATACAACAAAAGGGCGGGGAGTCTCTGGGTGCTGTTTCTGTTGTTACAAAGTATTGCTTTGAGTCTCTCTCTCTGTGAATTGCTTTGAGAACAGACTCTGTCTTAGAATGTAGTAACACAATTAGCAGCTTGCAAGTTTCACACATAGAGGGAGAGAAACAGTACCAAAAACCAAGAGACCTCTTAATTAATAATACCCTGGAATTTAAACTATGGGGAATCAAACTCATTTGTGATTTTAATACAGAACTTCTTTAATATGATCCAACACGGACACCTGGTAACCCTATTAGTGTGTAGAGTTAACCCCATGTATGGCTATGTAAGATTGGGGCCTAACACTGAAAGCCTACACTCTGCTAATAAATATACATAAGTATTGACTTGTGATCCATTCCCATATGATGGATATGTATTGTAGGTTCATCCAACATTTTCCCAGGTATGCATGATCTACACCTTCCATCATTTTTCAGCTGAGGGAGCTGCAGACAGGCTGCATCTCCAAATTGCTAGTCTTGCATTCTCTATGTAACAAGGCTACAGCGAATGGCAGGATCACTCATTATCCTTAGCAAGCAGAGCCAGCTTCAGCCATCATTGTCTTGTTGTAACGCCACCCCCCTGGTTGACCACTGACAGTGAAGATCAAACCTTGGACCTCTAGATTGTAATCCAGACCTGCCCGTATGGTTTGAGCTAAAAGACCTACCCTAGCCAAGGTTTGTAACAGGCTCATCAACCTCTGTGTAGCCTAGTTACCACCACAGGGGGCAGATACCACACTAAGCTGGGACAGGTTATGTTAATAAACACGGGGAGGTAGGCGAGGCGAGGGGGATGATTTTCAGATTGAAAAACATCCTGATGACAAAGTCCTTTACAGCTTGCTGCACAACTGGAGTTTAACTAGCGCGACAGAGCTATTATTTCCTGAGATCGCTCTGAATTTTGATCAGCCGTCTGAAAATACTAGCGCCGTGCACTGTCTGTTATGATGCTACTGAATAACACCAGTGTAATGAAAGCCATTATGAGATCATCACTTTCCTACCCTGTATCATCAGAACCTTCTGTGAACTTCAAAGCAACCCAGGGAAAGCAACATGTATCACTTTGTAAATCCTCTTTTAAAGCACATCATCCACAGGAGTTCCTTTGACACTGCTGCGAGGAAGCAGTGCCTGAAGTATTTAAAAGCACTGAGGACTCTGCAGTTTAATGGTCTCAACACCATCTTCTTAGGAGAAACTGATATTTCAGAATCTCTCATAACAGGGGAAAAGATACTGCAGGAAGACAGCCTGAATTGGCCAACATGGACACTCGTTCATGCTGCAAGCAGTCAAGGCTGGGTGCCTTGGAGATACAGAATATTGCTAAGAAATGAATTGCCCATGAAGCAGCATGAAGACATCTTTCAGGAATTCTGCGATTCTCTGAACAAGTTCTATGGGAAATGCATCATCATAGTGAGAGAGAAAAGGCAGACAAAAGAACCCACCGCTCAGGAGAAGATAACTCACCTGCAGGTCCCATCAGTCATTTACATGTCCAGCATTGAGTGCTGCCCTCAAATTGCTAAAGCCAATGGCCATGAGCTTCTCTCTGTGCCTCTGCCCTACAACTATCTCCACCCTATGGATGTAGCGTGGTCTTCTTTGAAGTGGTTTATTATCAACAACAGAAAGGAGTTTTGTCTGAGGTCCATTGAGAGAACTTACTCCTACAGGTGTATACTTTTCAGTGACTTGGTTGAGAAAGGACTAGAAAAGATGACTCCAAGCAAATGGAAGGTGGCGACTAACAAAGTGCGGAGGTGGGAGAATTACTACCTGGATACATTTGCTTGAAGGTTTCCTCCTGCAAACATCAAATGCTCTTTGATTTAAAAATAAACAAATAAAATAAACAACCAATTAGGCAGTTTACCAGCTCTGTTGAGCCACTTCCCTCCTTAGAGGCCACCCTAAAACAGAAACATCAACAATGATCTTAATAACAAACATCATGTTAATCTGAATTTTAATCTCTTTATGTGGTCCAGGACTAGGGTGGTAAATGGTGTATAAGTGTTGGGATGGATAGACTTAATTCCCTTAATCACAGAGATGGGCCCAAACCAAAACCCAGAATCCAAACAGCTTGATTTTTGGGACAAGTTCAGATGCTGATCCGGGTCTGAATTTTATGGCTTTTTTCTTTCCTTCACCAAATCAAACCCCAGATTTTGAGTTGGGTCCTGATCTGTATATGAATTTTGCAGCTCAGGCCCATCTCTGACCCACTTGGGAGATCTACTAATGAGTAAAGTACATCTGAGGTGGAAATCATAGATGCCATTGTCTTTTATGCTTAACAGGGAAAACAAGCCAGAGGAATTCAAGTTAGTGTTGTCTTTAACATAAAACATAGGTATTGGCATACCACTTCAGACTAGTTATCTGATATTGGGCAGCACCAGATGTTTCAGAGGAAGATACAAGAAACCCCATAGATGTAAATTATGCAATAACCTGCCAAGGAGGAAAGTTTGTTTCTAACCCTGTCAATCAGTGATTGGTTTATTTCCCTTCAGATAAAATATTGCACTCAACCTAATGTAACTATGTACTTTTTTTATCCATTTAATCCTTTTTTGAATCCTACTAAGCTCTCAGACTCAATATCTTGTGGCAATGAGTTGCATGGGTTAAGTACAACTTGTTTAAAGGAGTATTTCTTCATATCAAAATTAACTGGTGTTGCCTTTTCCATTTCACTGAATGTTCCCTTGTTGTTATAAATAAGTGTGCATGATTTGCCCTCTTTACACCGTTCATTATTTTGTATACTTCTCCCATGTGCCTCTTACACAGAAAATGACAAAACTTCAAAACTTAAAGAAAACATTTGGATCTCATGATGCTTGCCATTTTTATTCTAATGGCTTGATTGATGCACTGAAAATCCATAGTACTTTTTCCATGTGTGGAAACTACATAATATATTATAGAAATTAGAGGTGGAAAAGTAAATTACTTAATTAGGAAATCTAGTCCATTCCCTGGGGGATGAGGGTGGAGTCAGAGCAGTATCATTTCCCTACAGTATATTTTCTAGTAACGTGTGAATATATGCTTCAAAGTGTGTCTTTTCTCAGCTTTGTGTTCAATTACTATAAATTGCTGCTCTTTTTGGGGGTGGGAGGGTGGAAGGGGAAGTGACAGTGACAGGCTAAATGCTGTAAATGGGAATGGCCCAAGTATGAGTATATGTTACTGAAGGAGTAGAAAAGGTATGAGAGGAAAAGCTTCTATTGTTCCAATACCATGGGCCTGATTCTGATTTTGCACTGGTGTGAATGAGAAGTAGTTCATCTCAAGTCAGTGGAGTTAAGTTGGTGTGAAAACACCCTGAGAAGAGAATCTGGCCCAGTGTGTCTTTTGAGTGATGAAGGACAATAATTGCATAGCCAGCACAGTATTCATTATTTCATTAACAAACTGGATGATATACAGCACATTTTTGGAATGTCTTTCTTGACCTTTAAACAATAATACTACACTATACACAAGAATAAAACTATCTGATCTGGGTTAGCCCAGGGTAAATCCAGAATAAATCCATTGCATTACTCTGGATTTACTATGGCAGAAATAAGATCAGAATCTGAACCAAACACAAGAACAAAACAAAGTGCTGGATTGCTTCACCAACACAGCAACTCCCTACTGAGCTTATGTGCCTCCCCTTTGCACAGTTGTGTTTTTCTTTAGGGACAGATTAAGACACCTTTTACTCACATTGAGCCGTCCTCCCTGAAGTCAATGGGACTAGCTGCAGAGTCAGGCACTACTCAGTGTGAGTAAAGGCCCTTTATAAGCAAGAGAGAATCTTCCCCTATCGCATGAGATTCTTCATTATTGTCATCAGTCTCAGAAATAAGACCTTCCTACTCAAGCGATTTGTGTCATAGTAACACAGTAACTTTTAAAAGTTTAACACAGGCAGGAGCTTATCCACTGTGACATTGCACCCCATATGTTTTATAGAAATATGCTAATGAGCGTGAACATAATGTAACTGGAATATGCTTCATGCAAAAGGTCTCTTGTAAGGTATCATTACAAAGCTTATAATCTACTGAGTGTGTTCATCCTATTTGTATGAATGTATCATTCTTGTATCTGAAACTAGGAATATGAAATATAACTCTGGGGTCCTACTGTAATGATGCAAAGTATGGGCCATTAATTGTGGTTTAGAATCTCGATGGCTCCCATTGACTAGGACAATTGGTTGTAGATGGTTTATTTACCTCCAAGCCTTCCTGTGGACGTGTGAGCCAAACTGTGGGTAATGAAGAATAAGGTCTTACAGAGACATGGGATCATGTCACCTGAACTGGAATCCATCTTAAACCTGGTGCTTTTCCATTTAGAAGGAGGGGTGGGGATCCAGAGAGACAAAAGATTCACACCTTGTGCCAAAGCTATAAAAGGGGGTGGAACAGAACAAAGGGGGCTGCAGACATGAGAAAACCCCTAGTTACCACCTGAGCTGGAACTAACAAGAACTGTACAGGGGAAAGGATTGGGAAGGAGTCTAGTCTGTGAAAGAAGCTTACTGGAACATCTCTGAGGGTAAGATTTACCTGTATTCAGTTTCTTAATGTATTAGGCTTAGACTTGCGTGTTTTTGCTTTATTTTGCTTGGTGACTTACTTTGTTCTGCCTTTATTACTTGAAACCACTTAAATCCTACTTTTTATACTTAATAAAATCACTTTTGTTTATTAATGAACCCAGAGTAAGAGATTAATACCTGGGGGAGCAAACAGCTGTGCATATCTCTCTATCAGTGTTATAGAGAGCAGACAATTTATGAGTTTACCCTGTATAAGCTTTATACAGAGTAAAACAGATTTATTTGGGGTTAGGATCCCATTGGGAGTGTCTGGGTGCTGGAGACGGAGTGCTTGCTGAGCTGTTTTCAGTTAAGTCTGCAGCTTTGGGGGTGTGGGTCAGACCCTGGGTCTGTGTTGCAGCAGGCTAGTGTGTCTGGCTCAACAAGACAGGGTTCTGGAGTCCCAGGCCATCAGAGAAAACGGGTTAAGAGGTAGTTTCAGCACATCAGGTGACAGTCCCAAGGGGATATCTGTGACCCAACCTGTCACATCCACCTTAAATTCTTTTGCACAACTGAGGGAAATTGCAACCTATTCTCTACAGGATGTTGCAATCCTTTAAGATGATGAAAAACCACATAGCTAATATAGCTCTTTGGGACAGCACCTAGCACAATGGGGTCCTGGTACATGACTAGAGCTCCCTAGGCAGTACAGTAATAAAAAATAATACATAATAATATAGTTCTGACTGGGCTAGTAATTTAGAATGACAAGCATTTTCTATGACTAACCGTTTTTAATGATAGGATATTAACAAATAACATGCACCCAATTCCCAGCAGAGGGCATTTAAACTAGCATGGATGAGTGTAATAAATTCTTTGTATGGTTTTAAGTTGCTGTGATTTCAGTATAGTCTCACTAGTACCAGCCCTTGTAGTACTGTATAGTCCAATACATTTCATCATTACCTATTATCAAAGCATATATCTTAATTCCTGTTCCCATCTCTATTTGCATGATTAAACTGCACAAGTAGGATAAAGTAATTCAAGTAACTCTGAATAAAGGTTAGAGGTCAGATGAGAGGCGGATGCGAATTCTAATACTGATGAAAGAGCCATAGCAGGTGCCCAAGGCAAGCAGGAATGCAAATAGCTTGAAATTACATACTATCTCACTGGCTAATTGGTTCTGAAGTGGAAACACTTTTTCAAGGAGCAGCCTCTCAATGAAAACTTTATTTGCTCCAGTTCATGGAGCAGGCATGCAATGACTAGATCAATACCAAATTTCCTAGTCCTTTGTTTAACAATATGCCCAAGTACTTCATGCATGGAAGTTTAGTAGGGCATTAGGGCAGAATTGGGAGAAAGGGGAGTGGCTCACATTTTTACCTATTAATTTTAAGCCCATTTTGTTTTACACACTTACTTTTGGGCATTAGAATCTAGCTCCTGGATAGTCTGCCTGGGTTTAAGCTCTTTTATGTTAAGAACAAGTGAGAGTGATGTAACCTACATGCAAACATAAGAAATAGAAATACAATTCCAGTTTTCTCCAGCAATAGGACAGCACTAGATTTTTTGTAGGAGGTTGTCATAAATATAAAGGAAAGGGTAAACCCCTTTAAAATCCCTCCTGGCCAGAGGAAAAATCCTCTCACCTGTAAAGGGTTAAGAAGCCAAAGGTAACCTCGCTAGCACCTGACCAAAATGACCAATGAGGAGACAAGATACTTTCAAAAGCTGGGAAGAGGGGGAAAAACAAAGGGTCTGTGTCTGTCTGTGTGATGCTTTTGCCGGGGATAGAACAGGAATGGAGTCTTAGAACTTAAAAAGAAAAGGAGTACTTGTGGCACCTTAGAGACTAACCGATTTATTTGAGCATGAGCTTTCGTGAGCTACAGCTCACTTCATCAGATGCATACTGTGGAAAGTGTAGAAGAAGCATGTGTGTATAAAAAGATCTTCTACACTTTCCACAGTATGCATCTGATGAAGTGAGCTGTAGCTCACGAAAGCTCATGCTCAAATAAATCGGTTAGTCTCTAAGGTGCCACAAGTACTCCTTTTCTTTTTGCGAATACAGACTAACACGGCTGCTACTCTGAAACCTATCTTAGAACTTAGTAAGTAATCTAGCTAGGTATGTGTTAGATTATAATTTCTTTAAATGGCTGAGAAAATAGCTGTGCTGAATAGAATGAATATTCCTGTCTGTGTGTCTTTTTTGTAACTTAAGGTTTTGCCTAGAGGGATTCTCTATGTTTTGAATCTAATTACCCTGTAAGGTATTTACCATCCTGATTTTACAGAGGTGATTCTTTTTTACTTCTATTAGAAGTCTTCTTGTAAGGAAACTGAATGCTTTTTCATTGTTCTAAGATCCCAGGGTTTGGGTCTGTGGTCACCTGTAAAAATCCTCACCAATTTGCACAGGTGACCATTGACAGGTTGGGGCCCCACAAATTCTAATGCCAGCCTCAGTTGCTTTGTGCATTAAGCAAGTTTTCTCCCCTCCCCCCCCCCCCTTTTTTTTTTTAAAAGTAGGCCCATGTTTTGCTGACTCTGCACTGGGGGCAACTGTTTTGAGGGAGGAGGTGCCATTTTGTTACATAATCATGGTTCAGGGTAGAGACCCACACTCCAACACAGTCAAATGATTGCTATCCTAAGCGTGTTTAAAAATCTGCTCTTGGACTGCACCCATGTATGCCACTTCCTAGAGTGGGGGTCATTTTAGCTACAGGACTCTAAAAATCAGGGAAGATCATGAAGATATGTTGGCATATCAGCTCTGATACATTCAGTCATTACCTGACAAAGCATGACATCCTCTTGAAGCCAATGGACTTCCATGTGCTTTCTCTGAAGGGTTGGGCCTTACAGTTCGATTAAATATCATTTGTGTGTGTGCTTTTCCCCCCAGCGGTGTAGCAGAATGGAACTGAATGCCGTGGAGTCATTAAAGGAGACTACACTCCATGTTCATACATGCACATGATCCAGAGGCAGATATGGAAACTGTTGCAATTCACTGTGGTTGCCACATGATGGCCCCAGGCAGTACCTAAATATTCCATGGACAGGCTTGTCAGCTGAAAACTATTGGAGACTCACGGTGCAAGACGCAGGAGTTCTGTACCACCACAGATGCTTTCACCTTTCCACACCTTCTCAGTTTCTGTCCCTGGTAGATGTATAAGTTTTACAAAACATGGATTGTCAGAGACTATTACTGAAGTAGCTAGCTAGACTGCTAAGTTTTTATAAAAAGTCATCACAGTTAATAGTAGACTGTGTAATTCTGTGCTACTGAAACCCACCAGGTATCTTGCCCCAGAGCTGCACCTGTTACATAAGCAGTTAACAAATCAATGCCCACAATTTCTACACCGTCTCCAAAAGCTAGAATTGCTTGTTTGATTTCACCAGATACCACAATTCTGCAGTCGCAGAAAGAGGGTGGCAGTGAGCCACTGTTTGGTCACCTCTTACACTACACAGAGGCCCGAAACATGACCTCAGAGCCACAGGCCTGATTTTTCCCTCAAATATCAGACACAAAGGTGAAACTTTGAGAAGTTATAAGCCACTGACAAATGACCCTTTATAATGGAAATACTGAGGCAGCTGTAACTATTGGCATCTCTAAGTGTTCTCTGCGTAGCAAAATAATGCAAGAGAGACCTCAAACTCCTCAGAAGAGCAGAAATTGCCAAGTTTTAATAGTTCTGGTTTGATTTGTGCTATTATTATTATTATTACAGTACAGCACTGTGTGCACTAGGCGCTGCATGTAGGGTAGATCTAGGAAGACACACGGATATTGTCCCTAACAGCTTACACCCTGGATTGGTTATTCTGGGTCCAGGGGCGGGACTAGGCATGCCCTATGCTCTCCTCCGCAGCTGGTGCTGGTTGCCTTGAGAAAGGAGCAAGGAGAATCTGGGGCTTTCTATTATCTGCCTCCTGCTATCTCCACCAGCTTGTAGCACCTGTGATGGATTTCCTAGTTAGAAGTGATTGTCTTTCTGCACTCCACAGCTGATTTTAAGAACAGCCTCTTTTACAGCACCTGCCTTAAGTGCAGCATTTCTGGTAAGCAGAGACCCAGCCCGTTCCTACTGTGGAACCTTTATTGTATAAATAGAGGATGGATATTCTTATTACATGTATAAAAAGTCAATATGCAGTTTGAGTGAATGCTGCTCGGGGACGGTTTATTTCTTTGACACATTGTTCCATCTAAGGGAAGTCTTCACCCTCCCGGGAAAGGTATCCACATGAGCAGGAAATGTCAGGAAATCTGCAGAGAAAAAACAATGATTAAATTAGTGAGAACAGCAAATGTGCTATGCTTACAACATATGGTCTAAATCAGGGTTTCTCAACCTGTGGGTTGGGCCCCAAAATTGGGTCGCCAGAATGTTTCAAAAGGTCACATGGCAGCTCCTGTGGCTCCTGTCCCACAAGGCTGGCTGGGCTCGCCTCCCTGTTCCAGGCACTGCAGCCTCTGGGGTCCCAGCGCCACTCAGGTTTGGCCCAACTGTCATGACGAGGGGAGTATGGGTAGGCCAAATTTGAGTGAGTGGCACTGCAACCCATGAGCCAGGTCACTACTCCACTCACACAAAAGTTGGTCCAGTCAGGGGAGCGGGGCCAAACCTGAGTGGTGCTACAACTCCGGAGTTTGCAATGCCCAGACGCAAGAGCCAAGCCCAGTCAGCCCCACAGCACAGAAGCTGCCAATGTGGGATGAGTGCCGGGCAGGATCCACCTGAAACCACCTCAGGGAAGGGTCAGAACCAGGGCAGGGCAAGAGGGGCAGCTGCCCAGGGCTGGCTTAGGCCAGTAATGCCAGGTGGGGCTCGGTGGGGTCAACCCCACGCAGCAGGGCTCAGGGATGGCACACCAAATCCACCCCCAATGAACCTCAACAGACCACCAGGCTGTCTGGGTTGGGGGGGGGGGGGACGACAAATATCTGGGGAGGCACGTGACCTCCTAACACGTCACCTCTGGTAGGGGGCGTAAATATGCTTGCTTGCCCTGGGCACTAAAATGCCTAGTTACAGCTCTGCCCCAGTCCCTCCACCCTCAGAATATTTACTGGGTTGTGACAGGCCATAAACATTTACAAATGCGTGCTGAGCCCAAATAGATTGAGAACCACTGTTCTAAATTAGCTTTCCCATGTGGAAAGCCATGGCCAAACACAAAGCTCTGCAGCCTTAACACTATGTGGATTGCACAAAGCGGTGTGGAGAAAGTGAATAGGGAAGTGTTATTTACCCCTTCACGTAACACAAGTACCAGGCGTCACCCAATGAACTTAATAGACAGCAGGTTTAACACTAACATTTGGAAGTACTTTTCACACAACACACTGTCAACCTGTGGAACTCATTGCCAGGGGAGGTTGTGAAGGCTAAAAGGATAACTACGTTCAAAAAAAGAATTAAAATCAGTTCATGGAGGATAGGTCCATCAATGGCCATTAGCCAAGATGGTCAGGGACGCAACCCCATGCTCTGAGTGTCCCTAAGCCCCTGACTGCCAGAAGCTGGCACTAGAAAATGGGATGGATCACTCAGTAACTACTACCCTGTTCTGTTCTCTGAAGCACCTGGCACCAGCCACTGTCAGAAGACAGGATACTGGGCTAGAGGGACCATTGGTCTGACCTAGTATGGCCATTCCGATGTTCTTATGTTAGAACATCCTTTGGGTTGGAGGGTTCTTTCCGCTGCCACCATTCCCCATGTAAACAAAGAAGAAATTGATCCTCCAGTTCATGAGTGTCCCAATAGCTGTGAGGAGATCCTGAGGATTTGGGGCCATCTTTGGATAGCCAAGGTATTCTTGTGGAGGCCCATCTCCTCAGTACTCCCTGGACCTCCCCATGCTTCATGGCTCTCTCAGAGGGTAACATCAGGGAAGGGCTCCACATGAAACCGGACACCAGGCAGGAGCAGGGATGCAACTACTTTGGTTCAGCCTCTCTCTCTCTCCAGCAGAATTTTTATTACTTGTTAAACATGCAAAACATTCTCACTGCTGTACAGTGCCAAGTGGAGGACCTGCTCCCTGCTCCAGTGTTCACAGTCTAAGATGACAGGCAATATAAATGAGAAAACGCATCAGGACCAAATTATGCCTTTTGGGGGGAAAATCTCCAACACTGGTGGGTATAACTTTTGTGCCAAGAATGCTTCGGGCCCGAATTCTACTGGGCAGGCCAGCGACGGCACACAGGCAGGGCAGGTTTTGCTGCTGTTGTAAAAGTAGCGGAGTGCTACTGACCATAGTCTGAACACTAGCTAATGGAGGGTCAGGGTATAGCCCTGAGGCAGGAAACCATGTTCCCTTGCAAATTCAGGCCACAGTGACAGCCAGACTTTCCCACACCTCCCTAGTGCTGGGTCCCAGTGGCTTGAATGGTGGGAGAGGACTCCTGAACACTTCTCCTCCCACATATACACCAGCCCTGGATATTTATTTTTGAAACCTTATCACTAGCCTAGTAGAATTTTAATAAAACAGTCACTGAAACATGATAGAGAAAGAGAATAGTTCTTCCCTATCTTTCTAGTTCATAAATTAGTGCTTCCCAGACGCCAAATCAAAGGACGATACACGGAAGAAATTCAAAACATTTTCCTCTGTATCTTCCTGTCTCAGCTAACAATGATCCTCCCTGTGGTGCATGGCGTGATGCTGCCATGCTGTTGACTGGAGTCTCCCTGTCTGCTACAGTGACAGCTGCCATTTTGGTGTTTAGATTCACATGCAGAATCATACTGAATGAATGTGTCTCATGGAAACTTTTCTATCTGCCCTTTGCTGTTTTCCTTAGGCCTTGTCTACAGCTTGCACCAGTTTAGTTGATCAGGTTTAGTTAAATCATTGCAAACTCCTGTGCGGGAATTCTTATTTCGGTTTAAGAATAGAATGTATTTCCATTTGCCTTAAACCTGTTCCTAATCAGCTTGGGCCAAACTGCAATAAGTCTGGTTTAAACTGAAATAGGAGTGTCTATGGAGCCTTGTGCACCAGTTAACTAAGTCAGTTTAAAATCACAGCTGAAGCTGCACCTAAAGTGGTGAAGCAACTTGGCATATGGACAACCACTGCATTCTCACAACTTATTCTTAGGGCCATATTCTGCCACCAGCTTTTATGCATAACTCCCATTCACCCAAGAAGGAGTTTTGGAAGAAGAATAATGGTGACAGGACTTGGGCCCAAATTGCTAACACTTTTAAAAATCGAAATTGATTTCTTACGTGGGGTGAAGCTTAATTTAAAAATGCAACAGGAGTTCTGCTAATAACAACACTTTGTAAATGTAAAGAAGTAAAGCGCTATGGAAGTCATATTATCCCCATTTTACTGATACAGAAACTAAGGCACAGAGCAAGACAGTGACTTGTCCAAAGTCACATAGCGAACAAGTGGCAGAGCAGAGAATAGCACCCCTGCCTCTTGATCCCCCCTGCAGTCTAGTGATTAGAGCAGAAGACAACACTCTTCTTGGTACCACATCCCAGATGGTGTACATTATACTGGCACGACTATACTTCTCCATGCTATGGGCGCTATCAGATGCTGAGCGTGCTCAGCTCTCTCTCAAGCCAGTCAGAGGCAAGGGTATGCAACACCTTTAAGCACCGAGCACTGCTCACAGCTCCCAAAATGGGGCCCATTTATACCAGTAAAGTGCATAGCCTGTTGTATAGTGAAACTTGCATGATATATCCACCTCGGAGAACTCCTTGCGATATGGTTTTGCTCTTCCAGCTAAAGCACTTTCATCCTGTAACATACCTAAACTATGTGAGAGATTTGAGTTTTCTTTAAAGTCTTAGATTTTTTTTAAAAGGTCAGAAGGGACCATTAGCTCATCCAGTTACCCCTGTGTTGAGCCCAATTTAAACTTGTCTTCTGGTGCTCAGATCCCACAGGCGCTGAGCATGGTCTAAAAGCTTACGTAGATACATAGCAGAAAGAGAATCTCGTACAAAGATCTCTTAAAGGTCATGCACAACAATGTGACTTTTCTGGTGATCATTGTGTCAGGGGTAGAGGATTGAATCACTTAGCATACATGCATATGCTGAAGTACCACAGGAAATATTTTTGTTTGACGATAGGATAAGTGGTGATGAGCAAGATAACACTTGAATCCAGCTAGATCAGAACCAAAACATCATAATGAGCTATAACAGTATACTGCCCTCCTGCTGTTATCACACACCAGTTGAGCCAGTAATTCTATACCTTGTAAGATTCTTCAATCTTCCTTCTTCTCTGCTTCCTTTTTCAGCTTTGCCTCATGTTCTTTTTTCATTTTTTGTTCAAGTTTTTTACTCTGGTATAGTTTTGCTCCAGCAAATGCCAAGCAAAGAATTAATGTTTTAGCTGCCAAAATGTACATCAGCAGTGGAAAATTCTCCAAAGCCTGAAATAGAAAACAATATATTTCAACAGAGTTTCTACAACATTTGAGCAACTGTGACATTTAAAGCACATCTACGGCATACTATACACCTTCCCTATGGAAGCTGTATTATTCAAGACTTTGTTCATGCTATGGCAATGCAGTGCATGCTTTCTTCCCATGGGAAATCTCCGGCCATCTGGATCAGAGTTCAGGTGCAGACTGAAAAATATTTCCCTCAATTCATCTCAATTTGTAAATGAATTCGCTTTGCCCGTATTCACACCTCCTTCTAGGTTTGCTTTTCCGTGAATTAGTTTACGGGCAAGATGGTTTGCTTAAAGGCCAAATTTTAAGTGAATGTTGCAAGAGATTTGTGGAAAGCAAACTTTGAGTGGTAATTGTGAGGATTCACCTGATTCCTACCCTCGTCTCAGACATTAGGCATGATCAAAGTTGCTTTCCTGGGTACTGCTGAAGATTTTTGGCCTTCCTAGAAGTTTATGTACTCAGTTTTGCCATTGACTTCAATGGAGTCAGGAATTCACCCCAGGTTTCTGAAGAATCATCAGCCGGAAAAGGGGGATTACGATGGATGATAACTCTAGAACCGTTAAATATCAAAACTCCTCCTGGCACTGCATTGCTTGAGTTACACAACAGCCCAAATGTGCTCCTCTTACAGCCTCTTACATGGCAGCCTGCTAGCCATGCTGATGACCATCTTACCTGGACCTGACATCAGGTAGCTACAGAATAATATCAAAGATGAGCTCATCAAGCAATGGTAATACTGGCTCTAGACCAAGATCTTTATGTACTGGTTTGTTGCAATTGCAGGATGGAAACAAAACAAGGAATTGCACAAGGTATTCATGTACGAGACCAAAAGAGCCGGAGCTGAGTCAAGAATTGTAGCTTAGGAGCTGTAAGCCAATGACTGATGAATCACAGACACCATCTTACTCTGAAATAAAGACACTGTCTTGGATGGTGACCAGACCCCACTAATACTGGGGGTTTGCAAGGGCTGTAATTGGCTCTTGTTCACTCAAAGCCATGATCTTGAAGGCATGTAGCAGTGGCTGCCAGGCTCTGTGTAACATCGATCTATAAAGGTGATCTGTTGAGACAGTCATCCAGACACAAGGAGATGTGTATTCCTTTCTCTCAAGGGGGAGGAGAGGGGAAGGAGGGAGGGAGGAATGACTATGGTTTTTGTGAATATCTGTGCAGACGTCAAAGTCCAAAAAGGGAGTGCTGCATATTGAAAAAAAGCATGTCATCCATTCAGGGCACAGAAATACACCATGTGACTGGGTGCAGAGACCAGATAACCAGAATTCATTCCATCTCTGGCCCACACAGAGCTCCAGGGAGGGGCCATAAAAGCAGCTGATCCAGAAACAGGAAGTTGTAGGTTCCCTGGGATAAGGCTGTTTTTGTCGCCCAGGGATGGGTAATAAATGCTGATCTGTGGAATCCCTGTGTTCCATACAGATTTTTTTTGGTTAACTGCTTTTCTGTGAGTAAAATACAGAGTTCTGCATGGAAAAAAAAAATCCAACTGGCTCATCCCCAATTTTTGTGTTGAGTTGCTTCCCCAGGTTGCAGTGACCTCTGTGTCCAGCGAAAAGAGCTCAGACATTTCATAATGAATATTTCACAATGTGCTGCTTGTGAATAAGCTTCAGGCCACACATCAGTCACAAAAGCTATCTGGCCAATCATTCTGAGTAATGCCTGAATCTGAGAAAACAGATCTGTTTGCAGACAATTTGCACACAGAAAAACTTGCAGAATAAACTGATGAAGTGAACTGTAGCTCACGAAAGCTTATACTCTAATAAATTTGTTAGTCTCTAAGGTGCCACAAGTACTCCTTTTCTTTTTGCAAATACAGACTAACACAGCTGCTACTCTGAAACCTGTCAATAAACTATTTGTTATTCATTCTTAACCAAGCTCTAGTCACCCTCACAAATTAATGAGGTGATAAATATCCATTACAGTGTGGTGTGAAGGGTTCGCTGGGGTCCTGCCTACACTGAAAAAGCTGAGAATGGTTGTTAGCTATGCGTGCTGAACTTAATTGCAAGTGCAGACAAAGGGAAACTATGTTCCGCACCCTTTAGTAATCTGTACCTTATTCCCTGATAACCAGAAACTTCTTCGCTTAAACTCTGTACCATTTCTTTTATTTTAACATTATTGTAATAAAATTATTAAAATTACCCACGTTCTCAGTAAATGGGTAGTTTTTCTAATGTAAGCAGGGCATAGGTGGGTGGGAGGATCTCTGCTCAATTCAGGATAGAAGATATTTGCTAATGTCTCTGATATTGACCAATATTAAATTCTTCAGAGGAAACCAAACCAAGGCCAGGATCCTGCAAAGGTTATGCATATGCTCAGTTTTAAGCACACATTTGCACTTCTGAGGCCTAATTTTTGTTAATATTCATCCATATGACTTAGCGTTACCAATTCCCACAATTTTATCATGAGGCTCGCACTAGTTGGTGTTTTACTTAAAGCGTCAGCTCCTGGAATCAGGTCTCAGCTGTCATTTAGAACGTTCTAGCCGTCATGGCTGCAGAAGACAACTTGAAAAAGTGACCCCCTAAAAGCTCAAAAGCCGGAAAGCAAATAAGACCCCACATTTATTTATATACTAAATCTCATGGGGGAGGTTTTGTGGCCTGACTCATGATTTTGAATGTTTGGGGTTCGTGATGCTACACAAACTTTTCCACATTATAAAGATTTGATACTATAAGAGATGTGTGTGGAAAATCTAAGTGCAAAAACTGCATAACAAAGAACTTGAAAACACACTGGCAGAGGATCGGGCAACGCGTAATGGAGCTTTCAGTATCAGAAATGCACTGTAGATGCTAGAATTTCGCCGCATGCTGTTTCAAAGAGCCAGCTGGCCTAATTCCCCACCTGAAAGCAGTGCAAAGTAACTTGATAGTCAAACCTTTCACTTACTACAACTATTAGTATGCTGTAACTCAGTTTCGCCAATATTAGAATACATAATGCAAATAAAACCCCCTATGTTATCACTCCATTACAGTTGTCAATTTAAAATATAGATATCAGGAAATGCTCAAGTTTAAGAGTGCTGATTTGTCCACATTGCACAGACTTTATACAAAATTATACTAGATCCATCTACAGCTGCAGCCCATGGTCCTAATTTTGCAAAGAACTTCATCACAATTTGTAGGGGTTGTGCTGTCTTTCAACCATATCTATGTAATCTCAGGAAGGACAGCTACAAGACTTGTTGGTAGCACTGCTGCTTTGATTAATATCATTTACACATGAAAACTGTTAGTACACAAGGTGGCAGGGAGTATCTATATGCGTGTGTGGAGCTATCCCTGTATCAGTTCATAAGCCAAAGTCATTCATTGTGTAACCTGTTGCACCAGGAATGAATGGAGTAACACCAGAGATGAGAAAATACTCCCTGCCCCATTGAATTTATAGCCCAGGTATTGGAAAAGACTCATAAGATAGACAAAATGGACAAACATGGTGGGGTGGATGGGAATATGGGGCAAGCAAACAGAACTGAGTGGAAAAATTTAAGTCCCAGCTGACCTATTACCTAGCCAATGCTAATCAGGAGTGACTGGTAGGCATCACAGCAGGGGTAGGTTTTAAGGAGGAATTTAAAAGAGGATAAGTTACAGCTTTACAAATAAAAGAAAAGGAGTACTTGTGGCATCTTAGAGACTAACAAATTTATTTGAGCATGAGTGATCAGGTAAGATGAGCTATTACCAGCAGGAGAGCGGGGTGGGTTGGGGGAGGAACCTTTTGTCGTGATAATCAAGGTGGGCCATTTCCAGCAGTTGACAAGAACATCTGAGGAACAGTCGGGGGGCGGGAGGATAAACATGGGGAAATAGTTTTACATTGTGTAATGACCCATCCACTCCCAGTCTTTATTCAAGCCTAAGTTAATTGTATCCAGTTTGCAAATTAATTCCAATTCAGCGGTCTCTCGTTGGAGTCTGTTTCTGAAGTTTTTTTTGTTGAAGAATTGCCACTTTTAGGTCTTTTAATTGAGTGACCAAAGAGATTGAAGTGTTCTCCGACTGGTTTTTGAATGTTATAATTCTTGACGTCTGATTTGTGTCCATTTATTCTTTTACGTAGAGACTGTCCGGTTTGGCCAATGTACATGGCAGAGGGGCATTGCTGGCACATGATGGCATATATCACATTGGTAGATGTGCAGGTGAACGAGCCTCTGATAGTGTGGCTGATGTGATTAGGCCCTATGATGGTGTCCCCTGAATAGATATGTGGACACAGTTGGCAACGGGCTTTGTTGCAAGGATAGGTTCCTGGGTTAGTGGTTCTGTTGTGTGGTTGCTGGTGAGTTATGTCGATGAGGAGTCTCCAAGCCAAATAAAACTATAAGATTTATTGGAGCTGCTTTCCCCCGCCCCTATGTTACTCAAATGAAGGTAAGAATAGAATAAAGTAAATGACAACTCTCTGGTAGCTCATTATTCCTGAAAGAGCAGAGCACTGTACACCTGCTAAGGGGGGTTAGGATGCTCTTATGCATATCTCTAGGTGTACTAGCAAAGCCAATATTCTCATATGCCCCAAATGCCAGTTGGCTATAACCTCAGGTGATTTCTTACTTCCCATCCAGACAGGACCAAAATACCAAGAAGCTGCTCGTGCATTTAATTAAAACCTTCCCCAACTCAAGAAAGTCATTGTGTCTGGTGTGCTGCTGACTAAGTGGTACATCTGTACCAGGGATACCACACAGCAACATGGGGATGAATGGTATAGACAACACAGCAACTGCGCTACAGCATTGAAAGGGGACTAGACAGAAAGGAAGATAAGCAGAGCCAAATGCCATGTGGAGTGTGTGTATGGAGAAGCAAGACAGCGTCTGCCTATAGTACTCTGAGGCCCACAGCAAAGTCCTCACTCATAGGCACACAGCAAAGCCAACTTGCAAGGCACTGAATATATATGGTAGGATATATATTATTAAGTCTCCAGATTCCATGGGGAGAGAGCTGCAGTTAATCCCCTTAAACCTGAACATGGCGTTTACTCCAAACAAAGACACACACTCCGACACAACATCCCCAGCTCTAGCTTAACACGCTCCTCTTTAACATCCCCACCCCAGGCTTTAACAACAAAAGTCTCCTCACCCGCCAATTAAATTCCACCATCTTGGATCTCTGACGATGTCACGGATCGCACCACAGTCTAAGCCCAGCAACGTTTGTCAGATTTATAAGAAACTGGTGGAGGCGGAGTCATCTGAGGAAATAAAAATAAAGAAAGAAATGAGCCAATCTCTCTGCATTTGACACGTCCTTGCTGCGCATCTCTGACAAGCACACCGAGCCTACTGCTACGATACTCTCAGAACGTTCAGTAACCACCTCGCAGGGAGCAGATTATTTTGTAGCCGGTTGAGTGACACGCACAACGGCCATTGGGAGCCTTACACAGAGCTGAAGGTTGACAGGCCTGGAACAGGTGTCATGTGTTTGTATGGTGGAGGCCCAGCCCTTCCAGACACAGCAAATCCCTGCAGCTGTTCAACTATAAATGCAATGCTGGCTCATTTGAGAAGCATGACATGTGTGCAAATGGAGTATCCCCATGAGGTGTTTTAGGAAAACAAGCCCACCAAAACCAAGGCTGTGGTTTTAATCCCACAGGCCCTGCTCAGAGCTTGAATCCCCAGTGCTACGATTGCTCTTGTTTTTAGCATCATCTGGGGGAAGTGAAAATATGCTTCTGGATTTTGAAAAAAACACTGTACATAAGTCCTCCTACGACAAACACAATAAAACAGCTGAAAGTCAAACTCACTGTCAGTGATCCCCTAGGGCGCTTGCTGTAGCTTCTGGCACTGAGATCTCCAGCTGAGCCTCAAGTGGCCATAAGGCAGCTGCATACAGATGAGATTCTGCACATGTTCTACCTGTCCCTGAGCTGTTTCCCTATGTGTGCCCCATGTTTACATAACAGACTCACTGTGTGATCTGCAGAATGGGGACCACATCTTAGCCACTTGCAGTTATGGTGGGCTTATTGCTATTGTTCGTATAGCTCTGCTTTTCTGATCCTCCTCTGAGTAAGATAGAAGAGTCAAGTGAGTGGTCTTAAGGCTCTTGCAGCACTTAACTATCTCACCATGGGCAGGAAGCTGTGTGCCCATAAGACAGACCCCAGACTGCCTGCAGTACAGCTCAGGCTCTTGGGGAAAATGCGTTTGTTTGCTATGTCTGAGCCCTTCTTTCATTCACTTTTGATCAGGAAATGCAGTTTTAATTAGGCCCAATATCTGAGGAGCGTAACTCGTACAAAGTGGCACAAAAGCATAACCTACCTACAGGAAAGCATTTGGAATGGTGCAAATGGCTCAATGAATCCATGCGTGAAAAGGAAGGAAGAGAATGGCCCCTTGAACTTGGTCTATCCTGTGTGCATGAGCTGATGAGCTACTTTCCTCTCATAAAGAAAAGGAGTACTTGTGGCACCTTAGAGACTAACAAATTTATTTGAGCATAAGCTTTCGTGAGCTACAGCTCACTTCATCTGATGCATGCATGCTGTAGCTCACGAAAGCTTATGCTCAAATAAATTGGTTAGTCTCTAAGGTGCCACAAGTCCTCCTTTTTTTTTGCGGATACAGACTAACACGGCTGCTACTCTGAAACCTTTCTTCTCATAGCGTCTTCAATCATAGAGAAGTACTCATTCCTTGGGCACTGAATGGACTAGCCTGTCTGTGACTATCTATAAGCCTTATGGGAACTGACATTTGTGGCATTCTCTTCATAACTTCTACTTTTGCCAAAGCATTATAGCAGGTGTGATCTAACAAGCCACTAGTGGTTTACTTCCTGCAAAAAGGAATATTAAGCAGATATTTACTTCAAAATTGTAATGACCTTGAGATTGATCAGCCCTTGGGATCTTTATCCCTTGGGATACTAGGTCTTGATACTGAAATCAGTTGTGGGAGCAGAATTCTCAATACATGGTTTGGATTCAAACCTGGGTGACTCAATTTTTAGGCACCTATAGGATTGAGGCGCCTACAGGGAGGTATCCAGCTCTGAAAGTGTTGGCCAGAATCCTTTTAATCAGACAGATCTCCATCATGACCATGAATTGCTTTAAGTATAACAGCTCAATTTTAGAATGTTCCTGAAAAAATATTCTGAAGAGGGGATGTGTTTAGAGGTTCAAAACCTGTAGTCACCTCTAATGAGTCAATCAGGAAGCAAAGATTTGGTTATCACTGGCTATTGAGGGAATTAGTTTTTCTTTTGGTGTTTCGGGGGGATGGTGGTTGGAGGGGAGGAGATTGGTGAATTATCAGATTATGCCACATAATGCTTTTGTAATGCATAAAGTCTATAGAGATGTAGGCCTGATTCTCCACACACTGGTGTAAATGAGGGGTAACTCCACTGAAGTCATAAATAGGGTAAGTGGGAATAAAATCAGGCCCTTTTTTGTGTACTGTGGGATTTTAATTAAGAATCAGAACTCTCTGTGAGAGCTCCTACCTCCTTCCATCTCTCCTACTTACAGTATCAGCTTTACTCACTGTTGTGAACTGGCTTGAAAGCCACCTTTATATATCAGTGTTGCATACCCACGCTCTGATGTCCCCAACATCCAGTAGCCCCACTTAATCCTGCTTTAGACCTCTTGGGTTCTCCTGCTTCCTCATCTTGACCCAGGCCTGGTAAATCTTGGCAGAAGAAAAAAGCCTGGATGTGTATGTATGAAAGGCAGGATTGATTCTTCATAGTTTAATAGAAACATTTATTAGCATTGACATCACTGGTTTAAAAACAAAAAAGCTCACATATTGTACTCTCAAGGTTATGCTATCTTAAAGGGAGGCAGGCAAATAAACAATCCGAAGTTTCATGTTTGCTTTTTCAAAGGCAGATAAGGCAAAAATAGGAGTTTAAAAACATCTACACTCGGCTGTTATTTGTTCCCCTGAAAATGTATATTCTCTTAATAAATACAAGGGTAATGGAAAGGAGACCCAGCTCAGTGCAAAGGAGGTCACCTTCACTTGCCGTCACGACTTCCAAGGAGATCTTGTGGTTAAGTCACGTGAGCGACTGAGTGACAGGTGACCTGAGCTCTACTCTGAGCATAGGCACAGACTTCCAGGGCTCAATTCACCACTGACTTGCACATCGCATAGTCATCTACCCCGCGCAAATGTGCGTAAAATGACCACCACCATAGTAGCACCTCACAATCTTTAACATGTTTATCCTCACAACACCTCTGTAAGGCAGAGCAGTGCCATTATCCTGATTTTATGGATGGGGAAACTGAGGCACAATGACTCGAAGTAGAAAGCAGGGAAGTGAACCCAGGACTCTCAAGGCCTAGGCTGCTGTTTTAACCACTGGATCATCCTTCTTCTCTACCTCTGCTCCCAAACCATAATCCCCCACTCACTCAGTCTTGCATCAGCTGTGCACAGCTGTAAGTGACTAGACACAGTGCAAGGTAGTGGGGAATGAGGCCCCTTATGCGATGTTGGCTGGAAAACTCCTGTGGCCTACTGATACCTTTGTTTACCGAGCAGTGAAACGGGGCTCATAATACTGTTCTACCTGGCAGGGGTGTTGTGAGCCTTAATTAACGTGTATAAAGCGCTATGAGATGAAAGGCAGCATACAAGGGCAAAATAGAATTTATTTGATTGCACCTACAGTAAGGTGATGGCAGACTCTAACCTGCGCTAAAAGAATGTGTATCCTCCTTCCATTTGGACAGAAACCACGTTTTCTTCTGCCGACCATCTCTCCCCATCTTGCTGATCTCACTGGCTTCCCCTCGTTCACATATTTAAAGAGACCATCGATACATGTTACAGCATGCCATTACGCAGAGAAACAATCACAGGGCTTCACTTGCTGATGCTACACTGTGTGTCAGGCTGGGCTCTCTGAGAATGGGACCAAGATACCCCAGCGTGGCTCTACAAAGCCAGACCAAAAGCCGGTGTGTGACACGGCAGAAGAGAATCTGACCCTGGACTGCCACTCCCACAATTCTTCAAAACCCAACAGCACATGTGATACAGGATGAAATCATTCAGGGCCAGGCAGATCCAGATACTTTTATAGCTCAAACATAGTGGCCCAGATTCTACTATAGGCTATGCTGGCATATGTCAAAAGTCGCTCAACTGAGGCCAGCGAAGTTACTCTGGGTTCAAACCGGTGTAGCTGAGAGCAGTGAGTTAAATGAATAACAAAAATATACAATACCACCGAGTTCTTCATACCTGGAGTTGTAGAGAGCAGATGTATTAACAGCCCCTCCAACAGAGCCTCACATACTCCATACTCTGGAAATTAAACATGGAGCAAAGGGAAATTTAAAGGGACAGTGTCAGATTTAAAATCATATTACAAATGCCTGCAGCACCTCAGATTGTTAACCCCCAGGTCCAAGCACACCACTTTAGTCACATGCCAGACTGCTTTTAGATCAGAGGAGTTTCTGCAATGCCACCACCACCGCTGCACTCACTACCAGCCAACCATCATACTGCTGCTGCTTCTTCCACCTGCATGCCTCCCTCTTAACACCCCCTAATATCCATTCCTTCCCACTTGCCTTGCACCCCTCGGCACCCTGCCTGGCTTTCCTGCTGCCAGTTACCAGCTACCCACCACGTCCCAGTGCTTGTCCCCTACCCATCCACTGCTTGATTGTGCTGCCTTCCCCTGCATTGTTACTTGGGCCCTGCTACCTCTGCTCCCCCCCCAACTCTTCACCCCCAAACAAGTCACTTCCCAATGGAAGTCCTCTCCCAGCTGTCACCTACACTGTACCTGAACTGCACACACAGCTCAGGAAACGGAAATAATTTTTTCAACACAGTAATTTTCACTCTCTTTCTGCTATTCATTTACTTCACTCAGCTGAGACAGAGAAACTAAACATAAGTGAAATCGACTAGCCCAGTGCCAATTTTATTTTCAGGTTCTCATACCCAAAAGCTCTGCATCAGTGCTTGGGTTCCAGTACTCCAGGGGATGCTCACATGCAATCAAATATGTTTTTATTGAATTTGAAAGTCATATCAAACCACTTTAATGAGCGGGGGTGGGGTTCCTTACAAAATGTGGGGCTCAAAATGTCCAACAAGTGTCCAATAAAGTTGCTGAGATGGATTGGGGAAATGGACATAGCCCAGAAAAAGACAGAGAGCCTAATTTTGAACTGCCTTGCACATGCATGTAAGGTGTTTCTATTCTGAACTGAAAGCAATGCCAACACAAGATGCAAACCAACAGGGAATCAGGCCCAGAAACGCAACTTTATCTGAAACTCACTTTGTTTAAAGTTTGCATTTTGTGCTGAAAGTCTAGCTCTTACAGATACCCCTAGATCACGGATTAATTTTAAAAATAAGACCTCCCCAAAGAGAACAAACGGATACAGTACCTTGCAGCAGGCAACCATTACACACAGAGGGGAAGTGGAAACAAACTACAAATACCAGAAGTCTTACAGCTGGCAAACTACAGCTCCCACCATGCCACAGTGCTATCTAGCTGTTAACCCTTTTTTCCGCTCTACCTCCATAAAACAAACGTGCACAGCGCACGTTTTGGCACACTTAACACCATGTATATTATTAACAGTGGTAATGTGGAATTTGTCCTTTTAGAATGACACCTGGTAGAACATGTGGAGAGCTTGTTCTACAGGTGTTGAAAAGAAGAAATCCAGAGTTAAAGTACCCACAACATCCCACATTCATAGGTGCCTATGCACCGTCTGTGTAAGGTAGATACATGCTTTTGACACAAACTGTGCTAGCTGACCTTTAAACCCTATACACTATGGCAGTTTGACCATTAGCTGCAGACAATCTTAACTAAGATCTGCTTTGGAACTAACCTGTACCTGGTAGTTCAGGTTGAAGTGCTATACCCATCTCATCACCTTATCTGTCCCTGAAACACAAGACAAGGAACCCCTCTCCCTCCCTCCCCCAAACGGTGATCTAGATACTTCTATGGTCCCCACCACTTTTATGTCTGAGGACCTCTTACTCATTAACAGACATCATCCTTACAAACACCCCTCCAAGGTAGGGAAGTGCTATTCCCACTTTATACGTGGGGAACTGAAGCATAGGACAGATTAATTTGCCCAAGCTCACAAAGGAAGACTGTGGGTGAGCAGGGAACAGAACCAAGTTTTCTGAATCCTAGTCTAGAGTTCTAGCTGCTTGATCATCTCTCCTAGCCTTGGGCTAATGGGAGCCAGAGAGAGTCACCCAATTATGCACTGCCTGTTTTCTGTTCTAACAAGGTCCTAAGATACCATGACAAGGAACTCAGGAAACCAGGAAATGTGGGCAGTTTGCTTCTTTTTAAAGAATGTTTTCAAAGAATTGCTCTGATACAATTTTATACATGTTATTGGTTTAAGTAAATGGGGGCCAGATGCTTAGCAAGTGTAAATCGGCACAACTCCAATGAAGTCAATACAGCTGAGGAGCAATAAAGCTAAAGTCACCTTACAGTAGCTGAGGATCTGACCCAGATAGTGCATTTGTCCCTCCATGTTTGAAGAGTTCATGCAACGTCTCTGCAAGGCAGATAATGTCTATAGTTTCAATGTACAACCTAAATGAATTACATGCAAAAAAACCGCAACACTCCTTCGGTTTGAATAGCAAATGGTGTTGGTTTGCCATGTAGCCCTACATGACATATTATGTCTTATTTATATTTATATATTATTATTATTTTCAATACATGATTTTCAACCTGACAGCATTCCTTGGATAGCACAAGTATTGTCTTTCTAGTTCACCCCTGCTGGACTCTGATGTATTTTTGTTATTCCAAACACACATAGCTGCTCACTGTAAAATGGCAGCTAAATGGAAACAGAAGACCTTAAGCAAAGTAACCTGGATAGAAACAGAACAGGACTTTCTAGTGATGGAAAAATTAATGCCTAAACTGTGAATTTCTCAAGAGATTTTCATGTCCTGTGGTTATCCTTTTCCATGTGTGTGCAATGAAACCATGCTCAGCTCACAGACCAAAGCACTGGCAAAAGTTTAGGGACAAATTCTGCTCACAGTCTCACCTATGTAAATCAGTGAAGTACATGAAGTTACTGTGGCCTTACACTGGTGTGCCTGAGCAGAATTTGATCCTAACTATTTTGTGTCTTAGTGTCACAGGCCATAGTAACGGGGACCTGTTGCTGCAGCACCTCAGGAGTCATGCAGAGAATGAACTGTGGTGCTGGGAGCTTCAATCCCCTCCTTGCTCCAAAGGGTAGTCATTTGCTTCTAGCTTTTACCAGCCGTAAATTATTATCCCCAACCTGGTGCCTCAGCTCCTCTCACTTCCCACCACCTACTTGGGGTGGGGAGAAAGAAACAGGCATGCAGTGCCCCACATCCCTGGCCACCCACACCCAATGCCCAGGTAGCCTATAACTCAGGTAGCGAAGAGGGTTCTGACCCTCCTGCCCAGGTGTGTGGTCTGGGTCAGAATCTAGCCCTTTAGAAATCGCGGAAAATTTTTTTACATGATATGACTAACATGGTGGGATGTACTGATCCAGTGTTTGTTGCCAGGAAAATCCTGGTGAAGCTTCAGGCTGCATAATTTATTTAGAGGAGGCTGCACAGGGAGCATTTTAAAGCCCACATTCTCAAGTGTATTTAGCTAAAAGTCTTTGAGGATCTGAGCCTAAGTCCCTCACTATGACCATATTATGTTCAGCACTGAAACCTTCTATGAAATAAAGGATCCATTCCATTAAAAATCATGTTTCAGAGTGACTTTAAAGGAGTCTTGCCCATGGCCTGCACTTCCCTGAGGTATTACATCTTGGGATATATGTTATTATGATGAATTTGGAACTGCTCTGTAGTAATTTATGAATACTGTATGTTGGCTTGGTTATTGAGATGTTTACTATATGACTATCCTGGGTGAACAGGGCTGCCAGGAAAAACAAGCAGGCAGGGAAACAGTGGTCACCCCTGCCACATAAATGTTGTTAAGAGGTAACGCCTAAACTATCAGCTGTGAAGGTTCTACCTCCTGGTACCAACTTACAAAACTGAGCAGGGCCAAAGCCATGAAACACAGGAGATAAAGAGGACCATAAATGTTTTTAAAGGGTCAAGAGATGAGGGAACCAGACAATTATGCAGGCACCCACTGGGGTGTCCAAAGAAGTTAGGTCTGACTAGTTTACCATCAGGACAGTGTAAAATTTTAGGACAGACAGACATGCATGAAAACTGTTGTTTTAAAATCCTTTTTTTTCTAAATGCATTGTTCCTACTAAATGCATTCTTGTGTAGTTTTCAGAAGGCTGTTTTGTCACTGAATCCCATGGGTAACAAACTCGCAAAGGGAAGACCTGTAGGTGCTGAAACTAATGAAGTTTGGATGCCTAACTTGAGACATGTAGGGACTGAGTTTTCAAAGTACTTAGCATTCTGTAGCACTTTATATGTTCAAAGCAGAGCTCCCATTGACTTCAGGTGGAGCTGTGAGCATTCTGCACTTCTGCACATCTGTCCTCAGGGTTTCAAGCCTGGCAGCCAAAAATGAGGAACACACATTTAATGCCCACTTGTGAAAAGTTTGGTTTAAGTAGCCCAGCATGAGGGGCAGGCCCTGCTGCACACAACAGCCTCACCCACTACACAACCCTAATTCATCCCAGAGCAGGTCCATTCTGTGCACTGAATGAAGCAGGGGTCATGTGGAAAAAATAGTATGTGATTATGTAATTAAAGACTGTATCATAACACATACACACTTGGAGCTGAATTAATGTTGCTCAGGCAATCTGAATTCTGGTATTTCCTAACTTCTGGGTGCTTGACTTTGCAGCCTTCACATTCGTTTCATGTACTATTTTTAATGTATTTTCCTATTGTTTTTATAAAACAAATTGAGGAACCAGAAATCCCATCATGGTAGAATCATATTGACCCTCACATCACTCATCAGCAAGGTTGGGACATTTAGATCCACACAAGAGCCCTCGACCACTTGAGCTAATGGAATAACTGGTAGCACTAATAGAGTGTTATATTCTGTGCGGTCCAGCCATTAGCAGGATAGCTATTTGCTGATGGCAGAGAAATGTAGAGACTCTGGACTCCTGGGTTCTATTCCAAGCTCTGGAGGGCAATGCGTTATAGTGATTACAAACCCAGATATGCGCCTGTGCCCTCAGCCTGTTTCTGTCCCTCTCTGCTCCTATCCATCCCAACACCACCGTATCTCCCTCTCTCATTGCTCCCATCCACCCACCCACCCAGTTCCTGCCCTTCTCCTATTCACCCGATTGCTCCTGGTCCCCATTTCAGCTCGTGCCTCCTCCCTGTCTACTCCTATCCATCTGCACCCAGCTCCCACCCCCTTTTCCTATGTGCCTTAATGATAGGTGGTGCTACCAGCTCCACCTATAGTTATTGTTTGAGCACCAGCCTGGTGAGGATTTACTAACATAGGAGAAGACGTAGTCTCTGCCTCGAGAAACCTGTTCACATTGAGCAGAAACCCACCCACCTATCCCCTCCCATGCAGGAAGAAAACCTAAAAAGTGCCCCTGTGTGCAGGGGTGAAAGTGAGCCGGTAGGGGCCGGTACTGCGTACCAGTAAGAACCCGCACCGGCCCATACCCAGCCCACAGTAAAGCATTGCCGCAGCAGCCCTTTAATGTCCCTGCCCCTTTTGCTTCCCCTGTCGGCGGCCCTGCTGGTAGGGTCCGTACCGGCAGGGCCACCGAGGGGGGGGAAGGGGCAGCAATGTTAAAGCACTGCCGCGGCAAAGGACCCTGCAGCGCTTGAATGTTGCTGCCCCTTTTGGCCGCCGACGGGCGGGGGGGGGGGGGGGGCAAAGGGAGTAGCTGCCCTGGGGCCAGCGATTTAAAAGGGCCTGGGGCTCCGGATGCCGCAGCGGGCGCCGGAGCCCTGGGCCCTTTAAATCAACACGGGAGCCCTGGGTGGCGCGGGCCAGCCGGACTGGAAGGGTTGGCTGGGGGACGCTAACCCCCCCAGCCCCGGGCCTTCCACCCGAGGCCCCACCCCTTCCGGGGGCCAGAGCCACCCCGTACCAGTAAGTGGCCTCAGTTACTTTCACCCCTGCCTGTGTGTCTGGCAGGAGTACGGTCCGATGCGTGGGATCCTTACACCACTCCATGTGTGAACACACGCACGCACACACACACATGACCTCACTGGTTCTCAGGGTCCTGACTGCCACATACAACATTGAAAAGTGGGTATAACGCAGGTCTCCCATCTCCCAGCCTTCTCCACTGGACAATAAAAAAGAGGAGGGATTAACTAAGACAACTAACTAAGGAAGAATGTGTTATACATTTTAGAGAGTATCAGGCTTTATGAGAAAGATTTGGTTCTCCAAAGACTTCAGGCACAAAGGTGGAACCGCAGAAGGTGGGTGGTGCCCAGTGCAGATAACCCGCAGGTGCTTAAAGGATGAGGTTGGAGTTCTGTAGCATTAAAACTGGACTCTTTGAGGTATTGTATTTTAAATGTTTGTCTTGGATATGGAAGAATATCAAATTGAGAGCTAATGGGAATTTGCATTGTAAAATCAATGTTATTCATGCTGAATGGATGGAGGGTTAGGTTATCTCCTATGGCTAGCACCATATAATATTGTTCAGACAGTTTACGTGTAGATTTATTTTACAAGATTTTATTATATTGTAAGAGATGAGCTCCAGCTACCCTGTTTGGATTGTGATCCGGATTTTGAGCACCTTGAAGTTCCCATGTCTTCAGATCTGGGGATTTGGTTTTGTCCATTATTTCGATTTGGGATATTCAGAGTCAGATCCACATCCAGATTTTAAATCTGCCCATAGTTTGGGGGCAATTTTTGTTAGGTGTTTTCATGCCTCTCTAGTGTCAAGCAGAATAGAAAATCAAACTAGAGTATGAATACTTCTCTTTCTCGGATGGCCGACTAAGTAGCCTCACCCAAAAATCTCACAGTGAAGCAGTAGATTTAATTTCTCTGGAACAATCTATACCTAGACATCTCTGGCTATTTATCAGACAATATGATGGCAATTCAGAATCCTAGTGAAAACAGTACATTACATACATGGCTTTATGGTTTGTTTGCCTTGATCTCCAAGAAATCAAGGCAATCTAGGGGTTGTTTTCTCCCTTACACTGATGTTTTCATGGATCGTACACTTCAAGTTGTCTTGATTCAGAATCTGGCTCTTATATTTTTCACCCCAATCATCAACAATGTACTGGTGATACGGGTCATTAGAGTGCTCTCTCCTCTTTGACTTCACTGTGCTCACTAGGATAGCCACAATAATGAAGGAGAACATTCCAATCATTACAATGAGGTACAAGATAACGTAATCAAAGTTTTCTGCATCAACTGTCGCTTGCAGTGCATCTTGTTCCGCTGTCATGTTCCGGCGCCAGTTATTCATGTAGTTAAGAAATGTGTTTTTGAAAACATCTTCCAATATCTGGGTGAAGTTTTGTAAATCCACCATATTTTCAGTGCACTGCCATTGAAAACAAATATATAGATATTTTTAATTCTGTACTATAACAACTGCAGGCTCAATTCCCTCAGCTAGCATAAAATTTAGTGCCAGTTTAAACCAGCTGAGGATCTGGTCCCAAGTGTCTGCATTTTACCATGTGTTTAGGGGATCAAGTGGGTCTTTACTCAGTTTTTAGTTAAGTTCTGTTTCAGTCTGTACTCCGGCAAATTGAAGAGCGTTGTCTAAGTTAGGACTCAGTAAAAGCTGAGTAAGACCCTTAGGATTTGGCTCAGTAGGAATGGTCAAATTCTGCATTGACTAGCAGCCAGGACAGTGCCATTCAAATCAATGGGGCTACACAAGGTATATCAACACAGAATTCAGCCATCCATTACTTGTTTCATCTAAAAAAATGAAAATCTGGCATGCCCATACGCAACACACACAAATGCATTTGTAAGAGCATAATATCCAAATATGTAGGCCTCCCCCGCCAAAGTGCTAGCTGAGTGCCAGGCAGAATGAGGGACAGGAGGAAGGAATCCTGCTCTTCAGGCAGGTGTTGCTGCAGAGCTCTTACCCAGAGACTACTGATGCACAGTGCCTGCAGTACCCGCTGTGGCCTTTGCACCCCCAGGTGGGGTGGGGGGAGAATGGGAAGAGTGTGAAGTAGCAGATTCTGCAGTCCCAACCCAGAATATGTGCCCCCACCTGTCCCATTCTTGCTGCTGGAACATCTGGAAATACAGCCCCTTACACAGCCCCCTCCAAATTTTGCCCTTGTTACATACTGGAACCACACCAGTTCCATGGCCAGAGGTCCCCCTCTAGCCAGGGGTAGGATTTGCCCATAGTTGTATATGTAATATTTGATGCTACTGCACAGTATGCCATGTTACTGCATTTCTCTGGGCGCACTGTGGTGTATCATGATTGCGGTGGGAATTGTAACTTTAGATTTTCTTTGTCTAAAAGCTCAAACAAAATGTTTATTTCCTAGGGTGTTTTTTTTTCTTGTTTAAAATAAAATAAAAAGCTGTGATTGGATCACAACTTCACAGATATTTAAGACATGAAGGGCAGGCCCACTATGATAATCTAGTCTGACCTCCTGCATAACACAGGCCTTTGAATTTCAACCAGTAATTCCTTCAGTGGATATTATTCTTTGCTACTGCATGCATAAAAACTATCAAGCCCAATAAGTTGTGTCTGAGCTAGAGTATCCAATTCAATCTCAATGTAAAGACTTAAAGTGATGCTGAATTTACCACATCCCTTGGTAAGCTGCTGCAATGAGGAATTATCCTCTCTGATCAGAATTTTCATCCTATTTCCAATGTGAATTCTTCTAACTTCATCGTCCTTGTTATCTTGGATCTTGTTAAGTCTTCATCTGCTCAATTAAATGGCCTACTATTATCACATATCTTTTCCTTGAATATGTGTGTGTGTGTGTGTGTGTGTGTGTGTGTGTGTGAACACACATATTCACACAACTGTGTAAGATTGAGGTGACCTAATTAATTTTCTGTGAAAATAAGTACAATTAAAAATTGTCATGAACATTCCATTTTGTTTATTATTTATGACTTCCTCTGGAAAAGATTTTTCTATTGGAAATGAAGAATTATAAAAGAAACTTACCTCTTCTGTGCCTTCGTGTAATGAAATTCACAGCAACAATTGAGATTTTAAAACTTTACTTGCTAATGTTACAATAATCTTGAAGGGAAGAGAAAAATCTTCAGTTTCAAGAAACTGGCAGCTTGGACTAAGCTATATACTGGACAGTGAAATAACCACATTGTACTCTAGATTCTATGTTTATAGTAAATGAAACGTTAAATCTAATCTTACTGGAAAGTTAAATATTGGCTGAAAACTAACATAATCTTAGTGGCTAACAGTGTACCATACCCTTTGAGTTTGTAACTACTGTAATACCATAAAGTTTAAAAGAACACCATGAAGGTTTTTAAGATTATAAATTGATATCACTTGTTCTGTATTGATCCATGATTCCACATTATAGGCAAAGGGTCAAGATGTGTTTTTCAAAAAATGAAAAAAAGGCCCCTTGAGTAACTTCAGCGTGATGTGCTGAATACTGCATAGAGACACAGTAAAAGACCTTTTCTGCACAGCTGGTGTACTGTCACCCGAAGAGTAGAATTTTCTATTTTCCTTCCTTTCCTCCTCAAGTCACGACTATAAGTACCTTCCCTCTCCCCACTTCCCCCCCCACCCCAATCCTTCCAGCTCTTACTCTTTTCAAACATCATTTTGGGGTGTATTAGCAGGAGAGTTGTAAGCAAGACATGAGAAATAATTCTTCCACTCTACTCCGTGCTGATAAGACCTCAACTGGAGTATTGTGTCCAGTTCTGGGTGCCACATTTCAGGAAAGATGTGGACAAATTGGAGAAAGTCCAGAGAAGAGCAACAAAAATTATTAAAGGTCTAGAAAACATGACCTATGAGGGAAGATTGAAAAAACTGGGTTTGTTTAGTCTGGAGAAGAGAAGACTGAGGAGGGATCTGATAACAGTTTTCAAGCACATAAAAGATTGTTACAAGGAGGAGGGAGAAAAATTGTTCTTGTTAACCTCTGATAATAGGACAAGAAGCAATGGGCTTAAATTGCAGCAATGGGCTTAAATTGCAGCAAGGTCAGTTTGGGTCAGACATTAAGAAAACTTCCTAACTGTCAGGGTAATTAAGCACTGAAATAAATTGCCTAGGGAGGTTGTGGAATCTCCATCATTGAAGATTTTTAAGAGCAGGTTAGACAAATACCCATCAGGGATAGTTTAGATAATATTTAGTCCTGCTTTGAATGCAGTGGACTGGACTAGAAGACCTCTCAAGATCCCTTCCAGTCCTACAATTCTGTGATTCCTCCCTTGGGTAGCTTCCCAGTTCCTCTGCCCCAGCCTTGCCATTTCCTTTGCCTTTTCCCTAGGGGCTTCAGATGGTGCACCTTCCTTTTATTGGCCATCCAGCCTCCTTTTGGAGCTCACACTGCAGGAGATGGGCTCCTCAAGCATGAAGGTCTTCTGGCCAGATCCTGTTTTCTTGCAGTGGATCTCCTCTCAGAGCCACAGCACCCTTTTGGCATGTTGAGCCCATGGCAGCACCTATATGACCACGGCCTACAGCCACCCTCATTTTAATTTAATTTTGGGGGATTTTTGTTTTTTTCAAGTGCAGACACCTTCACCTCTCATCAGCTTCCTACTCTGATGTCTACCAGATAGCTCCTCCAGAAGTCCTCTACCCCTCCTTACACTTCCTCTTTGCAATGATTTATATTTCAAAGGAAAGCTCATGAAAGATGTCAGCTTGATGACAGCTCTTAACGGCAAAGTCCTCGTTTTTCACGTGGAACAGGTACAGCACAGGCAGAAGCTGGGCAAGCCTCTCCATGCTGGTTTCTTTAACATGGTCTCAACCTTGACCTGGAGGGAGACCATTGGTAGAGGCGAGAGGATGAAACTCATTTTTTAAAAAGTGAATTGCACATTAACTTTGCTTCTGAACAAGCACCGTGCAGAAACCGAGCTGAAAAGCCCTTACGTTTCACCTTAGACATAGCAGCGATTTACTCCAATGGGGCCGAGACCTCTTTGTTGTGAAGGTTTGTAATGGTCTGTGGCCAGGAGAAGGATGCATCGTCCCCAGCTCAGAACATTGGACTAGGCACGTGCAAACACCTAGTAAGGGACAGTTCCTCCCCAAAAGAGCATTGCCATTTTACAAGGCGTTTTGCCCCTAAGCGATTCCCAGAGAAAATAGGTTTTCCAACACACCAACCTGTGAGGAGCTAGACAAAAGCACAAGTAGTCTAGTACCATACGATCAGCCTGCTCAGAGCATGCAAATGAATGCTGTTGGTATTAAAAAAAGCATTGGCCCCTGGCGAAGCTCCACTAAAGTTAGTGCCAGGCTGCCGACATTGCCATGGCTATTGCCATTGCTTCTGATGGATGACTTTCCTTGCATGAACACATCCTAGTGCTGGTGGGCTCCCAGCAGCCTTTACGGCTACTGCTTCCATTTTGCTGCTTCCTGTGTGCATTGCCTTAGAGCTCACAAGTAGTAGGTAGATGGCAACAGGATTCTCTCTGTTATGCACCACAGGGACAACCATGGACATCTAATCTGACCTCCTGCATAACACAGGCTGTAGCCTTTCACCCTGGGACCAGGGCTGAATCAGGGCAATCCAGGGCCATACGGACACCATGACAGAGGGGCCCCTGTGGAGTCCCCAACTGGAGTAGCAGTGGCAAGGGAACCTCCTACCCCCCTTCTCTTTTTAAGAGAGGCAAGAACAGCAGCATGATCCCTCTTCTTCCACCAAGGACGTCAGCAAGGGGCTCTTCTTCCCTTGGGTGCAGCAGGGACAACAACAGGGGTCCCTTTTCCCCAGCGGATGGGCAGGGATGGCAGCAAGTGGGTCCCTTTATTTACTCTGCAGCCAAGGTGTATCTGCTGGGGTGGCTGTTGTGGAGCCAGGCCAGCGTGCTGGGTGTTGGAGTCCCCACTCTAGTGAGAAGCACAGGGAAGTTCACCCTTCTCAGAGCTACTGGTTCAGGCTGTTGGCACACTCAAGCAGATGTCCCTATATCGGTTATGCTTAGGTCACATTTTCAATGTCTTCTTCACAACCATGAGGACTAGAAACTTACTAAAAAAAATAATCAAAGCTGAGATACAGATGAAATCACATGACTCCAAGTGGTGGGTGGCCTACAGAAGGACGTGTGGTGTCTCTGCCTCCATCCAGCTCTGTCCGCGGCTCCTGCATCCAAGCCCAACAACTTGTAGTTGAGAGGAAAGTCACCGTGAAACACTGCCAAATCCTGAGCTAGCCAGTCATTCTTTTTTCTGTGATTAGCTAGATAGATAACAGGGAGCTGAATAACAACATTATTAGAGATGGTCTGAGCCATGCAATTTGGATCTGGCTTTCTAATACAGCCCACTTTAGAGAGAGGTCCTTTTGATCTAGGTCTGTGTCTGGGCTTTGAATGCCCCCAAAGGTCAGGAGTGTTTGGATTTGGAGTGCTGGGGAAGGCCTGTCTCTAAATATCTTAATAGTTGTATGTATAAAGTGCCCCACCCGTGAGGTGCTCAGGATTCTGTACAATATTTACTACCTGTTCTAAAACAATAAAAGTCCCATAAACAAATGGAGGGAGGACTTCTGGGAGAGAGGAAATGGGAAAGTTCTACCTAACAGGGCCATCAGTGATCATACTAAAACACCTTGGACACAGAGACATTTTCAGTGATTACTTAAAAGTGTGGTGGGATGGACTGAGAAGGGCAGTGAGTTCTACACATGCACACACACACTTGCAGCTCAATCATCTGCCAGTGTAAGCCATGGTGCATGGAGAATCCCTAAACGTAGCTGGGGTGAGAGTGCAAATACCCACCAGGACAAGTCTGAAGGGGACAGTCTAGAATACAAACAGATCCTATATCCTAAAGTGTTTAAAAACCAGCAGGGGCAACATTGATCTCAGTCTGGTGCTTTGTATGCAGCTGACATAGAGAATGCAAGGTGGCTGTGGTGCAATCTTGCTCTGTCCAGTGAATGGATGTGCTGTTCTTTTCAACACAAGCTGCACAGGATGGCATGGAAGTAATTACAGTAACTGAGCACTGTTGCCATGGCAGTATGTTTTGTTGCTGTGCCGGCTATCTGGGATAAATAAGGGTGTAGCCTGCACAAAGTATTCACATGAAAAAGCAAACGCAACCCATTTTATTTGGTCCAGCACATGCCTTCAAGTAACCTTGAGAGACTGGAGTTAACCTCACTGACTACCCATCCTCTGATAAGCAGTGACACAAAGACAAATAGAGTCACCTCTGTGACCCCATGAGCCCCTCAGTGCCCACTGGCAAAGGGTTCATTGCCATGTAACAGCAACTCCCACCAGGCCTGACAAACTCACTACACCTAACATTACTCTCATGATATTTATCTATAAAGAAGTCTTGTAAGCTATCAAATGAAAACTTATGGGTAGGAGGGTGACCTAAAGGAGGGTAGGAGGGTGACCTAAAGTTCTGGATGCCCTGAGAACGTGTCACAGCCTCCTACTGACCACCTGCAATTCTTCTGTCTCCTCAGGACTGAGAATCGGATAGCCCTGCTGGAAACATTGTCCAAACATTCTCCATGGCACCCACCGAGCTTGCTGAGTTCCCAGATCAAAACAAACCCAGAGGTGCGTCCTCAGCACACTGATAACCTGCCCTGTAGTTCAAAATCATCTTGCCGAGTTGAACAACAGGGGAGATAGAACAGATCCTTCTAGGCACACCATATGTCACATGCCTCGCTGGAGATGTAGAAACCCTGACTAGCTTCTATCTTCCAGGAGTGATTGGAACCACTGAAGGGCAGTCCAAGACACAACAGCAACAGCTGTGCCAGAGCAACAACCCACAGCCATTCCTAGCAAAAGCTGCTGAGAACAGTGGTTTTCATGTGTACAGAGCACAACATCTTTCCCTCCATGGGTCTTGCTCTTTATTTTACTTTTAGCAGAAGAGTAGCTCTGACTTCTGAGCTTTACCCTAAACTATGCTTCGAAATTAAAAAAAAAAAAAAATCTTTAAATCATTTGGGGGTTTTGCATTAGTAGCTTTTGTCCAAGTGCATTCATTTAATGAAAGGCTTTATAGGTTTAATCACCATGCTGGGAAATGTTCAGTCCTGGGGGGGCCCTTGCACAAATGTTAAACTTTTCTGTACATTCTTTTTTAAAATCAAATGACCTTGCTGTTCCAAGCTCTCCCTCAACTGTGTGTTTAAACACGCAGACAAAGAGGCAAATAATTTGCCTTGTCAGCATCTAGGACTCTATCCTGCAAGGTGCTGAATGACTCCAATCTGCACTAAAGTCAGCTAGGGCTAAGGCTGACAAGAAACCACACAAGAATTGCAGAACTTGTAGGAGCAGGACCCTGCTGATTCACAAGTCAGACATCACAACAAAAGTGAGGTTGAGTACCCAGAGCCTTCAAGACATTTAGGTACCTAACTTCCACTGAAAACAATGTTAGGCACCTACATACCTTGGAGAATTTGGATCTAAATGAATATGTCTATGAAGGCCCCAATCCCACAACTATATTCACACAGGTAAGCCCCTGCCCACTGGGGAATTCTATTGCCTTCAATGGCATGCCAAGTGGACTCGAGGGTCCTGCAATGAAGAGCCGATTGCTTCATCAGGGCCTAATTTAGTCACAGCATCATGGCTGTAGAGAAAGCTCTCTCAGCGGGAAACAGGGACACGGAAGAGAAAGTAGATACATTCCCCACAGAACAGAACAATGTGAGGGCCAACAAACGTTCTCTGATCCAGGTGAAAATGCATTTTTACCTGGGCTTCAAAGGTCATTAAAGTGTGTCTGTTGCATTGAAACTGTGGTGTATTCACTGGGGCCTGAAGCCGGTGCCTTGTTTAAGTATGTTGGAATGAAATTAAACGATATTTGTAAATAATGGAAGCAGGCACTTTACTTGTGATAGCTTAGGATGGACCTGCTTTCTGAATTGGAAGCTACACTTCAGTTATCTCTAGGGGAGCAGTGGGCAATTGGAAATGTGCATACACATGCTTGTGCACACTCTAACCGTTTGAATTTGGCCCTGCCCACAGTATAACCATGATTTCCCACAGTCAACAGTGCCATTACTAAGTAACAGTTTCATTACTAAGTAACCATTGTTACCAACGTGCCATTACTAAGTAACCAGTGCCATTACTAAGTAACACAGCTGGGGCAGTGAAACAGACAGATTCAGTAGCATAGATTCATTAGGGTCCGACGAAGAACAAAACTGTTGCCCCAGTTAGCACACACTGTACACATGGTGTGCTTGTTTTCCCAGTGCCTTCATGGAGTGTTGTTGGAAAACACAGGTCTCTCCACAGAACCAATGACTTTTACCTTCCAGTAAGAATGAATCCAATCCAAGCAAACCAAGATTATTAGGGGGAGGGAGGGGAAATGACAGTCTTGGGAGTAAAGTTGTGCCTTCTTCCATCCAGCCCCATACTCCTGGACTGTGCCCACAACTTGTTCAGGTCATTCCTAAAAACGTACCACTCTAGCTTTCCCTACACAAAAATGAGTGTTTACATTTGAATTTAAAAAATGAACTTGGAAACACTTTGACATGCCAGGCAATGCTCAGCCTGTGCAAAGGGCTAGCCCAGCATGAGGTCTGGGCACCGCTTGAGCCCTATTTTGAGAACTAAGTTGGCTTAAGTGGTTCTCAGGCTTGCAGAGGGGGGTGGACTTCACTTCCCAAAGTACAGGGATAGCAATTCTCCCTGGCCCATTTGTAATCTGTGCTGGGGAGGTCAGCACAAGGCTCCTTACAACCTCCGTCCTCATCTCACTGGGCATCCACACAAGGGCCAGGCAGAATCTGGCCTCTAGCTGCTAAGAACCGAGCTGACCCTTCACCCCCAAATCAGAAAGAGCCATATTGTGTTTTGTGTTGGAGGGGTAACTCTCACAAGGTTTTAGCCCAGGCTAGCTGTATGCACAATATGTGTCCAACGGGTAACAGTAATCACAACTTACTTCCTGCCTACCCATCATCAGAAAGGCTACTCTGATGGCACTTCCAATCTCATTTGAACCTGGAAATCTCATGCAAGAGCCTGACTGGGTGAGATTTCCAGATCAAAAAGGTTTGCATACTGGTCAGACTGTTGAGATATTTATCCAAGCTGAACCTAATGAGCTTCACCCATGAATAGTTGCACTACGTGTCAAAGTTTTAGTTCAAAATCCTGTCCTCCCCAATGTAGCCATACAGAGGGGAGGGAGAGTGGCAGAGCAGGCTATGTGTGTGTCCCAAGAATGGCTTATTAACATAGCTGAGGGCAGGCCACTACCTGCTATACCCTGCTGGGTGCTTTCGCAGCTCCTCTGAGAAGGAGCAGTTTGCCGGCCTCTGCTTCTGCCAGCTAGCACAATCTGCTCACAGCACGAGCTGGCTGCAGGCCTAGATATTGTCCCTAACCTTCAAACCACAACCCAAAGGACAGGTTTCAGAGTAGCAGCCATGTTAGTCTGTATTCGCAAAAAGAAAAGGAGTACTTGTGGCACCTTAGAGACTAACCAATTTATTTGAGCATAAGCTTTCGTGAGCTACAGCTCACTTCATCGGATGCATTCAGCAAAGGACGTGGTACATGGACTAGTCTGTATACCAGACCCAAATCCTAGCTCTTCTGTAAACTTGGACCAAAGGAAGGAGGCAATCTTCTCCCTGTCTCAGCCTGCGGGGGTGGACAGTGTGGGGGGCCTGACTGGGCCCCTCCCGGCAAGTGCATCTTGAGGGAGCCTGGCTGAGGCAGGCCTTGGCCTGACTGATCGCACCACTTCGGAAGGGACAGAGCAATTCCCGGCCTCGGGACCAGCCCTGGCTGTGCTGCCGGCTCAGTCCAGCAGATACAATCACCTCCCGGCAGGGCCGGCGAGTGCAGCCGGGAGGCAGGGCATGCGGGAGTGGGTCTCTGGGGAGTCTGAAGGGGAGGTTCTGGGCTGTGAGGGGGTGGGGAAGATCTGTGTGTGTTGAGGCAATAGGGAGTGGGGGTTCTGTGAGGGGTGCTGGGCAGTTGTGATGGGGCTGTGGGCAGGGGAGTGCTGGGCAGGGGTGGTGTTGTGCGGGGCGCTGTGCACTTCTGGTGGGGGGGGCGCTGTGCATAGTGGGTCCAGGGGGGGCTCTGGTCATAGGGAGTCGGGGTGGTGTTGGGCAGGGGGCTCTGTGGCGTGGCATGGGCTCGCCCCCCGAGGGGAAGGGGCATGCTGGCATCACAGGGCCACTGTGCGTCTGGCAACTGCCGGTTTGTAAATAGTGCCCTCGCGCTGGGCTGGGTGGAGCAGGGCCACCCCTGCCATGCCATGCCCCTAGCTGGCCCCTCGGTCTGGGGACTGACCTCCCCGGCCCTGCACCAGGTTCATATCGCAGAACAGTTGTAACAAACAACATTACCAATCTTTAGCTAAAATTTGGCCGTTGTGTCCCACACACATTAGAAAGGTTAGGGTGGAATCTGACTATTCTGTCTCTCTTCCTCCTCCTCCTCTTCTTCCGTAGATGCCTTGAGAACAAAGTAATTTAGCGTGGCTTCACCTGGGGTTCTTTAAAGCAGGAAGCAGTGCAATATAAGAGTGATAGATTTTTCTTAAAAAATTAAATGTCTCTCTTGAAATGAGACTGAAAAAAATTCCAAATAAAACACTTCAATGAGCTTTGCTTTTCATGCTATTTAAGTTCTGCATCCCATCAGATTTACTCGACAAAATGTCCCCATTTAGTATATTTTTAAAGTGCCTTTCTGTAAGTGGGCTCATAAACCCACTTAAATAAGCCTGTTAGATGTTGGGATTTTGTATTTGTTTTCGGGGTGGTGAGAGAGGCAAGCCTATAAACCAATTCAAATACAGCTTGGCCAAGATAAACTGTAAACTTAATGCAACCGGTGAATGTTTGCTCCCATTCCCCAAGCTACTGTAAAATATCATTTCCAGGAGCGATACCAGTCGCTGCATCTGCAAACACTCGTCAGAACAACTTCTCAAGTGGATGCGCCACCTGCTGGAGAACCTTTATCCATCGGCTTTTAGATGTTATCCTTTCATGCTAAGCACATAGGCAGTGAAACATGTCTTAAGCAACCACCAGAAGCATCAGCAAACTGGTGTTTAAAAGGCAATGTTGAGAGCTAACTCCACATTCTAAATTTGATACTCACCCACTTGTTCCATCAATTCCCTTATTTATGGCATATTTTTATACTATCCCCTGCCTGAGAAAGTCTCCCAGTAGATGTTTGCTTTCATTAAAAAGTTAAAGATTTCTTACATTTTGAAAAGGACCAGGACTCAAACCTGTTCTCTCCAAGCTCTCATTGACTCCTCAGTACCAAGTCTGTTTCCTCAGTGGGAGATGGAATTGCTTTTTAACACTGGTCCACAAAGACTTTGTATGTTTCGTTTATCTGTCCAGGTCTCTGTTTACTCTGTGACATTCACCCTGTGCACAGCTGGTGTATCAGACTAATGCACTACTTAAGCCCTCAAAATAGGGTTTCAGTGGGACTGAATAGTACATACACTATGAGCTGCCCCTGCACACAGTGCTGAATATAATCCATTGTAAATGTTGAACAATAAGATATTTCCATGTTTTTGAATCTGAAGACATTTTTAAATAATAGATCTTACCTCGGACATCCTGGAAAGGGTTAATCAGCCCTCAGCAGTTGCTATGGTGGATAAGTCCTCAGCCCTACAGGGCAATGACCCTTCGTTAAGAGTTTGTTCTAGTGATGTAATTTAATATCCTTGCTAGTCATGAGCCTGATCTAAGCCTCTGAGCCAAACTCCCCTGAACTCAGGTAATCGTTGGAATCTGAATCCAGATCTGGCCCATATATGTATCTATATAACAAGCTGAACCAAATCCCCAGCTGAACCCAATACTCCTGAATATTGGGATCTGTATAATTGTGATCTAGATCTAATGATTGTAGCTTGAATCCATCTCTGATACATGCAAGGAGTTATAATGGGTAGTGTTTCCATGCAGCTTACTACTGGTGGTCCAAAAACCCAAACTGCTAAATCCAAATTTGAAAACATTTGCAGCTTGAATTTTAAAAAGGCTTGGATTGGAAGCAGCCCTAGCTTTGGTTTTGGATTTGCCAAACGAAAACTTGAATGAGAAGCCTTTGCAAACCAAATTGAAAACATGGTCTCCTTAGCCCATCTCTAGCCTTCAGGGGTCTCATCTCCAGTGCAGAAAAGTTTCCATCTTGGTCAAGCAGAGGAAAAACAGATCATGTTGCAATCTTCTGAGCAGCCGGGCCAAAGCTGTAGAGCTGCCAAGCACTCACACTTCCCATTTATGTCAATGTAAAATTCATGTGATTGATATTATCTGCGTTTGGCATAGACGAATACAGGAGAATTTGGCTTTGCAGATGGGCGCACGTGTCACAAAGCAGACTACTTTCCTAGGAACACTAGCTAAACATAATGATAAATGATGAAGACACTTAAGAGCCTGATGAGATATAAAAGTCACTAGGTCCTTGGAGTGCTGCCAGTGAAGAGGAAACTGATTTAATCTCTTTTAGAGAAACATTTGTTTCTCACAGCCTGAAAACTGATTTCTGGAAGGACTTTATATGAGTGTTTTGAACACCATAGATGATGCAGGGCCCACAAAACCCATCTGGCAACACTATTCTAATTACCATTTCATACTTGAAGGACCTGACTGAGACTATAGCTTTACAAGGACGTCAGGAAAATAGGTTTTATTGAAAGCAGTTAATTTTCTTCCCTCTCTCCCATCCCCAGACATCCGTCCAGCAGCCCAAGTCAGGCTTAGAGATCTTTGTGGTGTCCCCAAACGGCTGTTTGAAAGAGGGAAAGGAGTCATCCATTTTGTTCCCAGTTAAAATGCTGATCAATCTTGAGACCTAAGGAGGAAAGAGCTGAAAAAAGAGCTATGGAGAAAGAAGCAATGGGTTGACTTTATACGGGGTAGTTCGTTTTCCTTTTTCTTGCTGCAATGACAGATTTATGGCTGGGGTTTTTAAGGGAGTTTAAGGGAGTTTGGTACTTTAATTACCTAACTATTCTTGTTTTACACCCTTTTTACTGAACCATTTGGCAAATGTAATGGATGTTAAAAGCTCTATCTTTTAAGTAGATGTTTGCTGAAAGTAAATAAAGATACAGTTTTGTTCATATAGCTCTAAAGAAGCTGGAGTCTTCCACACACGTTTCATTTGGTGTGAGGTTTTTGAGTAACTTGGAACTTCGTAAGGAATTTTATCTAGCAACGTTAGAACAACATGCCCTGTACCGTGCAGCATCCCAGAGATGATAGCACTCGTGGGAAGGGTAATCACATTGCTTCTGAAGGACACTGATGCATTCCTTCATAGTGATAGAGAACCTCCCCTGATTAAGAGAGCAGGGCTGGCTCAAATCATGTGATCACAGCAGGCCCCATATATTTTGCGGCTGTGCTCTGTCTACACTATCTCCTGCAATCTACGGTACTTATATGGCCCCTATTGACATATCTTCAATGTATTCATCCCCACACCACCCCGTGAGGTAGGAAAGTGCTGTAATCCCCATTTGATAGATGGGGAACTGAGACAAAAAGAGATTAAAGCCTTGTCTACGTGTGAAAGTTAATCTGGAATAAGGTATGGAGTGAAGTTAAAGCTGATTAACTATGCCTGATTAACTCTATGTATGGATGCTCTTATTCTGAATTAACTTCCAAAGTGGATGAAGAGCATCCACACAAGGTGTTAATCGGGAATAGCTACCCCAGAATAACTTGCCCTGTAAACCAGGCCTACCTGACTTGACCCAAGTCACACAGGGAGTCTACAAAGCAGGGCATTGAACCTGGGTCTCCCAAGCCCCAGACAAGTGCTTATACCTCCTCTACTGACCCCACATACCCTCTCACTGACACCTTGAAATACTGATTTGGAACCTCACCCTTCCATGTGAAGTCCCATATAAATCCCTCACTCTTGAGCTGACAAACCCTCCTCTCCCTAATGTGCTATGTGGGTTAAGAAAGTTTTTCTGAGATTCCCCACCTGACTTTGCAGGGGGCTCCATAAAACCTAGGCCTTGCCCTGAATAAAGGACAGTTACCTGCTGAGGGTTTTTTAATTGATCACTAATATCACATAATATGTAGCTGAACCGCAAACAAAGTGCAGAAGCCCCACACCTGAACACCCTCAAACTTTGTGGAAGTGAAGACCTGACTGTAAGCCAAATTTTGTGGCTGGAACTATCCTACAGTAGGCTGAACTAAATGTCCCATTAACCTGAGGAAACTTTCAACCAACACAAAACTTTGCAGCTCACTTCCATCTCCATTGTACAGTTTTGACTGGTGCCCATCAGCACAGCATCTGAGCTCCTTCCAGGTTAATTAGATTGCCAGAGCCAAGGCCCTAGTGGATTTCAAGGAGTCTTCAGCTCTACTCAAGTGACTGTAAGACCACAATGTGGTTTTAAATAACCATGCACAATTGTGTCTGAAGATTAGCATCATGTTCAGGGTCATGATGAATTCAGTCCAGATTTAGGATGTCAAGAAAATATAAAATATACTGCTTGTATCCCTGTTCTAGAGAGCAGGGCATTTTCAAACATGTACCACTAAACGCCACCAAAGGCTGACGGAGATACATAGAGAATCGCAGAACAGTGGACACAAAGGGACAAGTTTAAATGATTCAGAGGCCTTGTACACACTCGGGAATAGCCTTGAGTCAGCAATCAGTGTAGTTGCACCAGTGCTGACTTCAACAGCAGACAAAGGCAAGCCAGGGTTTACACCGACTGAGTTAATCAAGGTTTACCCCCTCCTTGGTATAGTATTACACCCATTGTGCACTGGAGTAACTGACTACACAAGATGCAGGGCAGTGGTGAGTCTGGCCCTATGTGTCTAAGTGTTTAGTTAGACTCAGTGTTCCAAACTGAGAAGTGATGTGTAAATTACATATTGGTAAGTGGGAGAAAGTCCAGGAGATCCTAGAGAAAGTCAAAGAGTATCTGCCTGACTCCAAGTTGGTGTAATTGACATGATCAGGGAGCCAGAAGAAGTTAAAAATTACATTCAGCTTAGATTCACCACTGAATTTGGCCTGGAGTATCTAGCTCATATTTATCAGGAATCAAAGTGCAGAGAAATAGGTAAATATTTTTCTTCTCTGTGAGCTGATCTGTATCAAAAATGTGACTGACCGTAATGCTTTAGAAAGTGGATTGAATAGATAACTAGACTGCCCCTCATGTTGGTGCATCATTTTATCAGGTCATAGCTACATAAACATGATTCAGCTGCAGTGTTTACCCTGAATCTATATATAGCAAATGAGGAATAAAACAGGCAACAGTAATATATGTCAGTTGCCATTTTCAGAGTGACCACATGGTGTCCCCACAGTGCTGTACTGCATTACTTAAATCTACCAATGACAATGATTGTCATTGGTAACACATCTCAATACACACACATATAAACCTTTGCACAGCATTGATTTGACCCGTAGTTATGTTTAGAGCTACCAGGAAAATAGTCATGACCTCAGTCTGCAACCAAACCAAACAAAGGGTCAGGCATTGTAGTGAGAATACCGATGGTTAGAGTCGGAGCACTTGCACTTAGGGTAAAACGAAGCACAGGTGAAAATTCAGGCCTGGGGGTTGAAAGTATGGTATATATCACTATGAAATAAGACTGCTTTTCATGCCTGGCTCTCAAAGCACTTCACAAGGATGGTATGTATCATTATCTCCATTTTACAAATGGGGAAAACTGAGGCACAGAGCAATTTGCCAACGGTTGCCCAACAGGCCAGCAGCAGAGCTCAGACTAGAGTACTAGTCCAGTCTTTAGCATCAGTCCAGTGTTCTATCCACTGGCTCAGACTGCTCGTTTCAAAGTCAGGTGATGTTATGATTGTGTTTGCTGTGTCCTTGCACCTTTAAATGTAAACTCTACCTGCCTGGGACAGTGGTGTGAATCAATTCAATCGCTCTGTGTCCCACAGTCTTCTTTGTTCTTCCTTTCTTTGTGCCATTTTCTTAATCTCAGATGCCATCCAGACTGGCTCAAATGCCCTGGTTCCACGGGGGAGCTGCACCTCTGGCCCCTTTCCAGGTTTCTCTGAGTGCACCTCTACAGGTATCAGACCTGGTGCTCTTACCTTTCCTAGGGTGGAATCCCACAATTCTCTCACTCTTAGACCAGGCCCTGGCCTACAGCCCCCTGTGCACCAACCGTGATTGCTCAGCAGGCCTGACAGGGTTTGGCATCTGCACATCTTGGGAGTCGGAGACCAAAGCCCTGTCTAATCTTAACAGCAGGGACAAAGCAAAACATAAGAGAAAACAGAACAGGAGTACTTCTGGCACCTTAGAGACCAACAAATTTATTAGAGCATAAGCTTTCGTGGGCTACAGCCCACTTCATCGGATGCATAGAATGGAACATATAGTAAGAAGATATATATATACATACAGATAAATTGGAAGTTGCCATACAAACTGTGAGAGGCTAATTAGTTAAGATGAGCTAAAACAGACTCCAACGAGAAACTGCTGAGCTTGAATTAATATGCAAACTAGATACCATTAACTTGGGATTGAATAGAGACTAGGAGTGGCTGGGTCATTACACATATTGAATCTATTTCCCTAAATTAAGTATCCTCACACCTTCTTGTCAACTGTCTAAATGGGCCATCTTGATTATCACTACAAAAGTTTTTTTCTCCTGCTGATAATAGCTCATCTTAACTAATTAGCCTCTCACAGTTTGTATGGTAACTTCCAACTTCTCTGTATGTGTATATCTATATCTTCTTACTATATGTTCCATTCTATGCATCCAATGAAGTGGGCTGTAGCCCACGAAAGCTTATGCTCTAATAAATTTGTTAGTCTCTAAGGTGCCACAAGTACTCCTGGTCTTTTTGCGGATACAGACTAACACAGCTGCTACTCTGAAACCTGAAATAAGAGCAAATAGATTTTAAAGCAATAAAACAGCTACATGCATGTCTGTCTCACCACAGCTCAACATCCCTCTGGAAGCTTAGGGAGACTTGACTTCGTCAAACCCTACCCTACCGGGTGTCTGTGTCAGTCTGTTCCCCATGAACAGCGCCCTACGACTATGAGACCTGGGGACAGAGTGTACCTTTTTAACTGTATAATGGTCTTTGACTCTGTTGGCTCCATGCACTGGCATACCAACTCTTGTAACTTGGCTGGAGCTTGGAAGTAGCATCTTCCCAGCTAACAGCTCTGGCACTGTCTCTTAATGATCCTCCTCCCCTACACACATACACACACACACATGTACTGAAAGGTTGCTAAGCTGGAGTCATTGTGCTGCCTTTCTGCTATTTTCCTAGCAGCCCTGCTATTAAACTAAACCAACATCTACATATAATAAACATTCCAGTAACCCAGTATAGCCATACAGCGACTATCCCAGTCACCAGTTCACATGCAGTATCCGTAAATTATTACAGATCAGATCCCCGTCCTTCACCATGTGGAATGAAGCTTAGACCAGCAAGCACATTTTAACATCCTGTCCCGTAAGCCACAGCAAAGCCATCAGATGGTAATGGCCTTGGGTTATATGTGACTGGGGGCTAGTTTTGACCAGGTGAAATCGAGATAAAAGGTGTGTGCTCTCTCTCTTGAGCAGCCCCATGAGCAATCCAGTTTGCTGCTGAAGGGTAATAACCTGCACCAGCTGTCATTAGCAGGGCTTGAAGCCAACATCATAGAGCAGAACTCTATCACTAAATTGAGAAAGTAACACCATTAGCTGGTAGCAGTAGTAGGCTCTTATCCTCTGTGGAGACCAGCTACTAGAAGGGAATGCAACACATTTTTAAAGCATGCTGTACTACAACTCACCCATATAAGCTGTTTACATCTGCCTGTTGTTACTCAATTGCTGCCCCCCCGCTTCTTTAAAATGTCCTTATAAAATGCACCATTTCCCACCAAAACCCTTACAGCTTCCAGGTAGGAAGGTACTCCCCATCTGAGTTACCAAGAGATGGCATTCAGCATCTTAACCTGTAACCAACGAGGGTCCCAAACTACACCATTCAGATCTGTTTCCAAATGTCAGATACTTCCTAGTGGGGAGATGCTCAGATCTGGGGTATTGAATTCTCCATTATACTGATAGCAGCCAGCTGCAAAATTTTAATCTGGATTCTGATTCCACATTTGGGGGTGTTTGGAGCCAGGGTTTTGATGAAGTACAGCTAAATAAATAAAGTAAAAGCTATAAAGTGATTGGTTTTATATGGATTACAAATTTCTGTACAACTCCACAGGTTGCTGCCTGTCTGCCGAGTAGCTGGGAGAGAATTATTGCGTATCACTCTTCTTGAAGTCTCATAAACGCTGGGAACTTTGGAGAAGTCTCACTGCAGTATAGCAGTGAGTGGATGTAAAGGCATAGAGAGGCGGAGCCATGGACACAGTAGAATAGCGCAGCACTTCTTATTCCGCTTTCTTATTTTGGAGTTTTTCAGGATTAGATGATGAGTAGAATTCTTACCTGACCCTCAAAGGCTGATCCTCTACCCTGTGTTCTTCCTGATAGTGGCACTTTCCATTGCCTCCTTCGGAAAGTAGGAAGAGCTCAGATATGTGAATCAACCAGGAATGCCCACTTTGTGACATATTCCTATAGGGGTTCGGCATCAGTTATAATGACAAGTTCAAGGCAATATCCTGGCCCTTGCTAGGTCCACTTTATGCTGCTACAGCAGTAAAAGGGACTTAAAGTTGCCCTAACCAGGCTATGAGGATTCCTCTGGTGTGGGAGAACCTTTAGCCGGCACATAGCTCTATTTCACCTCTCCTTCCCCAGCACCAGCACAGGGCTGTATTGGAAGCATATTCCGTGCATACTGCACTCCTGCAATGCCCAGCCAGCATAGCAGCCTTCAGCAGGCTGTGACAAGCCAGCATGTTTGAAGCGAATCCCTGAGGCTGAACCATTCAGTGTAGGCCCAAATGACAGAAGTTGGCTGTCTAATGGCCAGCGGTCAGGACATTGGACATCTAAGCCCCAAACCTGCATGCTGTTCCACACAAACAGAGCCCCACCTGGGTCTGTGTAGGTACAGGGAGCCTCACAGAATTGGTTACCGGATAGAAGCCCTAACGCCTATCCTCCAGGGCTACTCCTATTGTGCCTGTCAGTGCTACACATCAGCAGGTCTACTGTAGTCCTGTTCAGAAAAGTGTGATTGGAATTTATTTTTTTAAGGGGGGCAGGGGTTGTTGGGTGTGGGGGTTTTTCCACTCTCCCACAATGAGAAAGTGACTAACAGGCTTTTGCTAAAGCTTACACACACACACACACACACACACACACTTGCAAATTAACCTTCAGGCAGAAACCAGGCATGGAAAACTTCATCTCCAAAGGTGAATGTTTTGGAAAGTTAGGAGTGTGTAAAAGCAAGGGGCTGTAATGGAAACTGTTCCTGCTGTATATGTGCGTACTTGTATTACCATACTGGATTCTTCCTCCAGCATTATAACACACGCTGCCCCAAAGTCAAACAAAGCCAAGAACAAACTGACCAAAATGCAATGTTGTTCCAAGAAACATAGTTGAGGTGAGGTTGTGTGGAATGGAGGCTGAGGTTAAGGAAACACAAAGACATAGGAATTTGCACAGTTTGGGGCATTTATGGTAAATCTCTCTCTCTTTGCATCTGGTACAAATTGGAGTTTGACATGCAGACATAGTGCACAAACTGTGCCAATACAGTGGTCGTGCTTAAAAATATTTCATTTGCCTTAGAAAAGTAAACATCATTTCTCCAGTACTTGTGTATCATCAAGGTAATGTAGGGAAGTCTAAGGAGTGCTGCAAATACTAAGTGCTTGTCTACACAGTGGGGTAGGGTGCTCTATGGGAGTGTGATTTCTAAAACACTAAGGTGTTGCACTTCAACTGGTCCATGTAGACCCTGCTGGTGAACTTTAACATAATGCTGTTTGAAATTGTACCATGTTAAAGTGTGCTGCTAGAGACTCCTTAGTGCACGCCAGCAGGGTCTACATGAACCAGTTAGTGTGCAATACATTAGTGCACTTTAGAAAACACATCCCCATAGAATGCATTACTCCACCATGTAGACAAGCTCTAAGAAAAGTTTCCCCATAGTGTAAGGCAAATCTGGAAAGAACAAGAATGGCTAATGTAGTTTGAATTGGGTGGGACATCCTTGAGGCAAGGCCCTCAATGCTACATACATGGGTGGCACTTCCAGTGGAAGTTATCAGATAGTGAGAAGCATTGGTCCAAATTCTGTTGTGTTCTATCTTTCTATCAATCTCTCTCTCTCTCTCTCTGTCAGCAATCCATTTGTTGGTCTTTGTTTTAAAATCAGACTCAATGCACTGTGTTAATGTTGCCCTTTCCCCTAAGATATCCCTCCACTGGGGTCAGCAAAAAAGCTGATCAGAAATCCAAGATCCCTTTTATGGCATTTAGGACACAACTGAGCTCAGTAGTTCTCCCCTTCTTCCAATGGACTGAGTGCTTATGGTCAGGGGCTGGTTATGCCCAGTTGAGTACCACATGAATTGCTTTATGATCAACAGCTGAAGAGATGCCCAGAGTTAGTGCTTATCTCTTTGGGCTTACACTTGGAGTAATGACATGCTGTAGTATGGAAGTGAAAATGGTGACCGCACTTGGTGCATGCCTCCCTAAAAATTTACATTGATGGGCAAAATGAGTAATGTCAGAAGGTGGCAAAACTGTGGGGCAAAAGGTCCTGACAGAAATCAGGAGACCTTGGGGAACTTTAGTCAAAATGCCCACCTTCTACCATTATATTCAGTGAGATGGAAGCCGTAGACTGTTATCAGGCAAGATGGCCACCATATCCCTACATCCCTGCATGTGGAAGTGAAGCTGCCTCTTGGAGAAGTGGCCATTTTCCATTGTTGCTTATGGAAATGAAGCCAGGATGCCATCAGTGAAGATGACCAGACCCTTTGTTCTATGGCTAGGAACCTGGACTGAAAACTGTAAAGGGACAGGAAAATCTAGGGAACAGGAGGGGGAATGAGGAAGTGCAGGGGAATAGGGCATGGCAAAGAGGAAATGTGATGATAAGAGACTGTGAGGGGAAATGAAGGAAAATATGAGAGCAGGATAATGTAGAGGTACTGGTCTTAGACAGGAGCAAGAAGGGCAAATGTGAACAGGTGAAAACTGGATGGTACAGGGAGAAAGGCAGAATGGAGTCGGGATTGAGGATGGAGGCATGATAGCGATAGGGAAAGGGACTGGAGAGGGATAGGTGGTGAAGTCTCTCACCCCAGGTATTATGAGAAGAGAATTGGAGTCCCCCTTTGACTAAGCCATGCTTCTGTGTATGTATTTCAGGCTGAATTTTGTACTTGTCATGATGACACACAAACAGAGTGGTAAGCTTAACCCTAAAGGATCAAAATCAGAAGGTAGATGAAAAACTGTTTTGTTTTAATTTAATGATTTTTAAGGCAATATCATTGTTTTAAGGGTCCAACTCATGATTATTGAATACTTGGAGTTGGCAAGAATTTGGTTCAGCTTGGTTCAACATTGAATTGTGTCTATCTGATCTACCATGGTGCCTCATGGGAACTGTAGGCTGGATGCCTCATGCGCTCATCGTCCTCTATAGACTGGGTTCCTTGCCCAGTTCTACACCTCCCATGATGCACCATGGTCATGCAACTGCCATGACATACCACAGTAGTTCAGCCACAGGGGAGACCGTGGTGCATAATGAGTGACTACAACTCCCATGAGGCATGGTGGCAGCTCAGGTAGACACAGATTATTGCCAAACTGTCGCAAAGCAAAATGTTTCAAATCAGTTCAACAAAGTGAAATGGTTTGATTCAGGATGACCTAATCCAACTGGAAAATTTCAGCCAAATCTAAGTTTTCCAGCAGAAAACCATCATTCTGTGGAAACTATATTTTCCTTCAAAAAAACGTTCAAATGGAAAATTCCCCATCAGCTCTATTACTTAGCAAATAATATAATTCCTTGTCGAACATACATACAGTGAGTCACATACACCCTCCCTAAGCTATGGGACAAAAATTCAGAGCCTCACAGTCTGCCACTCTTACTTTGACCATAGAGATATGAACCCACTTTTCATTACATATATTCACCATGCCTGAATGTGGCTTCTAGGACGATGCTGCTGCAATACACAGCATGAGCCTCTGCACTTCACAGCTAGGCCTTCCCAAATGAGGGGATTAAATCAGACTGCTTGTACCAGCTCCAGGAGAGGTATGATCCTTCCCCATTGAGCTCTTGGGCAAAGACGCCAGCAGGAGGAGCATATGTGGAAACATTTATGAAATTACCCACTGATTTCCATCTTGATGAAGAAATTTATCTGGAATTGTTCTCCTATTTTTTCCCCTTCACTCCTGTTGCATTTAGTGCATTAAGCCAAGACACCCTGAGAGACAATGAGCTAGCTTTTCCTCCCTACTGTGATCTGGGCATTAAAGGGCTAGGTCCTTATGGGTATGTCTACACAGCAGTTTGGAGCAAGCCTCCCAGCCTTGACTGACAGACTTGGGCTAGCACTCTAAAAAAAGCTGTGCAGACAGCTCTTTGAAGTTGTGTCTCGGGCTGGAGTTCCGGCTCTGAAGCCCACCCCCGCCCCAGGCTTCAGAGCCCCTGCACCAGCCAAAGCCACAACTTGAAAGCATTGTCTACGCAGCGATTTTTAGCGCTCTAGCGTGAGCCCCACTAGTCCAAATCTGTCAACCCAGGCTGGGGGGCTCACTCCAAAATGCTGTGTAGACATACCCTTGTAGTACACGGCACAGCCACTCCCCTGTCGCTTGCTCTGTGTGACCAGGCACTGCTGTCTATCCTCCCTCTTCTCCTTACAGTCAACCTGCCAGTAGAGACTGGACAGTTGCCAGAGGGTGAACTCTATTGACTACATTCAACACAGCAACTGGTGCCAGTGTGAAGTTCACACCTATTACTCTCATGCTTGGAGGTGAGAGGTTTGCCCCACTGCACTCAGCCCTTGCCCTTGCTGTTCTTATCAGCAATCTCTTTTGCAGTAGACTGGAGAGAATATGGTTTGGGATGAATTTGATGACATTTATAGTAGGATTGTCGATTAATCGCAGTTAACTAACGCGATTAACTCCAAAAAATTAATTGCGATCAATCACAGTTTTTTAATCACACGGTTAAACAATAGAATACCAGTTGAAATTCACTAAATATTTTGGATGTTCTTCTACATTTTCATATATATTGTGTTCTGTGTTGTAATTGAAATCAAAGTGTATATTATTTTTGATTACAAATATTTGCACTATAAAAATGATAAACAAAAGAAACAGTATTTTTCAATTCACCTCATACAAGTACTGTAGTGCACTCTCTTTGTCATGAAACTGCAACTTACAAATGTATAATTATGTACAAAAAAACCTGCATTCAAAAATAAAACAATGTAAAATTTTAGAGCCTACAAGTCCACTCAGGCCTACTTCTTGTTCAGCCAATTGTTCAGACAAACAAGTTTGTTTACATTGGCAGGAGATAATGCTGCCCACTTCTTGTTTACAATTTAATATTTGTAATCAAAAATAAATATAAAGTGAGCACTGTACACTTTGTATTCTGTGTTGCAACTGAAATCAGTATATTTGAAAATGTAGAAAACATCCAAACTATTTAAATAAATGGTATCCTATTATTGTTTAACAGTGCGATTAATCATGATTAATTTTTTTAATTGCTTGACAGCCCTAGTTTATAGTGAATGATTCCGATAAAAATATTTTGCTCATGTTAATTTCATGCTGCTGGAATCTGTATGAACTTGTTTTGCTAAATATTTCCTGTGGACTTGGAATTTCTTGTGGTCCATCCCCTCTACCCACCACACTGTCTCCCTCTGATGGCTTTGTTGGGGACAGCAGTTAGCTCTCTTCAGGTTGGAAGGAAGGCGCTCTAGTTAAATTCCTGTTTCAGGAGGAGAGTAGAATTGTACAGACAGAATTGTACAAGTCCCCAGCACATCAACCCTCTAAACTAAATGCTAGGGGATCCTTCAGTCCACCACATCCTCTGCACCAGTCCCCACCAATGTATAGAGACACTGAAACTCAGGGGAATCACCAAACCAACAAGACTATTGCTGAATGCTGGGGATAGAGTCATGGCTTCTCCATTATCTTGGTAATCCCTGACAGCCAAACTCTAAGACACTTAAAGCCCTTTTCCGCCTTTGAACCAGAGCAGATGGAGCAGACATTCACTTCATATTGTCTTCAACCCATGTTTCCCAATCTGTTCCCCAGTTCCACAAGACAGGCTCTGAGGAAAGCTGGAAGGTACCATTGCAAGCTAAATGCCCTTCCTCTGCAGCAGAATGGCAGCATTGTCTCTTAGTAGCCCAGGTGCTGGATCCACTCCACTCCTGGAATCATATTTCTGACACACACATCCTGGCACGTAAATAAATAAATCAATAAAATCCCAGAATCCACATTCCCAGCACCAGAAAAATCGCTGGATTTATGGAGAACCTGGCACCATATTCCCAGCACTTAGCTATGGCCTCACTGCTTTGGAGATTCCTCTAAGTTTGTTCTGCTGTTCACACCCAACCTACACACACACACACACACACACACACACACCTTATTGGTTCTCAGGGAATCTCCTGATTTCCTCTTCTTTTCTTTTCACAGTTCCCCTGGAAGCTCTTTCTATTCCCCCTCCCATCCCCCCACCACCTTTCCCCTGTGTGTCCTCTGACCAGGAGGCTCTGCACCTGACTCCTGCACCTCCACTGCTGAACTCTCAATCCTCTTCTGGTGGCAAGAGAGGTCAAAACTTCATCTCCCCCGCAAGTGCAGAGCTGGCCTCACTGCTGACTTCATAGTGCTGGGCCTTGTGCTGACAGAATGATAGCACAGTGCAGAGCTGAGATTCTCTCTGCTGTCTCTTTGCTTTCTCCAAGACTTAGGCAGTCGTTTTGTCCTTGCTTTTTGGATGGAAAGTGATATACCCACTGGTACCATGAAGCAGTGTCCCCGCCCACCCCGTTATCTTGGACAGTGGAGCAGAAAGTGGCTGTTTCCTCTGTCATACTAGTTTCATTGTCCATCTCTGAGTCTCTGCTGAGCTTTGTGTCTCCCATTTCCATCTTCCTCTCTAGGATTGCTGAGCCACTACAACTTTGTCGTCAGGAAGATCCTACCAGTCTGGCTAAGGAGCAGAATCCCAGAAGCCAACCCTACAGATTACCTCACACAGACAGAGGCGAAGAAGGGATGATTCAACTTTTCAACACACCGATACCACCAGATCACTGAACAAAGCCTGGGTTGACAAAATAGGGCAAATGCTATTCTTAGCCACCTCCATCCAAGCCTGTGGAATCCATGTAATTCTGTAAGGCACCCAGGGACAGTGATGAGCAGGACATAAATACCAGATTTAAAGTTGGAGAGACAGACAGGGCCCACCTGACTTCTGTGCTGCAACCCGAGTTGCCCTGTGGACGTGGACCAAACTTACCAATTTCCTAAGAGAAGGCAGCAAAAGATAAAACAGCAAATAGCTACCAGGGCTTTTAATGCTTTGACTGAACCCAGATGATAATTTCAAAGGTAATTTCCTGTGAAGCTGGCTTCAGTGAGGCTGCCTGGGTATAACGGATCAAAATTCGGCCCAATGTTGCTAATGACCAGCTGAGGGTATGTCTGTGCAGCCGTCAGAGGTGCCACTGCAGCATGTGTAGACATCCTGGAGCTAGCGAGCATGCGGACCAGTAGCAATGAAGCTGTGGTAGCACAGGCTGTACAAACTTGCCCAGGAGCCTGGGTACTTCCTCGAGCGGCTAGCCCACACTGATGGCCAGGCTGCCACAGCTTCACGGCTATTGGTAATCATGCTAGCTAAATAAAAGTTAGCGCAGGTGTATTTACAGGTGCTGCAGTCACATCTCCAACTGCATTGCAGACTTACCCTGAAGTTGTCTGCCCCCATTTTCACATACTAAACACCCAGCTGCTGCTAAACCCGAGGAAGTACCACCCCTCCTCTGATAGACAGTAAGGCTCATAGAGCATTAGATTCAGAAGGAACCAAGAACAGAAAGAGAGGGATGGAATGTATTGCTCTGGGCATATTTGAAGGCAAGGAGCATATTTTTAGTCTAATTTTATTATACAAATCTTACGAAAGGAAGCATGAGCCCTAACAGTACAATGACTGTGCTTTTAATACATCGGAAAATAAGAACATAGGTCCCAGTTTGGTCACAAATGTCTGAATCTAGGAAGCGCCTGTCCCAATGAAGTCATTGGGAGGACACACAGAAGACTGTACTGTGCAGAGTAAGAAGAGGTAAGCAGAAGTCGAAGCAATGCACTGTATGTGTGAATACAGAAGAGAACTGCTGTTTGTCTACATGGTTTGAGCATGCTAGCTTTTAACACAGCTCCTGCTGCTATGCAACATCAATGAGATGTTTGGCTATCCTCCGCCCACATCCCTTAAAGACCCTGCCATGAGGTGACTCACTCTCCAGCAGAGGAGAGGATGGACATGGTTTCCTGGGAGGTCACCTCTGTTGTCACAGTAATTCTAAAAATAAGTCTACTACACAGTAGTTTTAGTCCAGTAAGGGACAAGTTGTGGTTGGACCAGTGAGAGTGCTCCAGGAGAGACAAAGTGCAGGGACCTCACTCACACGTTAGGCCAGCCAGTCACTGTCCTTTCAAATCAAGGCACAGAGACTGCAATAGACTGCCACAGCTAGAAGTGCTAGCCCCTGCTAACAAGGGGAGGGGTGCAGGCAGAGCTATGTCCCTGACTCCCTCTGCATTATCTAGCAGAGGTGAGCCAGTATGTGAAGGTGGAGATAAAAAACACACTCTCCAGCCTCTAAAATGATAGTAGAACTGGCTGTTCCACTGAGCACTCCCCCATTCTCAGGCCAACTAGCCCATGCCACCATTCATTGTTGCCTGTCCTACCAGGGCTTCGCTTATATTTTCAAAGCACTAGGGTGAGTATGCCTATGTGAGGTGGGAATCACACCCCTAGCTCATAGTACAGATGTAGCCCAAGTATCTGTCTCACACACACACACACAAAAGCTACAATATGCAGGCTATAGCTTAAACCTATCATCTTATCCTAAAGCTTTACGGGTCATGGCCCACTTGTGGATTGCAATGCTTTTAAAGAAAGTCATTGAAATAACATTTCCCCACTCTGAGTAGATTTGGAAGATAGAAGTCAATGTCACTTAAGTTTTTCCTCTTCCTCCTCCCCCAGCAACCACAGATGCCTTAAAAGGAGATAGATATATTATCTTTCACTACATTTGCAGTTACTACCGCTTCTTACATTGGCTACAGAGATGTGTCAGTTGAGAGATTCCCATTTCCCTGCCCTCCTGGGCTAAGCAAGGTGCCCCCACTGAACTCAGCTGGCTCAGGAAGTAAGGGTTAAAGCTACGAGACCACCCAGCCAGACACATGGATGTTTAACAAGAGGAACCCATTGCGTTACATGTATTCTGTTGTGCCGCTCTTTTGGGAAGTCCAGAACTGCAAGCCACTGTATTACCTTTCTGCCTCAGCAAGAGGGGGCTTTGCTGGAGCTTAAGCTGCCTGTCAGCTCCCTGCCACCCCAGTCTGTCTGCCTTGCCAGCAAACTCCTCAAGACTCTGCCAGTCTAAACCTTGCCTTGCAGGTAATACTCAGTGAACCCCAGTGCCTGAGTTCACCAGAGATGTCTTTCTTCAGGGTCCAGGCTCTCTCACTGGACACTCACAGAAATTAAGTCTGCTGTCTCCAAAAAGACAGAATTCACCGAGGCTCACCGAGGACACATTCTTTACCTTAAAAAGAAAAGGAGGACTTGTGGCACCTTAGAGACTAACCAATTTATTTGAGCATGAGCTTTCGTGAGCTACAGCTCACTTCATCGGATGCATACTGTGGAAATTGCAGAAGACATTATATACACAGACACCATGAAACAATACCTCCTCCCACCCCACTCTCCTGCTGGTAATAGCTTATCTAAAGTGATCATCAAGTTGGGCCTCCTTAATGATCACTTTAGATAAGCTGTTACCAGCAGGAGAGTGGGGTGGGAGGAAGTTTTGTTTCATGGTCTCTGTGTGTATATAATGTCTTCTGCAGTTTCCACGATATGCTATGCATCCGATGAAGTGAGCTGTAGCTCACGAAAGCTCATGCTCAAATAAACTGGTTAGTCTCTAAGGTGCCACAAGTACTCCTTTTCTTTTTTCTCTTTACACAGAAAAGGGTTACAAACAAAACAAAACAAAACACAACACACTTTCCAGTGTCCAGGAGTTAACTTTAGGGAAAGATTGTAGCTTGTTAAACAGCTTTCCCAGTTACATCAAGCTACCAGCTTCTCCATCCATTCCAGCAGGAGGATCCAGTGTTCAGAGACGCAGAGAGTGCTGTCCCCTTTCTCCCTGACATGATGGATAACCAAGGGGTTCTCTTTCTTTCCTTTCATAGTCCAGAAAACTTTTCAAATGTATTCTTTGAAAAATAAACCCAGACAAAGTTCCTGTCCCCTGCTGCTGGTTCTTTGTGTTTCAAACGCCAATGCCTAATTCAGCCTCAGAGCAAGTTGCTTTTTCAGTTGTCTTAATCGCTTTGTTTACCATAGATACAAATGTACTTTCATTGTCCTTTGCCTGTAATCAAGCCAGGCAGACAGATAAATCCACATTCCTTTGTCTAGGGCAGGCTTGTTTATCCACTGCCTCCAAAACATATTTTAAGAACATATTTCCAGCACATGTAGCTCTTTACACAACCCATACATAAATCACACAATGATATTCATGGCCAGCATGTCATGAATGTTATTGTGTGATTTATGTATGGATTGCACACATTGCTGAGAAGGAGCTAGGAGCTGTGGTGGATCACAACCTCAGCATGAGTAAGACGGGGTCCCCCGGGGTACAACCTGGACTGTGGGACCGCCGAGCCCTCCAAACCCATTGGCTGTGATGCCGATATCAAGCTACAAGCCTCTGACAGACACTGCACGTGTACAACCATCCACAGGCCGGGACACACTCAACTGAGTTGTGTGAATGATCTCCCAGCCACTCATGAACCATCAATAGAGAGACTCCAGCCAATTCCCCTCAGCTCCCCAGCCTTGCACCCCAGAACTGTGCCATCTTGCACTGCTCAAGTTTCCCTTGGACAGCGCAAACTCATTAATAAGTTCACCACTCCCTCAGTGTAGAATGGACATACACTAGCCTTTGTAGTGGGAGCTTACATTTTCCAAGCACTTCAACCAAAACATACTGGTTTAGGTAAAATATAAAACAGGTTTATTAAATACAGAAAGATAGATTTTAAGTGATTATAAGTAGCAGGCATAGAGATCAAAGTTGGTTACCTCAGAAACAAAAATACATTTGCAGTCTAATTCTAATTTAAACAAATTAAGCAAGATTTGAATCAAGCAATGTCTCACCCTGACAGATGGTACAAGCAGGTTACAATTCCTCAGTATACAGACTGGACCACCTTTCAACCGGGGACCAAACTTCCCCAGTTTAAAGTCTTTGTCTTCCACACGTTCTTCCAGATGTTGAGATGGGGATGGGGGAAGAGGCCAAGTGATGATGTCACTTTCCCTCTTTTATACTTTCTTCTAGCTGCCAGAAAGATTCTTGCTGTGATGTGGGGTAGCCTGCCCCCATGGCGTACATGCCTTCTCCAAGAAGCCTCTGGGCTAGAGGATTCAGTGTTGATGAGACCATGAATGTCGAACAGGCTGGTGATGGCTACTTCTTTGTTGTAACTGAAAGGCTGATTGTGCATGTTCCTAACCTCACAATATATTTCAGTAACACACATAGCAATACTTCATAATTTCACATACAATGATAGTACATACAATTCAACAGGATATTAATATTCAGCAGATCAAGACTTTTAAAATGATATCTCACAAGGCATACTTTGTACAAAACATATCATAATTATATGACAGTGGTGAATATGGGGGTTCCAGGTTGCTACTTTGAGGTACAGAGTGTCACAATGTGTCAACAATGCGATGCTGTTGCAAAAAAGGCAAATGCAATTTTGGGTTGCATTAACAGAGGCATAGCATGCAAGTCATGTGAGGTGATAGTACAGCTCTACCCACCTGGAGTACTATGTCCAATTTTACTCACCACTGTATAGAAAGGACATAGAGAAACTAGAAAGGATCCAGAGGCGAGCACAAAGATGATCAAAAGGATGGAATGCAAGCCATACGAGAAAAGGATGAAGTAATTGGGTATGTTTAACTTGGAAAAGAGGAGATTAAGGGGGGAACATAAAAGTTGTCTTCAAATATTTGCCAGGCTGCCATAAAAAAGATGGAGAAAAATTGTTCTCTCTTGCAGGCAGGACAAGAGGCAATGGGTTCAAACTGCAGCATAGGAGATTTAGATTAAAGCTCAGGAAAAAATTCCTGACTGTAAGAACAGTAGGACAATGGAACAAACTACCTAATGGAAGCTACTTAACTGGAGGTTTTCAAAAGGAGGCTGGATAGTCATCTGTCTTGGATGGTTTGACACAACAAATCCTGCATCGTGACAGCAGGTTAGACTAGATGACCCTTGCCGTCCCTGCTAACCCTATGGTTCTATGTCCCCAGTTTTTATATGATACCTTACATATAAAATCTTTGGCTAAATATTCTGAGAACAGTATATAGAATGTGCCCTTTACCAATTAGCATAAAGAGGCTCGTAGGGTCATATATGAGTTCATGACTAATTAAATACTTTTTTCCCCTCACAAATGTTTTGACAAAAGGGAAAGACAGACAACAGTATGAATGGTCTGATCAAAGGAATCCTATCACATGCTTTTCTTCACTACAACTCTATGATTATAGGTATCGGCAGTCACTGGTGTTTTAACCACCATGTCATTTAGAACTAATATGATCAAGGTGAGACAAAATAGTAGTCAAAACACTGGTGTCTATGTACACGAATACTCCCGGGGGAGATTTTCAAAGGCACAACTGTTAGCTAGGTGCCTAAGCCCTATTGGCTTCCTTGGCAGTTAGGCAGCTAGACAGTTAACTTCCCTTTTGAGCCTTTGAAAATTCTTCCTTCCAGTATAGCTACCACTGGTAGGAAACTTTAGGAAATAAAGGCTAGCATAGACACCTCCTTGTATGCACCATATGTTAATACTAATGTCCAGGAGAATTTAATGAGGAATAGATGTCTGTAGCACATGTCACTTTGCTGTACTTATTTACATTTCAGATACATCTCCTAATGTGACAGCTACAGGAATCACAGTTTATCTGCTTGCTTCTCATTATTTTTATTAGATTTACCATGACTCTACAGATGGCATAATTTAAAATATATTTTCCAAAGCACTGAAACATCTGTGTCAGTTAATTTGCTGTGTTTCTAATCATCCCCTTTTTCTCAGTATCTACTAATGAGTAGAATTATGTGGTGTGATCTTTCGATGGGCTTCTTTTACACAAGTCATAAAAATCTTTTTAACTCAGGTCAATATATGGCTTAGAGTGACTATACTTAAAAATTATTTGTGTAGTTCTGCATTCTGATTAAGCAATTCCTTATACAATACTATAAACTCACTGTAATTTGATTATTTTTTTAATTGTAGGCATAGTATCAGGTTCACATTTCTGTAGTAAAACTGAAAGGTGTGGAGATGTAATTTGATTACAAGGGTAAATATTAGATCACATGATTAAAAAATTAATAGTTTCCCTGTTTCCAATTTATTGTGTTAAAATAAAATTAGAAAAGACTCAAGGCCTGAAATGTCTGATTATTCATCAGCTCTCCCTACCTCATAACTTCTTATAACTCCCAATAGAAAACTCTTTGATTGGCACTCCTCATGGTGGTGAGTATTTGGGTTTCCACCCACAACCTTTGTTCAGCCTTATTTTACCTATTCCCATTTTGGACTATGGAGAATTTATAAGGATTGCTTGCGAAAAGCAAATATTGAAGGTATGTCAACTGAGAGTTTATTGTTAACTGAGTTTGGACTCCACAGACAAGTAATGATTTGTACAAGAATATTATCCTAAAAAGATAAATAGACATTGAGAAATGAACATAACATTTGAGTTCCGTCAGCCAGAACATTGTAGGTCAATCACATCTAACACAGCATGATATGGCTAAAAGAGGCCCAAGTGAAATTTAAGTCTGTTCTATCCAGTGAAAAATTTAAAAAATGTTTTACTAAGGAAAAAAAATGGTAGCTTGGCTAAGCCCTGGTTTAGAACTCTTGGGGGTGAGGGGGTGGCCTTAAGCTACTTGGGTGTTTGGTAATGCCACACGGAGTCTTTTACCACTAGGACATCAGTCCAGGTCGTTACTGAAAGTCATTACCATCAAAATGAGTTGAGAGCTCTGCTTGATACCATTCAAAGGTGCCAAGAGTTTGAGGGTCTGCTACTGACATGCTGTGAGACTTTGGGCAAGCCCCTTAACTTCTCTTGGCCTCGCTTTACTCATTACTAATGTGGAAAAAATAATACTGTACCTACTTCACAGGGGTGATGTGAGGCCTAATTAATTAAAGTTTGTGAAGTTCTTTGGTATCCTTATACAAAAGGCACTAGAGTTGGAGAAGTTTTATTACTGCTACTAGACAGGTACACCCATCCCGCTCAAACAATCACCCCCACCAGAGGCACTTGTATTAGCAGTCTCAGCCAGGAGGCCAAGGATTGAATGGGCATAGAAAATGAGCTACTCTTGCACCCCAGGTCAGGGCTCAGACATAGTGGAGAGACAAGGTAGGTGAGGTAATATCTTTTATTGGACTAACTTCTTCTGGTGAGAGACACAAGCTTTTGTGATTGTACAGAGCTCTTCTTCAGGTGTGTGTAAGCTCAAAAGCTTGTCTCTCTCACCAACAGAAGTTGGTCCAATAAAAGATATTACCTTCCCCACTTTGTCACTCCAATGTCTTAGGACCATCTCAGCTACAACAACACTGTGTACATATTGAAGTGGCTTTTTCACTGACACATCCTGGCCAGCCTCTCTCAGGTCACTTAAAACCCCTGCACCATTTCTACCAGCTGCAGTGATCAGATTCCAGTCCATTTATTTTTTGTATCCAGACTCCTTGAGGATTGCTTGGTACTGCCAGAGTTTGCATGGTGTCTGTTTTTATTATTTCATCAAATGCCAACTAACTGGTTCCTCATTCTATTTGACCAGCTGTTTTAGATAAACTGGCATTAACATCTCCCTGGAGGAACACAATAACTAGAATTTGTTTGCTCTGCAGTAATTCTTGGAAGATGGTTACTATGCAAAATATCCACATTTTGTAAATGTGAGCACCACAATATCAATCTTCTGATATGGCAGTTTCCTGTAGTATCCTTAAAAATTAAGGATTTAATAAGGAATTAAGTTTAAGTATTGTTGGAGTCCATTGTACTAAATGCAAAGGTTATGTATTATTGAGAGCCCAGGGAAGTGCTATGAACTTCAAAGGACTATATTGAACAGTGGGCCAGCCAAGAATGGACTTTTGCATAAACAGTTTCCCTGGGCAATCTCTAGGGGGAGGTGTATGGAAATTCCCAACTTTGCTTATGCCAAAATCCAGCCTGTTGAAGCTGCACCATGAGGAAAGGACCATTATCTACACTTGACTTTTTCTGGAATCTGACGATCAAAGGCCGATATAAAGGAAAGGCTAACTCATTCCTGGATGTGTTCTAAGTTAAAACTGTTATGAACTTGTAATGTCAGAAAAACATTTTTGTAATCTTTGAAGGACTGACTTCTACCAGACCCCTTATTAGCATGGGTGTACGTTTTTATTGTTTTTAATATGTTTTCTTTGTAATTCTTTCACCTTAAGAATAAATGTGCTTGCTTAGAAAGAGCTATAACTTAGGGGCAATTTTGCTGTTTACTTTCTCTTCAGAGGCTATGAAGTGTAGAGGCTGGCCTGTTTAGGCAACCTGGCTTTCTCGGAATAACAGTGTAGGCAGGGAACTGTAAAAACTCTGGTTAGGAGGGAGAGAGGATCTGCAGAAAAGGACCTAGGGGTTACAGTGCACGAGAAGCTGGATATGAGTCAACAGTGTGCCCTTGTTGCCAAGAAGGCCAATGGCATTTTGGGATGTATATGTAGGGGCATTGCCAGCAGATCGAGGGACGTGATCGTTCCCCTCTATTCGACATTGGTGAGGCCTCATCTGGAGTACTGTGTCCAGTTTTGGGCCCCACACAACAAGAAGGATGCGGAAAAATTGTAAAGCGTCCAGCGGAGGGCAACAAAAATGATTAGGGGACTGGAACACATGACTTATGAGGAGAGGCTGAGGGAACTGGGATTGTTTAGTCTGCAGAAGAGAAGAATGAGGGGGGATTTGATAGCTGCTTTCAACTACCTGAAAGGGGGTTCCAAAGAGGATAGATCTAGACTGTTCTCAGTGGTAGCTGATGACAGAACAAGGAGTAATGGTCTCAAGTTGCAGTGGAGGAGGTTTAGGTTGGATATTAGGAAAAACTTTTTCACTAGGAGGGTGGTGAAACACTGGAATGCATTACCTAGGGAAGTGGTGGAATCTCCTTCCTTAGATATTTTTAAGGTCAGGCTTGACAAAGCCCTGGCTGGGATGATTTAGTTGGGGATTGGTCCTGCTTTGAGCAGGGGGTTGGACTAGATGACCTCCTGAGGTTCCTTTCCAACCCTGATATTCTATGATTCTATGATTCCACCCAGGACAGGTGACACCTGGGAGCCAAAAGCCTAGAAGTGGGTGCTCTTGGTGGAACGCGGAGGGAGAATACAGGTGCAGTTGCCCTGAACTTTGACACCTAACTATTAAGGCTGAAATAGATTCATAGATACTAAGGTCAGAAGGGACCATTATGATCATCTAGTCCGACCTCCTGCATAACGCAGGCCACAGAATCTCACCCACCCACTCCTGCGAAAAACCTCTCACCTATATCTGAGCTATTGAAGTCCTCAAATCGTGGTTTAAAGACTTCAAGGAGCAGAGAATCCTCCAGCAAGTGACCCGTGCCCCATGCTACAGAGGAAGGCGAAAAACCTCCAGGGCCTCTTCCAAAGCTGCCCTGGAGGAAAATTCCTTCCCGACCCCAAATATGGCAATCAGCTAAACCCTGAGCATATGGGCAAGATTCACCAGCCAGATACCCAGGAAAGAATTTTCTGTAGTAACTCAAATCCCACCCCATCTAACATCCCGTCACAGGCCATTGGGCCTATTTACCATGAATATTTAAAGATCAATTAATTACCAAAATCATGTTATCCCATCATACCATCTCCTCCATAAACTTATCAAGTTTAATCTTAAAGCCAGATAGGTCTTTTGCCTCCACTGCTTCCCTTGGAAGGCTATTCCAAAACTTCACTCCTCTGATGGTTAGAAACCTTCGTCTAATTTCAAGTCTAAACTTCCCGATGGCCAGTTTATATCCATTTGTTCTTGTGTCCACATTGGTACTGAGCTTAAATAATTCCTCTCCCTCTCCGGTATTTGTCCCTCTTATATATTTATAGAGAGCAATCATATCTCCCCTCCACCTTCTTTTAGTTAGGCTAAACAAGCCAAGCTCCTTGAGTCTCCTTTCATAAGACAGGTTTTCCATTCCTCGGATCATCCTAGTAGCCCTTCTCTGTACCTGTTCCAGTTTCAATTCATCCTTCTTAAACATGGGAGACCAGAACTGCACACAGTATTCCAGGTGAGGTCTCACCAGTTCCTTGTATAACGGTACTAAAACCTCCTTATCTCTACTGGAAATACCTCGCCTGATGCACCCCAAGACCGCATTAGCTTTTTTCACGGCCATATCACATTGGCGGCTCATAGTCATCCTATGATCAACCAATACTCCAAGGTCCTTCTCCTCCTCTGTTACTTCTAATTGATGCATCCCCAGCTTATAACTAAAATTCTTGTTATTAATTCCTAAATGCATAACCTTACACTTCTCACTATTAAATTTCATCCTATTACTATTACTCCAGTTTACAAGGTCATCCAAATCTTCCTGTATGATTTCCTGGTCCTTCTCTAAATTGGCAATACCTCCCAGCTTTGTATCATCCACAAACATTATTAGCACACTCCTACTTTTTGTGCCAAGGTCAGTAATAAAAAGATTAAATAAGATTGGTTGCAAAACTGATCCCTGAGGAACTCCACTGGTAACCTCCCTCCAGCCTGACAGTTCACCTTTCAGTAGGACCTGCTGTAGTCTCCCCTTTAACCAATTCCTTATCCACCTTTCAATTTTCCTATTGATCCCCATCTTATCCAATTTAACTAATAATTCCCCATGTGGCACGGTATCAAACGACTTACTGAAATCTAGGTAAATTAGATCCACTGCGTTTCCTTAGTCTAAAAAATCTGTTACTTTCTCAAAGAAGGAGATCAGGTTGGTTTGGCACGATTTACCTTTTGTAAAACCATGTTGTATTTTGTCCCATTTACCATTGACCTCAATGTCCTTAACTACTTTCTCCTTCAAAATTTTTTCCAAGACCTTGCATACTTCAGATGTCAAACTAACAGGCCTATAGTTACCCGGATCACTTTTTTTTCTTTCTTAAAAACAGAAACTATGTTAGCAATTCTCCAATCATATGGTACAACCCCTGAATTTACAGATTCATTAAAAATTCTTGCTAATGGACTTGCAATTTCATGTGCCAGTTCCTTTAATATTCTTGGATGAAGATTATCCGGGCCCCCCGATTTAGTCCCATTAAGCGGTTCGCGTTTCGCTTCTACCTCAGATATGGTAATATCTACCTCCACATCCTCATTCCCATTTGTCATGCTACCATTATCTCTAAGATCCTCTTTAGCCTTATTAAAGACTGAGGCAAAGTATTTGTTTAGATATTGGGCCATGCCTAGATTATCCTTGACCTCCACGCCATCCTCAGTGTTTAGCGGTCCCACTTCTTTTTTCTGTGTTTTCTTCTTATTTATATGGCTATAGAACTTTTTACTGTTGGTTTTAATTCCCTTTGCAAGGTCCAACTCTACTTGACTTTTAGCCTCTCTCACTTTATCCCTACATGTTCTGACCTCAATAAGGTAGCTTTCCTTGCTGATCCCTCCCATCTTCCACTCCTTGTATGCTTTCTGCTTTTTCTCTCTAAGATGCATGCTCATCCAGCTTGGTCTACAACTCCTGCCTATGAATTTTTTCCCCTTTCTTGGGATGCAGGTTTCTGATAGCTTCTGCAGCTTTGATTTAAAGTAATCCCAGGCCTCCTCTGCCTTTAGATCCATAAGTTCTTCAGTCCAATCCACTTCCCTAACTAATTTCCTTAATTTTTGAAAGTCAGCCCTTTTGAAATCAAAAACCCTAGCTGCAGGTTTATTTTTGTTAATCCTTCCCTTCAGTTTGAACTGAATTAGCTCATGATCACTTGAGCCAAGATTGTCCCCTACAACCATTTCTTCTATGAGGTCCTCACTACTCACCAAAACCAAATAGAAAATGGCATCCCCTCTAGTCGGTTCAGCAACTACTTGATGAAGGAATCCATCAGCTATCGCATCTAGGAAAATCTGAGCCCTATTATTATTACTAGCACTCGTTCTCCAGTCTATATCTGAGAAGTTAAAGTCTCCCATGATCACGCAGTTTCCATTAGTCTTTACTTCATTAAAAACATTAAAGAGGGCTCTATCCATATCCAAATTAGATCCCGGCGGTCTATATCACACCCCAAGCACTATCCCAGGGGAGGCTCTAGCAGTTTTCTTCCCGAATGTGACTTTTGCCCAGATGGACTCTGTCTTATTCATTCCATCGCTTCTTATTTCCTTACATTCTACCTCATCATTGATATACAATGCTACTCCACCACCTTTACCTTTATTTCTGTCTTTCCTAAACAGCACATACCCTTCAATACCTGTAGTCCAGTCATGACTACTATTCCACCATGTTTCTGTTATCCCTATAATATCTGGTTTCACTTCCTGCACCAATAGCTCTAGTTCCTCCATTTTGTTACCTAGGCTAGTTGCATTGGTGTACAAACATCTTAATTTTTGCTGTTTGGCCTCGCTCACATTCTGTACCCTCTTAGGTATGGTCATTCTACAGCCAGTATAACCTATTAGACTGATATCCACACTGCCCTTCCTCCTTATGTCCATTCTCCTACCCACGGCTATATCCTTTCTTACTTTGTTTTCTTCCCTAATCAGTGCTAAAATCCGGCGTGGAGATTACCTGGACATCTCCCAACCATCTCCCCCAGATTCCTAGTTTAAAGCTCTCAATCAGTTGTGCCAGCCTCCATCGTAGAAGTCTATTTCCTTTCCTACTCAGATGAAGTCCATCCCGAGAGATGAAGTCTTACCCGTTTCAGTCATGTATAATTTCCCCCCAGATTCAGCCTGAAACTTCTCATGCTCGGTCTTAGTCCTGAGTTGAATTTGTTTCCTTTTGAAACGGAAGAAAATGTGTTCAGATACCGTTAAACAATCAGAACTATTAAGAAAGTTACTCAGATGCTTCCTGAACTTGGATAACTCAAGAAACATTTTGTGTAAAGCTTCACACTAGGCTTGCACGTATGAGGCAAACATGGGTTTGTGTTTAGGGAGGAAATTTGACTATGAATGTTCAAACTGTTTCCCTTGTTGATTTAAAATACTCAAAGTGTGATGTTCCAAATGTCTCTAGCTGTGGTTGCAGTAACAGTCTCAGAGCTGCTGGTTATTGTGGTTGACTCTATAGTCAGATGAGGTGTAATCTGGAACCCATTTCATGGAATTATAATAGCATATATAGATATATATATGGTGAGAGAGCCTAAACATTTTCCTTACAATAGGCCCTTTAGCTTTGCAGCATGTCACCTACACAACAGCTTTATACAAATATTTTAAGCTAATAGCAAAACTCCAGACCTGAGTGACAGATTTGTAAATCTATTCTGGGCTTCATATATTACGAGTGTTGTCATAAGTTGCAATTGGAGAGGCAGCAACTGGATGCTTTGTAAAATACAGGCCAGATCCTCAGCTGGTGTAAATCATGGCACCATTGACTTAGAGTTTAAGGCCAGAAGGGGCCACCACATCATCTACTCCGATCTCCTGTATATCACAGGCCACTAACCCCACCTGGTACCACCACATCAATTCCAACAAGCAGAATTAGACCAAAGTGTTACAGCCCTCCCCTGTTTGTGCCACAGGCAGAAAACCAGAGGGACCAGCGTGCACCAATGCCTACGGCCCCTGGAATGTTAGGGAACGGAATAGTGAGAGACACCAAGAGGACTTCAGTGGTCCTATGCCAATTTACACTAGTTGAGGATCTAAGCCTAGGGCTTTACTAGTCTGAGTTGATATCATTTGGGGTTCCAAGCAAAGCAGGGCTGGGACTGGTCTGTTTGTGGATCTGTAAAGAAACAGCCTGAGGAGCATATGGAGCTGATTCTAGAACCTGATCCAAAGGCACAGAAGGAACATAAATGAGCCACCAGGGTGATATAAGCAGCTCTACACTCCCCCTATCAAGAGCATGGTGGGGTGAAACCAGAGCCAGGAGGGTGCATTTCAGGGGCAGGAGAAAAAGCAGCCATCGCACGTGGTGCTGTGGAGGTTCTGTACTGCTGTGCATCACATAGGCAGGCAGTCAGACAAACTTACATAAATTAGAGCAGCTCACATGGCTATTTTAACTTATGCTGGGGACAGTTTCAGCAATCCAGGATCTGAATGGCACAAAGGTGGGGTACACGTCCTCTCCCAAGAGACATGACACAGAATTGGCACTGTCTTCAGTGCACCAAACTGCTACTTGGTGGTCTTGAACAGAAGACAACTGACAGAACAAGCCATTTCTTTTAGCTTCTTAGCAGTAGGTAGCCCTGTATGACTCACTGTGGGAGTAACGGCTCGCAAATAAAATACAGCCTCTTGCCGTTATAGCACATGATCTTTGCTCTATTCCTGGAACTGTGGCTGATTTCCTGTGTGGTTTTGGGCAAGTCACCTAGGTCAAAATGTTCAAACCTAGAGCCAGGCTGCTGGGTGCTCAGCACTTTGAAAAACAAATTGAAATGTCTCACACTTGTCCTTGGCCCACAGGTGAATGAGAGTTTTGTTTTAGAAGGGACAGCAGGGTTTGGCACTTTGTAATTCTTCTTCCCCCCAGACATAAGCCCATGTTATATAGACCAAGAGCCTGCAATAGGTAATTTAAGCCCTTTATAAATATGAAATCACAAGACAGGAATTTGAAACCACTAATTTCAAATTTTATTTTCAGTCCCTATTTTAAATTACTTGTCAAAATAAACAAATACCTTCGAGGCTGAGACCTTATCTGGCAAATTTTTAGGCCTGAATGGATTTTTACAGCCAAGTTATAATTCCCTGAAGGGACCTATAACAGAAACAATAATACAGACTTATTTGTAGTGGCATGAATGACACCACAAAAATATTTTGAATGTGCATATACTGCATAATATTTAAATAGCAAATTCCTTTTTATTTTTACTGGCAGATTCCTAAAGTATAGATGGGTAATTGCGGCAGGGGAACTTTTATTATAGTACCCAGAGGATGGACAGATGGATGGATATTGGCTTCCATATTCTGTTTTCACAAACAGCTACGATACCATGAAGAGGGAATACGATGACTAAGCCAAAGCCCCGTTAAGATACACACAACAAACCTCACTCCTTAGGCGCTCCCAATCTGATGTGTTTCAGGCTTAGCTTTCCCAAGACACACATCCTGGAGAACAGTCATTCTTTGCAATATGCATTAGACCGAGGCGGGGGCCAAATGTTTTGGCCTGAGCGCGACATTGGGTTTCCAAAATTGTACTGAGGGCTGGTTAGGGGAGGCTGTGTCTCCGCAAACAGCCAGGCATGGCCCGGCCCTCACCTCCTATCCGACTCCCCTTGCTTCTCGCCCCCTGACGGCTCCCCCAGGACTCCTGCCCCATCCAACCCCCTCTGTCCTCTGATGGCCCCCCCGGGACTCCTACCCCATCCACCACCCCCTGCTCCCTGTCCCCTGACCATCCCCAGAACCTCTGCCCCTGACTGCCCCCTGCCGCCACATCCAACCTCCCCTCTCCTTCCTGACTCCCCCCCCCAGGACCCCTGCCCCCGTTCAACTCCCCTGTTTCCCACCCTCTGACCACCCCAACCCCTATCCACGCCCCCGACCCCTGACCACCACCCCAAACTCCCCTGCCCTCTATCCAACCCCCCCCTGCTCCCTGCCCCCTTACCACACCGCCCAGAGCACTGGGTCAGGCCGCAGCTCTGCAACTGCGCTGCCCGGCCGCCCAGAGCATTGCGCCGGTGGCGCAGCACGCTGAGGCTGTGGGGGAGAGGGATAGTGGGGGAGGGGCTGGGGGCGAGCCTCCCGGGCCAGGAGCTCAGGGGCCGGGCATGAGGGTCCCGCGGGCCGTAGTTTGCTCACCTCTGCATTAGACCAACTGAATAAGCAATTAAAGGCAGATATGGAAGCAGGCAAAGCATCTAAACATTTTCGCAAAATGAATTAAAAATCCAAAGGGATCTTTAAAGCAAATATTGGCTTTTCACAACAGCAAAATCAGTAAAGTGTTCCCACTCAGCCAGAAAAGTTACTGCAGTTGTGCAATCATGTTGGGACTATGACCTTAGGAAATATTCTCCAACAGAGTTACCATGAATTGAAAGGAATATGGAAATTCCCCAGTTTAAAAAAAAATCAAAAGAGGATGGTAACAAACAATAATGGACAAGGCCCCATTTCAAGCTTCTTCAACAGTATAAGTACTAACTCGAAGACTTCTAGGGAAAATGTACATATGCAATAAAAGTTAGACAACTTATTTTTTTAAGGGCCTAATCCACTGAAATCCATTGAAAGATGCCCATTGATCTTCAAAGGTTCAGTATTAGGCCCTACGCATGCTACTCCCTGGCTCCAGTGCCCACAATGTATTGCCCCAAGCTGAGCGCTCTCAGCCTCTGGGATCCACACAGCTATTTAAAGTGAGGGTCTGACCTGAAGAAGAGCTCTGTGTAGCTCAAAAGCTTGTCTCTCACCAACCGAGGTCCAGTAAGAGATATTACCCACCTTGTCTGCAGTATGATTTGGCAGCCAATGCAGTTCAGAGATAGTCTGACTAGAAAAATTTCCCATGTACTAGGGCAGATTCATTCTTTTAGATCCCACTAGTCAGGAAGAGGGCCAGTCTTGTAAAAGTCCATCTCTTGGGGTCAAGCTTGAGAAAATTGTACAGAAATAGTCAAGAATACGTGGGCTGCTGTAGAAATGTAAAGAATAGTAGCACTGTGTGTCTTGGAATTTGAGCACAAATCAAAATAAAACTGCTGTAAGATGAATGCCCCAGTCATTTCATCTGATACCTTCTTACATCCATTTACATTGCCTCTGAATTTGTTTTCTTTACTCTCTATTGTCTAGCAGGCAGGCAGTCTCTCACGCTACCCCTTATTACTCACACTGAATAAACAGCCCAGAATTGTGACTGTTTGTACCATTCGGGAATATTTGGGGGACTCAAATTTCAAGTTCTTTTGATTAGGAAAAGTATAAGAGCCTCAAAGGATGCCGTGCCTCCTTATATGAGACAGCAGGGGATAGAGAGCTCTTGTCTTAATATACCCATCCTCCAAGCATTATAAACAAAGTTATACTTCTGCAGATCACCCATCTGAAGACACTCAGTACTATTGTACTTGGCTTTTCCATGCCAGCTCAAACCCAGGCAATTTACCAGGATTGACCGATTTGACCTAATACCACCCAATATTTACATAAAAGCTTCAGAGCTTCAAAGTGCTATGAACCCATCAATTACTCCTCAGCATGTGAGACAGGCAAGTATTATTATCCCCACTTTACAAATGGGGAAACCAAGAACCCATTTAGTATATATTTATAGGATGCCCTAATTACACGTCAGGCTTGTTAGAATGTATTTTTTTGCCCAAGGACAGTTCTTAGATGTGACAATTTACAAGACCCTGAACTATAAATGCAGTATTGTGTATGGTCAGCTTGCTGGACGAACTCCCACATGAATGTCTTTCATGTGCTCGGTCACAAGCGTTGCTTGAAATATTTCCGCAAGTACGGAGCCAGATCTACATATTTCAAAGAGCTCTAAATAAAGCCTCATGATGCCCTACATATGGAGAAAGCTTTATCGAAACATGCTCCATTTTTAAAATACACAAAATGGCTTCCCCACCACCTTGTGGAGAGAATTTGCAAACACTGAGTGACCTTCCTGGGTGAAACTGTCTTTGCAATTTAAACTGAATGTCAACCGTGTCACTTACACAAAAGCATCACAAGGTATTTGCAGTGTAACCAAAAACTACAGGGACCTCAAAAATGACACAGAGAACCATTAAACAGAAAAGTAGATGCAAGACACTTCCCCTGTTTTCCCTCCCAGCCCTTGTCTGTCTTGTCTATTTAGACTATAAGCTCTTTGGGACAGTCACTGTCTCGTACAACGTCAATGCAGTGCCAGTGAGGCCCCAGTCTCCATCAGGGTCTCTAGATGCTACTGTGATACAAAGTAAAATAATATTAATGAATAGTTCCCATAGACTGTAACCACCCATGGGATGAATGTTATCTATTACTCTACAGCTGTAAAAGAAGCATGTGACGAAAAGGCTTGACACATTCTGGGCCAAATTTTGATAAATGGATCAAAAACTGATTAAAAGGCTGCTGGCCAAAGGAATTTGCTTTAAAGCACAAACAGTTGGGATGAGGGATGGACTACTCAGCCCTCACGGTCTTCAAACCCATGCATCTGTCTTGCTAGTCTCGTCCAAGTCAGGGTTTGACCCTTGTGGATTCGTGCTGGGTGAGCTCCCACGGGTCAGATTCTAAATACACCCAATTCCCTCCACCCCACATTCAGACTCTCCACTGCCTCACCTATCAGTGCGCCATTTCTGCCTTAGATGGGGGCAGACCCAAATACTCTTTCAGGATTTGGACCAAACTGTGGTATAAATTACAATGATCTGTTTTGCACTCACTGGCTGGGATTTTCCAAAGTGCTCAGAATTGCCATAACTCAGCACCCATTAGTTTTACCATTGACTTTAGTGAGAGAAGATTTAGGTCAATGCTGAGATCTCTTTGAAGATCTCACCCTACATTTTCTTTAAAATATTTGTCCATTCCTGTGTTATACAGTTGTGCCAATTGGGAAAGCAGAGAGAAGGTTGAGAGGCTAAATTTAAAAAGTATCCTCCAAATGTCAGACTTGGAAGATACTCAGTGACTTGTCATGAGTGAGTCGCAGAGCCTGGGTCAACTGATTCAGGCTCATGCTACAGAACTAAAAATAGCAGCATACATGTTCCCAGTTGGGCTGGAGCCTGGGCTCTGAAACCCAGCCAGGGAAAGGGGGTGTCTCTCCATCATATTCTATTTCCTGTCACCCCTTTAAATTTCATCACTCTTATTGTCATCTCTTCTTGTCCCACTTTACATTCACATCATCTTTTCCTCCATCATTTTCATTTCTCTCTCGCTCTTTGTCTTTTCAACTATTTCCACCAAGTTTCACCACCTTAGAAGCACTAAAACACTAAATATTTTCATGCCACACAGGGTCTGGTTTCATTTATGGCCAAACAATGAGTCGCCAAATGTTTTGTCTACAAATTTTGTGGGATGCTTGATTTCATTTCTACAGCACGTTGACAATGATGGATGAATGGAGAATGTTCCTACTATAAATTCTTCATCTCCGAAAAAAAGTACCTAGATCACTGTCTCTAACAAAAATAAATGGATCTGCGGCTATAATACAAATTCCCTGGAAAGTGCACTGTATGCTTGTTACAGTCCTGATCCAGAGCTTGTTGAAATCAATTGGGGTCTTTCCACTGCCTTCAGTGGGCTTTGGATCAAGCCACAATTGGTTATAAAATAATATTTTGTTTTCTCATACATGATCTGTCATGTGAACAGTTTTGTGGTTATTTAAGTTAACCTGTAGGAGGAAGATATTGGCCACCACAATTCATGCTTTAGCTGGGTGTATATCCTCAAAAGCTGTTGCCTGATAACAAAAAACTTTATCCTCCAAATATACCTTCTTTAATGTCCACTGTTTTTAAAGGAGTTCAGTTCTGTCAAATGTTTCCATAGCAATAAACTTTCACTCAGTAATACATTCTCCATGCTGGAGAGAGTTTTTTAGATCTACAATAGGCAAATGAAAAGATAGTTGGACCACCTAAACCCAAACTGCTGCTTAGCTTTTTCTGGATGTATCCGAAAGACATCGCATGGACTCCATCATATCATCACCTGCACCCCAAATATTTCTACATTTAACAGCTTACCAGTGAGATTTAAATTTAAATCAGTTTCTCTTCCAGGTGAAAGACTGATCCCAACCTATAATACTAAGCTGCCAAGCATGCAACCAGTAACACAGCTGGTTCACTTCCACACAGCATTTTCAGTTTTGTAACAGGAAAGCTGCTGCATTGTGTGCTGTATTTTTTCCTGTATTTTATGTGGCATTATTAAATAATGTAAGTGTGGGGGAAAGGAAGACGTGAGCTGCTAAGTCTGTATCAATCACTTTGTTACTGCGAGAATAGAACTGGTTGACACATTTTGAAGCATTTTAGTTAACACAGACCAAAATAAAAATTGATGTGCCCTTAAATCTTCAAGGCCAGATCCTCATTTGTTGTAAACTGATGTAGCTCCACTGAAGTCAGATGGAGCTATGCCATGACATTTTCTACCAGCTCAGGGCGTGGCCCCCAGTTCTACAGTCACTCCTGCCCCACTTCATTGAAGCAAGTGGCAAAACCATCAGGCTGGGATTTTCAAGGGACTTGTCACGGACTTCTGTACCAGATATGGGCTGGCTAGAGAGCTTTCGTATATATACCAGCTGTGTTCATCAGAAGATCATTTAATGCTCTGCCAGGTATGGCTGAAGTTAGCTTAAATGGGGTATTTATACACAGTGCCACCTAGTGGCAGAACAGTATAAAACAGGTTAGCATTCTATTACATCTCCCCCTTTAAATTTACATTCCTACCATTTACATCACAGGTTGGCAACCTTCAGCACACAGCCCATTAGGTTAATCCACTGGCAGGCCACGAGACATTTTGTTTACATTTTCTATCTGCAGGCACAGCCCCCCTCAGATCCCATTGGCCAGAAATGGGAGCTGAGGGCGGCCGTGCCTGCGGACGGTCAATGTAAACAAACTGTCTCACAGCCCGCCAGCGGATTACCCTGACGGGCCACAGGTTGCCCACCACTCCTGTAAGTTGTTTCTGTGTGAACTGGCCCAGGCAGTTAATACCTCCAGGGCTAGTCAGAACTGTGTCAGGTGACTTCAGCTCTGGGAGGGGCTGATGGGGATTACAAATCCCTTCCAAGATGACTTTGAGGTCAGCTCCTGAGTCAATTTTAAAGTCAATAGTCTTGCCATGAATATTCAATGTCATTCTCTAGGCGGGCTGTATGTCACCAGAAGTGATAGAACCCAGAAACAATGGCTGTTGATTGTCTGTAATATATGTCAACTTTATGATGGCTTTGGTGTGGCAAACAGCTGCAAAGAGTCCATATTTCATGCCGTTATTACACTTTGCTTTGGCTGGATATGCATTATGTCTTGGGAAAAGTTGTGAAAAGAGTCACTAAGGCTGGAATTTGTCCCTCAGCCTGAAAGTTCTCTCTCCTTGCCTCAGGGGTTTCATGATAGTGATTTTTAAACATTCAAGTTTCTGTTTACAGTTTCCAAGATAAACTTGAAAAACCTGAAACTGTCAAGTTGCATTAGGTTTTGTTGTTTCACCAGAGTGTTTTGCTTTTTAAATAGCTGTGTGTAGGGTTACGTCTCTTTTTAACGGAAGCTGCTGTGAAAGCTAATAATCTGTTAACCCAACAACCAGCCTGCGTCCAATGTTTTCATATTTTGCATTCCCCAAAATCAGAGAGTTTTCAGCCAATGTATGCAGAGTTTTTATAAAAGATTCAACATTTCCCCTGGTCCTTGAATTCTCTGGTGAAAACATGCTCTTGCATAAGCCACATTTCTCTGAGGTTTAAAAGATGCATCAAACATAGTCAAAATAATTTCATAGTCATCTTTGTGACTATCTTCAGTAAAGTCAAAAAAATTAAAGATATGCTCTACTTGCTGCCCCATAGCATAAATTTAAGAAGATATCTGTGTATCTTTGTGGAGCTTGGTAGCAAGGCAAAATCTTGCAAAATATTGTTTCCAGTCTATCCATTCTGAAGATTTGTCAAAGCTGAAATTCTCTCGGGCATTGAAGAGTGGCATGTTGATGAGATCCTGCAACCTGTGTTGCTTTGTTCTTTCTGTTTCTGTTCTTAGTTTACTTCTGACACTATGTCATGTACTTCTGTACCAGATATGGACTGGTTACAGAATTTGCTTATACACACCAGATGTGTTTATCATCAGATTTTTAATGTTCTGCAAGGTCTGGCTGAGCTTAATTTAAACAAGGTATTTTGCTCACAGCACCACCTACTGGTGGAACAATTTTACACAGTTTAGCATTCCATTACAGGACCTAAGGGAATTAGGTGCCCAACTCACATTGAAAGTCAGTGGTATCTGGGGTGCCTAATTTCCAGTGGCCCTACTGAAAAATGCCAGCCTGCATGTCATCGGTGGGAGCAGAAGCTGGCCCTTTGTACTGTATGTATTTTAATAACCATAGAACCTCCCAGCAGCTTCTCAGAGAAATTCTATACACTTTTCTACTGGTATTTTTGGGAGCCTGTGGATGATACGTGTGTGCAGCCTGCCTGCCTTCCTTACTACAATGGGCTTTTAAGCTAATTATGTAAAAAAATCAGTTTAAAAAGCAACAAAAGAGCTAGAAAAAAGTAAGTGTTTAAAATATAGCATCAGCCAGAGCATAATGCATGCATGCTCGAACACTTTTAATACCACAGTGCCTGCTTTGTAACAAGCTTGGATGAGAGGGGAAGAAATATGCATAGCAGTCACCAACATCTGGAATTATAACTTCAGCAGCTGAGCCCCTTTCCTCATCGCCACCTGCCCTTGAGCAGCTGAACTGGTTACATATAGAGGCATCGTACAGTTCTTGTGCTGAAGGCAGTGCAAAATGCCTACCGAACCCCCGAAGGCAGACAGAACTGTGGTGCTATTTTATAAATCAAGAACTCACTGTTTAGAACAGTCATTAATTATACACAGTAGACTGGGACTTACCTTTCTCAAGCATTACATTTCCATAAAAGTTAATACTGGAAAGGAAGTCCCAGTGATTGGATATAGCTACAGATATCAGGGCAGGTTGTCATGCCTGTGAAATATCCTAGCTGGGATGTTCATTTCAGATAAAAACGCTGGAGGAATATTTCACGTTCTGTTGGCAGATAATTTTACAATCAAAATGCTAGAGTAGCGCCATGGCTATTGAAGGAAATACAACATAATAAACCCAGTTTGAGATATATCAGCTGAGCTCCTGGGCTATGTATTGAATGATCTAGGATGTCCAACTCATCACGGTAAATGATACAAAAAGATATGTCAAGTAGGCATCTCTCACTCTCTGCTGGGACTGCCCTTATTGTCTCCATGCTGAAATAGCCTGCTGGGATTGACTGTTTGCTACCAGGTTGGTTTCCTGAATACTGCAGCTATCTCCTAGGCTGAACACTCAGCACTGACAACCTGACATGTAATGTACATCCTCTTCTTCCTCCAATATGGTGCAAGCTGACCCTGATTCATGAAAGAGCATAATCCACCTTCCCTTTCCTGGGGAATATCTGGGTATGACCTACTACTCTGTTTTCCTCACTAACTTTATGCAAAATGTAAAATGCTAGAAAAGACAGATATGCCATAAAACCTCTTGAAAACCTCTCTTTAAAAACAAGACTTGTGCTTTGGGGCTAATAGGTTTCCAAACAGAAGCCAAAGGTGCTGACAATTTCACCCAGCAGCAGCACTCCTAGCGAAAAACAATACAAATGCTGCCATGTTGTTTGCATTGTAGATGGCTTCAGAAGCAAATGCAGCTGTGATGACTTGGCACACTGCTGTTAACTCTTTTACCACCCAGCTCGTGGGCATTGGAGCTTCTACTTTACTAACTAGGTTAAAAGCACACTAAGTCTAAGAAGGAGTTAACAGTACACCTGTGTACATGCTCATAATGTGTATTTTTTCCTGAATACATTCTTAATCGGTTATCTCACTTTGAGCCCATAATGAAGTCATTATAATGTCACCAACGTGTTTTGCCAGAAAGCTGGCAGCTCTTAATCTGCTTCCTCTACAACATCTCACAAAGGAAGGGAGAAACTAAAACACTGATTTCAACTAACAATACATTTATTTGCAGTGGTGGGTCCCAGCACATGCGGAGAAGAAAATTCTTTTGTTTATTTCCCCCTCCTTGTTATGGATTTTATTTAGCAAGCAGGGCATAAAAGAACCATTATGCAATTCAGCAGCAAAAGCCAAGCCAGCTTTTACATTCTTTTCATTTTATCTGTACCTTCCTGTGAGCTTTCTTTCAGTTCAAGCACCCAAAGACTGGCAGATGAAGTGAAAGAGGTCAGAAGTCATCTCTGAAAAAGCAGTTACTAAAGATGAGTTGACTAACACATACTCATTCTCTGTAGGAATTCACTGCTGCAGTCAGCAGCTTGTTGGAGTGACATATAAATATATAGGTAATGGGGTTCTATGGGAAGCATGTTAGAAAACAATGGTTTTCATGCCTTGTGACCTTGGAGGTTTTTGCCTTCCTCTGCAGTATATGGGTCACTTGCCAGGATTATCTGGGTATGTCTCACTTAGTCATTTCTCCTCCATTACAGTGGCCTTGAGAACTGGTGCACCTCAGCCCTGCCTCTTCTCTCCCTGTGGCACACGATAGTCTAATCTCCCGTGGGCTGTAACTCTTTGGTCTAATTTTGGTGGTTGGGTTTAGCATGTGGGTGCTGGCTACACAAGAGGTCAGACTAGATGACCTGGCAGTCCCTTCTGGCCTTAAACTCTAAAAGAGGGCTCTTCTGTGGGAGTTATAGGTACATAACTGATGTATGTGAGGACAAATATAAATGGTGGATAAAATAATCGTGGCCCAATTTCAGTTCACCTATGGATACACACACACCCCTCCCCTACACCTGGAGGCCAGACATGCTACCAAATCCACAATTAAACAAACCCAATTTATTAACCCTTCATTTAAAACTAGCATCAGCAATATGACAGGACAAATGGAAGCCGAGTAAAAACCAGTTAAGTGCATAAACCTGGAAGCTGAATTTTAAGTCCAGCCAAATACTATGGCAATTCTGCTGATCCGGAGTCCATTGACATCAATGGAAAGACTCCTATTGCATACCTTCTAACTTTTCAAGTAGCTAAAGTGGGGTGCCCCTTCCCAGCCAGCTCCCCAAGGTGGGCATCACTGCAGATCCCTGTCCAGCACTTGGATGACACCAGCGAAGCTCCAACTGGTCTGTTTCAGGTACTGGTGCCAGAGTCAACTCCATTACAGCTCAGTGACCACGGTGATTCTTTTGTGCAGTTGTCGAGTTCCTTTTCGTTACTCCATGTTAGCATGGCCCTGTCTGGCTCCTTTGTGCTCATCTTCGTCTAGGAGGTACTGTTTCTGGACATTCTGAGATCTCTTCCTCCCCATGTCTATGGCTTTTGCAGTGGGTTTCTCCTCAAAGTTATTCCTCAGAAGAGCGTGTTAGTTCTTAAATATTGAAGGACTATGTTCTGCGCAGTCTATGGTGTGAAGTTAGACTCCGAAGTTATCCTGACAGTTGATTGTCTCTCGGCCCTACCGCAAACCAGTCTCCGATAAGTTCTGCACTCACCTCTCCATAGCCACAGTGCTGGAGTAGGTTAGACAGGGCTGTTCTGAAATCATTTGCTGACTCCCCCTTCTCTTGCTTACAGGAGTGAAATCATGCCCCCTGAACGAGTTCACTCAATGCTGGAGCACTTGCTTGTGGCCAGGCATTGTGTAGCAGCTTTGTCTCCATCTGGTGCCCCCTACTGGTCACTTCAGTGTTCCCTAGTCCTGTGACTCAGCCCTCAGGCCAGGCCATGATTTCGTCCACCCTTTCAGGCTAACAAAGTCCAGCAGGAAACAGTCTAATGTTCTCACAAAAGGGTCCCCGACCCCACCTCTGGGCCCTGCGGTCCTCACACCCTTCTCTCAGGGCTTTCCACAGTCTTTACCCCCTTCTCGGAGGCCACTTAAAGGTGCAGCAACTTGAGTGGCACCATGACCAGGTTGCAACACCATTCATTCAAGTTTTCACAGCCACCCCCCTGTCATGATGGAGGAGTGGCCGGGCCAAACATGAGCAGGGCCTGGTAATCGGTTAATCTAGCCCTGGCCTGCTCCACTCCTAGTGGCAGCTTTGTCTCCCTCATGGCCTCTTGCCAGACTTCATTTAGGAGAGGATCCCAGGGCCAACTCTCTCCCGGAGCTTTCTCCTCACAAACTCCTGAGTGTCAGGAAACCTGGGGTTAGTCACTTCAGTCAGGTTAATGACCCAGCTGGCCTGCAGTATAATTGCCTGATTAGCCAGCCTGCCCAATTGACTGAAAGGAGCCAACAATTCTGCATTTCAGCTTAGCAGCAGCAGGTCACTAGCTCTAGTCTTGTACAGATTCTTGTTCTTGTCCTATTCCAGTCCTGCTCCGTCACCTAGCTTCCCACTCTCGCTCTGATCATTGTTACCAACTTCTGACTCCAGCTCTGACCCTTGGCTTCATTCCTGGTTCCTGACTCCAGCTTGGGCCCATGACTCTGACTCCCAGCTCTAACAACTAGACCAAGCTCCAGCTCTAATCACTAAGTCATACCACCCACAGCCTAGTTCTGCTATCTAATCCTAGAGAATGACTTCAGAGTTTCTCCCTGCAGCCCCTTTCTGCTGTCAACTACCTGCCTTTATAATCACGCCCCAACTCCTCCCCAGCTGGGCTTCATCTCTAATTAAGCCTGGCTCACTCTCCCGGTGCAGCCAGATAACATATTTGTCCCTCAGGAAACATGCAGCCTTTCATGGCCTGTGTGGGGTTACACACCCCATCATGTGCCCACTCAAAAATGACATTGTGGTGGCATGAAATGATATAGTTGTCCATTTCTTCTTTAACTGTATTGAACTGTTTCATCTGGGTAGCTGTGAGGCTTCTGGAAAGGATAATATTCCCTGTTGTAGATCCCATTGTATTGAGCAGTAGTTCTCAGACTGTGGGCTGGGACCCTAAAGTGCATCATGACCCTGTTTTAATGGGGTCACCAGGGCTGGTTTAGACTTGCTGGGGCCTGGAGCTGAAGCCAAAGCCCAAGCCCCACCGCCCATAGCTGAAGCCAAAGGCCGACAGCTTCAGCTTTGGCCATGGGTGGTGGGGCTCAGGTTACAGGCCCCTCACCCAGGGCAGCGAGGCTGGGGCTTTGCGCCTTCCCCCCCCACACCCACACACACACACACACACACACCTGGGGTGGTGGGACTGGGGCAGGCTCAGGCTTCAATCTCGCCTCCTGGGGTCATGTAGTAATTTTTATTGTCAGAAGGGGGTTGCAATACAATGAAGTTTGAGAACCTCTGCTACAGAGCAAGGCATTTACGTGTTTCTCCTTGAATTGTTCATCTAAACAGGAAGCCTGATGGAACCTCTGGAATCTGCTTACTCTGAATAGCCATCCCTCAGGGTGCTGGAAACCAAATTCTGATAGGGGTGTTATTTAGAAAAAGACTGAGTCAGATGTAGCCGTCTCTGCTGTTTTACTGTACAACAGATTTCACCACCCTCCCTTTTTTTTTTTTTCTTTGTTGCCTTTGGGTGGAGTAACATGGTATATCCTTTAATGTAGTCCTAACCTTAGCGTCACTGTCCCTTACTTTCCTATCTTCACTCCCTGCTGCAAGGGCCTGGTCTACACTGGGGGGGGTGGGGGTGGGGGTGGGGGGGCGTGAATAACATAGCTGAAGTCGACGTACTTATATCTACTTACCGCGGTGTCTTCACTGCGGTAGGTCGACTGCTGACGCTCCCCCGCCGACTCCACCTACGCTTCTCGCTCCACGGGAGTACCAGAGTCGACGGGACAGCGCTTGGTGGTCGATTTATCGCGTCTTCACTAGACACGATAAATTGACACTGCCGCTAGATCAATCGCTCCAGAAGTAAGTGTAGACATGCCCCTAGACTCAACACAGCAGTTTTTTCTGGGCTATTTTTAGACCTCTTTTGCTGCTGGCTGTGTGCAGCTTTTAGGTTCTTCTGGCTGGGTTGGAGGGCTTGCTGCTTGTCTGTTTTCTTTTTCCTTTTTTTTTAATTATTAAAAATTTTTATTTTATTTTGCAGTGATGTTTCTGTGGTATGTTGGGACTTTATCTGATCCCATTCTAACACCATGTAGAGATTACAGATACCAATATTCATACCATGGTCAGGGTAAATGCAAGACTAACTTTATTTCCTGTTTACACAGACATTTGCCTGCTTGCTATATGCCCTTAGGGACATAGTGGCTCTAAACACTCCCAACTAACACCACACAATGTTCTACACTGGAACCCAGCTGCAACAGTGATTTAATGCATAGATGTTTTCGCAATACAGCAGTTGTCAATATTTACCACAAGTTACCAACCACACTGGGTTATCGGAAATGCCAGTCATTCTCCGTTTGAAGCACAAGGAAATACAAGGGCTTCTATGAGAAGCTGAACTTGCTAATTATGATTTGGTAAATTAAGCAGTGCATAGTTGCTCAGTGAAAATGCCTAGAAACAAAGATCCAAGAAAATTAGTTCATAAATAGAAAAAAAGCAGTTTGAATACATGGGAATTGGCTGTGGTTTAGCTACTGAATTGTATAACTCCTTGCATAAGGGAATTGTTATTCTTCTTTGGTCTATTGTTACTTGGGAGAGAAGAACTATTTCCTCTTTTATGAGCTACTGCAGAATAGCTAAGTGGTTAGGGTTCTGCCCCCAGGGATGTAGGAGATCCAGGTTCAAGTCCCTGTTCTGATCCAAAGACTACCGAAGCCTGATGGCATGCTTCCCAACAGCCCCCTTAAAACTTCCAAAACCCTCTCTCCCGGTTGAAGCAGAACATTTCCCATCTTAACCTTGCTACCTTAAACTTCAAGCCGATGCTCAGGGCAAAAGGCAGAGTAAGGATAGCTTTGCCAAGGCTTCACTTTCCTCCCATGCAGGTGAGGCCCCTCTCCACACATGTTCCCTTAGCTTGCAGTGGGAGTTGGAGGTGTGATCAGTAGCTTAGGCACAAGCAGCACTGGCCGCCTCACTACCCACTCAGGTTTGGCCCTGGCACCAAATATATTCATCCAGCAAGAGATACCACATGCAGGAAATGTCTAAAAAGAGGACATTATGCAGAAGACTGCTAGTCTAAACACAAGGTAGACTTCAAGATAGATCCTGGTGCTGTTGCAAGAGTGATTCCAGGATCACTTACAGGAGGATGAAAGCACCAACACTTCAAGAGCCCAAAAAGATATTGAAAGACCCAGGACAGTCCCCCATTAAATGTGAAAGGAAAAATTTTGGCCACTCTAAAGCCAGGAGAGAAGACATCATCTTAAGAGGTCTACACTGTAGATGTCCTACACACTGATCTATCTAGCACTTCTCTGCCTAGGTCTGGGCAGCACTACCTTGCCTCCCCTTGAACTCCCTAAATCTATCCCCTGTTCCTCAGTGCCCTGTTCTCCCTCATACTCCCTCTCTACCTTTCACAATTTATCTGCTGCTCCTGCCAGTCCTTGAGTACTGTCTAGCCCCCTGAACCACAGAGTGGCAGCCATTTTGCCTGTGGGCAAGGCTTCTGCCTCACTGAAAATATTGCATGGGAGATCGCAGGCAACTTTATCAAGAGTAGTCTCACTTCTACATGCAGATAGACTGTAGGGAAATGGCAGCCATCTTGCTGGCTTCAGCCCCATTGATAGGAACCATTTTGAATAAGGAAAAATTTATGAGTTAGCTCTTTTCATAATGTTTTCAAGAGACAGGAAAAAGAACAACCAAAATTGCTGGAGTTGCAATAAAATCATGAGAATTGGCAATATTGGGAGTAGGAAGATTGGAGAATGAAGATTAAAACCTATTGGGAACCCTGTTTTATCATTATTACTGAGAACTTTGGGAGGATGCCTGTGATCTGTATCTAAACCCCAAAGATTTAGAGCTTCCATGGGGCAGGGCTGAAGACATTCCTTCTATAGGGTCAAAATGGTGGCACATAAAGTGCCTTGTTAGGGATGAGGGAAGGAAGGGATTAGATGACAGAAAAATTAGGCCTTTCTTGAAGGTTTGAGGTTAAAAGCCTGATCCTCTTTCAGCACCGATGTGTTACTGCTATTTGTTTGGTCTGTAGCTGGTGTTGCTCCTATGCTTGGATTTCCCCCCTCTGTCTCACTGGAATCTTTCTCGCTACCCTTTTCTGCTCCTTTTTCATCTTTATGGTGACTGATTTTTAAGTAATACAAGAAAGAGGATTTGAAATATTTTAGCACACACACTCAGACACAAAACTAGGAGACTCAGATAATGAGCAATGATTGTCATATGCAGACTAGAGCTGGTCAGAAATTTTTTAACAAAATTTTTCCATGGAAAATTGCTATTTCATTGAAACTGAAATGTTTTGCAGAAGCAGGTGTATCAGTAAAAACTTTGTTGAGAAGTTTTCCCAAATAAATCCAGGAAGAAATTTCTAGTCAAAGTACATGTGCCATCGCAGAATAGCTACGTGGTTAGGGTATTGCCCCCACCCCGGGATATAGGAGATCCAGGTTCAAGTCCCTGGTCTGAATCAGGCAGATTCAATCCTTCCCCCTCTCTTCAGTACAGAAAGTTGATCTAGGATCTTCTATATCCTTACTCCCCACTAGGCTATTGTGCAGTGGATTGCTTTCTCTTGTTTTTTCATGGAAACTTTTAGAAAAGTCTCATTTTTGTTCCACATTGGAATGAAAATAAATTTAAAATTTTTTCACAAAACAGAATTGTTGTTTTCCAGCCACCCCTAATGTAACTTCCAGCCCCTTACTTCTGCCACTCCTAGAGATCACTAGGCTTTCTTTTGTGTCCCTACTGCCCACAGCCAGCTTCTTAGGAACATCTTTTGGAACACAGGAACACGTTTGACTGAGTGGCTCCTGGTTATATACTTTTTCTTCCTCCTAGCCAGAGGTGAGAAGTTCATTTTCCTTAACTTCAGGAACAGACCACAGTGAATATCCAACAACCAGCCTACAGCCAAAAATACCAGAAATGAAGCAAAGTGTATTAGAAAGTTGAGTTGAAAATCAAAGCAAAATAGGTGCAATGCTACACCCCGTTTAATGTATTTATTCTCACAACAACCCCTCCTGGGTAGGGAAGGATCATCATCCCCATTTTACCGATGGGAAATGGATGCACAGAGAGACTAAAACCCAGGTCCTCAAAGATATTTAGGAGCCTAACTCCCATTGATTTCCAGGGAATTAGGCATCTAAACACCTCCAAGGATCTGGGCTTAATTGACATGGCCAAGGTCATATAGGATGACAGTGGCAGAGTAGGGAATTGAACTTGGGTCTCCTGAGTTCCCTGTTAGCACTGGTGCATCTTTCTATTAATTATACTTTATTAGTAGTAGTATTGCTAATTATATTGCAACCCTTCTGCCAGGTGGAGTAAGCAGCAACAAGGGCCAGATTCAATGTCTAGGAGTTTCTCTTAACACAAAATAGAACCGGTTTGAGCCCCCACCCTGAACACCACCTGGAGCACCTGTAGGAGGCAATACTTCCCCTCTCGCAAACACTCAGGCTGTGTACAACAAAATAAAACTTTTATTACAAGGGAAAAAGGGGAGCCAACATTCATTTGGGAAAACACCACAACCATCATCCAAAAGCATGTGACCATAAACTAACACCCACTCCACAATGCATTGGGCAGTGTCCTTTGCCTCAGTTTCTCACCTTGCGGTGTGAAAGTCTGACAAACGAATGTCCCTTAATACACCACTTCCGTCTCACCTTTGTTGCGCCCCCCGCCCCCTTGTAGTTGGTGGTCCTTAGTTAGCAAAAGCTCAGAGTTCAGAGGTGCATTCACAGGGTTTTGAACAATGCCTGCTGATGACGATGACTCTGCAACTGGCTCAAAGCTGCCGCTGTCTCTCTCCTGCCACTGACTACTGCCTCTCTACCACCTGTATCTGTGACGTCCTGTTCTGAGGTCCAATCACTTAACCCAGCTCCTAGTGATCTCAGCAGGGTAGCGAGGAACCTCAGTGCCTGTGCAGTTGCTGTGTTGTCTTTCACTGCAACACTTTCCCCCTACACGGTCTAAGGTTTAGCCCCCAGACCTGCTAAGCAGTGATGTCAGCTTCAGGAATCGCCAGCCAGAAACCAGGTCTCTCAGCTGAGTCTAATCAGCTGTGTTTTTAAACAGTGTCTAAGGCTCTTTAGGCAGCAGCTACACCAGTACGGGGGGGGGGGGGGAACCCCTATGTTTCCCTGGGACTTTGGAATCCATACCCACTACTTAGCAAGTGATCTGCAGTTTAGGGTGACACCCTCAATCAGGGCACACTAAGTCCAGTTCTGCTGCCCTTTTCTCATACAATAAGGATAACAACATTTCATTACCTCTGCATTTCAATACTAGAGTGATTTGCAACCCCTTTGATCATTTTGGCAAAGCAGCTCCATCTGCCGTGCACTTAGAGGGAGCAGGCATGTCTAGGCAAACACAATCTGCTCCTGAGCGCCTTTTCCCTAGATGGCAGGGGAGAGCTCGTTCAGACCTTGCTTACATATTGCTAAGAAATTAGCAGCAATTTCTCATTTTGCTTTTTCTAAAGAATAGAGTGGATGATTATTTACTAGAAGTATTCTTTAAGAAAAAGGAAGTATCACTTTTGTTATAAAATAATTTGACTCTTTTCTTTCACCCTTCTGTAATGGCCCAAGTGCAACATTAGCTTAGTGACCTTTGTAATACTGGTGTTTTCCAGGCTTCCAGCCAGGCAAATGTGTGAGCATATTAATGGGCCAAAGGAACGTACAGCAAAGGACAATGTAACCCCTGAGGTTGTGTATCTCCAAAAGGTTAAACTTCAATGTTCCCATGCAGTGGACTATCAGACAGAATGGGTAAAGTGTGTTTGGTTTAGAAATCCCTTGGCCAAGGCTAGACATTACTGGTTTCAATTATTACCTGTCCGTAAGGGGATAAATTCTGAATGAGACTACTCCCAAGGGTGGAGCTTTAGGGAGGGTGGGTGCCATCCAGCAAGGTACTTAGCTGCCTAAGTCCTGTTTTTAGGCACCACTGTGAGCCTCAAAACTCCCGCTCGGCTGCTATCTGGTGCTGTAGGTGCCTAAGCTCACTAGGCACCGAAGTTTTTTGCCTCCAGGCAAGCACACTGGAGCCTCACTCTAGACAGCTGGACACCTATCTGCCACCTCAGTGTGTGCACTGCTGCCTCACAATAGATGCCCAGATGCCGGCCTACTGCCTAGGCCACAGAGTGATTCACAAACTGGGAGAGTGGTGTTTGGCCACCTAAGTAGCCTGTGGGGCCCCCTCCAGTGTTCAGAGGCAACCTACAAGATTAGGCCCCTCAGGTGAGTTCACACAAAGCAGCCGGGGGGGAAGAGGACTTCCCTTATAACCTTGTGGGTAGGATACTCACGTAGGATGTGGGTGACCCCCAGTACAAGTCCCCCCTCACCTGAGGGGGAGATGGGATGTGAATCAAGGTCTGCCACCTGTTAGGGGAATACCCTGTTTTCTAGGCTAAACGTTATAAGGGAGGTTACCTTCCTCCTCCCCACCCCCCAGCCATTTTGGTTTGCGCCCCACATGCAACTTAGGCATCATCCATCTCCGCTAGCAATCCATGAACCTGGGGAAGACAGGTATTCAACCATCTATCTCTGTGAGAGGGACGGGGCTTAGCAAACACCCCTTTCATTGGCTTCTCCCATTGGCTCATTCAGGCAGCATCCCTCCTAGCATGCTGGCTTTGCGGATTGCAGTCTAAGTTGCATATCTTTCCCCATTCCTTGGATAAGGAGCCTTGGCACCTTACCTAGGCTTTCTAGATAGCAACATTGTTCCTCTGATTTTCTAGGTGCCTAAAAGTTAGGCACTGTAACTCTCAGTGTTGTAATGCCTTTGTCCCTTGTGGATTGCACCTGGCACCCAAGGCAGCTGGCCTGTCGGGTCCAATTCCCTAGAAGTGGTACCAGACAGAGAGTCTGTGCCTGGGAAGCGTATGCAAGAGGCCACAGCCAGAGACTGTGATTGAAGCTTACCCATAGCCAGCATGTGGATCCAAGCACAGCTGCTTGGTGAGCATCCACAAGGGAGAGCTCAGCCAGGATTATGACACAAGGTCATTTTAATATTGCTGACCCTCACATGTAAAAAACCTGTGCTGGCATCTCCTTTGCTGGAAGAATAGCCTAGAAGTATTTATAATAAAACAGGACTAATTGAACAGAACCATTAAATGTGGCATTTTTTACTTGATTTCTATTTCTTGCATTGTACTCTTTGTAAAAACACCAGAATTCTAGCAATTTATTATGAATTTGCATCCACTCAAAACCTGTTATCTTAATGTGAATGCTCTTATTGGCAGAACATTTGTTTACAGTTTCTCTTTTAATTGCTGTTCATTGTTTGGCAGTACTGTAGGGCACCAATAATAAATGTATTTGTGCTAAGCAGATGCCTCATGCATGTATACATTAATAAAAAGCCAGCTGAACTGTGGACATGAACCAAAAACTGGCTGATCCGCAGCAGATTAGCTGCCATTGGCTATGGCAATGGATTATCTTCATGCCAGCAATACTTACAGTTGTTCTTTTGATATCACACCCAGTTTCAAAGTCTGGTGGAGATCTGCTTGTGTTGAAGAGCCAAGTCCCCATCACTACAAAAGGTTAAGAAGCAAAGCAAGAGCAGGCCCCGAGCTCCCTTTCGTATACATTTGCTTCTGCAGCCTACTCCTTGTTATGCCTTTCTTGTTGAAAGAACAAGACGAGGTCATAGAGAGTAATGAAGGCAACAAGATGTACACAAAGGTAATCTAGAGCAAGCTCAAATGAACCAATTGCGTGTATTTCCTTCAGACACTCATGCCTCTAGAATTAGCCCCTTCAAGCCTGGGGAAGATTACATCCGCCTTGCCTGTGCTGTGGCCATTCTATAGCTATCTGGAATATTTCATTTGCTAAGGCTATTGCTGCAGGACATTTCATGAGCCTTAAAAGAGTTAAACACATCAAAAATAATGCAACAGCCACATTTCTAGTCCCCCCGGAACAAAGCCGTCTGACTTTCCGTTAGAATTCTTTTCTTTGTATTGATTAATATTTCATCCTGCAACACATCCATTTGATTCAGGGGAGAAAGTTTGGTGAATAAAATGATTTTTAATTTACTGTCACAGGAGGAAAGCTGGGTTCGGCATAGATTTCGGAAAGGGCTGTTTGGTTCAAGCAGCGAGAAGAGGTGAATGTATCCACGGCTGAATCAACTGCAGAGTGGGGATTGTGAAAACTGCACACAATGAGGCAATTCTTTAACCAGCAGGACCACGCACATGCCTGGACTTTAGCCTCCCTGGCAACAGGTGAGCGGTCTGTTTGAGAAGGTCAGTGTCACTTTCTGAGTTGCTCATGGATTTTAATTCCAGAAGGGATCTTTATGATCATTTATGGCTTGTCTTCACAGTGTGGTAATGCACACTACAGGAGTGTGAGTTCTAAAGCACACAGAAATGTTACGCATTAACTGGTCCATGTAGACCCTGCTGGTGCACACCGTAAGTTCCCAGCACTACATTAAAAAGCAGTAGGGAACATTTAATGTACACCAGAAGGTACATAGTCCATTCATCATAAAGTCATAGAATTGTAGGGCTGGAAGGGACCTTGATAGATCATCTAGTCCAGCCCACTGTGCTGAGGCAGGACCAAGTAAACCTAGACCATCCTGGACAGATGTTTCTTCAACCTGTTCTTTAAAACCTCCAGTGAGGGGGACTGCACAACCTCCCTTGAAAGCCTATTCCAGAGTTTAACTGCCCTTATAGCTAGAAAGCTTTTCCTAATATCTAACCTAAATTACACACCTCAGCCTTCTTGATGTCATCTGTTATTACCTCTCCTTCCCCGCTAAATAGAGGATTTACACTTTCCTTGGTCTTTCTCTTGCTCCTAATCTAAAGAACCTGTTCTTATTGTCTTTTATGTCCCTTGCTAGCTGTTACTCATTTTGTGCTTTAACCTTTCTGATTTTGTCATTACACACTGATTTTTGCCCCTGAGCTATTCTTTTATACTCCTCCTTAATGCACAGCACATTAGTCTGCTTTTGAAATCACCTCCTCATAGTGCTCATTATCCCATCTTGTAGAAGAGACCCTAGTCTGCATAACACAGGCCGTAGAATTTCACCCAGTGAATTCTAGAATTCTTAGGACTGCTTAAGGCCAACACCTTTGCATTGGACCTTCATTTCTCCTGGCTGGCTAGGCCAGTGAGATCACTGGTGGTTGAGACTGTCAGTCTCACTCACAATGGGGGAGCAGCCCTGGAAACTCTCAAAGAGAGAAGGCAGGCCATAAGAAATGCGGGCTTGTTAGTTTTCTTATAGTTCTCTTTTGCTTTCTCTGCAAATAAAGTTTTCCAGCCGCATGGAACAATATCATACTAGGTCATTTTGTGTTGTGTTTTCTCTATATTCCTGGTCTCCTATACTGTGTGATGTTAGCCTTGTCAACAGAGTGGATAAATGCTCAGAATAAAATCTTAGTCTGCACCATATTTAAGGCTCCAATCCAGCAAAGCACTCTCTCTTATGAGTAACGTTAATCACATAACTTTGAAGTACATAAGTAGCCCCATTCTCCTAAGAATGTACACTTTCAGATCATCACTCAGAGGCACATTATCCACGAGAGAGACAGTTCTTTACAGTTTCTACTGTTCTGATCCTATTACTTGAGCAGGCAAGGTAGCATTTCAACCCCTGACTCTAAAATATAGGGAAACTATTGTCTCATTCCAGAGAGACCATACCACATGGGTACAAACTTGAATAGCCTATAGAGCTTCAGGCCGTGTCATATGGGCAAGCAATGAATGGACATGGTATCAAAGCATCTGAGAGAGACATCTGGAACAACAACACTTTTTCTGTGTGCTGATGTTTTTGATGCGAGAGGTGTATTTGGAGGGAGATAGATGGATTCACTGGAGAGGATGGAGGTGAGAGAGATGGGGCACGGAATGAGCACTTCATAACACTTACACATTCTGCTTTACCAAAAGGCATCAGTAAGATTTCAGAACAAATTAATCTCTGGTGGAGTTGGACACAATGCCATGGACCTCAGTGGCTGGGAAATTTGGCTGTTCGTGTCAGAGAGAGAAAAAAAGAGGTGGAAACCCCAAACAGCTCTGAGTCCTTTTTCTCCTATGTAGGAAGCATGTAAGGAGCTGAAAGACAGCCTCTGAACAGTACTTTCAACTTCTACATGCCTCTTACATCCCTCAAAAGTACCTAGACACAACTGAAGGGAAAAGGGAGGGGTGCTACAGAGAACACCCCAATAGCTCTACTAAACTTTATGCCTCCACTTCTACGAAGCAGCTCTGTAAAAGCGTGTGAGCAAGCGCATGGGGGGAGCTCCAACATACAACTTCTTAGTTTGGCAATATTTTTTCCTTTCTTCAAAAAGTTTCAGAGAGATGGAAAGGGGACGTGGATGGAATGGTACATGGGATCCTGCCCTTGTGCAGCACAGGCTTATAGTCCTTTCACTCTTCCCTATGTTTGGAGGAGATAGTTACCTTTCCTGAATGGACAGGCCTGAGCCTCACATTCATTTGTATCAATAAATGAGGCTAGGCATGTTTTTAGTTGACCAGACAAAGTAGTTTTTTTAAATTAAAATTTGTATAAACATAAAAATCCCACAGGGCTGGCTGTTTAGAAGAGTGTGAGGAGCATGCCCTTTAAGCCAATTGACTACAGACCAAGAAGCATCTGCAGGCAGTTCCTGGCAGGGCTGGGCAACAAAATATAAAATGTCAGACACCTGGCTGCCACAACATGGTGAACTGTACGGCATCTCTGGAAACTGCCAAATTTCACAGTTCCAAAGTTCACAGGCTGAGATGAATGGGCAGGTCACACCTCTCAGAGCTATTGGTTCAGGCTCTCTGAAGACGCAGGCTGATGATACTGCATTGGTTTACATATGTTGCATGTTTTTGAGATTATCTCTGCAACCATAAAGGCTAAAGTCTTAATTTTTTAAAATGAAAGTCAGATTCTAGAGCATAATGCTGCACAGGGGGTGGATTCTGCAGCATATTCCTTAGCTGTGAAATCATGGAATATACATGGCCTTGAACATAGTACACCCAAATGTGAATACAAATAAAATCATGTAAATTCTGTTCTAGATACAGCCTTCCAGTCACAACCCATGGGACTTAGTCGGAGTATCTCCAAATGGCTGTTCAGTGCCAGTCTCTTCTGGTTTCTTCCAATGACTTTGGATCAAACACCCTCCATAACACTCAAAGAAAACCAATTCGGAATCATTATGAAAGCATGAAAAACCCTATCAAGGCTTACGTTCAGCTTACACCTTTCTCTTCAAAAGCATCTGAGAGACAGTGCCAAGAATAAAGTATCTATTGAGCACCATAGGCCTCAGGCAGCACATGAAATCGCCATGATGCTCCACTCCCTTCTCTGCTTCCCTGTCCAATGCTGACAAAAACCATTATTTATAATTTGCAATGGGATCCATGTTGTGCTTGGTGTTTTCCAGACATACAAAGAGAGAGCCCGTGTCCCAAGCAATGCTCAATCTAAGGATGGACAGAGAGAAAAATAGCTAATCAGAGACCAGGAAAGGGTGGGGAGGAAACAACTGTGATTTTCTCTTCTGTTCAAATCTCTGACATCACATCAGAAGTGAGTGACTTAAATGTGGACAGAGCAGGGACTTTGCAGATGAATTCAGAGAGTTTGATCTATTCACGAGGGCCGCATGACAGACACAGAGGTGATTTGGGAAAACGTGACAACAGGGAGAGCCAGGGCAAGAATGCTGACAGGGTGGATGAGGTGATGTGAATGAAGCTTGACAAAGAAGAGTGGCAAGGGCAAGTGGCAAGGGCAATGTACAGCCTTGTAAGAGGTGACCAGCAGCTTAAGTTGAAGTTCTGATCTGAATCATGTATTAATTTGCAGTGCTTTCTCTCTCCTTCCCCCGGCCTCCCGAAACCCATCCAAATGACAAGGATGCAGCAACTATTTAGGAAATTCTGTATCCTCTATGGTCTTCATCTGAGTGAGTATTTAGAACTAATATTGCTGTTATAAACACTTAGAGCTTGCCCAAAGATGCTGATTTGCTTCCTTTTAATCTTGCCTATTTTCTACTTAAGTTTTTTTTTTTTTTTTTAAGAATTATTTTAAAAAGTTACTTGTAAGGAAAAGAACTTTACTTTCTTTCAAATTGCACTCCATCCATTATGGACACAGTGACAAGATTTTCAGAAGTGACCAGTGATTCCGAGTGCCTCAGTTTCTGGTGACCAAGTTCGGGTGATTTTCAGAGAGCAGACAACCCACTCTATTAAAATCAGGCTCCTTTACGGCACCTCAAGTTGGGAGCCCAAAAATCACAGAAGGTTTATAATAAAAAGTATAGGAGTGTGTCTGTAGGTATCCTCTCTGGGGAACTAGAAGCCACACTTCTCCAGCATCCTGCAGCGTCTCACACTCTACTGGATTCTTCACTGCTCTTGATTTTGCGAATAATTGGGATGTCCTGTTGTATTCTTTCTTTAACTGCACCAGGAGACTGTGATCTTCCCTCTCTGTTGCAGACTGCTCCTCATTATCCATGCCTGTGTTGCTCCAGGTTAGATTACTGCAATGTGCTCTACTTGAAGCTACCTTTGAAAATGATCTTGAAGCTTCAGCGGCAGGCTGGAGCTTCCAGCTAATTTTCAAAGGTAGGTCAGTGTATATTCATACCAGTGGGTCTTGCTCTGCAATGACTACTACCAATGTTCCCTCTATATTTTTTTTAATCTTAGTTTTTTGGTACAGGGCAGAATGCAAACTCCACTGAGCAGTACATTTTTGTCCTTGGGCAAGCTTACACTTTCTTTTAAGTGAGGCATATATATGGGGGGCCAGGGGCATTGTATGTATGGGGAGGGGTGTAGGGAGTTGTATGTGTATGGAGTGAGGGGGGGGGGGACAGGTGTGTGTGTGTAGAGGGGGGTTGTGGTGTGCACTGTCAGGCTGTAGCTCCAGAGCCTGCTGACCTGCATTGATTCTTAAAGGGCCACATCCCTGCTGGGGCTGCGCAGAAGAGAGGTGAGCGGCATGGTGCCTATCCTGTGCCGTACATACAGGATTGCTGTGCAGCCACCCAGTTTACAAAGAACATTGGCCACTACAGCAATATTCTGGGAAGATTTCCCCCAGAGATCTGACTAGATCATTAGACCTATCAAAGAAACTGGCCCTAAAGAATCCACACCAGGTTTTATAATGAACCAGGTGCAGGCTGGGAGTGGGACAGGACTTGGGGAGTTTAGTCACAGCTATGTGGACACCCACCTGTGTAGACATATTTCTCAGAGCAGTAGTTTTGTACCATTCTTCAATGTCAAATCTTAGTGCTATAACCTAGAGAGCTTTCAGTAACCTGTGACACTACTGGATCCTTCAAAGCTGCACCGATTCTGGGACCCAGTTATTTGGCAGATCATGCTGTATCATGCTAATTGAGAGGCCTAGGAGTGCTATTATTATTGGTGCCTGGAATTTATCTTTCTGGGACTGCAAAGAGAGCATTATTACTATTTGTCATACGGTAGATTGATTGATGGGCTCTCTCCACTGAGTGGCCTGCTGAGATGATTTGAATGTTTCTGTTGGTTTTAAACAGGGGTGTGGCATCTGGCTACTATAATTATAGGTGCAACAATACAAACTTATCAATAAATGAGTAAATACATTCACAAGGCCAGATTCTCAGTGGGTGTAAACTGGTGTAGCATCAAGTGTAAACTCTTCATTAGAGTCATGCTGATTTACACCAGCTGAGGATCTGTGTTATAGGGAAAATAAGGAATAAGCCTTTACACAGAAAATCCACATTCCCAAGGAAGTGAGAGATTTTTCAAACATCTTTATTTGAAATGCTGCATTACAATATCCTCACAAGATATGCAGCTAACTCATTTGTGGGGATCAATACCACACTCCCCACTAACAACGTGGGCATGTCTGCATTACAAAGTATTCACAATTCCTTTTTTTTTTTTTTTTTTTTTTTTTTTTTTTAAGACTTGGTACTGTTCTACACTGAAGGTCAGGCAGACTGGTCAGCAAAATGAAAAGCTAGGGCCCCAGATAGTATTCAGTTCATGTGTATCTGCCAATTTGTTTTGTAGTTGCACTGTTATTTGAAAATGGCAAAGTTGGAATTGAAGAGTTTCATCTGTGTACTTTACAGCTCCAATGCAGATCTGCCAGGTCTCTTTATATGCCAGTATACATAAGGTTCTAAGATCTAGCTTGCCAATCTAGTTAACCAGCCACACTCTAGCATGCATCATCCAATTTTAGGGTCGAGCAACCCACATAGCTAAAGCATTTGCAGGCACCATCAGAAGCAACAACTGTGCTCTGTAAAATGACAAAATGCACTCGGTGTTCCAGTGCTTCTTTACTAGGACATGGCAATATTTATTTAAAAATTGTAAAACCTCAGGTGCTTGGCACCTGTTCGTTTTTATTGCAAGAAAGCCCAGGGCAGGAGCTTTTTAGTGAAGTTAAAATTGGTTCTTCAGGTTATCAAAAGGCAAATAAAAAAAGATCTGTAAGTGGGAGTGACGGACCACCACTTTCTTGAATCGGACTCCCATCTGACTCGTCACCTTGGCATCTCTGATAGAGCAGCACAAGACATCAGTTGACCAGTGGTTGGCAAACGTGACTTGAGGTCATTTACACACTGTGTGGCAAAGAGCAAGTCCCTTTACCTTAATATGCCTTAGTGTATTCATCTGTAAAAAAGACAACCAATAATGCTTCCTGCACAGGTATGTTTTGAGGCTTACTTAATGCCTTTGAAAGCAGTTTGTGCTCCTCAAAGAAACAGCATTTATAAAATGCAGACTATTCGTATTATTTTATAAGGTCAAATCTTGAAGTGCTTGCTCAGTTTTTTTCAGTGCATACTCAAAAAAACCCGAACAAAACAAAATCTGAGCTTGACTTCAGTGGGAGTTTTGCCTTAGTAAGGACTGAATAAAAATTAAGCAAGGACTTCAGGATTTGGCTAAGTGTTAGATACTAATATTAATTATTGTTGTTGACAACCAAATAATAATTAATTTCACTGTACAGTAGAGATACCTTGGTTTCAGGATCAGCTATGATACCTGGCGAGGTCACTTTGTATGGATTTGTGCTATCTTAGCACTTGATATTTTGGGTCAGATCCTGACTCCTGCTGCAGCTGCTTTGTGCTGGTCTTCCTAGAGCAGGGATAATCAATTATTTTTTGTCAAGGTCCAAATTTCTTGGTCAAGGTCCATATTCCAGAGATAATAATAGAAAAAACAACAACAATAATGATCATAATAAGTAAATAAAAAGATTTGGAGGTCCATTCAAAACCATCTGGTGGTCCAGATTTACCCTGTGGTCTGCCTATTGACTACCACGGTCCCAGAGATTCTCCAACAGAGTTACCACAGCCAGCTCTATGCTACCCCCTCTCATCTTTTCCCAGTATATGGGTCATTGCCAGAGCACTCTTGTGTAATCGCCAGCTGCCTGAATAGGCAATCCCCTGGGGGATTGTTGCGGCAGCTAGTCGGAACATTTTCAGTGAAATGAAATTTCATTGAAATACGCTGTTTCCTTGAAACCAAAACATTTGGGAGATGAGGGGTGAAGAATGCAAGAGCCTGAGACTCTCCTGTTCTAGAGCCTGGTGGTTAGGCACTGCCTTGGGACATGATAGATCCAGATTCAAGTCCCTGATCTGCTTGAATGAGTGATCTGTAGGACCCTACCAAATTCATGGTCCAGTCTGGTAAATTTCATGGTCATAGGATTTAAAAAATCTTAAATGTCAAGGTTTCAGATATTTTAATCTGAAATTTCACAGTGTTGTAACCATGGGGGTCCTCCTGACCCAAAAGGAGTTTGTGGGGCATAGGGGGCGGGGGAGGCGTGTTGCAAGGCTATTGTAAGCGTTGGCAATACCGTGACCCCCCTAGTTCTGTACTGCTCTTGGAAGCATTCAGAGCTGGGCTCCCAGCCAGCGCCACGCAGAAGTGAGGGGGATAATACCATACCATGCCGCCCTTACTTCTGAGTGGCTGCTGGTGGCAATCTGGCCTTCAGATATAGGGTCCTAGTTAGCAGCCATGGAGCTTTCTACCGCTGTGGGAGGTTCCCAGAGATGGGTCTGACTCAGCCCCAGGAGCGGTCCATGCAGGGAAAGAGGAATTCCCATCCCTCCCTAGCCCAGCCAGGACTAGCGGCTGGAGTCCGGTGCATGGTAGGAGACCCTGACTGGGGTGCCCCCAGCCCCGCCCCTCCTGGCTCTGGGCTTAAAGAGACCTTGGGCTGGCTGTGTGGGGAGGGGTGACCACAACAATCCCGGACCACAGCACCCTGGGCAGTCACCCACATCACCCACCCGTAAGGCCAGCCATGCCCCGCCCAAAAAGTGACCACTCCCTCCATGCCGCCCTCACTTCTGCGCTGCTGGTGGTGGTAGCACTACCTTCAGATCTGGGTGCCCAGCCAGCAGCCGCTGCTTTCCAGCCACCTAGCTCTGAATGCACTGCAACCCCCCTACAATAGCCAGATTTCACAGGGGGAGACCGGATTTCACAGTCCATGATGAATTTTTCATGGCCGTGAATTTGGTAGGGCCCTAGTGATCTGGGATGAAAAAATTTGCTCTGGATGAGGCCGAGCAGGGAATTGAATTTGAGTCTCCCACATCCCCAGCCAGCACCCCCAAGCTCTAGGACATACACAGTCTGTTTTGTTCCAAATTACATTTGATTTTGTTCCAAAAACCTTGAAAGTTGCTGCGAACTGGAACTGTCCTCCAGTGAGCTCTGCTTGTTGCAGCCAAAAGCTAATCCACTCTTTGTTGCCTGATCCTGAAGCCTTTATTCCCACGAGTAGTCCCACTGCAGCCTTTATTCCCGTGGAGTAGTCCCACATCTACTGAAGGTCAGCAGGACTGAGTCAATGATGAGACTTTTTACCGAACCTAGACATTGATGTGAGTACCCAGTCAAACATATACAGTCCCATCTTACAATAGGAATAATCACATGATTCCCATTAACTTACTGAGGACTACTCATATGGGGCTGAGATTTTCAAAGAAGCCTATGGGGGGGGCGGGGTGCTTAAATCCAATTGGAATTAAATAAGGAGTTGGTGCCTAATTCCCTTAAACTCCTTTGACAATCCCAACCATAAGGGGCTGTAGGATTGATTCATGATTTCTAGAAAAAGCACTCTGTTGCAAAGTCTGATTTTATATATGTATATATTTGCAAAATAAGATGAGTGAGTTTTATTTGTTTTTTAATTGAATCATAGAAATGTAGGGCTGGAAGGGACCTGGATAGGTCATTTGGTCCACTCCCTTGCACTGAGGCTGGACTAAATCTTATCTAGACCATCCCTGACAGGTGTTTGTCTAACCTGCCTAGGAATCTGCTCCAATAATGGTGATTCCACAACCTCCCTAGGTAATTTGTTCCAGTGCTTAACTACCCTCACAGGTAGGAAGTTTTTCCTAATGTCTAAGCTAAATCTCCCTTGCTGCAATTTAAGCTCATTACTTCTTGTCCTGTCCCCAGTGGAAAAGGAAAAATGCAATTTTCACAGGGCCTTAATACTAAAGATTCTAGGTGCTACTGTAATACAAATAATAAATTCTAACATCCTAGACCAAGTCCCTGGATTCTGCCATGAGACCATAACTAGATGCAAGCAGAACAAAACAGAATTACCTACAACAACACTTTCAGATTTAGAAGCTTTGAACAACCCACCAGTTAATTCAATGATCAGACTTTTCAAAATATCTCCAATTTCAGCACACCTGAACTGACTGGGCTGATATACAGCAACTCCATGTTCAAATTCAAAAATGAATCAAAAAGCAAACAAGATCTAATTTAAATGACAAAGCGCATTCTCTATGCAGCACTCAATTGTGCTGAAATAGGTAAGTCGTAGCACATAACAGAAACACAGGAAGCAGAATTTCAGAGTATTATAGATGACAACCTCTGGGCAGATGTCCTCCAAACTACACACACCACCACCTCATCATGAAAAAAATTCCGGTAGGAAGTAATCATGTTTCTTCCTCTTTATAAAACTTTTTACGTACTTGAAAACTGTTATCATGTCATCCCCCACTCAGTTTTCTTTACTCCAAACTAAATAACACACAATATTTTCAATCTTTTCTCAAAGGTAATGTTTTCTAGACCTTTAATCATTTTTGTTGCTCTGCTCTGGACTGTCTCTAATTTGTCCACATTTTCCCAAAATGTGCTGCCCAGAACTGGGTACAGTACTTCAGATGAGACTTTTTCCAGTGTTAAGTAGAATGAAAGAATTATTTCTCATGTCTTGCTTACAACACTCCTGCTAATACATCCCAGAATGAAGTTTGCTTTTATTTGAAAAAGTGTTTCATTATCTCCTGACTCTGACCCCCTAGTTTCCTGAGCAAGCCTGACTCTGGTTCCTGACTCATGGTTCTGATTTCCAGTTTGTCTCCTGCTTCTGACTGCCTGGTATCCTGACCCAGCTGACTCCTGCCCTGTGACTGTGGGCTCAGGCTCTGACTACGAGGTCTGGACACCCACAGCCTAGCCATGAAACCCTGGCTCTTTGGCTTTGTGACGTGAGCCAGCAAACCCTTCTTGCTGCTCTCCTGCTTTTAGCCTTCCCCCAGAAACCAACTACAGCTTCTTCCCAGGACCTTCCTCAATCTCCCTACTCTCAGACAGCTCTCACTTGCCCTTTACATTCAAATTGACTATGTGTGTCCTCTATGGCAATCCTCGCTCACCAGGTCCCATTCTTTCTAGGGCCCAGGTTCCCTCTTTTAAGCCCAATTTGGGTGGGTCACAGGTGCACTGGCCCTGCTACCTCCTGAAAGGCCAGTGTTACCCCATGACACTTCCACAGCACATTAGTCAAAGCCAGAATCTGTCCGTCTTTAGGGAACACTGCAAAAACTTTCCACCATAACAAGAATTACATTTAAAACATTGATATCCCTATCTTTCTAACCCCTCCCCTCGACAATGAAAAGAAAAACAACTGTAACAAATATATCAAACTCCTAACTCAAAACAAAACAAAAAATTTACTCAATAGAGTTTTAATCCACAAGGGGAGGAGAGCTGGAGACTCCATAAACTTCACTAGGGGCTTTGCTGTTGCTATTGATTTTATTTGGAACGACAATGATGGATGGCAGCATAAAACCGAAAGATAAATAGGAAAATTTTGATAACTGGTTTTCTTGTGATTCTGAGGCTAAATCTTCCCTACATGCCAACCCCTACATGATTTTTTGCCCCAAATTCTATGAGTATTAAACTATGACTATTACACTGTAGTTGTGAAAAATCATGCTTCTGAAATAAAATTCACATCTGAGAAGGACAAAGAAATTAAATGAGTGCACCACATACAGCTTTGATCTGTTTGACAAGCTAGCCACCTTCACTGTGGGCCTGTCTATACTTGCTACGCTATGGGAGCACTTCAGACACTATCTACGCCACTGGGAGGGATCCTCCCTCAGCATAGGTAATCCACCTCCCCAAGAGGTGGAAGCTAGGTCGATGGAAGAATTCTTCCATTGACCTAGTGCTGTCTACAGGGTTGACTTAGGTTGGCTTAACTACGTTGCTCGGGGTGTGGATTTTTCACGCCCCTGAGCAACTAGCTAGGTTGATCTAATTTTCGAGTGTAGACCAGCCCTGAACTGTGTCAGATTTTCTTTTGTAACCTACAGCATGTCTGTGAGATGTTGGTATTGTGACTGAAATGTTTGCAAAAAGATGGAAAGTTTCTGAAGTAATTAACTTGAATCCTAATTCACTCTTCTGTGATGAGCTCCAAAGAGGGGGAAAAAAATATAGTTAAATTGATTTGGTATGTGAGGTAAATTGAGGTTGTTAAAAGGTACTGAAAATAGACTCTGTAGGGAGGCATAAAGCTATAGGAATTACTATCTATTCACTGGTTTCAGAGTAACAGCCGTGTTAGTCTGTGTTCGCAAAAAGAAAAGGAGTACTTGTGGCACCTTAGAAACTAACAAATTTATTTGAGCATAAGCTTTCGTGAGCTACAGCTCACTTCATCGGATGCTACTCTGAAACCTATCTATTCACTGATATACAGATGTCAGTTAGTAACATTCTGTTCATATTATGAAAAGTAAAATTACTATCTGTAAACTTTCCCCACATTTATCACATCTAATAAAAAAATAAAGAGAACATTGTATGAGGGTCAAATTCTGTCCTCAAATATGTGCACAATTCTCATTAACTTCAGGAAGTACTAGGCAAGCATAGTATATCTTGTCCTAGCTTCTTGTTGTTTGTTTTTTGGTCCTGTGGCTTTTTTGGGAGACATCCATAGTATGCATTGACAGTCTTCATTCTGTTTGTTAGTCTGCAGGAGTTCCAAACAAAAGGGAGAGAAGTTGCACATTAATGTTTCTGAATTGAAGAATGAATCCATCACCCTTTTCAGGTATGGTCAAAACAATCATATTTCAAGAATCACCTGCCATATCCCCTCACATCCACCTACCCCAGGACTAGATCACACTACTTGCTTGCTGCTCCCACTTTGCCTGGGTATAAATGCACATCTCTATGAGACAGTGGAGAATCAGGTCCACAGTATAGACCAGACTGTAAACTATATCATGCAGATTGTGAAAATAGAAATCAAAGCAGTGTAACATAATGATGAATGCCCCTCCCTCCCTCTCCTGATGTCAGTAGGGCTGTAGGGAGTTTGATCCAATCAGAAGAGAGATTGGCCACCCATTTTGGTTGTGGGGGAAGTGACATTTTCCCTTCCTGATGGTGGCATACCCCAACTGCCTGTTGCCCTTACTCATCTTGTTCTCCATATGCAACGGGGGGGGGGGGGGGCGGGGGGCAAGAGGGATTGTAGGTGGCACTGTGCCCATTCACCATAGTGTGCAGTTGGTTGGTCTGGCAGAGATGGTCAACCTGATTCATCAGCCTTCCACACTCCCCTTACTCTTTAGGCCCCTTATGGGTGGGCACCAACTCTGGACCCTCGCTTACAGCCTTGACTACAGGCCTGCAACAGTGACAAATAATTGTGCATGATGTGCCAAATTCAACCCTAAAGTAACTGGGCACCATTCCCATTGACTTCAGCGGGTGTTGTGCCTACTTAGTCCCAGGCTCAGTCTGGCTTGGAGAGTGCTGGGTGGCTGACAGTAAGACCATGACCAGGACTCTGTGGGGTTCTTTTGTTTGAAAGCTCTGGATAGGAGCAGGGAAAACAGCTGTGTGCAATGTTGCATAACAAGGGCTTAGAGATGAGACTGGTGTTGGAGCCTAGAAAAGAACATTGAATGCTGTGAGCAATGAACAGATGAGCTCCAAGGGAAGTCAAAAAAGGATTTTTAAGAGGAATTTATTGAAGTGCTGGACTTTGCCACATCCCAACAAGTGAAGAAGCTTCCTTGGTAGAAAAAGGAGTGTGTGCACTTACATCCTAATCCAGAACTCACAGAAGTCAATGGGAGCCTTTCCACTGATTCAGTATGCTTTTGGACAGGCCCACAATTCTGATGATCTGCTGTGTACCTTCTACAAACACTGTAAGGCAGAAGATGGAGCTGCTCCAAAACAAAACATGAACACTAGTGTCCAATAAGTTAGTATTCATGTTCTAACATGTCTGTGCAAAAGTTCATGAAGCTTGGGGAACACGTAAGAAGCAATAATAAAGGATGGAGACTCTACTTTGTTAGGCCTAATTCATAGCTGATCAAATTCTCAGAGTTATAGGAGAGACTGAAAGGGAACAAGAAGTGGAGAGTATATGTGAATATTTACCAAGCTACAATTTGAAAATGAAGAATGCGATGGTGAAATGTTTATGGATTAAGATACGAAAAAAAAAATAGAGATATCTGCAACAGACTAGCAAGACTGGAAGAGAACAAGAGCATCAAACTGTTGGACCATCCCCCATGGCACTAAACTAGATATTGGTTGGATACTTAATACAGCCAGACATCAAAGAGGTTCCTAAATTACACAGAGAATACTTTATGGTCCTACCAGAACAGACCCTAACCTGGATTTGACTCTTAGCAATAGGGAGGAACTGATATGAAAATCTGAGAATACTGAACTCAGCACAGTAAGGAATGTGTTCACTCACTGTGGCTCTAGAAGGATGTTAGAAAAGCAAATGTTGTAGAATTAGGAAACAGAATAAGGTACAGTGGGAGGAAATATTAAATACACTTGTAAGGAAGAAGGCTGGGAAATCCTAAAAGACACCATGATTGTAAGGTGTCATGCAGTACACTATGATTCTTCTACAAAAGAAGAATGCAAGAGCCACAAAGTGACTGATGTGGTTTTACAATCGCCTGCTCAAAGATATACGGTTAAACAAAAAAGGAATGAAAACAGAAAGGTGAGAGGCAGCCAAATAAGAATACAGAGTCAGCTAACACTTGTACATAATGATAATGAAATGCTAATCCAAAGGGTTACGGGGAATCAGAAAGAGAGAGACATGGATTTTCGTGTGTTCACTTTAATAAAAGGGTAAGGCACTCAGATATGCAGGGTAAGACCAGGTTGGGCCAGGATGTATGAAGTGCTGTCTGAGCATGTAAAAGTGTCAGTTGTCCTTCCTGCTAGGCAAGCATGTGAGGGGGAGAGGGGGACAGGGGGTGTGTGACATCAGGCCTAGTAGCATTGAGCTGCAAGTTAGAATAGGAGGGCAGCAGGAGGGCATGAATGGAAACAAAGAAAACGGTGCTCTCTGAGGCATAGGGGAAAGAGAAGAGGCCCAGCAGATCAACACAGTTGAGGTGCTAGTCAAAAGCGGGGGAGGGGGCTAACGTCAGCCATGATGAGTAATACTTTGGGAGAAGGGATTGGAACCAGGGAGAAGTGCAGAGATGAGCATGTCTGATGCCAAGTTTCAGTATGAATATGTTCTGTGTTAATGCTCTGATTAGAGATGTGTAGTACCTGGGAGAAGACAGATTGCGTCTGAACTTGTCAGCTATAGTCAGATAGTTCAAAGGCCAGAATAGCAGGGAAAAAACCAAACTCTACTTTTCCAACCAAGCCAAAGCAAGCTGTGTAGCAACTTTTAGAGCCTTGCAAACTTAACAGCAACAGTTGATTTGATTTGATGAGGGAGAATAAATCTTACAAATCACACATGGGTCAAAGGCAGTTTAATTTATCACAGTAGGGCTTCTGAAAGAAAGCAAGCTACAATTTCATTACTTTCTTTTGCTGTAAAACACAATGTCATTTAACTTGATTTGAGGAGGCAAATGTCCTCTAATAATTGTTACAGCCTTTTAAATGCAAACTTAGCTGCTGCTTCTGTCTGGACCAAGCAGTTTAATTTTCAAATCAATCCCTCACTTAATCTCAAATTATATGAAAGATATTTGCATATAAACTATATGAATGGGGACGTGGTTGATTAAAAAAATTTAAAATGTCTGGAATTATTCAAACATTTTGCTGGAGACAGTGGGGTCAAAAAAAGAAAAAAACCCACCATCAGCCCAAACCATCAGAAGGCAGTGTGCAAAGCTCTGAGACAAACAAAGCACATGGCACAGAAGAGTATAAACGAAGGAATATAAGAAACTTTCCAGAGTTCCTGGCAAGCTTATTGCCAACTCTCAGGATTTTATTGCAAATCTCATGAGATTTGGTATTTTTCAGCTCCACGAGGCAAGTCATTAGGTGAGAATTTCAGCTTTCATTAAAAGAAAAGCAAGTTTCTATGCCTCATGGTAACAGAGCTAAATGTGAACACATGATTCAAGCATAAAAAAACAGAAGGCCAATGAAAAGCACCCAAAATTCATGATTTTTAGGCCAAAGTTATGATTTTGGGGGTCCTGAAGCATGATTTTTGAACATTTGGGGCTGAAAATGCTGATATCTTTAAGTTTTATGTCAGAAACATTAATGCTTTTTTTTTTTTCAGAGTGATAGCCATTTTAGTCTGTATCAGCAAAAACACCGAGGAGTTCTTGTGGCACCTTAGAGACTAACCAATTTATTGTAATTGGCGGAGCGTTAGATGCTTTATGATAAGGACGGCCCTCTTAAAAGTGGATGAATCAACATTTAGAATTTACTCTCCATAGTTATATAACTGCTCTGCTGCTTGTGTAAAATGCATAATAGCAGAAAATATGTCACTTGGCCCACAAAAAACAAGCTTGCTTCATAAAAGGAAACATCAGGAGATCCAAGTGTAACCCTTCTGCCCGTCAGAGTTGGCAGCAACAAGGGCTGGGTTCAATATCTAGGGGATTCATTCCAATAACACAATGCAAACCGGCTCGAGCCCCCACCCAGTGACCTGGGACAAATATATACCACCCTCGCTGGGCGCCTCCAAGAGGCAATACTTCCCCTCTCGCAAGCACATAGTCTGAGTGTAGCAAAAAGCCTTTTAATAACAGAGAGAAACAATGTGGCATTATGTTGGGGAAACACCACCAACAGGATTCGTAACACAACCCATGAGCAAAAAAAAACCACCCCAAGCAAATTGGGGCTTGTCCTTTCCCTTTGATTCTTGAGTCCAGCAACCCCAAATCACACAAAGTCCCAAAAGTCCAATGACCCAAAAGTCTCTGTCCCTGGTCAGGGCAGCCCCAGAGTTCGAAAGTTTATCTGCAGAGCTTTACCTCCCAACCTGGGTGGAGATTGGGGGGGGGGGGGGGAAAGAGAGGTAAGGGGCACCTTACATGATCTGAAGCTGACCGCCCCACAGCTCCATAGGCCTTCACTCCATCAGCCGCCCCACGAACTGCTTCGCTCGGCTCCGCTCCGCTGCTCCACCAGCCGGTCCACGAACTGCTCCGCTCCACGTCCCACAAGCAGCTCCCGCCGTCCAATGAACTGCTCCACCAGCCTATCCACAAGGCACTCCAGCCGTCCCACAAACTGCTCCACGATATATCTTCAGGCTCCCCCACTACTTAACACAATGCTCAGTGATTTCAGCTCTTAGTCAGTTCAGCTCTTTGGTGAATTCAGCTTGTAGTAGGGGAGCCTCAGTGCTAGTGCACCATTAGCCCAAAGTGAGCTCAGCAGCCTGTAACTAGACTCCTAATGAAATCAAAATTAGCTCTGATATGCCACAGTGGAAAGAGGAGGAAGTGCAATTAGCATACAAGGCCCTCACCCAGGGGCCCATGCTACTAAGCATTAATACTTGTCCCCAGCCTCTCTCAATTCACAGAGTTTTGGAACCCATGACCCTTGCCTAGCGAGTGCTACTTAGTTGATGGTGAGTCCCTCCATCATAACAAAAGGCCAAGTACAGTTCCAAGCACAGTTCCCATAATCAGGGTATTTTCCCATAATCAGGAAAAATAAACAATTTATTTTTCCTGCCCCAATAACAGAGACACTGGGGATCCCACAGCAGCCAAAGTGACCTCATTCTAGGCGGGGTGGGTGTGCCTATGCAAATGAGATCAGCCCCTGAAGTTCTTTTCCACAACTTGCCACACCTCACCACCAGATGTCAGGGTGGAGCTCATCCTGACACTGCTTACACAAGCATTTGCCATCTTGTTTAGTACAGCTAACATAGTCATTATACATGATTTCAAATTTAGAGATATTTAAATACTCTGCAACTTGCAGGCCCTGCAAATACTCTGATTACTTGCCTTATTCTTGGGTCAAACTATGTGAGCACCCACAGAATGAGAGCCTGTACAGAGCCAATTGCAAAGTCTCTTAGCAAATGGTGTCAGTAATGCATACCCAGATAGCTAGGCTTATGAGTTTGCTTGCTGATGGATCCACTGACAGTTCTGTAGCTGAGCAAAAGTGAGCATACATCAGATTTGTCTAGGAGGGAAATCTTGTTCTCCATTTGCTGACCTAGGAGATTTGAAATCTGGGACAGCTGATGGTATCATGCAGGGAATATAAAAAGCTGTAGAAGTTGTTGTGATCCAGGCAAAAGAGCTCAGATCAAAACTGGTTAGCCTGAATTCAGATGGTACAGCGGCAAACATGGACTATCCATGCTTAGCACAATGGGATCCTAATTTTAGTGTGGGCACTACAAGAAGTACACTAGTAAATAGAATGGTCTCAGAAATTACCATCTCATAAACATAACATCTGCCTCCAGAAAATACTGGAATAAATATTAAGAAAAAAATCATTGAACATCTGGAGAATAACAAACTATTGAGCAATAAGCAGCATAAAAAATCTTGCCAGAAAAACTTGATTTTTTTTTTGACACAATAACAAAATTAGTGCAGAGTAGGAGATATATTACAGGTATATTCCATTTCAATAAAACATTTGCTATAGGGTGTCTCATGAAATCTTACTTCCAAAATTAACTCAAATCAACTTATATGGGAAAAATGTGGAATGAAAAGTGGCTGTAGGATATTAACGAAAGAGTAACATTAATTGGCAATGTATCAAACACAGGGCCAGATTCTATCATGATGCAACAGAGCTCAGTGTTAAGCCAAGTGCTGTGTAATATACTATTTAATTCTGTTCTATATAGGTTCTTATTCCCCTTCCCCCACATTGCAGTATCTGAGTATCTTCCAAAACCAAAACACATACAAGGTGACTTCTGTTGACAAAATGACATCTGCCCCCTGCTCCCCACATTTCTCATCCCTGTGGGAAATTGTATGTGATTTTTTTTAAAAATTATTTCTCCATTCTCGTAAATTCTAATAAATTCTGAGTTGCTGTGTGTGGTTAACACCTTTAGTCATGGCCTAGGAGTAAACAGCATGCTAACGAAATTCACAGATGATACTGAGGGTTCAGTTTGGCATTAACCCTGATCTAGCAAAGCACTTAAGTTCATGTGTAACTTTAAGTACATGAGAAGTCTCATTTGAAGCTGATGGGTCTACTCATGCTTACAGTTACGCTTAAATTTGATTAGGAATTTAAAGTAGCTTCAGGTTACATTAACTTCTGAGCAGAGGCTCCTCTGCGTTGGGGAAACCCAGTCCAGGGAAGATTCTGAGACATCTGCCTCAAAGCCAGTGCAGAAGCACAGGACCTTTGTGCAGATGTCCCTTTACCTCATCAGATCCTCTAGATCTTGGATGATATGCAGACAGAACCTCATGTGTATTCCACTGGCTAACCTTGCCCTCCTCTCCTTGCCAACAGGGGTCTCCACTCCTTTCCTCTTCTGTGGCCTCCTCCTTCAGGTTTTACAGATGGCACCCCAAGGGTAGTAACAGAAGCCCCCACTGATTGGGACAAATAAAAATAGGCTGGGGAAAATACTAGTAATTGTGCCATAAGGTAAGGAACAATCCAGCCCTGCAGGGAAATGGCCTGAATGTCCTAATAGATCTGAACAATCTATTCATTTATTGACTTGAGGGAGAAAAAATTTCCAAAAAACACCCCAAAACTCCACTTTCTTTTCTCCCTGAAGGGAAAATTTGGTGCGCTAATCTCTACATCATTATAGATTAATAGCTGTTTTTGCCCTGTTCGTTGATGGTTTAGTTTATTATGTTGGTTTCTAAAAATACTTGAAGAAACAAAACATATGACTGATCCGTGCCCTGTGGCTTTCTTCCTCATGTGAAAACTTCAAAGTGTGTCTCTAATGATTCTGTAACATATGACTGTTGGCAACAAAGGATACAGTTTTACTTGACAGGGAATTATTTGCTATCTATTAAAAAAAAGGAATAAGTAGGTAAAATAGCTAGCGGGATAACAGCAAATGATGTACAAACATATCTTCTATGCACTCTAGATAAAGGACAATGTTAAGGCTTGTAGGAATGTTAAGGGGCGGGGTAGGGACGGAGCCTAGGGTGGAAGGGGCGGGGCCAGGTGCTAGCCTCCCCAAACGGCGGGGTTCACACACCGCCCATGGTCTTATCCTGTCCGTACAAAGCCCTCTAGTACTATGGTGGGGCATTGGGTCAGCCTTCCCTCAGAGGAAAATGTGCCACCTACTGAATTGTCAACATCACCTCCTACTGGTATCTAGGTGATCCTTTCGAAGGGGATGCTGAAATGACGAAGTAACATTCTCTTAAAGCAGTCTGTTTTGCAGGTTTACTCCCAGTTGGAAAGTCCCTCTTCAAGGCCTTGATTCAGCACTTAAGGATGCCCCCATCTTTAAGCACGTGAGTTATCCCACTGATATGTGCTTAAGCCTCTTGCGGGCCTGGACTCTAACAGTTGACATTGGTCCTGTAAAAGTCAGGCTGGGTGAACTCATTTTGCCTTTTTTTTTAAGCCCACATGAACACTATGGTATTAAAAAATAAGCCTGAATGTTATTAGGAGACTGTTTTTTAAAAAGGAGCAAAAAGGAAGACAGGAAAAAAAGAAAATGAGGGGGGAAAGATGGTGACTGTGGATCCGAGAGTGGGCACAATGAAAATTAAACACTGACTGAGTATGCAAGAAAAGGAGCAGAGAAGGGAAGGAAGAGACATTTAATTTAAAAATACATCTTATGTATGATGTGTAGGGCACTTATTTGTGCCAGCATAGCTTTTGGAGAATGTGCTATCCCTAACACATAGCCCAGGCCTCTCTTTTAGCTACAAAAACATTTTAAAAATTGAATCTCCCTTGGAGAAAGAAGTGGATTAAAGTTACAGAGGAAAAAGTTTCATAAATCCATGCTAACTCAGTGAACCCTCAAATTAATTTGAGAGGTCTACAAAACCTCAAACTCCTTGAGGTTCACTTATTCCTACTTTATTATATAAAATGAGTGACTATAAAGTCCCAGTATAATAAAACCTGGATTAAGCTGTTGCAGCATTTAGCAGAGCCAAATAATTTTGCCAAGTTGTTCTTAATACTTTTTAAATGAAAACACATACAAAAAATGTAGAACAAGGTTCAGGAATCATAAAAGGAATACTGCCAAGCCTCTATCACGGGAGAGCTGGATGGCACTCATGCCCTAGAGATCCCAGAATAAGGCAACGTATTCACTGGTCAAACAGATCGTTACCTGTCCAGCACAGTGGCACACTGCTACCTGTCCATGTTTTTACGTCACCTAAATCTGAGTATTACAAGTCTGAACTCTTTCGTCTTGTCAAATTTAAGCTCAGCTCCTGCCATCTTATCTGCATGGGCAGACCCCTACACTTGCCCAGAGCCCCGCTGAAGTCAAGGGATCGCCTGCACAAATCCAACTGCAGGACCAGAGCCTTAGGTTTTAATAATTGGGACAGGGACCAGGTGCTCAATCCTACAACCCTTATTCACATGCATAGTCCCTATTCATGCAAATAGTCCCCAAAAAATACCTTCAGGAGCCCATGAGTCTCTTTATAAATCAGGCCTGGAATACACTTCCCTCCCTCCTTCCCCCTGCCCCCCCAAGACAAGCCAGATGGTGAATAGTTGGTTTCGTTGTGCCCTGGATGTTGCCTGCAGTACCTATCTATGGTGCTTGGTGCCTCCTTTTCTGAGCCCCTTGCCTCCCTGGCCACCACCAGACATGTCGGCTAGGTTTACTGACAAAACTGCATCCCATTGACATCAGTGAAATTGCTCAAGTGGGTAAGAGCTGTAGCATGGGTCCCTATATGGTCTTCTATGTATACACTGAGCACACCACTGGTGCTCAACAGTAACAAAGGAACACTGGCATTGCCAGACTGGATCAGATCCATGGTCCATCTAGACCAATATCCTGACAGCAACCATGGCCAGCATCAACTGCTTCAAAGGAAGTGTCAAGACACCTCTCATTAGGCAGATTTGGGATAATCTGTTACCAGGGAAGTCTTCTGCTAACCCCTACTTGGTACAGATTGGCTTAAACTCTGAAACATGATTTTTTATATCCTTTCCAACTTTTTTAAAAAGTATTTACAGTTCCACCTCTGGATAGAAGGCAGGGGGTTGAACTGGGAAGGCACAAATAGAATCTTTTAAACTTTCATTTCCTAGTTGAAAACCTTGCAGAGTTTTGAAGGGAAATAGTGGTTTTACCTCTGATACAATATTGGGCCATATTCTAGGTTTGGATATGAACATGGGGGTCCTGTTGACTTAAATGAAAAAGTGAGAGTCTATCCAAAACCAGAAAATGGCCTGTTACAGGGTTTTTTTGTTTTTATTTTTTTACCAAAAAGCTTCTCAAATATTTTTTTTTTAAATCTCTTACAAAAGTACTGAAGTTTTTATGAAACAAAAATCTTCTCTGGGTTTTCCTCTCCCGAATTCATAGATTTTTAAATGCCAGAATGAACCATTGTGATCAGTTTGTCTGATCTGAATGTGTGCAAGAGGAGGAAAATTCCATTTCAAGTCTACCCATCAATAAAAGTTACATATATATAACTTCTGGCAGCATGAGTGGATTTTTCAGTAGTCCACAAGAGGGAGTTCTAAAGCTAAGGGCAGTTCTTTGCATACCTCTTCTCCATTGAGTTTCCCCTGCATCAGAAACCAAACGAAATACTATAAGACAAGCTATGCTTATGCTGAACGGACTGGAAATGGACAGTCACAGAAATACCCCCAAAGAAAGCCAGTTCTTGCAACATTTCCAGGCCAGTTCTGCAGACCCAAGTTTTTCCAATAGTTGGCTGAATATCCAGACTTTCAGGTGCTTATCTGATCTGAACTCCCCAATCTCTTTTGAAGTTTGCCCTTCACCAATTGCATCCTGCCTCTCCCTGCAGAAGGAATGGTCAGTAGGTAAGGAGGACATTACAAATAAGTTTTGGAGCTCCAAGGCTACTATTCCCTGTTGATCAATATGGCATATATGCACCATAAAAATGTTGCATGATATTTATAGAACAGGTCCCTGATTGTTAGGCTTTATTACGTTGTTGTATACAAATATTTCTTTGCAAACGCAGCAGATGAGTACATAACACAACAGTTCAAACTCAGCTTTTTATTTTTAACTGTCTCCAAAGAAATTTGAGCTGACCAGCCAGACGGTAAATTATTGGCAGTTTGACACGGAAGTCTGGTCTGGTCCTATCTTAGAATATTTGCTGTGGTTCCATATGATATCAAAGTCTAATTTACAATGCAATCTATGTTCCTTTACAGGGCCCAACTCTGTTCTCAGTTACACAAGAGTAACCCCATTTACTTCAGTGTGGTTGTGAGCACGTAAAAGAGCAGAATTTGGCCCACTGGATTTATTTCAAGTTCACAGACATTCTGTAAAGCTTTGCAATTAGGGTTGAAAACTTTTTACTCGCATAAAACCACCACCTTGCACCACCCCCTGACCCAACCTCCTCTGAGGCCCCATCCCTTCCCTGCCCCTTCTCCGAGGCCCCACTCATTCCATCCCCCCTCCCTCTGTCACTCGCGCTTCCCACCCTCACTCACTTGCTCATTTTCACCAGACTGGCTCAGGGGGTTAGGGTGCTGGAGGGGGTGAGGGTTCTGGCTGAGGGTGTGGGCTCTGGGGTGGGGCCAAAAATGAGGGCTTCAGGTTGCAGGGGGGGCTCTGGGCTGAGGCAAGGAGTTGGGGTGCAAGGGGTGTGAGGGCTACGGCTGGGGGTGTGGGCTCTGGTGTGGGGCTGGGGATGAAGGATTTGGGGTGCAGAAGGGGGCTCCAGGCTGGGGCTTTTGAGGGGTTTGGAGGGTGGGAGGGGGATCAGGGCTGGGACAAGGGGTTGAGGTGGGGGAGGAGCTGGGACAAGGGGTTGAGGTGCAGGCTCCGGGCGGTGCTTACCTCAAGCAGCTCCTGGAAGCAGCGGCACGTCTCTCCTCCAGCTCCTATGCAGAGGCACAGCCAGGCGGCTCTGTGCGCTGCCCCGTCTGCAGGCACTACCCCCACAGCTCCCATTGGCCGCGGCTCCCAGCTAATGGGAGCTGGAGACAGTGCGGAGGGTGGAGGCAGCGTGCAAAGCCCCCTGGCTGCCCCTATGCATAGGAGCTGGAGTGGGGACATGCCGCTGCTTCCAGGAGCTACAGGGAGCCTGCCTTAGCCCTGCTGCACCGCCAACCAGACTTTTAAGGGCCCAGTCAGTGGTGCTGACCAGAGCTGCCGGGGTCCCTTTTCGACCGTGCATTCCAGTCAAAAACCAGACACCTGGCAACCCTATTTGTAATATAAAATGACTTCATTAAAAATGATTTGCAATCAAGCTGAAGAGTAATTGGCATAAGTGAGAAATACATTAAACTGGAATCTGTATTGACTGACACAAACTATCATAAAATGACTATTGTTTCTAAGGAAATTTTGTCAAGAGTAACACAAATGTTAAAGTTGTAAGACGCTCCTCGAAAGAAAAGAAAATCCCTAGCTAAAGAGTAATCACTCTTGCTTTCCACATAGCAGACTAGCAGTGACATGGCATAACCTTAATAAACATAATCGGGCTACCACTGCCAAAGAGGTACGTGTGACATGATTTTCACTTCACTGGCATGCATGCAACATGACAGAATGACTCTTACACTGCTTTCCTTTAAAACCTAACCAGCTGATAGCAGTAGACACCACTTGACTGTTGGTCAACACAGCAATTATATGGTCATTGTTCTACTTGTGATTTGTGACATTTTTGGTCAATATAGCCTGGATAATTAGAAATGGAAAGGGGATCCAAGCACAAAGTTCAGATCCAGATATGAATTCCCACAAAGGTGGGGGCAGTGTTCAGACCCAGCTCTCCTGGTACAATTCTCCCTGGAATAATCTTCTGGAATAGGTTGAGACCCTGGCTTTCAGCAGAAACATAAATTTGTTTCAGATAATGTTGTTCTCCATTAGGATGATGATGTTGATGCCAGTGGACCAGTGAAAAATCCACACCCCTGAGTGATGGAACTATACTAACCTTAACCCCACTGTGTAGAAGCACTCAGGGAGGTGGATTAACTAAGCCAGTGGGAGAAGCGCTCTCCCATCGGCTCAGAGTGTCTTCATTTAACCACTGCAGCAGCCACGCTGATGCAGCATTTTAAGCATAGACATGCCCCCTAGCTAGTATAAATTGTCGTAACTCCATTGACTTCAATGCAACTACAGCTCGGCATCAGGATTTAGGTGGCTGTGCACGTGCTTGCCAGCTGAAATGTAGGCACCTAGGGGATTTTACCAGAGGAAATATAGGTGCCTAGGGACCTATAAGATTAGGCAGAAGCTGAGCAGGGGTTTTGAGGATCTAAATTTTGGACTTAGGAACCTAAATCCCTTTGTGGATCTAGCCCCTGGTGAAAACTGTGCACCTTTGCCGTGCACAGTGATCTGCCAAAAGTCATGTGTTCAGCATGAGGATTCCCCAGCATTAAAATATTAGAGAGCGTCAGCATTCAGTACAGAAGACTGAGGAAGAGGAGTTGCAAATCATACATTTCCTCTGAATGGCTTTCAGTGCAACGTTCAAAGTGTTTCCCTAGCTTCCCCCAGAGTCAAACTGAAATATGTTTGACAAAGTCTGTGTTTGTGATTAATTGCTGGAAGGCTCTTGATGACATCATTATCTGAACTTGCCATCGTCCAATGCACCATTAACTTCCATTCCTGTGAATGAAAACAGAGAGATTAATTGTGCTTTGCAAAAGACAGCACATTTGTTTTATAATCTAGCTCCTTGTAGAGTAGGGTTTAATATGTAGTGTAGGATTCAGATTTGTGTTTGCTTTTCCACAGACTTAGAAATAGTTCCCGGTGGTACTTCATGATGCCAATGTAACAAGAGAACTTGTATTGCCACCATCCAGGAACTGAAATGCACGAAGACCCAACTCTTATTTTGCCCCAAAAATGGTTCTCTTGAGTATAACAGCCTGAAAAAAAGAAACACAAATATACCATAAATACCAAGATAGTCTAGTCTATTCAGATTCCTATGGACCCCAGGTTCATGAGATATCCACAGTGGGGGGGGGGGGGGGGGGTTAAACTATATTTTTAAAAGTCTAGTCATGCAATATCATGTACTTTATCAATCACCAGCAGGCTCATGCACTCTCCATTATTTCCCATTAGGGATTTTGTTTGTTTTTAATTGTTTTTAATAGCTCAAGGGTAGGGGTTTCAAAACTTTCTGAGTAAGCCAAGAGCACAAGTCAGTCCCCTTGAAATGCAAAGGGGCTTGTGCTCCAAACTTGCATAGTCACTTTTGAAAATCCCACCCGAACATCTGTTTTCCAAAATGTCAAATGCCCCTCATTCTTAGCATTGTACTAATGAGCAGAGAACATTGAAAACAAATGCTGAGAAAACCAAGATTATGAAGGTAGGAAACTGGACAACAGATGCAAAGGTGTTTGTGGATGGAAAAGAAATCAAACAGGTAGAAGAGTTCTGCTATCTGGGGAGTGTGATGACATTTAAATGTGGCTCCAATTAACATATTCATACAAGAGTAGGAAAAGCAAACACCATTTTTGGAAGGATGAACAACATCTGGTCAAACAGACCCCAAACTAATGGTCAGATTATATCATGCAATTGTACAGTGCACAGTACTGTACCGAACAAAGACTTGGACAATGGCAGTGGCTCACAAAAAGAGATTGGAGGCTGCCCATCACAGATGGCCAAGGAACATATGAAACAATTCATGGAAACACACACACACAAAAAAATGCAAGCGTGAGGGATCTGGCCCAGCAGGACATGTTAGAAAATGTCATCAAAGAAAGACGGTTCAGGTGGGTGGGACACGTATACCGTATGGAAGATGGGAGACATGCTAAGCAAGCATTGAATTGAGTACCTGAGGGAGAAAAGAGAAAGCGAGGAGGGCCAAGGAAGAACTGACAGAAGACAGAGAAAGAGGATATTGAATATACTGGCATCACCTGGGAAGAAGTACCACAACTAGTGAGCGACCATAATTAATGGAGGAACTGCATTGCCCAATGTCAGTGGTATAGGAGGAACTAAGGTCTTAGGGAAAGTAAGGTAACAGGGATTGTGGAATATAGGTTTCACTGTAAACTCTTAAGTGTACTTCTCCATAATAATAATGCCCTTACATTAATACACTGATCTTTCCCTAAGTGCTTTACAACATTTTTGTAACTGATTCAGTCTATGCACAGGGATCATTTAATTCACCCTTGAAATGCCACCATTGGTGGAAAGAGAGAAACTGATTACGAGTACTACCCAGCATTTTAAGCCAGGAAGCAATGAATACTTTTTCCATTTGAAAATATAATGGGACTTAGCTAAGTAAAATGCAATTGCCCAAGACGAAATGTTGCCTTAAGTTAACGAGAGGTAACACTACTAGTCCTTACAAAGCGTGACATGGAACAAGCAATGAGTACAAGTTGTCAGCATACTTGATTTTATCTCACATCTGAAAGGCAGTAATAGCAGTAGCATAAGAACCTGTAAACTCCATGGTGGGTCATTTACTGAGTCAAACAGACGATTGCCACCAGCTGAATGAGAAACACCGTTCCTGCAGCACCTGGCTGCTCTTTGGAGATCTCCTTTTCAACAACTGACTCAGCATAAATAGGATTTTCATCTGAGCAGTGTCCTTTGGCACTCGGATGCTATGGCGAAGTGTGCCATAGAAATACTTACGATGGGCAGCCTGACTCTCCTGAGATTGTGAGGACTGATGGAATCACAGCCTGCAATGTTTTGGGTAAAGTTCTACCAAAAGAGCTTGTGATATCATTGCTGCCTGTTAAATTATGCCTTGCAAAACCATGATTCATAATTGTATGATCTAGGAGGCATTCCTCATGGTCATGAGGAGCTGTATGTTCTATTTGGTTCAAAAACTATGGAAGACCACATGCTCTATGCTTCCTGAGAGCTGCCTGAACTTGTTTCCAGTGTCCCAAAGTATCCCAGGTGTTTCTAAAGCAATCTAGTAGTTGTCTCTGCAGTAGGCGTGAGCAAATATTTCTGTAAAGAAAAGATAGAAAAAAGAAAGAAAGAGGAGCAGCTTGAGAGAGGAGAATGAAGACAATAGAAACAAGGAACAAAAATCAAAATTGAGTGAAAGGGTGAATACTGCAGAAACAGTGGAGAAGATCCTCACCTGGGGCAGTCAATGGAACTATGACAATTTACACCAGCTGAGGATCTGCCCCAATGTAATACAAAGCAGAGCCTTGGAGAGAGATCAAAACCACACCAAGAGAGAGAGAGAGAGAGAGAGAAATGGAGAAGCAGAAAGACAGAGAAAATTAAGCAAAACTAGAAATTAAGGAAAGAGAATAAGTGCAAATCAGGAAAGACTAGACAATGGGGAAAAGTGACTCAATTCGGAGTGAGGAAGAAGAGAAGGAACAAAATGAAAAGCTGGAGGGGCGTATGAAATGAATCTGAGAATTGGGGAAATAGACAGGAAAGGGAGCAGAAATAAGCCATAAACACAAGATCAGTGTTTCTTTCTTCATAGTATTGTTTTTTATTTGAATGAAAGAACCTGGTTTTTCCTGAACTAGTAGGAAGCCAAGACTGGGCCATTGCAATCTACGGCCATTGCAGACCCACAGTCTCGCAGAATCCGTCATCTTGTTGTTAAGTCACATAACACTAAACCTTTTGCTGGTATATCTATTTCTGCATCGGTAGCACATATAGTTTATCTTCATCCTACATTGGCTTATGGGCCCTGCTGATCCCCCGGGATTCCTACTTGCCTTACCAAGCTGTAGGGTGAACCTGTGTGTAAGTACTTTTTTGCACTAATGTTTCGTTTGCTCCTCAGACTACTAAAGAGCAACTCTGCAGCTCTTACCACACTAGTGTTGTTGCATTGGGTTTAGCTCCTTCCTACACCAGAGTTTAGCCCACTTAAGCACTATGCCCTCTTCAGCAGGCAAAATATGTCCCCTGTTTACAGTCAAGCTGCAGCTGCGAAAACATAACTACTTGCACCCCAACTTTTTTTAAGTTTCATCCCACTGGGGCTGCTTTGTCAATGGAGCATACACGTCTGACTCCTCAAGTCCATTATTTCCTTCCCATTCACATTATGGAGGGCCCTCTTCGTTCCTCTCTTCACTTCCAACCCATAATTTTCCAGACACAGGAAGGCGTCTATTCTACCACCTCCCAGCCTTGTACCAATCACAGCATATGTTTTTTAAAAATGTGCACATACGCTTGGACATAAAATGAAGTACAGTCTAGTGCCTAGCGCCCCTCACACCGGATTGGTTCTTTCCAGGCTCCTAATGACCACAGCCAATATCCCTGTAGCACTTTTCTGAGAGGGGCCCTGTAACAGGGTATACTCACCATTGGGGATACTTCTGGGGATCAGTTACTTTCAGGTCAGACGCCCCCTTCTGACTGTAGCTCACATGGTGTCCCTCCTCGATCTATAGGGCTTGCAGTGCTCCCTCTTCATGATTCGGCCCTTTGGGCAGGTCACTGTATAGTCATCCCCTTCCGGGGTAACAAAATCCCGTTAAATCAGCTGTCCTCATGCCATTCCAGACAGTCTTCCAGTACAAGGCCAGGTCCTGTCCCACTTTCCCAGTATCCAGTAGGAGAACCCAAATCCATCCACTACTCCAGGTCCCAGCCCAGGGACCTTATGTCTAACAACTATAGCCTGCTTGCTCCCAGACCCTGTCGCTACTTCCCAACGCTCTCCTTCCCAGCTGAACTTCGTCTTCCATTAGGCTTTATTGATGCCTGGCTCTCCTCCAGGTACAGCATATAAGGTTAATTGACCTAATTTAACCTACTCTCCCTTGTGTAGGGTAGATATCCCATCACAGGCCCCCAATATTCCTTTGCCTGGAAGCAGTGCTTAGACCATAGCTTGTCTCATGATTCAGCCTCCCCTGGAATGTGTCCAGTTTGTCAGACCATGCTTGTGATCTTCAATTGTCCCTAAAATCAATTCAGCTGATCTTAAGTAAAATTATTTTTTTTCTAGTCAAAATTACTTACACAGTGAAAAGCTAAGCAGACTCTAAATACAGATAGATGGAAGGTCTGCGATAAGCATAGCTAGCTAGGCCTAACTGTGAGCTACATCCCAACCGTTAAGATGGATGAGGCTCTCAGGGAGCAGAACATACTTTATCCCCCCCAGCACAAGATTTGTCATTCAGCAGCTCTCTCTAGGCAGTTGTGCGACATGACCCAACAAGGTGTTCCCAGTATCAATGTTTCTCCATGTGTCATGGTCTTCTTAGCTTTATCAGGCCAAGCATTAAAAGCTTTCATTATCATGTTGTACATTACCTCATTCTTTAGTTCAGATGCCAATGCACAATTAGAATTGTACTCCTAAATGACCATATTTAATTAAGTGTTGCTGTAGCCATGTCGGTCCCAGGATATTAGAGAGACAACAAAAGTTGGTTCAATAAAAGGTATTACCTCACCCACCTTGTGTTTAATTAAGTTCATTGTTGCTTAAAGATACATAATCCTCTCACATTTCCCTTGGCTTTTTCATGAGTGCATATCACTGTCAACATTTTTTCCCCATTTCAAAGCAGTCTTTGAGCCTGTGTGAGGGATGAGGTTTTGTAAACTAGATCCACAAACCTTTGATATACAAACCTATTATTATTATTATTATTGGCATTACAGTAACAATTAGAGTCCCCAGATGACATAGGCGACCCCTGGTACTAGGCATTGCACATCGTGGGAGAAAGTCCCTTCCCCAAAGAGTTGACCACCACACCAATGAGACACAGGGCAGAAGGGAAGAGGCAGATGCAATGACTTGCCCCAGACCACACAGCAGGTTCACAGCACAGCCAAGAAACAGATGTCCATCCAGTGCCCTATCCACTAAGCTACGCTGCATCTCACACAAAAGGCGTCCTTAACGTTTGGTGTTAACACTTGGTACCTCGCAAATGTTATCCACATCATATGGCAGTCTGACTAAATATTCCCCTCTGAAACTGTTTTATGTTAATTACCCTTCCTGCTGGGGTTCACTCTTTTCCCTGACTGACGTATCGGGTAGTACAGTGCAACCAAACTCACGACCATTTATTTAGCAAATACAGTTCATTTCTGATAGCCTAGCTTCCAGCCATGATTGTAAGTCTTGTGTCTTCACATGTGAGTGAACAGCTCTTCTTAGCACATTATAGATGCTACCAGAATACATGCACTTTGTGATGTGGTGATTTGACCCTTGAGAGAAATCATTTGAACGAGAAAATGACACGGGTCAGTTTGCCATTGCACTTCATGATACAAAAATAGACCTAGGTTTCAGTCATCTTGATAGTGACATGAATAGTAGATAAGTGCATCATTCAACGTGGGTTATCCTACCGTAAATAATGAAGGCCCTTTCAGACCCCAGGGGTAGGGTGGGCTTGAGCTCGGGTGGCAAGCCTGAGTCCGAGCCAGTGCCACAACGTCCAAACAGCTATTGTAGCACACTAGCACAAACCCAGTTAGCACAAGTCTGTCGCTCCCAGATGCAGTGTAGACATACCCAAACAGTTTAATTTAGGGTCAGACTGGGATACTCTTACTCCTGTTGAATAATACCTTATGATCTAATGAGACAACTCATCACATAAAGTACTATTCAGCATGAGTAAGGGAATCACATTCTGGTTCATAGCTGCAAAGACTGTGTAGCCGAGTGGGTAAAGGTGTTGCCATATTGTATAGGGAACAAATTCAAATCCTATTAAGTTTGGGGGAGGGGAGTTATTTCTATTAACTTTCTCTGTTAATGCGATTATAAATTCTTACCATTTTTCTGAAGCACAAATAATCTGACTGAAAACATTTCATGTGTAACAGAATAACCAAGTTAGGAAAAGAAGAGTTCAGCTATCTATGTCTTTATATCTACAATATAAAGATATGTTAGAAGAGGGTTAGTCAGAAAGGGTTAGAAAGAAAGGGCTAACTTGTTCTTTCTCATAAGGTTTATAAAGCCACACGTGGGAATTCTAAATTAGACAGAGGAGTGGAGAGCAGATTAGACCTAAGTATGTACTGCTTTATTTGGCCATTTATTGGCTAACTCTTTTATATCATGGCAGTTTTCAAAAATATCATACCTTCATATTGCTTAACTGTTCTTTTTTAAAAAAGCTTGGATTTTTTATTCATAAATGAGCAACTGGAACCCAGAAAGGAACACCAGAAAACCTCCATGCCCCAGTTCAGCAGAATACTTAAGCATGTTCTTACCTTTAAGCATGTGAGTACTCCCATGGGATTCAATGAAACTAGGCAGATACTTAAAGTTAGGCATATATTTAAATTTAAGTACCTTTCTGAAGTGGGGCTTTAATAGGTTTATCTGCTGACTATGAGCAAAAATTAGAATTATTTTTTTTAATCGATGATGAGCATTAATTAAAGCAAGATATATCAGTTAATTTTATTTTTATTAACCGCCACTCCCCAAAGACATCTTTGTTGGTTTTATATAATGAAACCTGGGTGATATTTTTCATGTGAAATATCAATGTAAAATATTTTCAAACATAACGCTGAGCCAATCTGGCTCTTGTTTGAAATAATGATTAAAGCATTTTGCAAAGAAGGGGCAAACTTCGCACTCCAGATTTTGTGAGCCTCTTGAACTATCTAGCTCAAAGGGAAAAATAAGTCGCAAAACTCCCTTCCCTTATTCCCATAAACACTTTTAGTAAGAAATGCTTATTGACACTTCAGCTTTGGCATGTCTCTGCTTCAGCCCCAGCCATGTAGTACAGCCCAAAAGTGGCAAGAGTGGGAAGGGAAGGATTTTCTGTTGCATGAAGCAGTAACATTTCAGTCCCTATTCCATGGGTATGAGTATAGGGCAACGGCACAGAATATTGACACTGTTTTCCACAGCTGGTGAAGGGACATCTCACTCCTTAAAGGTTACAAAGGCACAAAGAACACTGCCAGTGTTCTGAAGCTGCTCGGGTCCATATGCCGTGAGCCTGGTTATTGCAATGGTGCCAGACAAGCTCATCACAAAGTGGCATGGGATAGTTTCCTAACGTGGAAGAAGAAATAAGGCAGCCATCCCTGGAAACCTTCAGCAGAGGGCTGAAGAGTATATCCATAGAAGTTTCATTGAGATCTCTCAGGAGGATGTGTCACGTTAATCCAGACCAATAAGGGTTGTGTCACCACCTACCCTGTAGCCCTGCATGCCCTAAATGCCCTGCTGCTGTGGCTCATAGCCTGGACACGAATAGCCAGCAGACCAGCATGCAGTGTCCTCTGTGCTGTGCAGCCCTGTTTCTGTGCTTTAATCCCAGGAGCCCGCCTACAACACAACAGCCTCACCCTGGTTTCCACCAGCCTTGGTTACACCTGGCAAGATGGCCTCAACACACTTCCAGTCCTGAACTGCCCCAAAACCATTTGCCCCAAGTCCTCTCCGGGACCACTCAGAGAAATAATAAGGTTTGTTTGCTCCTTTAAAGAGTCAATACCCATCCTGTTGCGACATTAACTGGAGTTAAACAGTTACTTCAATTCAAACACAGCACTGGGTTGGTTTAGATTAAAAATAAAACAAGTTTATTAACAAGCAAATAAAAGTGAAAACATGCATCTAAAAGTCTAAAACTTAATCTAGCATGATACCGTCTTTATTTCAGATGGTTTTTCTCACCAACTATACTTTGTCCAGCATGACTGACTGTCTCTCAATCAGGAACTTCCATAGAAGTATGAAGTGTGGGTTTCCTTTGTCTTCTTAGGTGAAAGATAAAGATGTAGTCACTCTCTTTTCCTTATATTCCCAAAGAATTGTCTTTGTTCTCAATGTCAGGAAAGCATTCTGGGGATTCAGTCTCCTGTGTCTTTCTGGGGTGCAGGAGCCATGTTAATTCTCTGTCTCTCAAGTTCAGGCTCAAGACAACCCACACTGGTTTAGCTCAATGGTTTTGTTTATGGACAATATACATTGAGGTAAACCCACATTCCTTTGTCTGTTTATCACCTTTACCTAGGCTAGGCTGTCTTTATCTTAAACATGTTCTAGTAACATCATGCAGAGGAAATTCATAACTTCAGAAATAAGGTTAACACATGCATTTTACAATGATATTAATGACCACTGTGTTATTAGTTTTTAAATGACACGCTACAAGGTATATTTTGTACAAACACCATTGCAGTAGTTTGTAGGATATGAATACAGAGGTTGGTTAGTGGCACAGGATAAAAGGGACATCCCTACATACATAAATAAAATGTTCTGAATGTCCCCTACCTCCCACCCCCACCTAACCCAACAGGGGAATGAAAAGCAGATGCCAACTCTACCTCTGTTTGTTGTACCACTACCGTTTCTCGTATGAGTAAAACAATGAGAAGTCAACACCTATGTCTTAGTAGCTTGGGATGGGATGGGCACTGTGGCAAAGTACCTTGTTCTCCTCAGCAGACTCAGTCCTTTTTAGCCTTGGAGACACCGGCCTGGGCAAAGCAAATCCTTACAGATAGCACAGGGTCCTGTTATTCCTTTCCCTGATCAGCCCATTGTGTTTGTTTTCCTTCTCTTCTGGGAGGGGGAGTGTAGCCTCCCTTCCTCGAAGGGCTCGGTGTCTTGCTGCCCTTAGCCTACTGATAGCTTCCCTCCTTCTCTCACTCTCTCCTCTCCCCTCCTTCCACGCCGGGGAGGGTTTGAAAAGGTCTCCATCAGTTGGAGCCAGCTGAACCTAATTAGCTCCCTAGCAACCCCTTTTCCAGCTGAACCTTATTTCCCCATGGTTATCTCCTCAGTGGATAGGGAGAAGCCTTTTAATCCCCTGGGACTAATTACTACCCCTCCCCTTTTTGTAGCTGTTTGTCCTGGGTTTACCCCATATCTCCCCACCCCACCCCCTGCTCAACATTACAGGGTTGGGCTACTTGGGTCAGAAAGTAGTGCACTCTCGATAGACCATCCGCATTGCCATGTTGGATTCCAGACCTATGTTGTACTGTGACGTGGAAGAGTTGAAGTGACAGGAACCATCTCGTTACTCTCACATTTTTGTCTTTGTTTTGGTGCATGCACTGCAGAGGGGCATGGTCCATGACAAGGGTAAACCTCCGTCCCAGTAGATAGTAACGTACGCTTTCTATGGCCCATTTTACCACCAGGCATTCCTTTTCCACTATGGCGTTCTTCCGTTCCCGAGGCAGGAGATTCCTACGGAGGAAGAGGACGGGGTGTTCGTCGTCTCTGACCACTTGTGAAAGTACCGCCCCCAACCCTACTTCAGAGGTGTCGGTTTGCAGGATAAACTGCTTCCCCCAGTCTGGGGCTACAAGTATGGGGTCTGTGCAGAGGGCCGTCTTCAGATCCCCAAAAGCACCTTCGGCCGCAGCAGACCAATTTATTATATCTGGGCCCCGAGCTTTTGTCAGGTCCATTAATGGGCATGCCCTGGTGGCGAAGTGGGGAATGAACCATCTATAGTACCCCACTAGCCCCAAGGAGGCTCTAATCTGTTTTTTCCGGAGGGGTCGGGGCCACTTGTCTATAGCTTCTAACTTGTTGAGTTGGGGCTTCACCATGCCCCTCCCCACTATATACCCAAGGTACATGGCCTCAGCTAACCTGATTGAACATATAGAGGGATTCGCCGTCAGCCCCGACTTCCTCAGGGTGTCCAGGACTGCTTCCACCTTCTCTAAGTGTGTCTCCCAGTCGGGGCTATATATAATGACATTGTCAAGATAGGCCACCGTGTACTTGCCATGGGGTCACAACAGCTTGTCCGTGAGCCGTTGAAACATAGCGGGAGCGCCATGCAACCCAAAGGGGAGGATGGTGTATTGATACAGACCTTCTGGAGTTGCAAAGGCCATCTTTTCTTTGTCAGCCTTGGCCAGTGGGATCTGCCAATAACCCTTGGTCAGGTCAAGGGTAGACATAAACCATGCTTTTCCCAGTCTGTCAATTAGCTCATCTATCTGGGGTATAGGGTACGCATCAAATTGGGATACCTCATTCAACTTGTGGAAGTCGTTGCAGAACCTCATACTGCCATCAGGCTTAGGCACTAATACCACAGGACTTGACCATTGGCTATGAGATTCTTCAGTGACTCCTAAGGTCAGCATTTTCTGGACCTCTGTCCTGATCTCTTCTCTTTTGGCCTCCGGGATCCGGTATGGCTTGATGTTCACTTTCACTCCAGGCTCTGTGAGGATGTGGTGGTGAACCTCAGTAGTCCTGCCTGGCTTTTCCGAGAACACATCCTGGTTGCGTTTGATCAGGCTGATCACTTCCAATCATTGTTCTGGAGTCAACTCCGGAGATATCCCCACCTGGTCTGGCTGGTTGCTTTTAGGGGATGGCGCCCCCAGCACAACCACCAGAACTTCTCTATCCCACCAAGGTTTCAGCAAATTTATACGGTAGATCTGCTCCAGCTTCCGGTGGCTCAGCTGTCGGATCTTATAGTTGACTTCTCCTATAGCTTCTATTATTTCATATGGCCCCTGCCACCGGGCCAGGAGCTTGCTCTCTGCCGTGGGTATGAGTACCATTACCTGGTCTCCCACCTGGAACTTCCAGGTCGCTGCTTGGCGATTGTAGTATGTCTGTTGCACCTCTTGTGCCTTCTCCATGTGTCCGTGAACAAGGGGGGAGACTTGGGCTATCTTGTCTTTCATCTGTAACACATGTTCAACGACATTTCTCCCTGGGTTAGGCTGTTCTTCCCAGCCTTCTTTAGCCAGGTCCAGTATTCCCCTGGGGTGGCAACCATATAACACCTCGAAGGGGGAGAATCCCGTGGAAGCCTGGGGTACTTTCCGTATGGCAAACAGCAAGTAGGGCAGCAGAGCGTCCCAGTCTTTCCCATCGTGACTAACCACTTTCTGCAACATGTTCTTCAATGTCCTATTGAAGCATTCGACAAGACCATCGGTCTGAGGGTGGTAGACCGATGTCCTGAGGGTCCGTATGTGGAGCATTGTACATAGGTCCTTCATCAGCTTAGACACAAAGGGGGTCCCCTGGTCTGTCAGGATCTCCTTGGGTATCCCTGCTCAGGAAAAAATCTGGACTAATTCTTTGGCTATGGTCTTGGTCAGGGCGTTCCGCAGGGGTACGGCCTCGGGGTATCAGGTGGCATAATCTAGTATTACCAGAATGTACTGGTGGCCCCTGGCTGACTTCTCCAATGGCCCTACTAGGTCCATAGCTATTCACTCAAACGGGGGTCTCAATAATTGGTAGAGGTACCAAAGGGGCCCTTAAGTGTGCCCATGTATCTGGCATTCCGGACAGGACATACAATATTGTCGGACCACCATGTAAATGCCAGGCCAAAAAAACCTCTGCAGGATCCGATCAAGGGTCTTATCGATCCCTAGGTGGCCCCCGAACAAATGGCTGTGGGCCAGATCCATTATGCCTCTCTGATGCTTCTGTGGGACCAAGAGTTGTTCTATGACTTGCTCTTGGACCCGGACTACTCTGTATAGCAGATCATTCTTAATCACATAACATGGCCCTGGGCCCTTAACTCTCCCCTCAATGGGGACCCCATTTACCTCGACTACTTCTTTACGAATATTGTTGTATATTGGATCATTGGCCTGATCCTGACCAAAATTCCCAAGTGCAATCCCCATTTGTCCAAACTCAGGGGGGTCTACCTCAGTCTCCCCTTCGGGGAAAGCTCCTGGGGAACCTGGTTCGGCGATAGGGTTGTTGATCGCCAGCCCAGTCTCGCTGTTGGTTGAGCCACCTCTTTCCCCTACAAGCGTAGACTTCTGGTATTGGGTCAGATCTTCGTCCCCCTCCTTTTATCTTCCTTCCATTCCCTCCGAGTCTTCCGGGGCTTCCCCGGCAGGGAGAACAAATTCATGGAAGGCCGGGGCTGGGGGGGGAGGATGTTAACTAGTGGGGCCACCCCCTGGGTCCCGGAGTCATTATTTTCTTCTACCTTCTCCCCGGGGAGTAGGCTATCAAATCCTGGGAAGTCTCATCCGATAAGGACTGGGCAGGGGAGTTTCGGAACAACTCCCACCGTCACCTTAGTGGGGTTTCCACGAACTTCTATTTTTATGGGGATGGTTGGGTAATATTTGACATCCCCATGCACACAGGATATTCCTGAGCGCTTAGCCCGGGATAGTTGGTCCTGCCCTACTAGCTTCCCCGAGACCAATGTGATCGCACTCCCCAAGTCTACTAACGTGGTGGTCTCTATACCATTCATCTTAACGGGTCTAGTGTATCTATGAGAGACCATCGCAACCCCGACTAGACTTATTAGATCACATGGTCCCCCTATATCTCCCAATTCACATTGCATGGACTCTTCTAGATTCAGGCATTGGGCAGCAATATGCCCTAATTCGCCACAGGCATAACATCGGTACCCCGCTTGGGGCAGCCCCCTATCTTTCAGGCTGCTGAGTTTTATCTCCCGAGTCTTTCTCCCCCAGTCCTCAAGTCTCTCTGGGACCACCGGCTGCTCTTCCGCCTCCTTCCTCCCTTCCATTATCCAGCCTGGCGCTAGGGCAAACCGGGGCCTCGGCGCGGAGATTTGTCTCCGATTCTGGCGCCTTCCTTCCCCGGTGATCTGAGAAAGTTCTTGGGCTGCTAAGTGCCTCTCTACGAGGGCAACTAGTTCATCATAGGAGGAGGGATCATTTTGATGGACCCATCCTCGTATGTCTGGCAGCAACCCCGTCATGTACCTGTCCAACATTAGGATTTCCACTACCTTTTCCGGCCCATGGGTCTCGGGGCGGAGCCACTTCTGGGCGAGGTGGATTAAGTCAAAAAGCTAGGACCTTGGTGCTTTGTTGTCCCGGTATCTCCACTCATGGAAGCGCTGGGCCCTTATGGCTGGCATCACGCCTGACCTTGCCAGGATTTCCACCTTCAGCTGGGGGTAATCCATAGCTGCTTCCGTGGTCATGTCGAAATAGGCCTTCTGGGCCTCCCCGCACAGAAATGGAGCCAGGATCCCTGCCCACTGGTCTTGGGGCCAGGCCTCCCGTAGTGCTGTTCTCTTGAACACGAGGAGATATGCTTCTATATCGTCGTCTGTTGTCATCTTCTGTAAATAGTTGCTTGCCCGCAGCGGCCAGGTCCTCTGGGGTCCGTGCGTCAGGGCTTTCAACGGGTTCACTACTTCAGTCAGTGTGGCTCGACCTTGGTCCACCAGGTTCATCAGTAATTGGTTTGTCTCCTGTTGGACACGCACTGCCTCTTGCTGGTCGCCATCTGTACCCTGGTAGCTTCTTGTTGGGCGGCAGTGGCCTCTATCAACGCCTTCACTACATACTCCATTTTTTTTTAACCCTGCCCTGAGATGGCTTGCCACCGAGCCTTACTCACTCACTATCCCACTCCTAACACCACGTGTGGCAAAGTACCTTGTTCTCCTCAGGAGACTTGGTCCTTTTTAGCCTTGGATATACTGGCTTGGGCAAAGCAAATCCTTACAGGTAGCACGGGGTCCAGTTATTCCTTTCCCTGATCAGTCCCTTGTGTTTGTTTCCCTTCCCTTCTGGGCAGGGGACTGCAGCCTCCCTTCCTCGAAGGGATCGGTGTCTTGCTGCCCTTAGCCTACTGGCAGCTTCTCTCACTCTCTCCTCTCCCCTCCTCCCATGCCGGGGAGGATTTAAAAAGGTCTCCACCAGTTGGAGCCAGCTGAACCTAATTAGCTCCCTAGCAACCCCTTTTCCAGCTGAACCTTATTACCCCATGGTTATCTCCTCAGTGGACAGGGGAGGCCTTTTAATCCCCGGGACTAATTACTACCCCTCCCTTTTTTGTAGCTGTTTGTCCTGGGTTTACCACACTGTTTGTCCTGGGTTTACCACAGCACCTTTTAAAAATTTAAACATTGCAAGGAAAAATGTGTATACACACTTACTCGAGGTCCCTTCCCTTTCATCAGGCTCATCCGTGCTTGCCTGGTGGGACTGCCTAGTTTGTGGGGCAGTATCAAATAGGTCCTTGCTCTCAGCACGACTGGAGCCCCCCAGTGCGTCTACCCTCTCCTCCGCCTTGCTTTTCACAGCAGGGGTCTCTGTTTCGGGCATCTCCAAGATATCCACAGTGGTCTGCATGGTGCTGGTGGGGTCACTGCCAAGTATGGCATGCAGCTTGTAAAAGCGGCAGATCTGTGGCTCAGCATCAAATCTATTGTTGGTCTTCCTGGCCTTTTGGTATCCCTGGTAAAGTTCCTTCACTTTCACACAGCACTGCCGCTGATCCCTGTCATAGCCCTTCACCCGCATCCCATGTGCAATCTGTTCATAGATGTCCATGTTTCTATGGCTGATCCATAGCTGAGCCCACAGGCCTCCTGTCTACTCCAAGCAGGAGAGTGTCTAGTGTGTGGCACCAGCATGTTTGGTTGGGCAGTTCCACACAACAAGAGAGAGCTGCTAGGTGTGCTTGCCAATGTGGGCAATCAGGACCAGGCATTTCAAAAACACCTGAAGGAGCTTAAAGGGGGGTGGGTGACTTCCAGTGTCTGTGAGGGGTCACTGTCACAGGAAATGGGGTATCATGTGCCAGCTTCTGGTGCACTGTTAGGGTTGATACAGACCATCAGTATCTGTATTTGCACTAAGAAAAGGAGTACTTGTGGCACCTTAGAGACTAACCGATTTATTTGAGCATAAACTTTCGTGAGCTACAGCTCACTTCATCGGATGCATAAAGTGGAAAATGCAGTGAGGATATTTTATACACACAGACCATGAAAAAATGGGTGTTTATCACTTCAAAAGGTTTTCTCTCCCCCCACCCCACTCTCCTGCTGGTAATAGCTTATCTAAAGTGATCACTCTCCTTACAATGTGTATGATAATCAAGGTGGGCCATTTCCAGCACAAATCCAGGGTTTAACAAGAACGTCTGAGGAACAGTGGGGGGGGGGTAGGAAAAAACAAGGGGAAATAGGTTACCTTGCATAATGACTTGACCATTCCCAGTCTCTATTCAAGCCTAAGTTAATTGTATCCAATTTGCAAATGAATTCCAATTCAGCAGTCTCTCGCTGGAGTCTGGTTTTGAAGTTTTTCTGTTGTTGTATTTGCACTGCATCAGTCTCAGTAGGTCAACTGTGACTCCACACCATTTGGGGAAGTAGTTTTACTCTGTCACTGTAACAGGGTGCTTATGTCAGCCAGAGACAAATTTGAGTGTAGATACATGCACAAATAGGTCAACGCAAGGCAACTTATGTTGGATATAAATATGCACACACTAAGACCAAATAAAGGGCTCAGTCCTGCAACCCTTTACTCATATGAGACTACTTTCATGAGTAAGACCCACTCATGTGAGTAAAGGTTTGCAGGAACAAGGACCCCATCCTACAGGCCTTTAATTGTGTTAATAGTCCCTTTGATGTCAATAGGATTACTTGTGTGAGTAAACATTTCTCACCCAAGTAAGTATAGGTTGCAGTCTTGGGTTCCAGAGCTTTAATTTGCATAGTTGTAATGCACTGATAATTATGTTTATTTAAGAGCCCTTTTTGTACAATGAAGGATTAAATTAGCAGAGAATATTTTTAAAAGACTGATGTTGCAATTTGCCCCTCGGTCAAGCTTAAACACATTAAGAAATATTTCTTATTTTTTGCAGGAATTTTATAGTAAATCAAGCCAATTCCCTTTCATAGTGTGGTTGATGAGGTAGTAAACTTACAAAATCTGCAGAAAACATGCTTGTAGATTTTGTTAAAGAACCACAAAGTCAGAGGTCTGGCATTTAAAATATATGTATAATTTCACCAAAATTTCATCAAGATACAAAAAACAGACTCAAGAAAAGATGGGAGGAATTTTATGGTCCCATCTTGTCCAACCCTCAGTAACTGCTTTAATAGGCTTATAATTATGTTTACTATTTAAAAAATCATTCCAGGTTCCTATCACTTTCATCTGAACATATAACCACCATGATTTTGCTCCTGGCTAATACATGCCATGCTATGCCATAAAAGAAGCAAGGGTACAATATGTTTCTTTGTGCTTCTCTCTCTTAATCTGCAAAACAGATGCAGTGACTGCACTGGCAGCTCCAGAGCTCTTCCAGCAAAAAACATAACTTTGGCAGGTTAATACTAGTTAACGGCATATGGTTCATTAATCTATGTGGAAAAGATAGCCATAAATCAGCCAGCTGATTCAGAGCCTTGTAATTAACAACAGAAAAATATTTCGCTAAAATTTCGTGAGGTTTTTTTTTTCCTTCTTTTGGCACATGGCTTCCTGTCTAACCATTGATTCTTAAAAAAAATCCCCCATGCCACTATGTGAATGATGGAGTAAATTTTGTTGCTAATATCATAAGGATGTCTTTATTTGTTGTTGTTTCAAAATGTCTTGTTTTACCCCTTTCTGATTTGAGGTTAATTTAGAGATGATATAAAATCATCCTACATGATCATAAATCATAATTTGGGGGCAGTCTTTCCTGAATGAAGCTAGACTGTCTTGTACTTTGAAAACCAATCAACAAGGAAGGTGCGGAACTCTTGAAAAGAAGCAGGGCATGCTGTTGGATACCAGGAAGAGGTTGAATATAGAGAGTAGGCCAAATCTTGATTGGATGTACATACTTCCCATTGACTTTTAAGGAAGTCATATGTGTGGTTCCAAGGGTGGGATTTGGCCTATTACCTTAGTAAGGGCCAGTTAGGGAAATGATAAAGCCCTGAAACTCCTCACTGCAAAGGATGCAGAAACATTCTTAGCAGGACAAAAACATAACTTTCCTGATTCCTAGATGGATGTTTGATGGAATGTAAGGCAATGTCCACCCGGGACACTCAGGAAAGTTAAGGCAAAACAACTAAACATGTGAAGTCAATATGTATAAACTAAGGCACATTAAACATTTGCATGGATTCTCTAATGGGGAAGTAAAGTGGCCTCAGTTCACTGTGACTCCAAGGAGGATTAAGTTACAGTGAACTAAAGCTCATTGACTTCACATCTTTAGTTGATTCAATTTAACTTGCCTGAGGCCAGGTCTACACTACAGACCTATATCCGTATAACTACATTCAGTGGCACCAGAACCAGGGGGGCCATAGCCCTCCCACATTTTCAAAGTGGATGGCCCCGCCCCCTTCCCTCCTCCTCCTCCCATCTTCCTGCAGTCCCACCCCCAGCCAGGCCAGCTTGGAGCCTGGCCGGGGAGCCCGGACAGTTGTGGGAGCCACATGCCTGCGGTACGGGGAGCTGAGAGCAGCCCCCAGCCTGTGTCCCCTCTCTCCCAGGCTCCCTGCCCAGCCCAGGGCAGGTGGAGGTGGAGGGTCCATGACTCCATGCCAACTCACCACAGCTGTCCGCGTGGCTCTGCCCAGCCTGGCTCCAGCTGGGGGCAGGGCCTCAGAGCCGCAGACCAGCCACAGTAAGAACCACACAGGTAGCTGTGGGGAGCCATGGACCTCCACCTGCCCTGAGCTTCTCCCATCGACATAGCTACCGCCTGTTGCAAAGGTGGATTAACTTCGCCAACAGGAGACACTCCCCCATCAGCGTAGTAGAGTCTTCACTGAAGCCCTATAGATGTACATGAAGACAAGCCTTGAGTGTCCCTGTACAGACAAGCACTAAGGCTCTGCTTTGACAGAGCACTTGAGCACAGTGTAACAGGAGGGTTTGGAGGGCAGGACAGCCTAGTGGTTGGAGCGTTTGATTTCTAGCTCCTTGCTTGGTCGAGGTGCCTCAGTCTTTAAGTCTGAGGAGGAGATAGGGGGACCCAGGCCCTCCCACTACACCGGGTCCCAGCCCAGGGCCCTGTGTAAGTCAACTCCTGAGTAGGGGACCTCACAGCAGGGAGTCTAAATCCACTGCTCTGGGCTACTTCCTACTGCTGTCCCTTCCGTTTCGGGCACGGCCCCTATAGTCCAAGTTGCAGAGGTGGCTTGTCTCTAATAGTGGACCTCGGGTGGAGTCCTCTTGCAGTCCCAGGTTCCTCTGGGTGGGGCAGCTGTGTGTTTGGCAGGGCCAGTACCCCAAAAGGTCTTCAGTCACCTGGTCCCGCCTTAGGCCAGGTGCTCCTAGGCCTCTTCCTCTGTCTCCTCTGGACAGGGAGATGGTGCTTGCTTCCTAGTGGCTGTCTTGGCTGTCTGGAGTATCTTTAACCCCTTCTGTGCTCGTGGGAGGTTTCCCTGCTTCATCACACACATGCTTATCTGTAAACACATGCTTAGCCAAACCAGGGCATGGTGATTCAGGAAGGCATAGTGAATTCTTTTTTTTTTTCCCCACTAATATTGCTGCCAAAATTTCCTTGAGTTTAGCAACCACCAGCATATCACAGCGGAGGGATTTCCTCTAGATGGCACTTGAGCTAGATGTGCCAGGACAGCTTCCAAATCTGCCACTCATTGCATGCAGCCATATTATTTTGTGCTGGGATCTTATCAGCCCTCATAAGTTAATAAACTGGTCAATACGTGAACAGGAGTCACCCAAGTAATGCCTAAGCTGCTGCAAGAAGTTGTTTTGGCAATTCAGAATATAACTTTCCTCCCTCTCAGTCCATACTGAACCTGTTCTCTAGAATGGTGCCAGGAGGCCCTTTTAGAGTGCCAGAGAGATTATCTGTCTAACAAGACATAAAAGTGAGGCCCTGACTATTCCTGATAATTAAAGATCCTGTAAGCGGGGGAATGGTCCCACTATTGTGGGGAACTTTCCTGGCTTCTGCACTACCCCGGTGAAGTGGGCTAGCGAAAGGATCTGAGTCCTCGAGTCCTCGCTTCCACTTCCTTTACCCAGAGGCCTCCCTGCCCTTGAGGACTCCCCTTTCACTCTCCTGTCTGGCAGAGTCCTCGTAACCCCAACAAGGCTGGGCCCAGGATTCCTGTGGGGCTCGACCCCCAACCCTGCTGTGGTCACCTAGGACAGGGGCTAGGGTGTCCCCACTCCGGGGTACTCTCTCTGCAGTGGGCACTTCTCTGACCCACTGATCATTTCATACAATTTAAACCAAATACATGTTGTTTAATTAACAATTAATTTTAAAAAAGAACAAGGAAAAATGGGAAAGGTTAAAGGAAAACACATCACCCCGCTCTGTGGCAGGGAACATTACAAACTGTCTCTGGAATGTCAGGGCAGGTCACAGTCTGTTCCTTGTAGATCCCAGGCCTCCTTCTCAGGCCCTGGCAGGGATGCTGCAGGTTGGACACTTGCAATAGTGGTGGCCACACACCTCCGGGCTTTGGGTGGTGGGACCCTTCTTCCCAGCGTCAGCACCGCGTCGGGTTGAGATCCCCCTCCCAGTCTGGCCTGCAAGGACCCTTGGCTGAGGGTGTCTTTCTGCGTTGGGCCTTTGCCCAGGATCCCCCCTTGGCTGGCCCCAGTTACTCACCACACCTGGCTCTGTGGCTGCAGCTCTCTCCCAACACAGGATCTGCTCTCCCTGCGCTGCTTCTGTGACTCTGCTCCCAACTCTGACCTGCTTCCTGGGCTGCTTTTCTGGCCCCTCTGGATCTGGCATGGCTCCACTCCACAGCGCAGCTTGGGCCCCTGGTCTCTCCTTAGCTCGGCCCCACTCTGTCTGCCCCAGGCAATTCCAGCTCACTCAGAGGACTGGACCCCCCAGCCTCCTGACTCCCTGATTAGCCTGCCCGCCCTGTCAATCAGGCTGAGCTGGAGCATTGGCCTCTCCCCTTTTAGTACTGGGAGCGAGCCAACCAAAACACCCCCACTGAATGTTAGTAAGGGGGCAACCCCTTACAATCCCATGCTATTTTTGCAAGATACTTAATCTTCATTTTCTGTACCTAGATGATTGTGTAGTGTAGCAGGTACAGCTCTGATGCATGCCAAGTTCTATTCCGAGGGGGGAGAACTAAGGAAAGCTCTACTCACATAATGACTACAAAATCTGGTTTGACGGTTGTCAGTCTTCTGCGGATTGTGTCTTCCTATGCGTATATACAGTGTCGAGTACAGCTAAGGTCTCCAGGGGCTGCCACAACTCTAATACATAATAATGATAGTAATTAATAAAAATAATGACCACAACTACTACTAATAATAAGCCTCGCTCCCAAGTCTTCATACTAAAAGCACTTCAGTGATTAATACTGATTCTGTTATTGCTAATACATTAGATAGTCCTGGGCATATATGCCACATGAAGGTTGAAAAAGTTCCGTACAAACCATTTTCTTCTAGTGTCATCCAATATCATCGCTAGGGCTCTTTTGGATAAGTGATTTCCCAGCTTTGCCCTCCCATTTTAAGCAGTGGCCCAGATCCTCCATCCCGCTATGACCCCTTGCAATGCACAGTGGCTCAAATGTGCCATAATCCAGTTTTAGCTGGCTATGCATGGATTCTGCTGCAAAAGGGAGAACTCACAGGGAGGCAGAGGCTGACTAGTAACTCTATGCCACCATACCATGAAGCCCCCAACATAGGGAGTGGAGCTTGAAGACACTGTGTTCTGGACCCCGCGGGGCTCTGAGCAGCCTTGAGGCTGCAGTAATGTGTGCCAAGAGCGAAACAGACTTTTAGTGACTCCAGGACTGAGGAACACCAAAAGTGGCATACAGTGTACTTTGTGTTTCCCCCTCTGGACCTGTGCTTGGCACAGCTCATCTGGATGAAAGGATCCTGCCCAATATGTATCTGGATGTACCTTGTTCTCTATACGACGTGTCAGCCTAGAAAAATGCAAACGGAATAGCATATTGTAGGTAGTTTCACTGCAATGTGATGTTATCTTAATGACTAAAGATAGAATTCTTGTCTTAAGGAGAATCAATATTATTAAACTGGTGGAATTATTTGTTGCAAATAAATTATTCAGTAAATGTCATCTTTTTCCCTCTTCATGTAGTATTTGAAAACTCATTCTGGTTTCTGAGAATATATTCATTATTTCCAGGTATTCATCCAGCGGCAGAGACAGCTTTTCTGGGCTGTTCACAAACGGTTTGCTCTATTTGCCGTTTGCTATTTGTGTTGAGTGCCTGGGTTACATAAGTCAGACGCTGTGGTGTTGGGTCAGCTTTCTTGTTAGAGAAGTGAATTTGTTACACAGGAAAATAAGGCATGGTGGATAATGAATAGCAAATGTATATTCTGTTCACAAATGCCCTTGTTCACATGAAAAACCATTCATGTGGATACTAAATGAGGCAAACATGATCAAGCTGAACAGCCATTTCAAAGCCAAACAAATGCTCATCAACCCTGGTTTTCCAATATTGCACCAGCTCTGTTTGCTTTGCTTCTAAAAAGACAAATCAGCAATTTCCTTTCTGTTTGGTTTGATGCTCTCAAAGTTGATGCTACAGAATGCTGGTTCAGTTCCTCAGCTTGACCACAAGAGGGTAATAACCTTCCCTAGCTACAGTTCAAAAAATCTGATGCAAATTACATGCCTGAAAAGGAAGGAGGGAAGAAAGACCAGGTGGAACGCTCACTAAAATGCTAAGACTAAAAAGGATCCATACTGTGGTATGAGCTAGGCAAATACCTTAGTGATGGTTCTTTAATTCTCAGTTTTTGCATTTTAAACACTTGCTGTAAGTGGTTTGTCATTGTTGCAGCGGAACTAAAGTCTGGCTCTAGCTGTACTAACACCCCTATTTCCAGCCCCTCCCTCTCTTTCCCTTTTGGCTGCGTCCCCTTCTCATTGTGTCCTGAATTGGCTCTTGGCCACTTAGCACTACATTTTCTTTCGGTGCTCATGATTACGTTATTTTTGCCATACATTGTTAGCAACTTTTTAGCACTTCATTTTTCTCTCCTAATGTGCCAGCCCTGAAGTTATGAACATACGAGAAAAAATAATCATTAAGCACGTCAAAAAGCACAGATTCCAGGGTTTAGCAGGAGCTTATAATCTTCCTATGCTGAGTGCATACATTAGCCATATTGTCAGTAGCTCATTAATTAAATGAAAGCCAAATCAAGATACTGCTGTTTTTCAGTCTTATTACAGATACCTAATAATAAACTATCAATTAGATTAGAAATTATTAGGCTAGAAATTATCATATGCACTTTGAAAGGGAAACGGCCAATTTAACTGAGACTTCTCAGACTGAAGTTGTGTTACTTGAAGACTCTATTAGAGTCCTCCTGAAACAGATACTCTAATCTGATTTACATTTTTAATGAAGTTATTCTGAAAAAGAAATTACAATCTAGAAAAAGAACGCATTAAAACAAGTTAAAATACCTACACTTTTAATCAAAAATAGTGAAACGTTTTCATGGTGGAGGTGAATTTGTTAATGTTAGAAGAAGAACTTTGTGTCTTGAAGTTATTTCTAATTCACATATTCATCACAGGCCCCAAAAGAAAAAAAAACATAGTTAAATGATAAATTTGTTAGAGTTTTAAATAGATATTGAATGGCGACTATCAAATGAGGTTGGAGTAGTTCCAAGTATTGCCAACCCAAAATGTTCAAAACCCATGACTCAGGCTCACCAAAAATGAGGAGATTGGCTTTAAAACCATGAGATTATGTAAAAATAATAGATTTGGTGTTCTTTTTATATGCCTTCTGCTTTTTGAGCTTTCAGGGTGCACTGGGATCACATTTTGAAGCTTTCTGCACAGCCATGGAGGCTAGAAACTTACTTTTTCTTTAAGAATGAAGGCTGAAATCATCACATATCCACTTGACTCCAGAAGCTGGGGCTTTAAGGAAAACAGTAATTATCATGAGACTCATGACAAAATCATGAGAGTTGGCACTACTGTGGCTTCTGCATGTGCTCAGATCCACCTTAAGAAAGCTCCAATATTCCCAACAGTTTCTGGAAACACAACCTGTTCAGTTGCCCACATCTGGCAGCAGCCTACAGGTTTCAAGTACCAGATCCCTCCAGCTTTGTTGGAAGAAAACTACCAAAGGGCCCAGTCAATCTGTGCTGCTTAAGAAAAGCAATTTGAACACTTCAAACACCCTTCTAAACTGAACTAGAAAATGATGTCAAAGAAGAAGGAGGAAGTGACTGTGCAGTTTGCCTTCATGCCCTTTTGCTTTTAAGACATATGTGCTTTCTCTTACACTTCACAGTGTGGATTTTCTATGCATCATGACACTCCCATTCATTAACATGGCTGAGTGAAACTTTCTTCATGTAACTTCAACCTATGCAAAGCCCTCCTAGTTCTGGGCTATGGTACAGAAACAAATCTCTTTGGGAGTGACCCACAGAGGCTGCCAAGTGTCAGGTATCTCATGGCATAGTCATGCATTTGCACCTTCCCTCTAGCCCTGTCACAATCTGTTATTCATCAAGACTGCAGGGAGGCACCAGGGTTCCCCTGCCCTCTCTCTTCCTAGACCCATGGGTCAGTGTGGGGCCTGCTGAACAGGCAGCCAAGCTGCCTCTTTTCCAGTGGCACCACTGCCTCTGCTAGATCCCAGCCAGTGGGAAGATGCAACCACCAAGGTGCTGAAAGAGAATGGTGGGGAGGAGATGGACAGTGGGACACGAGATCAGGCTCCAGTAAGGCCCAAAGCACTCCCCCACTGCTGCCCCAGGCTCTCCCGAACAATCCTCTCTCTCCCCGCTATCTCATTCTCTCTGTTCATCAAATCCTTCCCTCTAATCCCATTCCCTAAAACCCCAAGCTCCACCACTGTCCTCAACCTACAAAACATCTGCTCCCCACTCACGTCCTAGGCTTCTCAACCCTCTGCTACCTTCCCAGCCACTCCCATCTCCTACTTCACCCTATCCACCCACAGGCTACACCTAACCCTTGACTCCACTGACCCCAGTTGCCCCAATAACAGTGCAATTCATTATAATGACCCTAAGGGATCCTTAGTTTTGTGGGAGTGGCAAACTGAAGACTTTACCTCAGGGAAGTAATCTGTTGCCTCCACAACAGTCTCTGTCCCTCCCGCAACCTTCCTAATCCCACCAGGTATTTGTAAACTACCTTCCTTTTTCTGTGCTGAGCAGCTACACGGGCCCCAAGGCACTACAGGAAAGAATGGGAAAACATGTCAAGTAAATAAAGGAGAATTTTCAATTTAGGGTGATTGGTACGTTCCCCAAAGATCAAGTCTCAACAACCATTACCCTAAATGAGATGACAGAATGCAAAGATTTCGTAACAAGTAAACTTTAATTGAATTGTCCTTTCTAGAGCTGGTCAAAATCTATTTGGCTGAAAACTTTTTTTTTTTTTTTTGGAGGAAAAAATAGCTTGTTTTGGAATTAAATTTTTTGCAGTAAAAGATGGTACCCAGTGTTACACCCTGACATCCCAATATTCACCATTGTCATGTAATTAGGGTATGTCTTATACAAAGTATGCCTTGTGAGGTGTCATTCTAAAAGTCTTGATCTGCTGGACAGTAATATCTCATCGGAATGTATGTGCTATCGTCGAATGTGAAGTTATGAAGTTTGGCTATGTATGTGTTTTTGAAACATGTCCTAAGGTTGAAAATACCCACACATAGCCTTTCTGGTAAGATAGTAAAAAGGCCAAACAATGTTAATGACTTATTGAGGAAATGCACACAAACACAAGAATTACCCCAGGAACTGTGGGCAATAGAAACCTCTCAGAGATAGCACTACACAATGAGAACCGTTTGACCCAGGTCACAGCAAAATAGCTTTCCAGCAAGTGGGAAGAAGATATAAAAGGGGGGAAATGACATCATGGGGGAGTCCTCACTCTCCCTACAACAACTCACCTGGAAACACCTCAGGAACAAAGAATGAACTGTGGGAAGTGATAGTCCCAAGCTAGAAGGATGTTTAGCCTGTGTATGAAAACCTGGGAAAGCCAAGGCAACTTGAGCCTTAAGAATCTGTCAGCCTGTTTATCACTCAGGGTGAGCATTTGCTAATTTATATCTTATCTATCTAGTGTGTTAACCTCAGTTTGCGGGTTCTGTTTATTTACTAAGGTAATCTGCTTTGATCTGTTTGCTATCCCTTATAACCACTTAAAATTTACCTTTTGTAATTAATAAACTTATTTCTTGTTTATAACTATACCCAGTTTGTGCAATTCATATCTGGGGGCAGGGAGGGGGCCAAGAAGCTGTGCATATATCTCTGCACATTGAGGGAGAGGGCAAATGTTTATGAGCTTGCGCTGTACAGATCTTTCTATACGGTGCAAGCCAATATTACTTTGGGTTTACTCCCTAAAGGGGGTGTGCACGTGAGTGCTGGGTGAATCTCCGACCTGAACCCTCTCACACAGAGCTGACTTCAGTCTGTTTGCAGCTGGGTGTGGCCTTATCTGTCTGTGTGTGCGCTAGTGAAGGCTTGAGGGCCTGGCACAGCATAAACAGGGTGAGCAAGCCCAGGTTGGTGGAACGGGTGGGCTCAGTGAGACCCCAGGACATCAGGTGGCATCCCGGACTGGGGAGTCCAACCTGTCACACCCAGATTGAAGAACTAAATGTTACTAGGCTTATAAAATAGCCCAGTCCCTTGCATTTACTGTACATTGCATCTTTCAGATGAGAATCTCAAGTGTTCTATGAATGTGGAAAGATTAATGTTGGATTTTTTGCCAAAGACAAAACAAAAGAAAACAAAAAAAAAATCTGTCCAGCTACTCCCTGCCTGACTCCCTAACTGCACAAAAACAGTAATTCTGTGTGGGCATAAAACATGTTTGGGTGTGTGCTTTTGGACATGGAAACTACAGAACTCAACTAAACACAGCATCTATCCAGACACAAGCGTTATGGCTGTCCCTCTGAGTCATTTCTTTCACTAAGCCTCCCACCACTAGCCATCTACTTTAAAACACAACACTGTTATTTTAAAGAATTGAAAAAAATCAAAGTTATGGTATATCAAACAATTTTTAAGAAACAAAGAATAAAACTGGAACTAACAAGATATGTGCAAAAGCCAACCCATTCAATTGTCATAATCTTCTTATGTTTTCTTCCTTTGTCCATTATTGTTTGGCTTAGTTCATAAGCACTTTGAGACAGGGATTGCAACTTCTTTAGTGTTGGGGAAGCATGTGTGATGACCAGCCTCTTGGCCAACAAACAGCTCTGTAGCTGGGGGTTGCAAGACCTCACATCCTGTGAGGAACAGCACAAAGACGTCCAGTAACATACACTCACAATGGTTATATACTTCTTCTGCTCAAAGGAAGCTCATCCTAAGCATTGAAGGCCTCCAGCAATTCAGAACCCTGCCAAGCCACCATTTATGCATTTTTGATCTGGAAGTCCCCAGTTCAATGTCAGCCAAGAAAACAACCATCACATGAGTTGCTAGAGCTTGAACTAAAGTGCCAAGGGCTTGCAGCTAGCACCACTAACAAATCATATCCTCTGTGGATCAGCACCAGGGGGGACAGAACCCTATCAACACATTCATCAGTGGTTACATATGTGCAACAGTGGTGCTACATAAATCATAAAAATGTTAGTCACAGTCAGTCAAGGAGCCAGGAGACCAATCATGTGACTTACACTGGGTAGCCACAGTTATGAAGTTATGAATCCGCAAAACCCATTTTCTAAAATTTAAGCTTATCCAACAAACACACACACACACACACACACACACACACAATTCTTGCAGATTTCATGAAAGGCCCAAAACAGTTTTGCCGGAAACTATTTGCCATCTATTTTCATTTCCATTTTTGAACCTGAAACCAGCCAAGTTTTGGGTGGTTTCTGCTATTGTTATGAACGGCTCCTATGGCTCTACCAACAGCATTAATAATTGGACTGCCACAATCATATGACAGTTTCTAAATAAACAAGTGTATAAAAGTCAAGCTTTGATGCTGAGACTTGACCAGCCCATGTGAATCCAGCAGCGTTTGGCACCAAAGAATATTTGAAGAATTTGCATATAATCTGCTTTTTGCAAATCTTTTGAGAAGGGGCTAATTTACACCGTAAGCATGCTTTTCTTCAAGAGATTGTACTCATTCCAAGTCAATTAACTACATTCCAATGAAAACAGGGAGAATTTTAAGTAAATTGTACATTTTTCATAAAGAAGGAGAGAGAATACATGAAAACTCTGAAATTGTGGTCACTTTTAAAAATCCCTCTGTGAGAGCTGAAAACACTTTCTCTCCTAAAATACTGACATTTCACCAGATGAGACAGTTTAAGGACATTCACATAAACGGGGTTTTCACTTGTGCTGGTTGCCAGAGTGCCTGTGTTGCTGCTTCACATTATGATTACCATGTCAATGGCATTAATTGTGTCGTCCGGTGAGAGAGAGACAGAATGATCAGATGCAGGGTCGAAAAAAAAAGGCCACCCCTTGATAGCCTGCACAACAAAAGAGTGAGAGGTGTGCATATGCCCTCTACCCAGGAATGAGTATAGGTGTGGAGCTGGTCATAACAATAATGTGTAGAGAGATATTTCAACTCAAAGGATTCCAAATGCTTTAAAAAGGTAGCCTGATACACATACCATCATGATCACTTTACACATGAAGAGAGCTGTTTAACAGCCCACATAGCAATATACATAACAGTTTAGGACTGGAAGTGTATAAGAATACTGTATCCTGATTTTTTTTTCCATTTCATTTGGCTAACAGGGTACTCATACTGAACATAGTTACATTTCCATACCTCTCCAATTGCATTTGTACAAAGAAGTGTATCTTAAGAGTTACATCCTGCAAGTCACTCGGCACTTCTGCAAGCCTGTGAGTGCCCTTAACCCCTACATTGCATTGCATTCAGCATCTTGCAGGAGTTCTCAGTTCTCAGCACCGTGGAAGATCAGCCCCTTAAAGTCCCAGCAAATTTCTCAGCAAAAGAAAATAACAAATAAACTTTCACATGACGTTTACGATCCACATTAAAGCAGATTTAGCACAGTCTTATAACTGATGGCTCCTGTTTATAGTTTGAAAAAACCCTAATGTACAAAGCAATTTTGGAAATCAACACCCCTGGGTGTGGTGAGCAGCTATGCATAGCAAATCATCACTTTGCATTTACAGCAGTTACAGGATACGCTGTCAGTTCTTCAGAAGTTGCAATAACTTGGGGCAAATTCTATCCTCACTTGCCTGCATCCAATTATCTAAGTTTGAGACAAACTGTTTGTGTGTATCCAAGAACCAAAGTGTGCCCCCATAACATTTCTCACATTCCTCATCCTTTGTTAAATCAATAGACCATGGGTCATAGTCCAACCTGGCTTTTGTAGCATGATCCTCAAAAAAATTCCATTACTCATTTGTTTTAGATCAGAACCCAGCACAATGTGTTCTGTGCAGACATATAGGAAACACCTCCTGAAAGAAAATAATACTATTGTTATTCATTATTTCTATTGTGGTAGCACCTAGGGACTCCAATGAGGGAACAGGGCACCATTGTGCTAGGCAGTATACAACCCAACAATGCAAAGCTGGCCCCTCCCCAGAGAGCTCACAATCTGGGATTGCTTACACTCTTTCATTGTATGGGTTTCCCAACACACACAAAAATTCCAGCAACATCAGAGCTCCTGAATGTTTGAAAATAACTGAAGTGTCACTTCGGTGAGCGGAGTACAGCTTCTGCCGCATTAGGCAGAGGGAGGCTTTCACTGGGTTCAGATGGTGGAGCTGCTGCCTCCAGATCACACAGGTCCTGACTCTTATCTCAGCTGGGGTGACTCCACAGCAAGCTCAAATACCGCATGAGAAACTCCACTAACTGCCAGCCCCTGCTTTAATGTCTCACAGATGTCATGGCCAATTTTAAATTACACGGGAGAACAAGCCGCAAACCCTAAGAGCAACCAGGGCTGTCAGCTTTTTGAACTCTTTACATTTTATCTATATGAAAATAAAGGGAAACCTGCACTTTGGACCACTTCCAGCAAACAATCCTCTCATCTTTCGAAAGTTTTAAATTATCTCCGGGGTTTCAAGCACAATTATGTTTCACTATTGGCTGTTGTGGCCCCTTTTGGACTGAGCAGTTAGCCAGTATTCAGGGCTTTGCTGGGTTGTTTCCGTTAGGAGGAGAAATGGATGTTACATGTCAGGTATTGTGTATTTCTTTGGTACAATCCTGTTTATTTACAAAGAATATACACCAAGTCTTGTTTCCAGAGACAGAACAGCCTACCTGCTGTGTTGAAAGGTAGAAAGGGAACAGAATTTTCCACTTACAGTACCCACCCACCCACTCCTTGTGTTTATAGCTTCATCTCATCCCTAACTGGAATTTCAGTTGGTCAGTTCAAAGTAATGGGTTTGCAGTGGAAATTCTGCAAAAATCATCCCTTCAGAGAACATTAGTGACTAATCAAAAATGGCACCAGCACTGCTACGCAGTGACTTCCTGTTTGAGACCTGGTTATGCTTCTATGGTAAAACAATGCCACTTCCACCTGGTTTCACACAAAGGTGGCTTTCCGAATGAAATGCATTTTATAGTACCCTGTTGTCCCCTGAAATAGCAATTCGGAAACATTTCAGACCAGGTGACAAGTTATTAGTTATTATTACTGTTTATGCAACTCTATGTGCGTGGAACTTTATAAAAACATAAACAGAATAGATCCTGACCCCGAAAACCTTAAAATCTAAATGACGCATAACAGCAAAGGAAGATGAACAGCAATGTGGGGGCTGAGGATATGGTATAAAGATCATTTGGTATAAACTTTGTATTTGAAAAAAAAGGTCATTTGCAGATTTTTCAGTTGATACTTTGAAACTTGTATTTTCTGCCTGAAAAGCTCCTTCATGATTATTTTGTTTTTATTTGCATTGAATCATTTGCTTCATCCGTGTCTCCTAAGAGACTGCAGGACTATCATGAATTCCCTGCAATTTTATTTTAAGCAGATTTTCATCAAAATATTAGCAACGTACCACCCAGCCCGCACTGATGGGTATGAAGACCCACGAACACAAACACTTGAAAGGCATGTGGGAAGCAGTCATCCCTTTTTTGAATACTAACCTCTTCCAAGGGGACATATTACACTCTCATATATTCCTAGGGACCTATTCGGGTTTCTCTTATCCAGCTGTATAGATGCGGAGGGAAAGAAGGTGAAAAGAGCTTTTCCTTCCTCAGGCACTTTTGCACAGCAGACACCCAGAATCTGGCTGCTTACTTACCCTGAGTGCAGGAGATGAGGGGATTCACAATGCCGTTAGTGAAGCTAGACACTCAGACAGACATCTTGAAGTATTGGCGAGACAGGGCTATCCGCTCCCCACTTCTCCCCCTCCACCCCCACACCTTTCTCCACTGCCTGGCAATCCGAGGCTGGTACTGAAAGAAGTACACAACAACTGCTAAAAGAAGATGTCACATCTGCAGCAGCTTTGGAGGCATTCTGCATACAACTGTCCTCCACAGGTAGACTGCCCTCAGCCACTGTTGATGGTGCACTACATCGCCACAGTCCCCCACCTTTCACATGGCTGGGACGTCCAAAACTGCTGGAAGTTGAATCTTGACAAATTCAGACTGGGCCATATATTGAATGATAAGGATAAACAGAAATATCAAATTGCTAATCATTTCCTGAGCACTGTTCTTCATGAGCACTGAATGAGATTGGAGTTCTCTAGGGAAAAAATAGGTTTCAGAGTAACAGCCGTGTTAGTCTGTATTCGTAAAAAGAAAAAAGAAAAGGAGTACTTGTGGCACCTTAGAGACTAACCAGTTTATTTGAGCATGAGCTTTCGTGAGCTACAGCTCACTTCATCGGATGCATATGCTATGCTCTATCCCCCTGCAATCCTGGGATAGAGCATGCGGAGTCACTCTGGGTGGATGGCACCTGTGCAGTCTGATTAGAAGAGCTATGAGGGGATGGTGCACGCTCAGTGTGAACGGAATCTGGAGATTTTAGCTGCCAAACTCGAACAAGTCTCTCCTGAGCATGTGTGAAGTGAGATGTTTCAGAGGCTTACAACTTGACCAAATGTGAGTGAATTTTCACAGGGACAGGAAAAGACACATGCCTGATGCCAGGGCAACCCCACTGCCAAATTTCAAGTCCATGGTCCAAAACATGTAATGCTAGAGTGTCTCAAAAAAAATGGTAGTAAGAATTTTTAAAGTTTTAAATTTTAAACTCTATTCTCACAAATAGTGGAACCATTTTAGCTTAAACGTCCCCCAGAAAAATCAGCCTGTGGTAGACAGCCAGCAGGGAAAATTTCAACCTAAATGGTGAAAGTTTGGCCATGTTATAAGCAACTGAAAACAGGGTCTGATAATGGGAAGTGTTGGACAATCCTAACTATAGTCAGTGCTACCAGCCCTGTCTTTTATACAGCTTGTACACTAAAGATTACATCTACTTGTATGCAACAGGCCAGCATAAAGACTATGCACCACTTACACCCTACTTCAGCCCCATTTGGAGGGCTTATGTGGGATTTATGTGGTGCATAGGCTTTGTCCTGACCCTCTGCAGAGGGGTGAATTTGATCCTAAATGCATACATACTATACAATCAAATAAATGACATATAGGCAGAACTAAGGAAATTAATAATTCTGTGTTCACTTCAGGATTTTCATGGTGTACCATATATAAGGCCAGAGGCCACACATTTGAATGATGAGGATAAACAAACACTGAATAGCAACCTACGTCAATGAGCATTGTCCATCCTGGGCACTGAATGAAGGGGGGTCCTGTGAAAAAAATAATATGTGATCATGTAATTAAAGACTATCATAATGTATAAGAGGGCTGCATTAAGGTTGCATAGACAATCTTAATTCTGGCATTTCCTAGCTTTTGAGTGCTTGATTTGGCAGCCTTAATTTTTTAACAGTTTTTTGTAATGTACTGTGTGTGTAAACACACACAGTACATGTTACATTGCATCCCATAAGGCTTTATGGAAATATGCTTATGAATGTATATATGACATAACTGAAATATGTTTTATGCTACATATGCCATGTAACATATCTCTGTAAAGGTTATGATCTACTGAATCTATTAATCCTAGTTGTATGCATGTATCATTTTTGTATTCAAAGTTATGAATATTGGCTGTGTACTGGCTTGATTTTTAAATAGCCTTTGTAAAGCATTTGGTCAGCTTCTTGAGAAAGGAACGTGCAAATTAAGTGCCCAATCAAGAAGCACTTAAGGGACAATGGATCTTGGAATGCTCCAATCCACATAAGAAGTCTACTTGAGGACATTCAAGGTAGCATGTGACCCATGGCTGCTACCTGTAAGTTCTGAGTCATGGATGGACATGTGACTGGCCCATGTGACTCCAAAACTCAATTTTGTAGCTGGATTCTACACAGGGGGAGGGAGGGGTGTCCACCCACAAGAGAAAGTCTATTTAAACCCCTGGGAGATCCCTCCATTTTGTCTTCAGCTAGCTAAGAAAATAGCCTCTCCACCCACAAGGATACCTGAAAGAAACTGGAACAAAGGACAGTAACTACAGGGGGTGTGAGTGATTGCTGGACCCAGACTAGAAGGAGACTAGTCTGTAAAAGGAAGCTTACTGGAATTTCTCTAAGGGTGAGGGTTTATCTGTATTCAGTTTTCTTAGATGTAGACTTGCGTGTTTTATTATACTTTGCTTGGTAATTCTCTTTGTTCTGTCTGTTACTACTTGGAACCACTTAAATCCTACTTTCTGTATTTAATAAAATCACTTTTTACTTATTAATTAACCCAGAGTATGTATTAATACCTGGGGAGGGGGAGCAACAGCTGTGCATATCTCTCTGTCAGTGTTATAGAGGGTGAACAATTTATGAGTTTACCCTGTATAAGCTTTATACAGAGTAAAACGGATTTATTTGGGGTTTGGACCCCATTGGGAGTTGGGCATCTGAGTGTCAAAGACAGGAACACTTCCTAAGTTGCTTTCAGTTAGTCTGCAGCTTTGGGGCACATGGTTCAGACCCTGGGTCTGTGTTGGAGCAGACTGGCGTGTCTGGCTCAGCAAGACCGGGTGCTGGAGTCCCAAGCTGGTAGGGAATGCAGGGGCAGAAGTAGTCTTGACACATCAGTTGGCAGCCCCAAGGGGGTTTCTGTGATCCAACCCGTCACAGTACAATATACAGTACATCAGTGAATCATAATCCCATTGTAAGCATCAGTTTTAGGAAATGCCCAAAGCAAGCAAGGTGTATGCAGAACAGTACACAGCATGTAGCAAATGGAAATTTACTGGGCTGGAGCAGACAAGATATGCTTGAATGACCTCTGGGAAAAGAATGGTTGCAGGTTGTTTAAAAACAAATGTTTCAGAAAGGAACTTCAAAAGTTTATTTAACAACAGTTTCAATTACCAGTTATCATTGTATCTGATTGTGGAAATGCACATGGATGCATGTATTGGTTTACACACACATACATATTCCATTTGCCTGGAAGGAACTGGAAAAAATAGTACTAGCTCTTAAAGTCTGAGAACCCTAAAACATCAATAATTCAAAATCTGTGAGTGACTCACAGTCTTTTATTGTAGGCTACTTGTACTTACCATTCACACAAGGCCCATTGTTATTTCTTCTTCAAAAATGCCGTAAATAACTTACCATTCATTACCAAAACATTTTTTGCCATTGATTTCACTTGTAAGAAAGAGTAAATACATAACATGTTGATTTCCCAGCATCTCAAAAGCTCCATAGTTCATTGTTCTAGCGTATAGAAGTATTATTCAAAAACTGTTGGTTTCCATAACATCACAAGGTTTTTTGGTTTGGTTTGGTTTTTTAAGACGCTCACTCTGCTTTAAAACAACATCCTCCTCTGATCCTTCAAAAGTAACACAATGAAACTAGGTCAGAAAGCCAAACTTGAAGAAAGTTGCATTTATACAAATTATAAATAAAAGTCATATTGTATGCCACTGGAGAAATGAGTGCTGAAAGACCTATTTGTAATCCGGTCCATCCCTATGTCAGTGCAGGATTGCACCCTACACTGTATTCTCAAATGCTTTGTGCAGTCTCATTTTAATTGACTGAAACTAATGGGGCTTCCACCACCTACTTTGTAAAAGTATAGCTATATTGTTTATGCTATGAATGTGTTCTGCATGGTAGGATGAAATCTGAGTCAATCCCATTCTTCTGCTGTGATCAAAAAGGGTCCCATCCTGCACCTGTTTGAAGTCAATGGGAGTTTTGCCTTTGGTTTCAATATATTCATAGCCATAGATTTTAACTCTCGCAGGGGCCATTCTGATCATTTAGTCAGACATCCTACGTAATATACAGAATTTAACCACATGATTTCCCCATCAAGCTCATAACTCCTGGTTGAACTAGAGCATCTCTCCTTTAGAAAGACATCCATTCTTGATTTAAAGAATACCAGTGATGGAGAATATACCACATCCCTAAGAAAACTATTCCAATGGTTAATTACTCTCAGGGTAAAAAATGTGTGTCTTATTTCTAGTCTGAACTTGTCTAACTTCAGCTTCCAACCACTGGATCTTGTTATGGTTTGTCTGCTAGATTAAAGATTTCTCTCTACTACCAGAAACCTTTTATCCACGTAGGTACTTACAGAGTGTGATCTAGCCACCTCATTAGTTTTTCTTTGCTAAGCTAAGTACATTCAGCTTCTTTAGTGCCTCACTATAAGGCAGGTTTTCCAGACCTCTAATCATCCTTGCAGCTCTGTCCTGAACCCTGTCCTGTGTGTCAACTTTTAAAGTGTGGATACCAGAACTGGACCCAGCATTCCAGTAATAGCCTCATTAACGCTGTACAGAGTAGTAACAACACTGCGCTACTTCTACTTGACAGTCCCTCTCTTATACATCAAGGATTGCATTTCTCTTAGCCACCACATTGCATTGCAAACACATATTAGGTTGATTGTCCACCATGACCGATACATCTTTTTTTGAGCCACACCATTCCAGAATCCTCCATCCTAGCAGTGTGACCTACATCCTAAGTTCCTAGATGTGAGACTTTGCATTTATCTGTATTAAAACACCAGTTGTTCAAGTTAGTCCAGTATATCAAGCTGTCATAAATATAAAGGGAAGGGTAAACACCTTTAAAATCCCTCCTGGCCAGAGGAAAAACCCTTCCACCTGTAAAGGGTTAAGAAGCTAGGATAACCTCGCTCACACCTGACCAAAATGACCAATGAGGAGACAAGATACTTTCAAAGCTGGAGGGGGGAGAAACAAAGGTTCTCTCTGTCTGTGTGTTGCTTTTTCCGGGAACAGAAAAGGAATGGAGTCTTAGAACTTACTAAGTAATCTAGCTAGATATGGGTTAGATTCTGTTTTGTTTAAATGGCTGATAAAATAAGCTGTGCTGAATGGAATGTATATTCCTGTTTTTGTGTCTTTTTGTAACTTAAGGTTTTGCCTAGAGGGATTCTCTATGTTTTGAATCTGATTACCCTGTAAGGTATTTACCATCCTGGTTTTACAGAGGTGATTCTTTTACTTTTTCTTCTATTAAAATTATTCTTTTAAGAACCTGATTGCCTTTTCATTGTTCTTAAGATCCAAGGGTTTGGGTCTGTGTTCATTATGCAAATTGGTGAGGATTTTTATCAAGCCTTCCCCAGAAAAGGGGGTGTAGGGTTTGGGAGGATTTTGGGGGGAAAAGACATTTCCAAGCGGGCTCTTTCCCTGTTATATTCCCTTTTATATATTTGTTTGCTTGGTGGTGGCAGCAATAAAGTCCAAGGGCAAAAGGCAAAATAGTTTGTACCTTGGGGAAGTTTTAACCTAAGCTGGTAAAAATAAGCTTAGGGGGTTTTCATGCAGGTCCCCACATCTGCACCCTAGAGTTCAGAGTGGGGAAGGAATCTTGACACAAGCAATCCAGATTGCCCTGTAGAACTGGCCTGTGCTTATCACTTCTTACCACACCACCATTATTTGTGTCATCTGCAAACTTCACCAGCAATAAGCTTATATTTTCTCCCAAGAGCAGTAGGAGCAAACCCCAGGTACGTGCTTGCAGCTTGTGTTGATTTCAGTGAAAGCCATGTGCAGGCATGCAGGCAAGAACAGAATCTAGCCCCAAAATTAGAGTGACAGAGACTGGCAATGATCTACAAGCATTTCCACTTTCAGTTGGATACAGAATACAGCCTCACTTGGGCAGTGCTGAAAAGGCATTGACTAAAGGCACTGAACTCGATAACAAATGTAGTGCCAGTCCTAGACAGCGACAATTGGAATCTGGGGGTTTGTTAAATACTGAGTATGCATATCGCTAAGGAGTCAGTGCATATCTTGAGCATTTCACTACACAAATGTGCGTCACTGCCCTGCCCAGGTGTAGGCCCTGCAGTTCGTTGGTGACAGAGGGGAAATGTAGATTGTCTTTGGCATTTTACAGCTTTTTTGCTGTTCAGACACAACAGATACTAAAGGTTAGACTGAGACTAGATCCATCCAAGTGCCAGGAGTTCGCCTCCCCACTTCTTACATTTGCCCAAGCGTCAGCCACAATTTTGATTCTTGCACTCTACTCCCACCATAAACTAGGATAAGGTGTATTATTGCCAGTGGAAGGAGTCTACGCCTGGGAGGAGCTGGGTCCCAAACCTCAGAACTACTGCCTACCCAGAGGGCAGAGGAAGGGCTTTGTTGAATCAGGGCCTGTATGCATCTTTTTTTTTTTCCCTCTGAGCATACAAAATATTTGAAATCCCAGTAAATGAAAGGCCTTTCCATACCTCCCTGAGGGAAGAGGAAGGCCTAGGAACTGATTAAAGAAGGGGTGCAGGGGTCCCCTCTGGAACTGACCCCAATTTCACACCTGGATCAAGGTGCTGACCTCATGTTGATTCTTTGGAATATTATTTTGATTCAAATGTAGACACCAGAACTGACTAGGAGTCCGCTGGCACCTTAAAGACTAACAGATTTATTTGGGCATAAGCTTTCGTGGGTAAAAAACCTCAACTCACAGCTAAATTTAGAGTGAAATATCAAGGTATTTTCTGGGATGTAAAATCTGCAAAATTGCCTTTTGAAAAAGATTAAAGAGGACAATGCAAAACCAGCTGAGCAAATGGACAGCGGACTCAGAGACCTATGGACTATGAAATTCTGCCATGAACAAAATGGCATTGAACTCTAGCATTGGCTCAACACTTTGCTCTGCTATCAGTGGGGCTCAGCTTTTCTGTTACTGTAGCACTCTGGAATCACTGTACTATCTTCAACAATACAGAGAAGACTTTCAAGGAAAATACCTAGAAATGAGCGTTGCTTGAACACACTGTACGACTGAGTCACACGGAATGTCTACACTGCCAAAATAATCCCACGGTAGCGTGTCTCAGAGCCAAGGTCAATTGACTTGGGCTTGCATTATGGGAGCTAAACATAGCAGTGTTGATGTTGATGTTCCAGCTCAGGCTGGAGCCCGGAGTCTGAGACCCACCCCCCTTACTGGGTTTCAGAGCCCAGGCTACCACCAAAGTGGGAATGTCTACCCTGCTATGTATAGCCCCCTACCACAATTCATGCAAGGAAGCCCAAGTCAGTTGACCTAGGCTCTGAGCCTTGCTGCTGCAGGGGTTTTTTTGCAATGTAGTCATACCCACTGAGTTTAAGGCCAGAAGACACCACCAGATCATCTAGTCTGACCTCCTGGATACACAGGCCACCAACACTTGTGATATACCCACACCCACACACTAAACTCAACAATCAAATTTAGACCAAAAAATTATCATAGTCTACAGAAGACTAAACTATCATGTGCCACAGACTGCCGGAGGTACACAGGGACTGAGGTACAACAATGCCCAGGTCCCTGCAATGGCAGGAAAATGCTTAAGTGAGATATACCCAGATAATCCTGGCAAGTGATCTGCATTCCGTGCTGCAGGGAAGTGGGGGGGGGGGAACAAGGTCACTGCCAATCTGACCTGGAGGACAGTTCCTTCCTGACCCCAGCTATGGTGATCAGATAGTTAGACCATGAGCATGTGAGCAAGAACCAACGTGAGCAACATGCGATCTCTACACCTGCAAAATGTTTGTGAAGTTATCTAATCTGCTACTCCTTTGATATAAATTGTCTCCTACCCTCGCTAACAACGGACATACTTTGAAATCATCACTATGAGTATACTGTAAATACAATGGGATTTTTTTTCAAATTATAATAGGTATAACACTTTGAAAAATTTGTCAATAGCTGAATTTCAGATACTGTAATTGTATATAAATAGGGTAATTTGTACTGTTAAATCATGGGCCAGATTTTCAAAAGAATTCAGCACACTGGTTGTGAACTCTTTTGTCACTCAGGTGAGATATGTCACATTGGAAGCTGTTGTGTGCTGAGCCCTTTGTAAAATCTGCCCCAGCTGTGTGTGAGCACTTACAAAGGTGGGATTTACAAAAGTGCTCCTTGTTGGCCCAACTCAGCTCCCATTGAAGTCAACACGACTTTTACTTTTGGCTTCAGTGGCGGGAGAGTTACCGCAATGCAGTGCGCTTTTGAAAATCCCTAAAAGTTTGGCCCTGTGCTCTAGCCCTATATATTTATCCATATACGCACATTCAAATGAAACCATTTAAATACAAAAAAATGGAGGGTCGGGTTCCTGGCTCTGATCTCTTTCTCACTGACCAGTGAGAAAGAAGTTTCAGGTGGGAAGCCTTGCAGTACCCTTATAAATGATGTCACAGCTCTCATCGTGGTGTAAGCTTTCCCAATGCTCCTGTAGGCATTCTGCTGAATAGAGCAAATGAACAAGGATTAATACTAACAAAAAGGTCTTCAGCAATCCCAAAGGAAGACGGAAGAGGAAGAGTGGTCTGGTGGTTAGGGCACTAGACTCGGACATAAGAGACCAGAGTTAAATTTTTTGCTCTTCACAGGCTTCCTGTGTGACCTTGGGAAAGTCACTTAGCCTTTCAGTTCCCATCTGTAAAATGGGAATTAATAGCAACTCTACCTCCCAGGAGAGCTGGGGGATAAATGCACTACAAATTGTGAGTCGCTCAGAAACTACAGTGATAGGTGCAGTTCCAGTACCACATAGAGAAATGCAGTAAATGAGAATGTATTAAAGGCACACATTTGGAAAAAAAAGAAAAGAAAATATGCTGCAAATAAAGTGAGGCAAGGCTAACATTACTATGAGACTTTTAACTGGCTGTCTCTGGACTTCTGAGTTTTTAAAATCATAACATTAATGTTAATATATGTTTTGGTGTTTTAATTTCCTTCTTTGGTTTGTAAATAATGGGGGGAAGAGGGAAGCGGGGATGAGTATAAATCAAAGAGAAAAGAAAAATCTAAAGGCTTCCTTTAAGGCCACAAACCTGCAAGGGTATGTCTATGCTGCAATTAGACACCCACGGCTGGCCCATGCCAGCTGACTCGGGCTTGCGGGGCTCGGGCTAAGGGGCTGTTTAATTGCGGTGTAGATGTTTGGGCTCAAGCTGCAGCCCAAGCTCAGGAACCCTCCCACCTCACAGGGTCCTAGAGCCCAGGTTCAGCCCAATCCTGAATGTCTACACCACAATTAAACAGCCCCTTAGCCTGAACCCCATGAGCCCGAGTCAGCTGGCACGGGCCAGCTGCAAGTTTTTAATTGCAGTGTAGACATCCCCCAAGTGATACGTGTGAGCAGGCCGCAACACTGGTGCAGAACTCCACTGACTTCCACTCAGCTGGAGTCATTTGCAGACTGGGGGCCTGCATGTCTAATACTTTTCCTTACACTACTAGCACTTTCAGAGCTGTTAAACTCTGCGTGTTAAAAGCTTTGCACTTCGGATGCATAAGCTCTGAAGGAGCAGGTTTTGTGATGTGCAGTGCCTAAAAGCATGGCATTAACTGCGTTTTAAAAATAACACAGGGCACTTCTATCACCTTCCCTTGAAGGAGCTCTACAAGCTTTATAAATATTAATGAATCAAGCCTCTGATCCCCTGTGATCTGCTATAGGTATTTCTACAGGCTGTGCTAAGCCATATTCCCAAGAGTGAGCATCTGCAGAAGCAATTCTCAGTAAAGAAGCATCATTATTACCTGCCTCTCTCTTGACAAATTAGACAGAAATATCTCTGTGGAAGCTGTCTAGAGTGTGGAGGCAGAACTGCCTGGCTGAGAGGTACACAATAAGCAGGAAGCATCTATGAGACATCTCTCACATTTTCCCAGGTATAGTGCCCCCTGTCTCACCTCATGTGCCTCAGTTGATTAGCGGAGACCTCCCACAAGGGATTTACTTCAAAATGCTGTTTCCAAGTCCAGAACTGTAAACTAACTGTGATGCTCCATGATAATATGAAATAAATTAATAACTATCTACCCAGTTAGCTCCCCAGCTATATGGTCAGAGAAGATTCAGCAAGCTACAGGTCTGAATTTGGGAGTACAGACCTCATAGTCAAAGAGAAAGAAATACATCCTGCTCCATGGCTGTATAGTTAAGGATGGGGACATCAAACAAGGGGTGTCATTTCACATTAGTCTCATTCATAAATCAGGCTTCAGACATATGAAGCGGAGACTAGGCCTGTACATAATGACACAACCACAACAAACAGACTCTCAGAAGGAGATTGGCCTTAGGAAATAATGGCACAGTCTCCTGCGATGTGATGAAGGAACAGAAAATAACTCAAAAGAGAGCAGAAATGCAATCAGTTCCAAGTGTGTATTAAATCAGGGGGACTAAACAAATCAAAATAACCTTGAGGAGTGCAGGCCTCCCTGATTTTTCTCAGTGCCTCAGCTGCCTACATCCCACTTGTGAAACAGTAAATAATCAAAACAGGAGGCTTATGGGCTCTCAAAAACTTAAGACATCAGCTTCCATGTATCCCACTAGCAATAGCCGTTTCCAGTAGCTGTTGAGGAGACACTGTAGCAACAACATGGTTAAGGTTAAATTTAACTTGCCATTATACAGCTGAATACAAAAACCAGCCTTCCTCCCATGCCCCAATCCTTCAACTTCAATAAACTCTAACCAATCTGCTTCATAATGGGCATATTATCTCCTCGGCTGTGGCGGAGATTTTCTAGAACTTTCCAGGCTAGTTGAACGATTGGTTTCCGAGATTTTAAAAGAGAAATAAATGTTCAGAGTTTTTGAAAAGTTTCCTACAGGAGTTTTGCCCTCTCCTACCTTGAAATGACTTGACCTAGACACTTCAGATCTGATTTGCTCAGCTGGGCTTGCTGCTCCCATTCCCTTCTTCCCCCCCTCTCTTCTGCGAAGATGCCTTCTCTTCTCCCTTCCTTTTGGACCTCTCCACTTTTATTTCTTCTCTTTCCCATCAATTTCTTTATGATTTTATGATGCATGGCCCCAGCTTCTGTCTACACTAGGGAGAAAGGTGATTCATGGTGTAATACAAGATATAACACTGTGTGCCAGAGAAATAAAAATCTACCTCTTTAGCGCCTGGGTCTCCCTAAGCCCTTACTAATTCCTATACCCTGCATTTGCCTCTTTCCCCCTCAAAACTCTCAACAGTCTCTATTGTCCCCAACAAAGCCCCCGTGCTCACCGCATCCAGGGGTGAAAGTAACTTAAAGGACTTACCGGTACTCTGGAGTCCTGAGCAGGAGGCGTGGCCTCAACCAGAAGAGGCGGGGCCTTTAATTACCCGTTCCCTTTAAATCAAGATTTAAAGGCCCCGGGGCTCCGGCTACAGCTGGGAGCCCTGGGGCCTTTAAATCACCCCCAGAGCTACCAGCTGCAGAGGCAGCTGGAGCCCTGGGGCTCAGGGGCGATTTAAAGGGCCCCGGGCTCTGGCCGCCGCTACTGCAGCGGAGCCCCGGGCCCTTTAAATCACCACTGGAGCCCTGCCACTGCTACCCCGGGGCTCTGGCAGCGGGGCTCGGGGGGCCCTGTAAAGGGCCCGGGGCTCCCCGCAGCAGCCGGAGCCAAGGGCCCTTTAAAGCGTGGCCGGAGCCCTGCTGCCGCTATCCCAGGGGCTCCAGCAGCGGGGCTCGGGGGGCGCTTTAAAGGGCCCGGGGCTCCGGCCGCTGTGTGGAGCCCAGGGCCCTTCAAAGCGCCAGCCTGGGGAAGCCAGCCCAGTCTGGCACGGCGTACTGTATGCCGGACCGGACCTGACCGGCTTACTTTCACCTCTGACCCCATCCCACCAAACCTCCACATTTCTACCTGTCCTCCCAAATCCTTCATATCTGCCCCTTTCACTCTCCCTAACTCGCTTACACTTATCCCTGTCCCTCCAAAATGCTCCACTTTGCCTCTGACCCCTGTACTTGCCTGGTGCTTCCACAGCCTTCCCTTTCCCCCACACTAGCCCCTGCCTGCGCCAGCTTTACCTCTCTATAACATACATAGGTCAGAGAGGTGATCTTCCTTGTGCAGGGGCCTGCTGGTTTTCTCTCTCCAACATGTGAACAGGCGTGCAAATAAGCTGACCATAAAGCAGCGAGAAAAAAGCTGCATCTTTTCCCAACCAGGTAGTCCTAAGCCAAGTGGACCTCTTCTCTTCTCCCAACAAGATTTGCCCAAGACAGAAATAGCCCCTCTATTTTGCTGCACCACCTGCTGGCTCTGTGTGGTTACCACTTCTTTGCTGCAGGAGGAAATAGCAACGGAGCATGGAGCGGAACTCTCATGTGGCAGCTCAGGGAGGCAGCAGTAGGAGGAGGGAGTAGCTTCTACCCCTAGTAGCACAGAACTCCACCTGTGTTACTTTTTCTTAGTCAAAAATCACATAACTTGGTGAACCTTGCCCCCACCACCACCACCACCAAGAGCCAGGGATAGAATCCAATTCTCCTGGGGAGCAGCATTAAACTGCCTAAATTATGAGACCATCCCTCTTCATGCAATTACAGCCTCATTCATTACATACCTTCCAAATCTTCCCAGTACCTGCACTAGGTATACACCTTCCAACTTCTGCAACAAATGAGGCAGGGGTCCCACAGACAAGCGTCTCCTTCACTACACAACCCTTTCATTTCCAGAGCAGATCCATCCTATGCACTGAATGAATCAAGGGTCCAGTAGAGAAAAATACTATGAGATCATGTAATTAAAAAGACTGTATCGTAATTCATATGCACACACGGACAAATTAATGTGGCACAGCCAACCTCCATTCTGGTATTTCCTAACTTTCGAGTGCTTGACTTTGAAAATTTAACTTCCTTTGGCTTGCCCCTTTATGGGCTAGAGGCCTGGGCCCAGCCAACCCTGATTCCTGAAGAGGCGCACTTGAGAGAGATCAGTTCTTCCCCTATAAAGTATAGCAGGAAACAGAAGGGAGGTGGGCAGAGTGAGCTGTGGTTTTGGCTTGGCTTGGCTTTGCAGGGACTGCCAGAGACAGGAAGCCTAGCAGTAGTTTGGGAGAGATACGGCTGAGGGCAGAAACTAAGCCAAGCAGACTAAAACAAGCTCTGTCAGAAGGGCCTGCGGGATTGATCTGTGTGGAGTTTAGTTGGGGAGCCCTGAAGAGAAGGAAGATTGATGGCAGGGTGCCTGAAGAGCAACCTCAGGTCATGAAAGGGTATTTGGGAGGTGGACCGACCCTACAACATGTAGTTTTTGTGGTATGTACTTTATGGAGTCCCAGTCTCCACACCCTGGGTTCCTCATTCCACTCCCAGTCTCCCCTGCCCCCCAGGTTCCTTGTCCTAGACTCTCCTCATCCAATCTAAATCATCTCCCCTCCAGGCTCCTAGTCTCAGTGTATTTCCTCCACTGCCCTTCCTCCACCCCTCCAAGTAAGACTCTTGTCCCCTCTGTATCTGAATCAGGTGCTTTCTCCTTCATGCTGTCTTGGCACCAGCAGGGGGAGCACTGAGAGCACAAGAGAGACAGGCAGGCAAAAATGTAACATTGCTTCTTAAAACAACAACAGTGCTGAGAACAAACACATACTGTACGTTATTGACCGTTTCCCAGGATCTGCATTTGACAGTAGACTCTGTGATATCTTATGTTTGCATTAACCAGTTGCATTCCAAACTTGAAACATTGGTACAAGCAAAAGCCATGACGTAATCTGTTTTTTAATCCCTCATTCTCCATGAGGCCCTGCAGATGCAAATCAAAAGTGTACAATGTACCAGTGGTGCATACAACTTCAAGTCCTTTTGTCTGTTTACTGCATTTTTAATGGTAAATTTATCTACCTGTCTGGTAGGGGACAGGGCTATAAGGAGTTTGCAGATGGAGGATTTTACAGTGAGAGAGACACTCTGCTTTCTTCCCCATGGAGATTTTATATTTGTTCTTTCTTTCTTTCTTATTTTCCATAACCTAAAAGTCATCTAGACTAGGAGTACATGTGTTGTGTGTTGTGTATGGGAAAATGTACTAGCACATTTTAGACCTGTTTATTTAATTACTATTCTAGTCCTAGACAGACCTGGACTGGCAACCACTCACATTAGCACCCCTGTTTTGATGAGAGATTGGTACGGTAAGAAAGCCTGTATATAGCTCTGATCCTTGCTGCATGGCACGATAAGTAGTGGTGCCTAGAAAACAAATTAGTTTACATCCCATTGAGGAAAAGAAGGCAATCCACCTGGAGTTATATCCTCCAAGTTAACATTTTCATTGAGGAGGTGGCTCACTTTACATTGGCTCCCATGGTTCCTGGAGACTCCCATGAATTAATTCTGAAATCTCCCTCTAATCTCATGAGTGAGCATTGAACAGATTTACAGATCTGCTTTTCTTCTATTTTGTTTAGCATCCCATTTCTAAAGAACAACTTCACTTTACATCATGCAACAATGGTCTGGGACAGCCTTGTTTTTAACAGGGAATTGTGTGAAGTCAAAGAAATGCAGCATCTAAAAATAATGCCCTTAACATTCTACATGCAGCTGATTTTCTCCAATTTTCCACTGACCTACTGCTGTACGCTGATCACAGGGTAAGAGCAGAGAGCAGGCTCAGTACTTTTCCATGAAAGGATGAGATCTCCAAGAATAACAATTTATCAGAGGAGCTAAGCATGTCTGACCTAGCTCATTTCACAGATTAGCGACTGAATAACTCACAGTTTATTGTGTTGACTTTGCGGGTTTTTTATCTAATAAGTGATTTTCATGTTTCATCAGTTCTCAGAGGGAAAAATGCACAGCTGTCTTCCAAACCTGATTAGCTAGAGGATGATAATAAAATAATATTTTACACATATGTAGTGCCTTTCGTCTCGAAGGTTCCCGAAACACTTAGAGAGTGGGGCCCACCCCTGCCGCACTGAAGTCAACCGGAGCTTTGCCATTGGCCTCAGTGGGAACGCAACCTATATCATAACAACATCACTGAAATTCTGCCACCTCTGGGGTGGAGGTCAGCAACCAATTAGCTTGCAGAAAGCTGCTTAATTGTGTGGGAAGAAGAGATTTTGGCCACGGAGACCATCAGCCAGAAGCATTAGAGCAGGGAGCATTACTCAACCTAAGGGTTGTGACCCTATGTGGAAGTGGGTCATGAACAGTTCTTCACGCCCTTGTCATCTCTCAGCTAAGCTACAGCAATGCCATATATCTGGGCATGAAATTTTCAGCACTTAGGAAATGCCAACTAGTACAGAACACGGCAGCACATCTCCTCAGCAACATTCCACTCCATATGCAAAGTGCCTTTCTTTGCCCTCTCACATAAGTGTACCCATTGCTATGTGTTTATTTTTAAAAACTACCAAACCAAGATATCCCACTGCACATGCTTCCCCCTCTGGGGAGAGGATGAGAGAACTAACACCATGTGACAGATGTGCAGTCACTGCTGGAAGGCATTCAGATGCTGTGATAAGCATTGTATAAAAACCTACGTAGACTAAAATAGGTGCCAGGCAGTGAGTCACCCTGTGCGTCCCATATTACTAAATGGCAAGGGGATCCTGGCTAGACTGGAGGCATTCTGAGGGAGGCATTCCCAATGTGGAAAATGGAGTTGTCCTATGGAAAAGGTTGAAAACCCTGCATTAGAGAAAATCAACACACCATAGTATTGTAACTGCAGAGCCAGGTCCTCAGCTGGTGTAAATGGGAACAGCTCTATTGACATCAATGGAGCTCCACCCATTTATGCCAGCTGAGGATCTGGCCCAGACAGTGTAGGAATGCACAAAGTCAGGTACAGCTAGAGCAAGCTAAAAATGGTTGCAGTTACTCCAATATTGCTTCCGTGCAGATCCAATGCACTGGAAATGAAATTGCCACCATGCAAGACCTGCAAAGTGCATCAGTGGTTTTAGGATTTAAAATAAAAAGTAAAATCCATATAACCATTAAGAAATGTTTAAAAAAAGATTCAGTTTGTTGATTCCCACTGCACACACTTCTTTCCCTTTACCCATACACGTTTACTTGTATTAAGCGAATTATATGCACATTTCATCTACATCACAACATGGGCACTGAATACTTTGCTTATTCAAAGTGCCATAAGCAACCTCAGAGGAATGACGTTTGTAGGTTATTATAATAGGATCTCCAAATTAGATCTCAAGGATACACAGAAAGATTTTTTTAAAATAGCAAATGATGAAAGAATGATTGTGTTGCTTCTATCTCTGCAGACACCACCTGAGTGCTTCAGAATGGAACAAAATTCAACCACCCGGGTGCTGGCACTTGAGCTCTTGACAGAGATGTCAAGATCCCCCAGAGTATGCTCATCAGCATCCCCAGACAGCTGAAGGGAAGGGGGAGAGTTCTTTCCCAGCTCAGTGGACATGGACCAGCTGACCTGTGAGAAATTTTAAAGGAAACTGCCAAATTTAGATATGGTGTGCTCTCGCCTGGCTGTCATGACCATCCCGGAAGTCATACAGGCAGAAATGTTTCTCACAGCAGACAGCCGAGTAAAGATGATTGTACAGAAAACTACTTCTACAAGTGCCTTCTACAAGTTTCCCTCTCACTCCCTGCCCCCAACCCCCAATGAAAATCTACGTGCTCTGGTGCCATAGCTCATTTCATAGTTTTACACTGGTATAATTAATAACAACTGTGGTATATTCACACCCCCCAAAAGAAGGGATGTACCTGTGGTAATGTGGGAGGAGTCGAGTTGAATCACACTTTCTCTGAATGATACCCAGACAAAATAGCACTTACATACTATGTCAAAAAGTGAATTGAGGCTTAAAGGACCAATCCTGCTCCTACTGAAAGCAATGGCAAAATCTCCATTGCTGTGGTGTGTTGTGAACCTTTAATTCCCCAGAGGAGCTTTCCGGATCCTCTGACAATCGGAGCTTATGGTTGCCTTGGCATCAAACACTTGAATTGTGATGGAAAGGCACTCTGCAGCTGCCCCAATACCAATATAAACAGCTGCTGGAAACATACAGCAAGAGTCCCAATGAGGATTATAAACAGATTTTGTCCATTTGAAAATATGTTTGGTTCATTTCACAAAGTCTGCCGCTATCATTTCTGGGGAGGGTAGCAGTGAATAGATCCCATTGTCAATGGGACTGTGGCTATGTCCACTTCACAATGTTTTGCTTCTGATGTGTTGACCCTTATCCAGATGGTTCTGTAAATTGTTTTTAAAGCATCCCCCCTGCTCTTTCCCACAATCCAATTTCTGGGCTGCATTGACAGCAAGCTGGGGTGAAACTTGATTCTTTGGGATGCACCCAACATTTATCTCACTTCAACTGCCCCAAATTCTTACTCTGACCCTGTGCCTTAGACCTTAGTCCATCTCGTGCTTTGCTGCACACTGGGCTACCCACATTTGCCATCCTGTCAACTGCCCTTCTCTCCAAATCTTCCCATTTCATGTTGAGGTGCTTGATGTCATTCAGAACTGTTAGTTTCCATGGTATTCGCAGTCTTCCTTTCTTTCTTCTTGCATTTTCTGGCTTCCATTCAAGGGTGGTATTTGGTAAGCATTCTTTTTTTCCATTCTCAGCACATGTCCCAGCCACTGATGTCTTCTTTTGTAGATTATTTGTGAGAGGGTACCTTGTCCAGTAATTTTTCTGACTTCTTCATTCATCTCTCTCTGTTATTCCCAATATTCTTCTCAAACATTTGTGATGAAATGCATCCAGCTTTTCCGTATCTTTCTTGGTAAGTTGCCATGTCTCACTGCTATATGTTGTGATGGCAATAACAGTTGCTTTGTACACATTCAGTTTTGTCTTGAGGGAGATGTTTTTGAGTTGCTAGATGTTTTTGAGTCGCTAGATGTTTTTGAGTCTTCCAAATGCAGCGTTTGCCTTCCCGATTCTTCTTCTTATTTCCTCGGAACTAGTACCATCTTGGCTGATGGTACTTCCAAGATACATAAAATTGTCCACTTTCTCCAGTTTCTCTTCTCCGATTTTAATTTCTGTCCCTACAGTCCCCATTAACATGACTTTACATGACTTTACCTATCTTCTCCATTACTTCTTCTACTTGGTTTGTGCATTTTTGTAGTCCGTGGGCATCTTCACTGACCCAGTGCACAGTGATGTAATTATCAGAGTCAGGAATTACATTTAGGAGGGCAGGGCAGGCCCAGGCTCTGAAATGAACTACTTTTACAATGTATAGTTTTAACTCTCAGCCTGCTCCATTTTAAAGTTAGACCGAGGGAGGGAAAGCATTTATTTTGCATCAATTAATATTTATTTTGTTATTTCACATCAGCATTTTTTAATACTATACAGTCCCCCGAGGGCTCCTCTATTTCTAGGGTGTCTGCTTCACAACTCACGGTTTCTGGGATAGAAGTAAAACTAAAGATTAACTTTGATGTTCTGTAGCCCAAAGCCAGAATGGTTCATGAGATGCCCTGTAATATGCAGAGCGGAACCTTCAGGGTATCAATAAAAACATGTATTAAAACAACTTTTTACTTACAATAAAACTCTTGTTTCTGAACCAAGGGTTTTTGGAAAACACATTATTATAAAAATATTCCCATGGCTTATGATGTCAATATGAGTAACTAAGATAGCCACAGGACTCTGTCTTATAAGTACCATATTGTCAAATGAGGTATTGCTTGAGAACACTACAAATGCCATCTCTCATCCTTAGGATGTAGGGGTCACCATGTACTGAATTGCCCTTCCAGCATTCTTAAAACTACAATACCCACCTGGTGAAGTGAAGAAACAAACTGACAGAGCCAAAAGGGTGCCCAGAAGTCACCTACTACAGGAGAGGCCCAATAAAAAAAGTAACAGAATGCCACTAGCCGTCACCTACAGCCCCCAATTACAACCTCTCCAGCGCATCATCAAGGATCTACTTCCTATCCTGAAGGACGATCCCTCAATCTTACAGACCTTGGGAGACAGGCTAGTCCTCATTTACAGACAGCCTCCAACCTGAAGCAAATACTCACCAGCAACTACACACCACACAACAAAAACACTAACCCAGGAATCAATCCCTGCAACAAACCCCGTTGCCAACTCTGTCCCCATATCTATTCAAGGGACACCATCATAGGACCTAACCACATCAGCCACACCATCAAGGGCTCGTTCACCTGCACATCTACCAATGTGATATATACCATCATGTGCCAGCAATGCCCCTCTGCCGTGCTCATTGGCCAAACCAGACAGTCTCTACGCAAAAGAATAAATGAACACAAATCAGACATCAAGAATTGTAACATTCAAAAACCAGGAGGAGAGCACTTCAATCTCCCTGGACACTCAATAACAGACTTAAAAGTGGCAATTCTGCAACAAAAAAACTTCAAAAACAGACTTCAATGAGAAACTGCAGAACTGGAATTAATTTGTAAAGTGGACACCATCAAATCAGGCCTGAATAAAGACTCAGAGTGGATGGGTCACTACAAAAAGTAATTTTCCATCTCTTGATATTCACCCCTTCTTGTCAATTGTTGAGAATAGGCCACTTCCACCTTAACTGAATTGCCTCGTTAGCACTGACCCCCCACTTGGTAAGGCAACTCCCATCTTTTCATGTGCTGTGATATATATACTGCTTACTGTATTTGTCACTCAGTGCATCTGATGAAGTGGGTTTCAGCCCACAAAAGCTGATGCCCAAATAAATTTGCTAGTCTCTAATGTGCCACAAGGACTCCTCATTGTTTTTGCCTTCCATGTAAGGAGCTAGACTTTTCCTAGCCCCGGGTAGGTGTGCAAGGACAGATGGCAAAAGGACAGTCCCCTCTGTGCAAAAGCCAGGCAGTTTTTATGCCAGCCAGATGCCCAGATTGGAACCTAATATACTTTACTAATGGATGATAGAGCCTCTGCACTCTCTGTGCATTCAAGAGCTCAAAGAGGGGTTGGGTGTCCATCAGAGATCACTGGGCTGGAACTCAGGAGACCTACAGTCTATTCCTAGCTCTGCTACTGATGTGTTGTGTGACCTTGAGCAAGTAACTTTATCTCTCTATATCTCTGTTTCCACTCCCACCCTTTGTCTTGTCTATTCAGGCTGTGAGCTCTTCAGGGCTGGAACAATCTCTTACAAACATATTGTAACAGTGTTGAGCAAAATGTGACCTCTGGGTATTACCATAATATAAATAATAATAATCTAGCACAAACCCTTCCAGTGCTGCAGTGGGGATAGTACAGCTAGGGAGACCACCCGTCCCTGATTGCGCGGGACTGCACCAAAATGTACATTTCAAGTCCCGGTCCAAGGCTGAATGACTCTGGAACAGCATTTGTCCTGGATTCCCTGCAGCACTGCTCCATGCCTGCCCTAGGCTCAGGGGCGGCACCAGCCTCTTCCCAGTGGGGTGGGGGGCGGAGGTGGGCCTTAGCCCACCCTCACCATGAGGCCCCACCCTCTGTTCCTCCACTTCCCCCTGAGGCCCTGCCCCTGGCCAGGCTAGAAGCTGGAGCCAGGCAGTAATAAGAGCTTCCCAGGAAGTCAGGGCTGCTATGGGGAGCCCCGGACCCTCCACCTGCCCTGGTTAGTGCACCCTGGGGGCTGGGGACACGAGCTGGTGGCTGCTTTTGGGCATCCCAGCCCCCCACCCAGGGTAAGTGGAGGCTCCAGGGCTCCCCACAGTGGCCTAGGCTTCCTGCACAGCTCTTACCACTGCCTGGTTTTGGCTTCCAACCTGGTCAGATGGTGGGAACTTGGCAAAGAGGAGGGGCAAGGGTGGGGCCACTAAGGGGGTGGGGCTCCTGCCTGTGTCCTGGTTTTGCATTTTGAAAAGGTGGTCACTCTCAGGGCAGCACCATACTCAACATGGACCAATGCTTGTAAGGCACAATTGAGCCCAGTCTGTGTATTACAAACAGATGTAGTGTAGCGGCCTTCTTTAGTAATTTGCTGTCAGGCAAGGAGAAAGCAAGGATAGGCAAGAGAGACTGAGAAAATTGGGGACAAAATGGAGGTAGAAAGATAACTGGATGAAAGGAGGGTGAAGACAAAGAAGATCAGAAGAGAAGATTGGGAGGAGGACAGGAGAAAAAAAATATTACCATTATTATTAATTATTTGCATTACATTCGCACCTAAAGGCCCAGCTGAGATCAAAGTTCCATTGTGCTAGACACTGCCCTAGCGCAAAGTAAGAGACTGTGCCTGGCACAAAGCTTTTACAGTCTAAATAGACAAGATAAAGGCAGGTGGGGAAAAAGAGGTAAAGTGATTTCCTCCGAGTCACACAGCATGCCAAGAGCAGAGCTTGGATTAGAACTTACATCTGTGCCATATCCACTTAACCATGCTGCTTCTCAAAAACATGACCCCAGACTGTAATAGTATAACAGCCTAGCAGTGAAGTCTGAGGAAAGGCCTAATTCAAGAGGCCCAGAAAGGAAGTTTTGAAATGTCCTAAAAAATCCTTAATCCTACCGCTCTAGGTACTTGTAACTTCACAAAATGCTCTCTCTCCCTCTCCTTGCAAGAATCATGGGTTCACTGACTCAATCCCTCTCCCTGCTTTCCATTACAGTAGCACTTATCCAATCAGGGAACAGAGTCAACAGTATGTGACTAATCTCACAGTGGAGCTGATAAGAAAATCATCAGTAAAAGAACTGTTTATTTACCAAAAAGAAGGACCACTTTTGACAAAGATTTCAGTGAACTTTTTCAGTTTTTCTACGAACACTATACAGTGATAACTAATAGCAAATACATGCAGCAAAGACATTGTGAGTAATTCACAGAGGAAAATGGGTTTGCATGAAACGTTCCTCAAATAATTATGAACAGTAAACAAATTTCTAAAAAATACCAAACAGCCTCAAAGTCTGTTCATGAACAATTTGTGAATTGGGAAGAAGGACAAAATTCATCACATCGATTATCACTTGTTTGCCCAGCCCTGGTCTGTAGAATGTTTTAGTTTTAGTTATTGCTATAATTACTAAATGAAAATCATGTGGAAATCAGGTGTGTACTGTGCTGTATTTGCTTTTCTCTCTTTTTTTTTTTTTAATCTCTGCAGCTGTGTGGTTGTGTATGTCTGGTTCCCAATGAGCTGTGTGGTTCACTGGTCTGTTCGTAACTCTGAGGCTCTATTGTAGTTCCATTAAGTCCATGGGACTACTCATATGCTTTTAGTAACACACATACTCAAGTACCTTGCTTTTTTCAGGGCTACAGAGAAAAGTAAATGTTTTTGTCACCTAATTGACACACTTTCTTTAGACACATAATTCTGCTTAGTTAATGGATAGGGTTGAACATATGTCAACAGTGCAATATATAGAGACCTAACATTTTGGAATACAGTAAGAAGTTAGTTTCACTGGTTTACAATGACAGTTGGTAGCTGTGCTGTTTGTGAGAAAAGAATTATACTCCCAAGAGGACAACTATCAAACCCTACATCAACTCACACATGAGAGTAACTCACTTGATCACCATCAGAAATTATATTTTTTCCTCTAAGCAGAGATTTTCCTGTAGCTAGTAGGAACATCATGTGCACATGAGAACGCAAGGATCCAGCAGATGAGAAAGTAAAGTTCCAACAGATTCCAGTGTTAGTTCTGGAATAATAAAAGCTGATGTGTTACTTGGTTGAAGGTATTTTTTTTAAACATCTGTTAGCACCATCATTCTGTGCTCTGCTGTATGTCACTTGCTCTACTGTATGCAAAGATAGTTTGCATTAATATATTGTACAATGATAATATAAAAGAGCTGAAAATATTTCAAAACTGGCCAAAGTTGCTAAAGTTACCGCCACCATCCAAACCTTATACAGATGGTCTATAACTTAATATAATTATAGATGTGATGTAAAGAGAACATATGGTTTACAGTAAAACACAGACATCTTAGTAATCAGTTCACAAGTTCTGCCAGCAGAGTTTGCAACTTCCTTGAACTGAAGTGATTAAGCAAGATCAAATAAGTAAGATCACCCTTGAACCCCAGTGGTTCTTCCAGTGGGGAATAAAACACTCTGCCAAACCTTGGAAAAGGAGATTTTATATATATATATTTTAAGTCAAATGTTCTAAGGTTCAAAGCATCCACAGATGTTCACCCTGCCTTCTGAAAAATAGTTTTTTATGCACTAAGGCCCATATTTAAAGATATTTAGGTGTTGTGATGCTCAGTGCTGCAACGTCTAACTGGTTTAGGAGTCTAAATCTCATTTTCAAAAGGGATATAAGTACTTGGGAGCCAGAATCCTATTGACAGCCAATGGGATTTAGGCTTTTAACTGCCTAAATCCCTTTTGAAATCTAAATTTAGGCTCCTAAATCAGCTAGGCTCCTTGAACTGGAGCACTTAACCAATGGAAATCAGCCTTGAACCTAAGTGGTTCATCCAGTGGAGAATTACAAATTCGCCCAAAGCCCACTATATGGCAGAGATAAACCATCCAAACTCTTCCAGTAATAAAGATTGAAAATATCCAACCCTCCCCCAGATGCCCCCCCTTCCCAAATGCCCCACCAAAAAGACAAGCCGAAGGTCTGCAAATTTCAGACCAGTGGAGGAAGCTGATGACAAAGTTTAGGGGCCCTCCTGGAGAACATCCCACCAACAGCTCCCTCCCTATCAGCATAAACCAAAGATTAAGATCCTTTTTCACTGACACCATAGCTGCCTGAAAGACAAAAACTGGCGTGATTATATTGTGTTTTTTGACAAATAAAATATGCCTTATTTTAAAATATTGTGCGCAGCATTTTTACTCTTTTGGTGCAGAATTCCCCTAGGAGTAGTGATTGTGTCTGTGATTACTCCACCTTTTAAACCTGGAACATTCAGAGTTCAAAAACCTCGTTCAGTTGGGATCAGTTGCAGCCAGGAATGGCTAGTGGCCATTGTTTACAAGGGCCCACTCACTCACTGTGCTATATTAATTCGTTTTGTTGTTACATTATGTTTCTTGTTGACCCAATTAATGTCACTTTAGTTAATTAAAGAGGCATCATTGGCTTATTTGGGTCTGGGAACATAAAACCTTTCACAAACACAAAAAGCCACTTGTAAAAACACATGCCCCCTTCTTAACTATTTCAATGAAAAGAAAACACACTGCTCATGTCCAATGATTTCAACTTGAATTCCGTCAATTACTATTCTTTTTTTAAAAAAAACATGCTTCAGATATCATTTGATAAAAATAGCTTGCTTGGGTTTGTTTTCTTATTCCCCTTCTGCAGAACTTGGAGCTTAAGGGTTTACATACAATAGGAGGCTCTGAGATGAACCAGGATAACTGGATGTAAGAGTATTATGACATGAACATTTAGCTCTGGTTCTCATCTAAGGAGCTTTTAGAAGTTTTTGCAGATATTACTGCAGAGGGGAAGGAAAATGACTTCTAAATCTAATCAATAGAGAAGCATGATCAAGCCCCATGACATTAGACAGATGAACAGAAAAGCCATAATTAGGTGTCCTTAGTCTCTTTGAACAACATGTAGCTTTTATAAGTTCTTTTTTTGATGGTGTGGACCCAACTCTGTACTTCCTCATTCAGAATTTCAGACAGTACAGAAGAAATTGTCCCTGATCTAAAAGGTAAAAAATGATCAGGCCCTTCCAATTAAAGTACTAGTTTTTTCCCATACTGCAGGCCCCGTGATAGCCATGCAAATTAGATTAACTATTGTATGTGCCTTTAGCATCCAAGGAAGCTATGTCAAAATAGGGAAATAAACAACAGCAATCCCAGATTCCACACTGGAAAACAGTGTATTATCTAGTAGTTTAGTGCCTGCTCCTGCTCCCATTGACGTTGATGGCAAATCTCTGATTTCTGTGGCATGGGATCAGACCCTTACGATTCAGGATACATTAGGGTTCACCATATCTGATATTTGTGATGTAGACCAGAGCTCTGAAAGGGGTAAGTTCAGAAGAATAAACTCATGTTCAGACATGACTTGTTCTGGATTGAACTCAGATGCCCTTCTTTTTATTTAAAGCAGCATGATGCACAACACCTGAAGGATTAGCCAATTAAGTGATAAAACCGTCTCAGCCCTGCTCCCACTGATGGCAGTGCAACTAGGGGAGAATTCCCTGAGAATGCTACTGCAGACACAACCGCCGTGTAAACAGATGTGCTGCTGCCCCCGGTCAACACAGCCTTGCAGAAAACTGCCTCCAACCAAACAGCAGCAACAAAAGTGGGGACTCAGGGCTCCCTTACCCACTCACGCCAGTGATGTATGAACTGCAGGGCATAACTGCGACCATTTCAATGCTAACTTCATTAAGTACAAACAATATCTCTTCTGAGAAAAAAAAAAGCAAAGCAAAAAAGCACATTAATAGAATATGAGTTGCATCGTTAAAATGACAAAGTTCAGCACTCTAGAAAATTCCAACAGCAGCATTAACTTGGCTTCATTGTGCAGAGAATACGTAATGTCTTCTATTGATACATTACTGCTTAGGTCATAATGTGTATTACAAGATACACAGACTGTGCAACACGGCCTAGTTAATGTAGATGCTGGAGCCTCAGCATTCCTTGAAATCTGTGGTTTTAACTGTGCAGCTTCACTGTGCACTAATACAGAGCTCGATCTTACCTTTAAGACACCACCTCTTCTGGAGTTCCCAGGTGAACATGGAAGGTACACAGATTGCAGCATCAGGGTTGTGCAGCCACTTTCCCCATGTGCATCCATGCCATTCTCCCTCCTCCCTAACCCCTGTGAGGCACAAGGCCAATCCTCAGCTTAGAGACTGCAATTGTGAGCCAGGCAGGTATGGGGGGAAGCTCCTTGCACCATCTTCCCACTCTGCCCTAAGCACAAGGGCCCATCACAATGTGGCCTGAAGTTTTGATATTTAATGCAATCTAAAACATGTCATTAGTATACAGTGTTACCTCCTGCTATGCCATACTTCAAAACTACAGCATTTCCTTTCAATTTAGGGCTCATGAAAGGTACCAGACTAATTGCCCTGCAGACTGCAGTCTTCCATGTAGCCAGGGAGCAGACTAAGAGCACAGCTGTGGTTAGTTCAAGCTTCTGTGAAATTTCAGCCTGATCCCAAACTCCTTACTCTAGTGTCAAGGGGAGTTTTTCCTGAAACATGGCCTTTGATCCAGGTCAATGTACAGTGCTGTGAGAGGACTCCTCCTTACTCCATCTTTTCCCTACCATTGAAGAAACACTGTGTTTACAAGTGAGCTAGAAGATGAATGACCTAGTTCTCATTTACACAAAAGCCCCTTTACACTATTCTAGCAGCGTAAAGGGGCCGTAAAATGGGCCTAAATTATATCATTGTAGATGTAATTTCTGCCCACTTTAAGGCCAGAGCAGGGTAAAAGCGATTTAATGTAAATAAAAGTCAGGCCCGAAAGACACTTATTTTTATTTTTTTGCATTGCAAACTGTAAAACGAATATTCTAACATTTGTTTCTAGGGTTATATTTTAAATAGATAAGGCAGCAGTGAATGTAGTGATTGAAGATCTAGCAAATTCACTGTTTGTGACTACTGACCAAGTTCAAAACCACTCCTAGCAATTAATTTGCTCTGAATTACTGCTGTTCCACATATTTAATTAGGTACTAATCCACCTCCAAGAAATCAGAGAGCTACACTAGAGAACAATTACCTAAAAACATGGTTATAAATCAGACAATTGAAATTCACTTATTGATACAAGACACATGGCAGCCTTCCAGAACAAACAATCCCTCAGGTTTAATCTTAAAATCTATAATGAAAAATCTCTTCTCCTTAACACTGAGACTTTCCTCTCTCCCCAGGAGAGAGAGATCTTCTTCAAAGATCCTCCTTTGTGACATTTAATTGTCAAAGGGACCCTTTCTGTTACTGTTACATTGCAGAGGTAACGAATTTACTCTGTTCACTGAAGTCAAAACTGGATTTGAGAAAGAAGGACCACTGAACTACAGCGGTAGACTGACGTCCTGCAATATACTCCAGAAGACTTGCCTCCCGTAAGACCAGGCGTCACTGAGCAGTTATTGGTCATTTCCAGTGAAAGTCCAACTTGTCATTAGTTAAAGAGAGACTGGCAAGTTAAAAATGTTGTGAAGTGTTTATGAATAGAAAACCTGCTTCTGGCCCAGCATTGAATCCTGCCTGCCCCAGCACCCAGGCAGGAGTGTTTTGGAGGAGAAGTTCCCCCTTGGTGGAGAAGGAGCTAATATTCCTCTGGCAGGTGGATTTTTCCCCCCCGAAGCTGCTCAGAGGTTTGAAATGTTAGAATAAGTCTTCAGAGTGGGCTAACAAGCCCAGTAACTACCCAGGGCCCACCACCTGTGCTGAAGCCCACGCTGTACTGTCTTCACTGCTAATATTACCCACGCTAGCTGGATTCCAGCTAGCTCAGGTAGACCAGCTTTTGCACTGTGGACATACCCTGAGGAGCTTCAAAGACAGCCCTGCCCTGTGCTATTTTCCTCAGTCAGGAAGATGGTGGTCCTGAGATGGGGGCTTCACAGTAGCAAAGGTGTAAAATGGCGGAGGGGCTAGACAGATCTTCTGTGCCTGAAAGAGGACTGCGGTGGACAAGGGGAATTTCACATTTGATTATATTTAGCTTTCAAATAGAGTGTTGAACCATACAGCCTGGCTTATGGCTTATTTAAGTGTCCTGTAACCCACTGAAAAATAGTAACAGTCACGTGAGTAAGGGTTTCAGGACTGAGTCTTTTCTTTGTTTCTCAAAGAGGAGAAATTGAAAATTAACCAGAAAATCCACCTTTCAGGTCCATGAAGGCCATTTCCTTCCCCGCTTTCCTTTCCATGACAGTAATAAATTAAAAACACTGAATAAGAACAGAAGAAGAGTCTGGTTTGCTACTATAGCTATAGCAAAGTGTGGCTGAGCGGGGTACATCAGACGCAACGTGTAGCTGTTCAAGGATAGAAGAACCACATGGTTTTTGTCCAATTGTCCCTCTTCAACCACGCTTTGCTATAGAAATATAAACAAAGCCAACCTTCAACCACTAACAAGATATAAAGATGCAATCCTGTGGGCCTGGCAACATTCACAACAGCTTCAGTATGCGGCTTATGACCCATTACCTCATTGGAACTGTAATTTAAGAGTCCAGACTAAAAGTGGGGGGGTAACGTTGGAGGCACAATCTGAATATATTGAAAGTTAATAGACAGCATGACACTGTCATTGCTAATCAAAGGCCACATTTTAGTCGTGTGGTGAATTCCCTACATGATTGTGTTCAACTTAAACAGGAAGCTCAGGCCTTCATGTCTCATCTTATAGCAAGGTTTGTTTTCTGATGAGGGAATTGGTAACGCACTTCAAAGCAGTTGGGAGCCAGAGTACAGCTGTCTTAAATAAAAGGATTATTGCATGTGATGAGCCTTAAAAATGAGGATTGATCGTGATTTCACACTGAAATAATTAAAAAGAAAAAAGCCTGTTTGGAACCACAGTTAATTGTACATAGTGAAATAGAAGAGATTCTTATGGAAATAATTTATGCCCTACTTTAGAAACTTTAACCAGAGAGCCGGCATGATCTAAGGCACTGAGCTAGGAGGCAGGAACACCCAAGTTCTCATTTAATTAGAGGCAAAGGTTGGTCTTGTACTTGATTATTATTATTCATTATTATTTCTATTGTGGTAGCACCTGGGAGCCCTCATCAGGGAGCAAAACCTCATTATGCTTAAGACTGCAAAATGGGAGTAGCAAAGTTCCATTGTCTGTCCATTCAGAGGATAGGTTCTTATCTCTTACAAGGGACCTGTACTGGGCCTGGCACAGTGAGGCCCAGATCTTGACTGGATGAGCCTACGCACTACTGCAGTACAAATAATAATAAATAGTCAAATTGTTCCAGTGCTTTGCTGTCTGGATTTTGGCCAGCCCCTGGTTAATTATCTGTGACTCAGTCTCCTCATCTCTACAAATACTTACTTCCCTAGCCCAGGATCCAGTACCCCTTCTGGAATGATTTAATTACGTTTGTATTTTAGAAAACATTGGAAATGTACCATGCTATGACAGTCTGTTATCACTGTGGTCCTGGTCCTTCTCACACAGCTCACGAACAGCTTGCCATTAACTTTAATGGCAGTGTGATCAGTCCCCATATGTAAAAAAATGTACACAGATATAAAAGGAAATCTAAAGGACTGACCCACTTTGAACTGTGTAGTATTCACCTCCACTAAAAAGAAGACAGTGAAGTTATTTTCTGTTCACAGGAGAGAGTGAAGACGGTGCAGTGGGTTATGCAGTAGCCCTGAACCTTGGACTTCCGGAGATCTGACATTAAATAAATGATGGTTTAGTTAATTTACGGGAGTTTTCTGCTATTAGCTAAGCTCCTTTTGAGTCCCTTGCATAGCTGTGTTTACTGTTTGTCTTACAGTAGCAGCTAGAGACCACAACTGAGATAAGGAACCCACTGAGCTAGGCACCATACAGAGACAGTCCCTGTCCTGAAGAGTTTACAATCTAACTAGACAAGAAGCCAAAGGGGAAAATGAAGCACAGCGAGGCAAAGTGGTTTACCCAAGGCCATGCAGCACATTAATGACAGAGTCAGGAACAGACTCCAAGTTTTCTGATTCAGTATCTAGTGCCCTATCTACCAGGCAGTGTTTCTTCCTCCCTCTTCTGCCTCACACTTTTCATCGTTGTATGCAGTGTTGTTGTAGCCGTGTCGGTCCCAGGATATTAGAGAGACAAGGTGGGTGAGGTCATATCTTTTCTTGGACCTTGTCTCTCTCACCAACAGAAGTTGGTCCAATAAAAGATATTAGCTCACCCAACTTTTCACACTTTTCAGTCACTCGTTGAGAGCGGACCAACAGGACGAAACTACCAGTGGGGAGAGATTTGAATGTGAGGACTGAGGTACATTATATAGAGCACAGAGTTTCCTGTGTAGGAAACATACATAGTGCCATGTATACCTACAGTGCTATATAGAAAGTATTAATAACAATGCCTTGTTTTCACTATGCCTGATGTTTTGAACCAATACCATTAGTCTCTTGCTTTCCTAAGCTCTAAATTAAGTCACAAACTTTTAGGGGGTACAAAATGTTGAACCCTTTTTGTTAAAAAAGAAAAAGGACTAGATGTTTGATTAGCAGCAAGATACATTTCTAGTAATAAATAATTTAATACATACTCACAGTTGGATTGGGCGAACGTTATTACTCTCCTTTGCTCTTCTCTCCATTGCATTATTTAGAGGTAATTAATAGTACCTAGCGCTTTGCACGTTCCAAGTACCAATACTGACGAATTTATCCCACGAAAGGCAGGTGCTGTGAAGAAAGTGAAGCTATTTTCTGTTCTCTGTAGACAACAGGAAACGATAGATTGCACGGTGGGTCACACAGTAGTCTTCAGCATTGCACCACTGGAGACCTGAGACCAAATGACGGTCAAATGTCCATTGTACAACTGGAAAAACTGGGGCAGCAAGGTAAGTGACTTATCCAAGACCACCTAGCAAACAGGTGGGAAAGCCAGGTTGAGTAGGCAGTACTTCAAGATTCCCAACGCTAGGCTTAGTCCATGCTGCCTAGGTCTGGGCTGTGCAGGGTCGCTTGTAATCAGCCTATGAATAAAGAGCTCTTTGTTCTATTTGAAAGGATAGTTACTTGTTATTTCTATAGTTCCATAGGTGAGGATGGTGATTTAGAAATACATAAATACAGTGGATATTGCTTAATAGCAACCCTGATATTAACAACTTCTGTTCAACAAAATTAGCAACATTTTGCCAGGAACCAATCCCATCCCATTGACTTTATTGTTAATAGAATTTGTATATTAGCATGAACTGAAAGGTACCTAGTTCATGTTAACGTGGTCCATTTCACACTGGACCAGGTTAACACAAACTACTTACCTTTTAGCTTGCACTGCCAGGGTCTACATGGGGCAGCTACAGTACAATACTTCAGGGTGCACTACATATCACACGCCCATTGTCCACATTGCAGGAACATACAGACTTATTGAAAGTCAATGGGAATTAGACGTCTAAGGGACTTTTGAAAATGGCAGTTAGGCTTCTAAGTCTCTTAGGTGCTTTTGAAAATGTTGCCAAAATCTTGGTTTCCTTACATTTTCAGGGGATTGTAAGTGCAAAGCTGGTTCCTGTGTTTAGAGCTGCTCAACAGCCGTGGGGAGGCTCAAGAGAGCAGAAGAAAACTCTTGCCCCTACAGCAAGGTCTAATCATACAGACTTATTGAAAGTCAATGGGAATTAGACGTCTAAGGGACTTTTGAAAATGGCAGTTAGGCTTCTAAGTCTCTTAGGTGCTTTTGAAAATGTTGCCAAAATCTTGGTTTCCTTACATTTTCAGGGGATTGTAAGTGCAAAGCTGGTTCCTGTGTTTAGAGCTGCTCAACAGCCGTGGGGAGGCTCAAGAGAGCAGAAGAAAACTCTTGCCCCTACAGCAAGGTCTAATCAGACCAGTGAGACTGCAGCTAGAGAGTTGGACAGGAATTGGCAAATGTATTTTAGGTGACATTCTATTGCTTTGGAATTGGGATTTGGCTTTTTGTGAGTCTGCATCTTATGGTAATCATTGCAAAGACAATAGTTAACATTTTCTCTGAACTATTTGTTTTTGGGGATAGCCTGGATGTAGGAAAGAGAGGGGTCAAATATCAATGGAAGACAGAATCCCTACACACATTTGGCATCAAGATCAGTGGGGTACTTCCAAGAATCTTGGTAGGAAGAACAAAAACAAGCTTAGCAATTGCTATTTCCAAAAACAAAACGGTTTGATGAGACCATTAGGAATAACATTAGAATGGAAAATGATTCAGTGGCAAGCAAAACATAACAAAAGACATTACCATCTTTTCAAAATCACAAATCACTTCAAAAGCTGGCTAAGAACAATGGAAAACCAAAAATGATGCAGTTTATCAGCAGAGCTCACAAATAAACTAAAAGAATCCTGCAGAGAGAGGATGTGGGAGACCTAAGAAAATTACTGAATTCCACATAGACTAAAGGAAAAATACACACACACACACACACACACACGTGCAGAGCATGGTGGTTGGTCAGTAACACTTGGTTCCACCAGTGCAGAAGTCCAAGCTATAAAGCTTGTAAGTCTATAAAGCATCTCATCCTCATAGTTGCAAAAAGAAAAGCTAGAATGTATAACCACATATAGCTAATTTTTCTCCTCATTATTTAATGTTTGGGCCTAAGATTAATTTACCATACACTATTCAAACTCTGCCCTAGAGACAGAGTTATTAATTTCCTCATTGACTTTTCTGTGGTGGACATCACTACAGTACCCAACTGCCAGATTTACAAAGATATTTAAGTGCCTAAAACACAGAGAGGGATTTTCAAAAGTGATAAATCATGGTTAGATGCCTAACTCCCATTGACACAGATGGGAGTTAGGCGTCTAACCTTCTTAGGTGCTTTTGTAAACCTCGTTGGGCACCTATCTGTATTTTTAGATACCTAAATACTTTTGAAAATCTGCCCCTCAGTGTTTCACAAACATAAATTATTTTTTATAACACCTCTATTAGATCATGGGGTAGTATTATCCCCCATTATGTAGATGGGGAACTGAGGTACTCAGAGACTAAAGTCAACAGTATCTGCCCATGGCGGGTGCTCAATTTGAGATGCCTACAACCTGACTTTGCAGAGTACTTAGCATTATATAGCAATGTATTGACTTCAACTGGAGCTGTGAGTGCTCAAAACTTCTGCAGGTCAAACCCCATGGTCTCAAGTCAGGCACTCAGAAAATGAGGAACACAAAATTAATCACCTGTGATAAGTCTGATACAAGTGACTTGCCCAGTATCACATAGGAACTGTGTGGCCAAGTCGGGGATAGAATCCAACTCTGTCTTAACCATGAGACCTTCCTTTCTCTTCCTGCAGTCCATAGGCGCCGACTCCATGGGTTGCTCCAGGGCTGGAGCACCCATGGGGAAAAATTGGTGGGTGCTCTGCACCGACCGGCAGCCAACCTCCGCACCCCGCCCCCGCTCTCCAGCTTGCCTCCGCCTCCTTCCCTGAGCGCACCGCGTCCCCGCTTCTCCTTCCAGGCTTGCCGCTGCGAAACAGCTGTTTTGCAGCATAACAAGCTGTGGGAGGGAGGGCAGAGGAGTGGGAACGTGGCGCACTCAGGGGAGGAGGCGGGCAAGAGGCGGGGCCGGGGCAGGGATTTGGGGAAGGAGTCCAATGGGGCAGGGAGGTGGTGGAGTTGGGATGGGAACTTTGGGGAAGGGGTTGGAATGGGGCAGGGCAGGGGTGGAGTTGGGGCGGGGGCACGAGGAGAAGTTGGCACCTGTGCTACAGTCCCTACTTCATTCACTACACACCTTCCAACTCTGCAACAAATGAAGTATGGGTCCTAAAGACAACAGCCTCCTTCGCTCCACAACTCTCATCATCCCCAGAGCCTACTCCATCTTGGGCATTGAATGAGGCATGGGTACTGTGGAAAAAATAGTAGGTCATCATGTAATTAAAGACTGCATCATAATGCATATGCACAAGAGGGCCGCATTAATTTTGCCTGGGCAACCTTAATTGTAGCATTTGGTAACTTTTGAATGCTTGGACTTTGCAACCTAAATAACATTTCAATGTAGTTATTTTTAGTGTGAAATCTATCTATGTATATTTATCTATGTACATAGATAATGCCATCACCTGACTCCAGGACCTGGCATTCTATGCACGTCTATTGTGCTTATGCCTTAATGGAAACCTGGGTGTAATTAACATGTCAGAGACACAAGGGTGGGGTTGGAGCAGGAAAAGCATCCAACAGCTGGGAGTAAAAGGGTATAAGATACAAGTCAGTTATTCGTTAAATTACACCTACTAACACCCACTTACTGACCTGAAACTTAAAACATCATTTAAGTCACCTCAGTATTTTGTCTATAGCCAGTGGGGAAGTTATATGCACAAGTGTACTAAATTTCAAGAAATCTTTTGTACATAATTATTTTGTGCAGCACATCCAAGTCTACAAGTCTGGTGTAGGAGGGAGGCAGAGTGCATTTTAGCTGGTAAAGAACTGGCTTGAAGACTAAACACACTGTAGACACATGACCTTCAGATTTCAAACCATTAACTGTGGTGCCCTTTGGATTCTGTGCTGTCTCTCTTGTTTAGTGTCCCAGGCAGATACTCTGATTCTGAAATTTAGGCCTCTGACATGCTTGTATTCTGTGACCAATCCAATTTAAAAAAAAATAAGAATTTTGCTTTGGGTCAGCTTACTGAATTGCAAAGCACCTGGGGACAGTTTGCCCATAGAGAACACCAGTTTGCACTGTGTTGCGTTATTAGTGAGAGCTCAAAAAAGGGATTCGTTGCCAGTTTAAAAATCAAATATAATTCAATCACAGACTTCCACTCTAATATTTTGTTTGAAGATTGCAGCACAAGTATAAATAAATATTACAATGACCTGACTACACTTTAGATGGTAAACTAATGGCATGTTTACTGACATATTACTTTCTCTGAGGAAAACTAGATAAAAACTATATTATAATCAATCCTGGTTGACGAGGTTTAAGGGGAGGATTACAAAACATTAAAAAAAACTCAAAGCAATCGGAGAGAAAATAATTCGCTACTACCCAGATTTGTATTTTGCTGCTGACAAGAAGAATTAATATTAATACCTTTCTTACCCAGCTCCATAATACTGGAAGAGCATGAGGGACACACCTGATGAAATGAAAGGGCAGTAAATTTGGAACCAGTAAAAGGAAATCGTTCTCAAAGCAGCACAGAGTCGGTCTAAGGAATTTGCTGCCACCATGGCAGATAATATGGCTGTCTTTTTCAAAAGTACAGGATCATTTTTTGAACATTAATAACATTTGCAGTTATGCTAGCTCAGAAAAGGACAGTTAGGAAGGAATTCTGTTTCCCCACTCCCCCATCGATAGCATTATTTCTTCAGTCTCTTCTCTGGTCTTTTACAGAAGGGCAACATACCAGTCTAAATGGACCACTGACCGGTCTGATGATCTATGGAGTTGACTCCTATGTTTGTTTTTTCAAATAGGGTCTTGTGTTTGCCAGATAAAGACGGGAGACAGGAGGGAGAAAGTGGCTCAGACCCATAGAATTTCTTCAGTTCCCTGGAGAGTAGACCTCTTTCTCCATGCTCCCAATAAAGCAAATCTTAAAATAAGATTAGCGTGCCACTGGCTGGCCTAGCCAAAAAATCTCCCTGGCTTAGTAGCAGCACAGATAAACTCGCACAGATTGACAGCAATATGCTGATTGATGCACAGAGCATAATAGATGTTTGTGTTGTCTGTGTGCAACTATTCCATCAGTCGTAAGCACCATTATAAGGTACCGTAAATGTACATCACTCTGAACAAGAACAGGTCTGATTCTCCACTGTGTTACATCAATTTTATGGCAGTGTAGCTCCACTGATATCAATGGAATTATACCAGCATAGAATACAATGGAGAATCAGACCCAGTGTCCATCGAACGCCTCAACTCAAGGGCACCAGAACCTTTGTAGAAGTGGGGAGCCCCAGGCCAAAGTGGTGGGGGAATTAAAATATTAAATATCCCACAGAGTACAACTGTAACGTAAGTAACCAGAATACAAAATGTAGCCATATCATAATATTTAAAGTATAGTTATAGTACGAACAAACGGGAAAAAAAATAGATAAGTTGGAAGTGTTCAAGTCAGCAGTGTCTGATGAAATTCACCCTAGGGTACTTAAGGAACTAGCTGAAGCAATCTCAGAACCATTTGAAATTATCTTTGAGAACTCATGGAAGATGGATGAGGTGCAAGAGGACTGGAGAAGAACAAATACAGTAGCTATCTTTAAAATGGGGGGGAAGGAGGACCTGGGAAATTACAGACCAGTCAGACTAACTTTGATACCTGGAAAGATGCCGGAACAAGTTATTAAACAATCAATCTGTAAGCATCTACAGGATAATCAGGTTATAAGTAACAGCCAGCACAGATTTGTCAAGAACTAATCATGTCAAATCAACCTAGATTCCATCTTTGACAGGATTACTGGCCTAATAGGTGGTAGGAAGCTGATACGGCTTGATTTAGTAAGACTTTTGACACAGCCCCACATGACAGTCTCATAAGCAAACTTGGGAAATGCGGTCTAGATGAAGTTACTGTACGGTGAGTGAAAAACTGGTTGAAAAACCGTATTCAACAAGTTATCAATGGCTTGCTGTCAAACTGGAGAGACATATCTAGTGGGGTGTCTTAGGGGGTCAATCTTGGGAACAGTACTATTCATTATTTGCATTAATGACTTGGATAATGGATAGGAGAGTATGCTTATAAAATATATGGATGACACCAAGCTGGGAGGGGTTTCTAGCACTTTGGAGGACAGGCTTAGAATTCAAAACCACCTTGATGAATTGGAGAATTGGTCAGAAATCAACAAGATTAAATTCAGTAAAGAAAAGTGCGAAGTATTGCACTTTGGAAGGAAAAATCAAATGCACAAATACAAAGGGGGAATAAATGGCTAGGCAACAATACTGCTGAAAAGAATCTGGGGGTTATATTGGATCACAAATTGAATATGAGCCAACAACATGATGAAATTGCACAAAAGGGTAATATAATTCTAGGGTGTAATAACAGGAGTGTCTTAGGTTAGGCGAGGTAGGTAATTGTCCCACTCAGCATAGGTGAGGTTTCAGCTGGAGAAAAATTCTGGGCACCACACTGGAGGAGAGACAATTGGAGAAAGCACAGAGGAGCACAACAAAAATGATAAAACCTGACGTATGAGCAAAAGTTAAAAAACTGTGTATGTTTAGTTTTGAGAAAAGACAGAAAGGGGACCTTATAACAGTCTTCAAATATGTTCAGAGCTGTTATAAAGAGGATGGTGATCAATTGTTCTCCATGTCCACTTAAGGTAGGACAAGAAGTATCTGTTTAATCTGCAGCAAGGGAGATCTGGGTTAGATATTAGGAACAACTTTCTAACTACAGTATAAGGGTAATTATGCTCTGGGACAGGCTTCCAAGGGAGGTTGTGGAATCCCTGTCACTGGAGAGTTTAAAGAACAGGGTACACAAACACCTGCAGGGATGGCCTAGATTTATTTGGTCCTATCTCGGTGCACAAGGTCCCTTCCAGCCCTACATTTCAATGATTGTATAAAAATGTTCCCAATAGAGGATCTGGGTCAGGGAAGCCAAAACAAACTGATCAAAATAATGATGTCCCCTTTAATAAGGCTTCAGGGAAGGAGCAATTACAACAAACAGTTCATAATGTCTTCACCTTGGGACCTGGTTCAGGGACCCCAAACTTGAGGTCCTCAAACAAAGTCTCTGAACTTGGTGAGGCTCATCTTCTGGAGCTGGAAAGAGAGATCATCATCTCTTGTAGACTGGATGGTTTCTCATCCATTTTGCTATGCCTCTCTGACTTTGTAGGTTTCCCCAGCTTTTCCCAGACCTTTTCTGGCTTCACTGGCCTTTCACAGGCCTCTCTAGCTTTACAGGCTTTTCCCAGCTTCTTCCATGCCTTTCTGCCATACCTGTTTCTTCCTGAGCTCAGCTTCCTGTTTGTTTAAATAGGCCAGCCCCAGGGGAGGGAGGGTCTCTGAGTACACTCAGACTCTTCCTGGCCTGGCTCCAGCCTGGCCCTTAAGGGGATAATACTCTCCTATACAGGACCCAATATTTATAGTTGTGCTCAGCCAATTATCATTCCTGTGGCCACAAAGTGAGCAATTGCACATCCAAATGGCCAATTCTTTGTATAACTAACTATGCATTTGCGCATACAGTTGTCTATTTGGAGTATGCAAATGTGCACATTTTAAAGATCAGGCCTTAAAAGTCTGATAAGCAGCGTATGCCTCTTTTGTCCTTATCATACAAATAAATGATACTTGGCCAGAGAGATACCAACACTCCTGCAGTTATGTGACTTTGACTGAACTTTCTCTGGCTACAGTAGTTCCCATTAACTGCCTTCTCTAAAGACATCCTTCGTAAGACTGACGGACTGTAGATAAAATACAGCTTCAATTTAGGTTCTTTCTATATTAAGGTATAAATTCACCAACCCCGTTTCATCTCCTTGAACAGTTCAGAAAGCCCACGTCACAAAGCACTCATTTCAGCTGCGGAGCAGTGGACAGTAATTGCTTCTCTGTCTTACTTCCAAGCAAATGAGAATGTGGACCTAAGGAACAATGCACAGAAATATACAATAGAAATAAAACTTGTGAAACCAGCATGTTGTAAGTCCTGGCTAATCAGCTATGACAAATGCATTCATAAATGTATAATAGCTACATGATATTGGGGAGGAAATGGGGGAGATATCAGTTTCAGACTCACCAATTATAGAAATTAGAGATGGAAAAGAAATATTAAGCCATATGGACCAACATTTACCAGTACATAGAGGGCCTGATAGGAAGGTAGTAAACCAGTATAGCTAAATGGCAAGGTTCAAGAGGCTTTCTGAGCCAAATGGAAATCCTTCAAAACTGGGAAATCTGACCTTAATTAAGACAGTAAACCGGAGTATAAATTACATCAGGAAATAAATGAGAGGGAAATTAGGAAGGCCAATGTCAAAGAGCTAAAGATTTACAAACATGTTTAGCCAAAGCAGGAAGCCTGTGGGGGAGGAAAAATATCAGTGTGTCCACTGGATTGCCATGAGTTAAAGAGAGCAATCAAGGAAAATAAGGACATTGATGAGAAGCTAAAAAAAATCTCTTTGCATGACTCTTTAGTGGTGAAGATAATGGACAGATTCCTATCCAGGACCTGCTCTTTTCTACTACTAAGAATATGGTACTCTCAAAGACTGAGGTGTCAGAAGCAAAGGTGCCAGAGTAAATTTATAATTTTAAAAACAGTAAGTCGCCAGGCCCAAAAGGTAGACATCCAAGAGTTCTGAAGGAGCTAAATATGCAATCTCTCTTTAAGAACAGCCACTGTGCCAGAAGATTAGAGGGTAGTAAATGTTGTACCCATAGTTTTAAAAAGCCCTAGGGTAACATACAGTCTACATATCTGTACCTAGCAAATTGGTTGAAAAAATAATTTGAAACAAAATATCAAGACACGTGGAAGATCATAATACAATGAAGCCTAACCAGCATGGTTTCTGCAAAGGAAAACCATTACTCACTAATCTATTGAATTCTTTGAATGTGTCAATAAAGCAGTGGATAAAGGAGAACCAAATGACAAAATTTATTTAGACTTCCAAAAGGTCTTTGACCAGGTCCTGCACAGGAAGCTACTAAAGAAGCTAAGCATTCATGGGGTGAGAGGCCAAGTATTGTCATGGATCAAAAACTGGCTAGGAATCAAAAAGCAAAGAGAAGGAATAAATGGCCAGTTTTCATAGTGGCAAAGGATCAATAGCAGGTGCCTCAAGGTTCTATACGAGGTCCTGTGCTGTTTACTGTGTTTATTAATGATCAGGAAAAGGGAGTGAGCAGTGAAGCAACAAAATCTGCAGATGACACAAAGTTATTTAGGTGAGACAGGACCAAAGAAGGCTCTTTAAGGAACATCAGAGACCTAAACAAGAGAGATGAACAGGCAACACAATGGCAAATGAAATTCAGTGTTGATAAATGCAAAGTAATGCACATTAGAGGAAATAATTCAACTATTCAAACTCCTGACAGTGTTCTAAATGAACTGTATCAACTCAGGAAAGGGACCTGGCTGTCATTGTAGACAACTCAATGAGAAGCCACTGTCTAAGAAGCAAACAAGATATGGGGTTGTATAAGGAATGGAATGGAAAACAATAGCGTTTACTGTTATGTCTGTAACATATAACATCAATGCTGTGACCTCCTCCAGATACTTTGTGCAGTACTGACCACCCCATCTCAAAAAAGATACTGCACAATTATTGGAGGTTCAGAGAAGGGCAATGAAAATGATCAAGGGTGTAGAAAAAAAGTGTATGAAGAAAGAATGAAAAGATTGAGATTGTTTAGCTTGGACAGGAGGTGAATAACAGGGTACGTGATATATAAAATAATGAATGGTCTAGTGAGGGTCTATTGGGAATATTTGTTCTCCCTGTCTCATAACACAAATACAAGGGGAGATTAAATGAAACGGAAAGATGGGAAGATCAAAACCAATACTTTTTCACACAATGTGTAATTAAACAGTGGAAATTATTGCCACAGGAAGCTGTTGAGGCCAAGAGTTTAAGAAGATTCAAAAAGGGAATGTGTATATATATGGATACCAAGAATATCCAACATTATCAGAATTAACATTAAAAAAATTGTGGAAGGAATATTCAGTGCTCTGTTTATGGGTTTAAGTCAGTCTCTATCAGAGACCAGGATGAGAACTATGGTGGAGTGGGGTGGGCAGATTATCCCACATCTGCCTGCTGTGGGATTCTCACACCTTCCTCTGAAGTATCTGGTGCTAGCTAGTGTCAGGGACAAGATACTGGATAGATGGATCTCGGATCTGATCCAGTGTGACACTGTCTATGTTCTTACTGTGTTTATGACACAAATACTGTGACAGATTTAACTGGATTTACTCTAGTGGCTGAGTTTTTATAGTACACATCTTGTGAAGTATGTAACAATTTTCTTAGAACACGAGTGGAAAATGACACCCCTAAAGGATTCAGAAGAGTGAATTGACAGTACACTGTTAAAATCTAAAATTCGTTGGTTTTAAATCAGCTGTGTTAGAGTTGTTCCTACTGCTTGCACCCAGATGTAATTTTCTGCAGTTAGCCATTGGAAACAACAAAATACTGTTGTTGCAAGAAGATTATTTTTACATTGATGTGCCCTCTTATTCTATCAAAGTAAAATGCAGGTAATCGGAATATACTGGCTTAAACACAGAGGAATGAAGCTAAGTTATATTTGTGATGCCTTTGACAGTCTTAAGGGCTTATACTCCTGTCTGATTGGCAGCTCATATCCAATGTATCTTAGCACACACAAAGAGAGGGGGAGAGAGAGCTGTGCAAATCAACACTCATACGTCAATTACACTACAGGTGTCTCTGCCTGTCAGACATTCACAAAGCAATTTAAGTTCCCTGGGCACTACGCAAGGAAGGGATGCAGAGATGGAAAGAGGAAAATAAAATAGATGGACCTTCGCCCAATATACAGGTTACTCCCATTTTTCCAGGCTCAAGGCTCAATGTTTTTGGCCACAAAAGGATCTATAATTTTTTTTCCTGCCCTAAACTCTAACTATTGCTCTCATTCTGAGTCTGATCTTTCTTCCATTCCCAAACACCAACACGTGCCTGTTCTCAAACAATGTTTACGTTTAGTTATTTAGATCCCAAATTGGCAAAACATTTAAGCGCGTGCTTAAGTTCATTTCTATTCAGCAAAACACTCAGGCCCAGGTTTTTAAAGATAAATCTCATTTTCAAAAACAACGTCAATGAGATTTAGGAGCCTAAAGCCCATTGACTGTCAATGATATTTAGACTCCTAAACCAGTTAGGCATTACAACGCTGAGCATAACAAGGCCCAAATATCTTTAAAAAAATCTGAGTTTTAAGCAGATGCTTAACAGTACATGTGTTTAAGTGCCACTGACTTTTCAGTTGGGACGTAGACATAGGCTTAGAGTTCAGCTTGTGCTCCAGTGCTTTGCTGAATAGGGTGGTCGGCTGAGTCAGGCTTTAAATACCACCATAAATAAATTCCAACTGTATTTATAAAATCCACCTAAGTAGAATTATATTATGAAAAAAACCCTTTGTATTCGGTGATTTTTTCCATGAGCATTACTTTGTAAAATATTTATATAGTGGCATAACTGTGAAGGGTGCTTAACAGAAAAATAAAATGTCATGGAACCAGATTTGAAGCTCAGTTATGCCATAGGTGATCCAGAGTAACTGCTACTGGTGTCAGAGTAACTATGGATTTATATCAGGAGTCAGCCCACGGGTCCTGCGCACCAAGACCTCGCAGTCTGAGCACCCGATCCCAAAACGTATTTTAGCATCTCCGGTTCATACCTGAGCACCTTCCACTCCAAGTAACTTTAACTGGACTTGAAGACACTCAGCATCTCACAAGATCATGCTCCAAGTGAGACAAATTCAGGAAATGACATCAGATAAGGGAAGGTATAGGGAAGGGAGAGAAGAATGTTAAAACAAGGAGAGAGAATGTGGTTCAAATTATGTTTCCTATGAAGCGTGTAATTACAGGGCACAGCAAAAAAGGAAGAGCAGAGAACAAAGGGAAGAGGTCAATAGTGGAGAACTAGCTGAAAGAAGTATGTTCAGAAGAGAGATTCGAAGAAAGTGGCTGTTGCCCTGAAAGAGGAAGATTTTTCGAGGTGTAGGGGTGGTGTGGAATAAATATTAGCATGCAAATGGGACAAGGAAACTATAGAAGTAACTTTTATTTGCTCTTCATAAAATTATCTCTCACTGACTAAAGCATAAAGTTCCATGAGCTCTGGCTAGAAAGAGAGAATGGTAGGTTTCCAGTTCCTAGTGTAACATATAAGAATCTAAACTTCTAAAGAAAGAGCCACATCTAAGAACTTTCATAATCCTAGAGTAGTTATTAGCAGCCAGAGAAGGAATAGACTTCATGAATCAGAGGTTCAGATCATTGGCTGATGGAAATACGCATTGCTGCATTGGCTTCAATGGAGTTACACCAATTTAGGAACTGGCCTATAGAGTCTATCTTAGGCTTTTCTATAGTACCGTTATCATGGTATTTAAGTATTTACAAATTCAGGATGTAAGATGCATTAGGTATAAAAATGACAATACCAAGATATTGTACACATGCGTAATCCCCACTTCTCCCCTACCCCCCCAAAAAAGAGACTACAACTTGAAAGTGGATATAACTATTACTGGATTTTCAATCACCATGTTGTCAATTCTTTAAAAATAATACATCCTTTATGAAGAAAGTTCCCTCAGAATATTGGAAAAAACTTAGTTCCAGACTTTGTGCCTTTTCCTTCATATCATTGATAGGCCAAATCCTCTTTTACTACATGCCCAAAAAATCTCATTCTCATAACTGAGAAAAAAACACTAGTTAAAAAAAAATCTGGTTTAAAGGGGAAATGAAAGCAGCTATAAAAATTCGTATGTAACAAATGGAGGAAAGGGGAAGTTGATAATAATGAAGATATAGAGGAAGCTAAAACTGTAGAAAAATGAAAGGGGAAGCAAAAGGATGTAAGGAGAAATCTATGGCCAGCGGAGTTTAGGACAACAAGAAGGAGGGTTTTTTTAATGTATATTAGGAACAAAAAGGAATCTTAACAATGTTACTGGTCCATTAATAGATGGAAAAGGTAGAATTGTCAATAATAATGCAAGAAAGGAAGATGTATTCAATAAATATTTCTGTTCCATATTTGGAAAAATGCCAGATTATATATTCATATCATTTGATGATGATAATGAAATACTCTCCATATCAGCAGTAATGAAGAAGGAAGTTAAATAGCAGCTATAAAGTAAAACATTTTTAAATCATCAGGTCCAAGTCCAGAGAACTTGCATCCAAGAGTTTTAAAAAAGCTGGCCGAGAAGCTCACTGAGCCATTAATTTTTTTTTTCAATAAGTCTTCAAACACTAGGGAAGTTCCAGAATAAAGTTAATGTTGTGCCCATTAAAAACGGTAAATGAGATTAGCCAGGTAACTATAGGCCTATCAGCCTCACATCAATCCATGGCAAAATAATAGAGCAGCTGATATGGGGCTCAATTAATAAAGAATTAAATGAATGCCCATCAAGATGGGTTTATGGAAAATAGATGTTATCAATCTTACCACTTTGAGATTAGAAGTTTGGTTGATTAAGGTAATATAATATAAAAGTGATATAATATACATGGACTTCTGTAAATCATTTGATCTGGACCTGCACAATATTTGGAATAAGAAACTAGAATAACATAAAATTCAACATGACACACATTAAATGGATTAAAAAACTGGCTAACTGATAGGTCTCAAAATGTAACTGCAAATGGAGAATCATTATTAAGTAGGTCTATTTCTAGTGGGGTCTTGCAGGGATCAGTTCTCAGCCCTACGCTATTTAATGTTTTTAATCAATGACCTAGAAAAAATATAAAATCATTACTGTTAAAGTTTGTAGATGACACACGATTGGGGGAGTGATAAATAATGAAGAGGACAAGCCATTGACACAGACCAGTCTGGATCATTTGGTAAACTTGGCAGAAGCAAACAACATGTTTTAATATGACCAAATGTAAAGTCATACATCTAGTAACAAAGAATGCAGGCCATACTTAAAAGTCCTGGGAAGCAGTGACTCTGCCAATGCAGAGTGGATGTATTTTTCAAAAAGAGACGGACTAGTTCAAACAGGAATTAATTCAGGGACGTTCTATAGCCTGTGTTATACAGAAGGTCAGACTAGTGGATCGCAGTGGTCCCTTCTGGACTTATAATCTATGAGTCTTCACCAGCAAATGAGTTTTACATGATCTGGGGCAAGAACAAACTAAATTTGATTATTTTCATGCTGGCACTTCATATCCTTCTAAGAATAATAATAGAGATCTTTCAAGTTTTAACATGCTGATCTTTTTTCCCATTCAGGACTATGAAACTCAGTGATTAAAGTGGATAAATTGTCCATTTTACCTTCATGTTATTCTTACCATTCATATTACTCGAAATTGGAGTTTTGCAAACACAGAAAGAGAGGAATAGATCCCCTTTTCAAAACGTAATCTTATGAAGCTGAATCTGTTTTCACCTTACTGATGCAAGTGATCCTCTTGAAGTTAATGTGATTAGTTCTGTGACTAGAGCAAGCGGGTTTGGCTCTTTAAGTATACTTTTCTTATAAAAAAAGAAAAGTGGTGGAACATCTACAGTGCTATAATCTCTCTCTTTAATTCAGTGGTTTGATGGACATAGTTACACTTTGGGCCTGCTAAGATGCTTATTTGAAAGAATCTGTCTTTCTAGTGAATGCTACTTTGGATGTCACATGACTATGATGATTTATTTATTTACTTATTGTAATTTACGAATAAATTATAGCCACAATTCAAGAGTAACAGCTACTTTGGGGCAGTGATCATCTTTTTGTTCTGTGTTTGTACAGTGCCTAGCACAATGGGGTCCCGGTCCATGACTGGGACTCCTAGGCACTACCAGAATGCAAATAATATTTATTAACTCTAGAGTCTTGTTCAATCAGATGCAGGGAAAAATAATGTCTCCAGTATTCTTTTCTTCCTAACTTGCTACACTGAATTTAAATACAAGGCTAAACTAAATATGATCCATAGGACCTTAATGGTTTTTTGCTTTGTATTGATAAATATAGCAATACATATATTGATAAATATATTGATATTCATAAATATGTTGATAAATGTAGCAATTCTGGAGTGAAAGAAAAGGGTCCCAATGTCACACATCAACTCCCAATCAACAATGCAAAGTCATCAGATGCAAACCTATCTAAAAGCATAACAAAGATAAAACTGGAATTTGCCGGTGTGAGATACAGAAGAGCAGAGAGGGAAACAACATCTAAAGAACTCAAATTTCACAGAAGAATGTTCCTTATTAAAGATAAGGCTGTGGACTATTCCACAAACTCATTAAAGGAACGTCTAAACTGCGCACTCCTTTTGGCGGTGTGTAGAGTACATACATTGCAAGCCCTCCTAGCATAGGTATAAATAGCAGTGTAAATGGTGAGTTAGGCAATGCTTAGGCAAGTAGAGTAAAGACATGCCTGAACCCTGTAGGTACATACGCTACACGGCCCAAGCAGTATCTCCCCCATCGGCACTGCTATTTTTAGCCGTGTCCCACTGCCTCCCTGCTATTGGAGCCTTTCCCGGCTGGCTCCCCACTGCCAGAGCCTTTCCCTGCCACAGGGAGCTGCCAGTCTTACCTCGCTGTCGCCACCTGACAGAGCCTTTCACTAGCACATGTAGCTACACACCGCAGTGAGAGTGGACACAGCCTGCTTTTCACTGCGGTGTGTAGCTACACATACCCTACATGCCACCGCCACAAGTGGTGTGCAGCTTAGATGTACCCTAACACACACACACACACAGATTCTACACTAACAGAGTGAAATAGTATTATTGTTCAGGAAGGCTCAAATATTTTCATTGCATGGGTTACAACTGGATAGAGAGGTTTCATTTATTTAGATTAAAAATAATAAAAAGATATCTAGCCAATGATCCTGACACACCATTAACAATCTCATAAATACAGTGAAATCCCAGCAGCAGCAGCACTAAGATAGTCACATCAACAGGAACTCAGCCAGACACCCTCCAGAAAGTCCTTCCACCCCTTCATTGTTTATGGGAAGCTTAGCCTCAGTCCTGTCAACAAGTCTTTTGCAATGTGCCCAAATAGTCACCAGATTTGGGACATTTCCCACCAAGCGGGGGGAGGGGGAGAGCAAGTTCCAGAGTTCTTTGCTTTGGCAGAATGGCATGGGGAGCGAGGCAGTCCCTCAGGTTGCCTGGTTGTCTCATAGACCTGGCATCACACAATTTACCTCCTAGTCCCAATCACCTGACACCCATGTGGCAACTACAGCAGTTGTTGACAGGGGAAAAATAATATCGTGAAAGTATTTTCGTTCTTTTTAGACATCTTTTAATGCAGGTTACAAGCTGGAAGCAAAGAGGAAAAAGCCAGCATCATGTGGCCAGCGAGCTCTCTGTGAGCCACCAGCAAGTGCACCAGGAACCAGCAGCCGCACACAGATTCCAGCCCAATCACTGCAACCCTGTATAATAGCATCAGTGCAATACTTCTTAGTCATCACTGTAGCAATTCATTTTTATTCAGGGAAGAACCAAAAACAGTGCAGGGTACTTTAGTAACCACCAAAAACATCTGATAATTTTCCTTTCTCAAAGAAAAAACAAAAACCACCAAGATGCTTTTAGAACCCAATTTACATAAACTTAGAGAACTCTGTTAACGAAGATAGGAAAACAGACAAAACTGTTTCATCATGAAAGCAGGTCTCCTGTGGTGCTCAAGATTGGATTTTGAGAATTTGCAGTGGATAACCTCTGCAGTAGCCTGTAAATATGTAAAAGGGATTAGCTAATGTCAAATTGTGCAAATAAACCCACATCTCCACAGCAGACGAGACATTTTTTTAAGCTGAAGGATGCAAGATCTGTATCTGAATATTTTATAATTAATTGAACAGTAATCCATTTCATTAGCACTTGCTTATGCAATGGCATTACCGGAGAAGAATACATTGTTAATTTCATATAATTTCATTATCATGTAACAAGACTTACTCTAAGAATATTCCACCATAAATACAGGCGAGAAGGGTGCATGATGTTTCACCTTTGGACTGACAATGCTTTATGTGAAGCGGATTTTTGACATCTGGTTTCAAAGTAAGTGGCTAGTTCTATGACGTGATGTTTCTATAAAGCTCATATTGATGTTAATGACACACATTTATACAGTGACTTTCATCCAAAGTGGATCTCAAAGAGCTTTATAAACTTCACTGGTTCTCCAAACTAATACATATGCACACACAATCTACTTTGCCCATCACTGATGTGTAGCTACCTCTGGGGTGAAATATCACATCTGCTCAGTAGTGTACACCAATACTCTAAAACAGTGTAGGGCAAGATGTTATCCAAGGGAAATTACAGGGGTATTTAAATAGGCAAATATTACTACCAGTCAGTTAGAGAGTACGGTCATTATAGCATTTATTTACCCCAGATAAAAGGCCAAAATGATACGGCACAAGAAATATGAAAGAAAAATGGAGTATATAGAAACTGCAGTGCTAACAGTGTCTAATAAGGCATTGTTCATACTATTAGAAAACTTGGTTCCCCAGGGAGATAACAGTAACCTTAATAAGACTCACAAATAAGCATTCTTTGAAACATGGTTTGACTTCTGCTTCAGAAACTGGCATGAATAATCCCCGAATGAGAAGAGCCTCAAACCTCACTTCGGCCATGTCTACACTTACCGGAGATCTACGCTGCTGCGATCGATGCAGCAGGGGGTCAATTTATTGGGTCACTATTTATTCACTAGGCCTGCTTAAATCGACCACCGATCGCGCTCCCATCAACTCTGGTACTCCACCAGAATGAGAAGAGTAAGGTCAGTGGATGGGAGAGATTCTCCCGTCAACCCAGTGCGGTGTAGACACCACAGTAAGCTGACTTAAGTTACATTGACTCCAGCTACATTATTCACACAGCTGGAGTAGCGTAACTTAGGTCGACTTACCCCAGTAGTGTAGACAAGGCCTTAGCTGGTAATTTATATCTACCTCCTCCGCTTAGTCCACATTCCTGTCTCTGGAGGACATATAGAATGGTTGAAATACACCACTCTGGAAGGAGGGAGGGGCAGGCTAACAATTAAAGGGAGCACACCCATCTAGTCAGGTTCTGCATTTAAACATGACTACATTAATCACATTTTATTTAAAAGACACCAGTTGTTTGTATCATGTCAGCAAGTTGGTAGATACCAAAAATCTTTTTTTTTTTAAAAGGCTCATATAATCAAGAAAAGAAGCAAGAAACTGGAAGTTTTAAAAACTAAATCATCAGTATCCATGGCACCAATGCTGTCTCAAACCTATGAATGGGAACAAGTCTCTAAGAAACAGATGGAAGCTGGGCAGAAGCAGAGCTGTTTATTATTAATGGTGAAGTTGATTAACCATTAGAACAAACAACCAAGGGAAGTGGTCGATTCTCCAACTCTTGATGTCTTCAGATCAAGACTGGATACCTTTCTGGAAGAGATGCTTTAGTCTAACAAAAGTTAATGGGATGAAATTTTATGGACTGTGATATACAGATGGTTGGACTAGATGACACTAATGGTCACTTCTAGCTTTAAACTGTATCAGTCTATGAAACCTAAGAAGAATCCAATCTTTAAACCAGAGGTTCTCAAACTGGGGGGTCAGGACCTCATGGAGGGTCATGAGGTTATTATATGGGGGTCACGAGCTGTCAGCTTCCACCCCAAACCCCGCTTTGCCTTCAGCATTTATAAGGGTGTTAAATATATAAAAAAGTTTTTAATTTATAAGGGGGGGTCACACTCGGAGGTTTGCTATGTGAAAGGGGGCTCCACCCCAGAGCCACATCCTCAGCCAGATCCCGACCCCCCCACACACCCCCAGCCCTCTGCCCTAGCCTGGACCCGTTTCCTGCACCCCAAACCCCTCATCCCCAGCCCCACCCCAGAGCCTGCATCCCCAGCCAGAGCCCTCACCCCCCTGCACCCCAAACCTCTGCCCTAGCCCTGACCCCTCTCCTGCACCCCACTCCCCTCATCCCCAGCTCCACCCCAGAGCCCACATCCCCAGCCAGATGCTCCCCATCCCCCTCCCCCCAACCCTCTGCCCCAGCCCTGAGCCCCCTCCCACATTCCAAACCCCTCAGCCCCATCCCCACCACACATCACCTCCATATTGGTGCACATAACAAAATTCATTCCGCACATGGATGTAAAAAATTAGAGGGAACGTTGCACAGCACCCAGAGGGGGCATGTTTCCAGTCAAATTGCTTATATAACACACACAAAAATATTTTTCATAGGACACCGAGTCAGACATATTTAATCTGCTTGACATGACGTAGGAGGAGCAAATTTATGGGCCTTCTCTATGTTAAAAAAAAAAGAGTGATATTTTTATTTTTTTCTACTGTAGATTAGGCCTGAGGAAGAGTCTAATGCCTAAACCAGGAAGCAACTGAGTCCATGAGACATTTTAGTGACATTTTGGGATTTTTAAAAAATCGTCATTTTTTATTTCCAGTGTTTTTGAAAAAAATTCTGCTACTTTTTATAAAACTTTGGTTAAAAAACATTTATTTAGCAAGAACGTTGTGGCAAACTCTGATTTCTGAAGCAGGAGGACACCAATTAAGTTGATGATCCTGCAAACACTTATGTATGTGCTTAACTTTATGCAGGAGAACATAAATCAATGGCCAAAGCAAATCAAATGTCTCCTAGATCCTAGGAGATCTCAGCGGCACATGAGTAAAGTTAAATATGTGCATAAATGTTTGCAGGATTGGGATATCTCATGGAATTTTTATTTTCCGGCTTCATGAAAATGCCTTAATGCATGTTTACAATACAAATATTTTGGGTAAAACCATTTACCAAAGGCTCCCATTGGTTTCAGCGCGAGCAGGATAGGGTCTACCATATTTGCCATGAAAAAGGTACAAAGTTTCTTCAGTCTGATCACACAGTAGGATGGCCACCATTAAAAGTTGAAAAAAATAGCAGTACTTAAGGATTTCCAATAGTTGGATTTCATAATATCAAATAACAGAACTCTTGATCTTCCTCAGCTATTTATTTTCACAGGCCAACTAACTAGGAATTTTAGACCAGAGCCTTTTTTACAATTCTCAGAGGTCATTAGCATGTTGTATGCAAGGGTGATTATTATGCTCTGATTGGGTTTGTGTAGTCTGGAGAAGAGAAGACTGAGCGGGGACATTATAACAGTCTTCCAGTATGTAAAAGGTTGTTATAAAGAGGAGGGTGACAAATTATTATTCTTAACTACTGAGGATAGGACAAAAAGCAATGCGCTTAAATTGCAGCAAGGGAGGTTTAGTTTGGACATTAGGAAGAACTTCCTAACTGTCAGGGTGGTTAAGCACCAGAATAAATTGCCTAGGGAGGTTGCCTAGGAATCTCATCATTGGAAGTTTTTAAGAGCAGGTTAGACAAACACAGGTCAGGGACAGTCGAGACAAAATTTAGTCCTGCATCAGTGCAGGGGACTGGACTAGATGACTATCAAACTCCTTTCCAGTCCTACATTTCTATGATTTAAGATAATATACAGTCAAAGGCAAAGGCTCTCAGGTCAGGGACAGGGAGGAGGGGGCACTTCAGTAGTATAAGGGCCCTACCATAAATCAAACCCTGACCCCGCCCCTTGACCCCTTAGCCCCGCCCCTTGACCCCCTCAGCCCCGCCCCTTGACCTCTTAGCCCCACCCACCGGAAGCCCCGCCCCATGGGTTATTACTTCCGGGGTCAAGGCTGCCACGTGACCGGAAGCAAGGTGTGTCATGTGACACCCACCCCACCCCTTGACCCCTTTAACCCCACCCCTTGACCTCTGTGCCCCCCCCCACCGGAAGTCCTGCCCCATGGGGTATTACTTCCAGGGTCAAGGCTGCCACGTGACCGGAAGCAAGGTATGTCATGTGAACCCTCTAACAACTCCTCCCACGGCCCTCTACCAATCAGGATGGGTTTCGCCCCGTAGGACTTCCCCCCCAAGAGGAGCTTTGACCAATCAGGGCGAGTTCCGGAGCGGGGTGTCCTCTCCGGAAGTGGGTCTTGTGACCCCTCTAACAACTCCTCCCCCCCCACCCTCTACCAATCAGGATGGGTTTTGCCCCGTAGGACCTCCCAGAGAGGAGCTTTGACCAATCAGGGCGAGTTCCGGGGTGGGGGTGTCCTCTCTGGAAGTGGGTCTTGTGACCCCTCTAACAACTCCTCCCCCCACCCCGCTACCAATCAGGAGGGGTTTTGTTCCGATAGGACCAAGAGGAGATTTGACCAATTAGGATGAGTTCCGGGGGCGGGGTGACCGGTCCGGAAATGATTCGTGTGACCCCTCTAACAACTCCTCCCACCAACCTCTACCAATTAGGCCGGCCCGAGAGCAGATTTGACCAAAATAGGGCAGGTTCTGGGATGGGGTGAACCACCCAGAAGAGGGGCGTATGACCCCTCTGCCAATCAGAGCGCAGCACCATCACCCCATAAGGCCCAGCGTCGGGCAGAAGAGGCTGTCTTTTACCAAGAGCGCGTGTTTTAGAAATCGTGGAAACATGGACTCCTTCACCACCCCCGTGAGAACTTCGGACTTTGTTTTAGCCCCGAAGGCCTTTGGACTTGTATGGAGAAAGCGCTACATCAGCGAGAGTTCTGAGGAGGACCCTTTGGCCCAGCCGTTGATGGACACACCGGAAACCGACCCCGAAACCCGGCTGCTTGTGAGGCACCACGATGAGCGTGATGGCCTCTTGTTGTCCACCCCCCGAGAGGTGGAAGGTGATCACGGCTTGGGGGAGTTACGGGCGGACAAGTTGAATGAAAAAGACGTGGCTCAGGTAAATGAATGTTTAAGAAGTGACGGTCGGGGTGGGGGTGTGTAATGGGGGGGGGGGGAGGGCTAGGAACCAGGGATTGTGTAAATCAAAAACCAAGCAGTGGTGTGCTTACGCTGTTTCTTTTTTGAAAAAAAAAATCTCTCAACAGCTCGATGATGCCTTTCTGGAGGCCTTTGAGAACTTACACATCGGTAGCCCTGTGGGAGTAAATGTATCATGCGTCAGCTGCTTTTGCTCATGTCTGAGACACAGATCTCAAGAGGAAAAGGACAAAATGGAAGAATGAACCAGCACAGACACCCTCATGTTAGGAGTCATGGCGTCCATTTTTACAGGCGGTTGTAAAAGATTGTGTTAAACCAGGCGATTAATAAAACTTATTTAAATGTGTTAATATGAATGTTGTCCCCCACCCACACTTGTGTTAGTAAAAGATGGTACCAGTAACAGTCATGTTTCCACAGGCGGCTCTGTTAAAGAAAATATATTACACCCCCGGGGAAGTTGGGAGCTTTGGCGGGGTGAACCCTCTTTTTCAAGTGGCCAAAAAGCATAGTAAAACTTTAAATAGAAGACAAGTAACAGCTTGGCTTTCAGACCAGGATGCTTATACTTTACACACACCGGCTCGAATACGTTTTAAAAGAAACAAGACCATTGTTTCAGATGTGGATGCGCAATGGCAGGCAGATTTGGTGGATATGCACCAGTTCTCCAAACAGAACAGCAATTTTAAGTACATCTTAACAGTGGTAGACATTCTATCCAAACATGCCTGGGCCTTAGGCCTAAGGGACAAGACGAGTAGGGTGGTAACCAAGGCCTTTAAAGCTATTTTTAGCAAAGGGCGTGTGCCTCAAAAATTACAAACCGATCGGGGGAAAGAATTTTTAAACAAACCCTTAAGCAGATTGTTAAAACGGCATGGCATTCACCATTTTGTTACTAATAATGAAGTCAAAGCAGGGGTTGTGGAGCGGTTTAACAGAACTTTAAAAACTAGGATGTGGAGATATTTTACAGCCCATAACACCTTTCGCTACATCGATGTGTTACCTGACTTTATAAAGAGTTACAACCAGAGCTTTCACAGAACTATACATACCAGACCCGCTGATGTTAACCCTTCAAATTCTCTGAAGGTATGGAAAATGGTTTATGGAGATGATTTTAAAATAAAACCGGTTGTTGCCCCTTTTCGAAAAGGCGACCACGTGAGACTATCTAAAACCAAAGGAGCTTTTGAAAAAGGTTATGAACAGACATTTACCGATGAGATATTCATAGTGGATGAAGCCTTAACCAGGGGTCACAGACCTGTATACCGATTAAAAGACTACGAGGGTGAGACAGTTACTGGATCTTTTTACCCTGAAGAATTACAAAAAGTAAACCCCAAACGAGACAGGATTTACAGGGTTGAAAAAGTTCTAGCGGAGAAAGGAAAAGGGAGAAAAAAGCAACTACTGGTAAAATGGTTGGGGTGGCCTGATAAGTTTAACAGCTGGGTGAAAGCTTCTCAACTCTGTGACATTTAGACGCAAACAACAAACAAACAAAAGTTATTCCTCCCCGCAAAGTCAGAGAAGATGAGCGATGGCGGGTTTTACATTACTTTGCCCAGCAACGCCAGCGCTGCAGTTTTTCCCCAAAACACCAGCTCGAACTTTACAATACGGCTAATTAAGCCCTTGGATCTCCGGGGTGCCTGGGAGGTGGGGTTAGTGGAAATACAATACCCGCACAGCTGGAACACTATCAACAAAGACACCCCTTTTGAAGTCACCTTTGGAGATATGGCATGGAGTTTCATCCTACGACGAGGTTATTACGCGTCCATACCCGAATTACTGGATCATATGAACAGTATCATAGCTCGTCACCCTGGACCGCCTGAGATGGTCATGAACTATGACCCTGTGGGTAGAAAAATTAGACTTAAATCCGCCGCTTTTACTTATATGTTTTCTACCAGCGGGGAGCTAGCTAACATTCTGGGCTTGGGCCCCAAACACAGCGTCCAAAAATTCCCTTTCTCGGCAGACATTACAGGGGGTTTTAATTCCTTGTATCTGTACACGGATATCGTAGAACATCAGTTTGTGGGGGACTTTTCTGTTCCCCTGTTACGTTGTGTCCCCGTCCAAGGAAGGAACAACGAGTTTGTCACCATCACCTACGATAAACCTCATTACATCCCTATCAGTAAACACCACATCGACACCATTACCATTGAAATAAAGACAGATCAGAACAAAAGCGTCTCATTTCGCTTTGGCAAGGTGATCATCAAGCTACACCTGCGCCCCCGGAGAGAGCGAGTTTTCTAAAAAAGCAAAACAGTATTATGGCGATCCTAAAAAATTACGGCGACCCCAACATCTACAGAAACTATTACAAAGCCCAGGCGGGATACGCCCTTCCCGGATACCATGGGGCCCCCGTAATGTATGGGGCAGGCGTGGGTGGAATATCCCGTAGCCTCTTTCGAAAAGCCGTACCGCTTTTGAGGAGGGGGCTAGAGATTATTAAACCCCACGTAAAAACCGCCGCTCAAAACATAGCTAAAGACGTGGTAGGTCACGTCTCCCGTGCTGTTCTGGAGAAGGTGGGGAACACAGCTTCACAGGAAGGATCGGGGCTGATGTACATTAAAAGGAGGAAGAAGAGAAAGAGAAATGCGTCATACCCGCGACGCGCAGGTCCCCCGAAACCCTTTAAAGAAGGGCTTTGACCCGCAGGGTCGGCCATAAGCGAAAGTCCAAGAGGAAGCCTGGGTGAAAGAGGAAACACTCGCCGGCTGATACGAGAGATATATTTTAATCAACATGGCTTTCGTTCACTGCAGGTCTGAAGAATGCACCAAATCCGAACTAGACTTGTTCCAAATAGCCCCTACGCAGACCAGCATTGAGAAAAGCATCTACATCGAGGTGCCACCTCTGTCGGCCGTTACGGAGTCTGCCCCCATTGACTTTTTTATAGCAGGGAATGGTGTAGATTATATGGATTTAAACAACACACTGCTGTACCTGTGTTGCAAGATTGTAAAAGGAGATGGAACTGAACTCAACGCGGACGCCAAGGTGGGCCTGGTGAATTACCCAGTGGCCTCTATTTTTAGTCAGCTGGATGTCACGCTCGGAGACCGTCTTGTAAGCCAAAGCAACAACTGTTACCCTTACAGGGCCTTTATAGAATCGGTGCTCAATTACAGCAACGACACCCTCGCCACACAATTTTCCGCTGGCCTCTTTTACAAAGACACTGCCGGACAACAGGAAGACACAGACTTGGATGGCGAGAATCTAGGGTTTGTGAGGCGTGCAAAGCTGACTGCTCAAAGCAGAACAGTAGAGCTTCTGGGTCATCTACACAGCGACCTGTTTTTTCAAGAAAAACTATTGTTGAACGGAGTGGATGTGAAAATTAAACTGATGCGCAGTAAAGATCCTTTCTGTTTAATGGGCAGCGGAACCGAAGGCTTTAAACTGCGCATTCTATCAGCATCCCTTTTTGTGAAGAAAGTACGTGTGGCCCCGAGCGTTCGTCTGGGGCACGCCGAGGCCCTGCTTACCGCTAATGCCAAATACCCCGTGGACCGTGTGGGAATGAAAGTGTTTAGCATCCCTGCGGGCAGCAGGGTCAGTAACCAGGAGAACCTGTTCTTGGGACAGTTGCCCAAAATGCTTGTCCTGGGGTTCGTGGATAACGATGCCTTTAGCGGAAGTTACGCTAAAAATCCCTTTCATTTTAAGCATTACGATATTAATTTTGTGGCCTTGTATGTGGATGGTGAGCAGATACCTACCAAGCCTCTGCAACCAGACTTCGAGGCAGGACGCTGCGTGAGAGAATACATGAATCTGGTACAGACGGCCGGTAAACACATGAAAGATCGTTCTCTGTTAATCGACCGTGAGGAGTTTGCACAGGGTTACACCATGTTTGCCTTTGACCTGTCCCCTGACCAGGAATGCGCCGATCACTATTCCCTGATTAAAACCGGGAACCTGAGAGCAGAAATTCGTTTTGGGAAGGCTTTAACCATTACCGTCAATATGATCGTGTATGGGGTTTTTGACAACATCATAGAGATAAATCAGAGGAGAAATGTTCTGTTTGACTACATGTGAACATGGACACCGTGCAGCTCTCACGTGTCTTATCAACAGACCCTTACACGAAAAAGAATTTCTTAGACGTGTTTCCCTGCGATTGGCTCCCTGGCGGCAAGCTGTCTCAGAGACCCCTAGGTTTGGTGGTCAACACACATCCACACAGCCGACCGGGTGAACACTGGCTTGCCGTGTATCTGGTGGAGCGTAACCTTGGAGAGTTTTTTGACTCATACGGGCATCCCCCGAACAGTGTGTTCTTTCCTAAAAGCATTATGAAATTTTTAAACAAAAATGCCACAGACATTGTGTTTCACAACAGACAATTACAAGACCCCAGCTCCGATGCCTGCGGCTATCACTGCGTGTTTTTCTTACACCATCGTAGCAAGGGTTTATCTTTTGACCGGATTTTAAAATTGTATTCTAATGACTTAGTGCAAAACGACCGGATGGTGATGAATTTTGTAAAAAATAAATTTAAATACTTGGCCATGCCTAGCCTTGCTCAAAGCATGTTTCAACAAGCCCAGACATGCGTATCTTGCAACGATTTTCATAGTCATGTTACCCAATAAAACACCCCAGGTGGGGAGTTTAAAGACAATCGATGTTTGGCGTGGTTTTTTTAAAAAAAAAACAAAACACAATGACCCAATTCAGAAATGTTTTATTTAAAGCAAAACATTACCAGTTTTAAAAAAAAATAGAACGTGAAAAAGATCACAAACTGAGCCATTCGGCTCTTTTAGCCAATTTTCGTTTTTTAGATGGCAAAAAAGGGGTCACTGTTTCTTGGTCCACACCGGTGTCGGCGATTGAGGCCTTGAGGCGTTCCAAAAGATCTCTGTTGGTCGCGTTGCCCATGATGGAAGATGGCATGTTCAGTTCCGCCATGGCATTCATAAACACATCCCATCCTTTAGGTACATGTCTGCTAGGAACAGAGCGCGTCTGGGTGACGGCCCTGACTAAGTCGAGCATGTTAGAACCATTAACCACAGAGCCTTTGTACACAAAAGACCCTTTATCGGTCCATGAAGAAATGTTTTTATCTTGGCCCAGCTTATTTAGCAATACTGATGCATTTTTCTTATAACGCTTATTCACGTTATCCAACACCTCCTGAGCAACAGAGTCTGAGGTCTTTGGTGTTTCGGAGGGTTTGGCAGTCACACTCTGTTCCTGTTCTGGTAGAAACAGACTTAGTTTTCCTTTGTCCACATCGCTCTGCTTCACGTACGTTAGGTACCTTTGAAGCACGGTGCTGTAAAGTTTAGCCTTTTCATATTCACCTAAGTCAGTTCTTTGAAGAACAGATTTCATTTCAGCATCCAGTAAGCGAGTTGCAGTCGTTCTGATATTTTCCTCTGCCGGAGGGGGAGCACTTAATTGCTCCAACTGCCGGCTGGGCACCAGGTACATTTTTTCTGCATACTCCATTATCGATTAGTTAAAAGCCCCGTTATCAGAGGGATAGCAAAACTTAACAGGGGTCCTATAAACCCCCCAGACTGCTTCACCAGACGCTTCTTTCTTTTAAGTGAAACCCTTTTATTACACAAAGTTTTTATAAGCGTGTGTTTCTTTTTCAGCACACGCACTTGCTTCGGTGTTAAAGGTACGTTTCCTTTTAAGGTGTTGAGCGCTATTTCTGAGATGGCTGCTACTAGATCGTCAGAGGCCGAGCACAGTATAGCCCTCCTTTGCTGTGGGGACGATTTGCTAAGTAATTTTAAAAGGCCCAGGTTTCTTTTCACGCAGCTAGACATGTTTTCAGTCAGCAACCCCGGCTGCTAAAAAGGGACCTGCCAATAATTCATCTCTTTTTATACAGGGCTGTTGTTCTTTTTAAAGTATAAACTGCCGGCCAGTCTGGAGGGAAAAGACCAGTTTTTAGCCTATAAGCTTCTGGTGTGGAAGCATTTAAATCCACCACCAGGTAGCCATAAGGCCTTTTGGTAGCATCCTCAAAAGCTTCTAGAAAGAACTGAGTTTTGCCGGGGTACATTTGCCGAGCAAGTGTAGCAATTTGTAATCTGTCCCTGGGGTTTTTGAACAGAACCATGTATTTTGTGTTTAGGTTAATAGTGCGACTCTTTTTTCCCTGGCAAAATACGTTCTGAACTATATACATAATGCTCAGGTTCCTGTGATGCACGTACTTGGTAAAGGCTTTCTCGATTTCATCGCTTTCACAAGCGGAGTTCATCAGATCGTCTATGATAATCATGTTCACTTTATTGGTAGGAAACAAACGGTCATCGTCAAAAGCATCAGGCAGACCCTCCACAAAATTGATAAAGGGGTATTTACAGAGCAGTTCTTTATACAAGGGTTGCCAACAACTGTAACACCACACAATATTCTCAGGCGTAACAGACAATGTTTGTTTGGCATTATCCAATACATTTTTTATAAAGTAACTTTTCCCGCAGTTGCTAGGCCCCGCGAGAATTGCAGAAAAGGGGTGTCTCCACCTCGTATCCATTTTTCAAAAACCGTAGGGCAGGGTTTTAAACCCTTCTCCTAGGACCCTCTTGTTGTAAACGACTTTCTGTGTTTTTTTAAGGGTTTTTGTCTCTATTTGCCACTGATTTTTGTTTCTTACAATAGAGGGTTGCTGCACCTCTATCTTTTTTGAGGGGTTCTTTCGCAGATCCGTGCAATAGTCCAGGACTAGATCTTTCAAACTGTCAAAGTTGATCTTTTCACAGTTTGCTACGTTCAGGGTAATACCTTTGACCTTCATACAAGCCTTTCCTCCCAACAGTTTGTACCCGTATGTTTTTGGGCCTGCCGACACAAACTCAGTGATGTGTTGATCTGGTGGGATCTCGCTCGTGAGGTCCCCTAAATAATCCCCCACAGGGGGATTCCAGGCCCCCTCCCTTTTCACAAATATCACAGAGTCAGTGTCGTGGTACAGGCACCGCTCTTGCAATCCGTCTAGGAGGTTGTATAGTTCTAAGCGGGCATAAGCGGTGGTGAAACAGGCTATGAAAACATTGGTATTGCCAGAGACAGAATAACGGTCTTTTGCGTGCTTCCAAGATACGCACGCTGTTTCATCGTCGATAAACTCACAGGATGAAACCTCGTAGTTGGGGGAAAATAGGTACTGAAAGAGTTCGTCGGGGTCTCTCACGATGCTGGTATTGGGTAGGTTGGTTCTTTGGCCGAATTTACCCCACAGAGAATTTAAAAACAGTTTAGCAATTTGGCGTTTAGCGGGGTTTAGCCTGATCTCGTGTCGGCGTAAAAGCACGCCTTCTTTCTGGTAGAAATCGTTAACATACTTATTTTGTTTGTCTTCGTCTGTGCACCAGCTGGGATACCCTGAAGCCTCTTGTTTCTGGCGGAGGTGTAATTTTATGTACTCCGAAAAGAGTTTATCAGATTTTTCATTAAAATGCCAGATTTCATAGATTTTAGCCACCACGTACCCCTTCGCTATGGCTGCGTTCAATTCCACAGTGCACCAAGTCCCCAGGATGGCCCTCTCCTCGTCAGTGGGGGTGCACGTCTCCCGCTGCACGGTTTCCGCGCAGGTTCGGCATAGCGGGAACATAAGCTTGCCGCCCACTCTGACAGGTAACAATGGGAAAAAGAGGCCTCGTGGGGGGTACACTTTAACTTTTGCAATTCCAAAATAATTTGCAAGGGGTCCAAATTTGTCATAAACTATATCGGGGTGCCCAATAGGGTAGTCTTTCGTTTTGTTTACAAAAGGGTACAAGCTGGTAAAATCATAATAGTGGATTTCTTCCCCGGGCTTAGGTTTATAATATAGACGGATGGCGTTCGTCCTCCCCCCAAAAAGAGCATCCCTAGGCATGAGAGGCTGGGGTAACTGGGCTCGGTTTAAAAAGCTCGCAAGTTCCCTGTCTGTTTCTTTCATCACCACCCACTCGTGCTCCCAAAGAGTCCTCACTACAAAACCAAGCCGTTTTAGATAGTCGGTCTTGAGCTGCGTCTTGTAATAAAGAAACCCAAAAGTTGTACCCATCATAGGGTTTTGTGCTTTTTCACAATGACAGGCGACACAGCCGTGAAAAAAACACCCATTAAACTCAAAGGCTGTGTGTACCCCGTCAATATTGGCATAACCGTCTAAAAAGTAGGGGCCTACCTGTAGTTCCCCACCCTGTAAAGCGTGCCATATTTGTATATGTTCTTTTTGAGAGATATACAACAGCCACTGGATAGATGGGGTCGAATATCTCTTTTTCTGTCTGTGATAGTTGTCTGGAGGGAGAAGAGCTACCGTGTTAGGCTCCAAAAACATAAACCTGTACATAGCCATGCAGACGGATGCCAGCGTTATGTACCGGAACGGATCTATACACAGTTTTATCTCAGTGAATTTACCGGGTTCTCTCTCTACTAGATCGACCTTCTCCATCATATTCATAATTTCTTTTCTGTATAGGATACAAGCCTGTCTCAAAATTTTTACATCCTGCTGGCAGTAATACGCAAGCTCTTTCTGCAGGTCAAAAGTCTCAGAGCTGTGGTCTTGATACCAGTCGAGAAACTCTGCTTTTTCCCTGGGCATCATGCTTTCTACACCGTAGTGCTCCACACCGGGCATAGGCCCCACATAATTTTGATTTTCTAAAGTGTTAAAAAAATGTGGAAAATACCCTTTGCAACCTTCAAACCCCATCGCCTGTGGGAGCTTGCTAAGCTTCATGGGCAAGAAGTTTAAAGAGTCTATAAAACGAATGCCAAGGGCCTTAACTTCCACACACATTAGTTTACTGCCCTGAGTGATCAGTTCTATGCACATCTTTTCCTTCAGTAACTGTCTAACGCAGAAATACGCATCATAACCTTTGGAATTGTGTGCTAGGAACGTGTAGTCCTGGAACTCTCTGCCAATAAAGGTCTTAACAAACATAGAAAGACATTCGTCACCCTTAAATTCCCAGGATTTTTCCGGCTTTAGGGACATTGCAAAAATATAATTGGGAGTGTGCAACCCAGTCTCCTGCATGCATTCAAAATCATAAAAAATATACTTTTCTGATGATTCGGGCTTTCTAAGGCTGTCCATAAAACAGAGGTGAATGTCTACATCTCCAACGATCAAACCCTGACACTGCTTACAGCGCCTCCCTTTACACCTGTGCTGCTTGTCCACGTACGCCTGACACTTACCGCACAAAGTTTTAGACAGGCATTCAACTTGGTTTTTTGACGCACAGTTGACATGTCTGTCTAAACACTCTTTGGACCGACAATACAGTTTACAGCTAGGACACCTCAGCTGCACACCCATGTTGTCAGAGCATGTTGCGCTCAAGCAGAGACGGCAACGATACCTGCAAGAATGGTCGTGACTGTACACCGTGTGGCAAAACTCACAGTAATTTTTTGCTCCGAACAACTTTTTCACATCCAGAACCCCATAGTAATGTTCATTGTGCAACAGGATGAAATAAGTCTTAGGGTACACGGGGCCCCCCGTTTTAAAAAAACCCCAGCCACCTTTCACCGCATACAGCACCACCTGTATGTTAACTCCTAAATGCTGTTCAAACTTTGCTACATCAGTGAGCATAACCTTTTTTTGATCTGACCACCCCAGTTTCTCGTGCAACTTTCTCGCCTCTGCTAACAATTCTGCATCTGTAGGTTTATGACCGGCCATGACAGCCAAGAGCCCTCCCGCAAAACATAGATTGGTACCGGTGTAAGTCAGGTCTACTAAACATTGTCTCTTTTTATGAATAATCTGACTACTAAGGATAGAATTTAAAACTCTTCGAGCGCCCCCACCCCTATTTTTTACAACTGTCACAACAAGGCGCAACGTCCCATCGAAATGCAATTCTCTATTGCTCTGAAGCAGCTTTGAGTCCTCAGCGGACAGCTCATCCCTAGTTCTTCTGACTGAAAACAAAGGGTTAGTTAAACGACGGCTCTCTAAACGTAACTGTACGTAATCATCAGGGCCTACCCTACCATTAACATCATCAAGAACTAGCTGTATCCCTCTGTGTATGGCTTCAACAGCCTGTTGAGCTGAATTTATTTGCTCAAGATGGACAAAACGAAACTCCTCACAATACACCGACCCCCCAAATCTAGGTAATTCACGTTGCCAACTTCTCACTCTCTCCATATACACCTCTGCATTTTCAGGGTTACTTGGGGGTTCCTCTACGGAACCATCAGTGGCATCTTCTACATCCGATACTAATTGAGAGTCAGACTCTGAGACGCCTCCGTGAGGGGCATTGGGAGTCGATGGGACTCCGTCTAGAGAGCACTCTGGGGAATTTTCTAAACCAGAGTCTGATTTCGCCTCCCCATTTTCAGACATGCCAGTTTGAGAGCCTCTGGTAGGGGGCATCTCTTTTTGTTTTTTTTCCCTCATTACCCCTTTAGCCCTTTTTAAAATTTTTACAGCGACCCTGGCCTGGAATTTTTTGGCAGCCATCTGTTTATCCCCCAAGCGCCGTCCGCCCTTTTGTTTACACACGAGCTGATGTGCACCCTTGAGGGTACCCCTTTCCACACCTAGTCATGCCTGATCAGAGCCACCCTTTCCAGTCCCCCTTTCTTTTAGGCCCCCTGAGGATTCAGCGTCCATCAGTTTTCTGAACAAAGCGTCGTATTTTTTCCAAATCTTTTTAGAATGCCGTAGTTTTAGACTCCCCGAAGATACAGCGTCCATCAGTTTTCTGAATGAAGCATCAAACTCTTCCCAAATACTAGAATATGGGGGATCTTTGTCAGTCCTTAATTTTTTATTCACAACCCCTAGAGTGCCTGCTCTGGGTTTGTGAATGTGTGTGTTTCTGCACACATTCAGAGCCCCTAGAGTGCCTACTCCGGGTTTGTGAGTGTGGACGTTTTCGCTCACAGTTTTCTCAGGGCTTGGTGCGGCGGTGGCCACTGAGGAACTGGAGTTGTGTTTGCATGGTTGCAATACCTTGGCATCGCAGGTGTTTTCAATCCTTGGTTTTTTATTCACAATCCCTAGAGCGCCTGTTCCGGGTTTGTGAATGTGGGCGTTTTCGCTCACAGTTTTCTCAGGGCTTGGTGTGGCGGTGGCCGCTGAGGAACTGGAGTTGTCTTTGCATGGATGTTTTTTACCAGAATGTTTTGTTTTGTCCTTGGGTTTGACGTAAATGAGGTTTGGACTGGGCTGATGCTTCATCTGCACTCTTGTGCTGTTTTGCGTTGTTAAAGGTCTCAAAGCAGATTCCTGGTTCTTTGGTGGTTCTCGGGGAGGGGTCCTTGTAGCTCCCACTACAGCCTTGTCAGAAGGGCTGCATATGCCTGCTTGGGGCAGGAGGGGGGAAAAAAAGCATTTTACAAAAGTGTAACTTTGCCAGCTTTCTCACCCACACCTATGTATGTACTTAAAATACAAAACCTCATAAATTAACCAGACTAATAAGCAAAATATATTTACCCGGCTTCATCCATCCATCTGTCACTGATACTTGTGAATTTTTCTTTTCAATTGTCTCTTTCCTTTTTCTTTTGAGCATTTTTACCCGCTCAAGTTTTGACCGTGCTGTAAAGCAAACAACATTCTAATAAAACACATGAAACTGTCTAGTAAACTTTAAAATAAAATAAAATAATATCCATTAGAGTGTTTTTTCTATTTAAAAAAGTTATAGCTTTAAAACAAAATAATCCATTTCAGGCTGTACAACAATCACAGGTTTTGAGTTTATTTCTACCACTTTGAACACAACCCCCACAAATATTTTTTTTTTTAAAAAATACATCTCATTTTGCAAAGTAAAAACCCTGTTAATTGGAAACACACCATCACCATCAGTTTGTAGACATATACTTTTTAAAAACCGCCTATGTTTTACACACACACACACACACACACACACACACACAGAGTTTAAAACACTGTTTGCAACAAAATACTTTTCAATAAACCCACATGCTTTTAAAAAGACCCCTGGTTGTTCTGGCCCCCGCCCCGCCCCAGCCATGTGTGCTTGGGGTCTTTGGGGTAAGAAAAACAAGCCAAAATGTTAGTTAGTATTAGCTCCCAAATCCCTATTCAACCTATGTAATACCTGAAGTTATTAAGCACAACTACAGTTAAAAATGGTTTTTACCTTGGCCTGGTGATGAACTGCAACTTAAAGTTACTGGCTCCATGCTAAACAGATCACACTGCAATACAGATATGCACCATTATTTACTAAGATAGCATGGCCAAAAAATGGCATTATATAATATATATATATTTTCAGAGTTAAAAAAAAAAACCAGGGAACATACCTCCACTTGCAGCCCAGCAGCAATTCAAGAGAGTTTCTGTTGAAAGAGACAGTCTCCAAGCTACCTGAGGTTTTTGTTGTTTTTTTTTACACCATCCTAACTCTTTTGTTTCAAAATAGTTAGCAGGTTGATTGGATCACCCCTCCCTAGCATTCCCTTTTGTGATCGGGGGTGGGGAATAAGTTTTTCTGCACAATTGGGCTGCTTTTCTTTTTTTTTCTTTTTTAAGTTCAAATACTTTTTGTTCCCCCCACCCTGTAGGGCCTTCTTACAGTAATCATTTCAAGTGAGGGGCCCTTTGCAGATATCAATGAATGTCTTGGGGCTTGTTTTTGTTTTTAAAAACATGTTCTTTCATGCTTAAAGTTTGGTGGGACGGGGGGTGATTTCTAGAAAAAGTGCCCCGTGGCCTTCAACCAACTCCTGGGCCATATTTAAACTGGCCTATAGCGTTCCACCAACTCCAGGGGTTATATTTAAACTGCCCAATAGCATCTGCAAACTCCTGAGGTTTTATTTCATTTCATATTAATCAGAACTCACCATCCTCACCCACCCACCTCCCTTACTATGGGTGCACCCCCATCAAAATTAACCCTATGGCAACAAGGGTGAGTAATCACAGTCACCCTGGCTATTCAGTGAGGGGGGGGGGGCGGGGGGGGGTGGTTAAACCCGTTCAGTTCAACAGAATAAGTCAACTCTATTGTACTCAACCACATGTCTGAACCATCCCCATTTGTTTTATTGTAAACACATTTTTAGGGTATTTTTCCCCCTCCCACAACATACATTTCAGCTTTTTTTTTTTTGCTGTAAATGGGTCTCTCTTACACAAAAGACACAAGAGCTAGGTTCTCACAAACAATTTTTTTTTTATTTAAAAGACATACAGCTCCTTCAAAACAAACCAAGATGCTCCATTAAAAAAAGAAAGAAAGAAAAAAAGACTTTAAGCTCCCTTAAGGGCCAGAGACCTTTTAACAGAAATACAAATAGTCACAAAGCCCTTTTCAATAGATTTTTTTTTTAAATTTACAGCTACCAAGTTTTATATCGCATGTTTGGCACCTCACCATTTTCTAACTTAATCCTTTTAGATTTCTTACAAATAGCCTTTTTCTTAAGCAGGGTTCTGTAACTTTTTGTGCGGACCAGACGGTCAATATAACGCTTTAAGCAGGCATCTTCCGGTTTGGTCATTTTCTTTAAAACATGGTCAGGGTCTCCACTGAATTGCACAGCATTTATCAAGGTCACCCCTTGTGCTAAATGTTCTTGGGTTAGGCATAGACATTGCATAGCATAACCTATGGCAATCACAGTGTTTAATAAGCTTTCCAAACACAGCTCAGCACACAGGCCCCGGAGCTTGCAGTTTATATCCACTGAAGTCCAAGTCACACAGTCATGGTGCCGCTGGCCTGGTGCATCTATGACACAGCCCTCACAATCTTCAAAAAGCTTTTCCCTAAGACAGTGATTAAGAACAGAATAAACAGCAACGCGTACAATAGTCCGCATGACTTTGTTACGCTCACGACGTGGCACTGGCTCAGTCAGTTCCATGCCAAGCCTCCTCCTAAACTCCTCATAGCCGTCATCCTCGGAGTCCTCTTCAACATTTTGTATTGGCGTTGAGCAAAAACAAGGTGGGCCCGGTTCATCTTCGCTGCTTGGTGCAACGCTGTCCAGAGTCTCCGGGTCCTCTAGAAAGGCATCATTGAGCTGTTGAGAGATTTTTGTCAAAAAAGAAACAGCGTAAGCACCCCACTGCTCGGTTTTTGATTTACACAATCCCTGGTTCCTAGCCCCGTTACAACCCCATCCCGACCGTCACTTCTTAAGCATTCATTTACCTGAGCGTTCATCTTGTCCACTAGTGACTTCCCCGAGCTGCGATCACCTTCCTCCTCCCGGGGGGTGGACAACAAGAGGCCATCACGCTCATCATGGGGCCCCACAAGCGGCTGGGTTTCAGGGTCCGGGGTATCCATCAATGGCTGGGCCAAAGGGCTCCCCTCAATTGCCCCCTCCTCCTCCTCAGAACTGTCGCTAATGTAGCGCTTTCTCCGCAGTTTGTTGAAGGCCTTCGGGGCTAAAACAAAGTCCGAAGTTCTCACGGGGGTGGTGAAGGAGTCCATGTTTCCACGATTTCTAAAACACGCGCTCTTGGTAAAAGACAGCCTCTTCTGCCCGACGCTGGGCCTTATGGGGTGATGGTGCTGCGCTCTGATTGGCAGAGGGGTCATACGCCCCTCTTCTGGGTGGTTCACCCCATCCCAGAACCTGCCCTATTTTGGTCAAATCTGCTCTCGGGCCGGCCTGATTGGTAGAGGTTGGTGGGAGGAGTTGTTAGAGGGGTCACACGAATCATTTCTGGACGGGTCACCCCGCCCCCGGAACTCATCCTAATTGGTCAAATCTCCTCTTGGTCCTATCGGAACAAAACCCCTCCTGATTGGTAGCGGGGTGGGGGGAGGAGTTGTTAGAGGGGTCACAAGACCCACTTCCAGAGAGGACACCCCCACCCCGGAACTCGCCCTGATTGGTCAAAGCTCCTCTCTGGGAGGTCCTACGGGGCAAAACCCATCCTGATTGGTAGAGGGTGGGGGGGGGGAGGAGTTGTTAGAGGGGTCACAAGACCCACTTCCGGAGAGGACACCCCGCTCCGGAACTCGCCCTGATTGGTCAAAGCTCCTCTTGGGGGGGAAGTCCTACGGGGCGAAACCCATCCTGATTGGTAGAGGGCAGTGGGAGGAGTTGTTAGAGGGTTCACATGACATACCTTGCTTCCGGTCACGTGGCAGCCTTGACCCTGGAAGTAATACCCCATGGGGCAGGACTTCCGGTGGGGGGGGGCAGAGGTCAAGGGGTGGGGTTAAAGGGGTCAAGGGGTGGGGTGGGTGTCACATGACACACCTTGCTTCCGGTCACGTGGCAGCCTTGACCCCGGAAGTAATAACCCATGGGGCGGGGCTTCCGGTGGGTGGGGCTAAGAGGTCAAGGGGCGGGTCTGAGGGGGTCAAGGGGCGGGGTCAGGGTTTGATTGATGGTAGGGCCCTTATACTACTCACTTCTAATAAGATTATTCTTGGCACGCACGCACATGCCACCCATTCAACTTCTCCCTAACTTTAAGTCACTAATACTAACTTACCAACTTTGCTTCCCACTGCCCTGCCGATTTACCTTGACTCTAACCTGGAACGACCAGCTCTGGAATGAAAGGGTAGCTCTATGGCTATGCCCATGAAATCACTGGCTTTTTGCCGAGGCTTACTGAGGGTGCTAGCCAGTGCCAATAATACTTTTGACACTTGCCTGCCAGGAACCACTCTGAGAGCATAACCCTGCTGCACACAGAATACCAAAGAGCCACGGGATCATAGCAGCTCTCAGTCATTACTGATTTGGGCTAGATTCAAACCAGTGACCTCAAAGTGAAAGTCACTATGACCATGCCCCTGAATTTGACCCATTATGTCAAATTCTGTTGTCCTTACTCAGCCTGTATCATAAATAATAAACAATGCCTTGGGCTTACCGTACTACTGTCCCAGCCTAAGATCTGGCTGTTTCCTTGCCGATGGTAGTCCTTCCTTTGGCACGAAACCTAAACCCTCCTAATGCGGCTAAGATGAGTCTGACCAAGAACAAAATTACACTGGTTGATTTTTGTTTCATTGATTTTTTTTTCCCTTTTGGCCTGGCATGTCTCAGGTAATTTTTTCATCAATATATGAGCAGGTTTTGTTTATACGGGATTACTAAAGAAAACTGTTTGCACTTTCCAGCAGCTGGTATGACTTGCAATGCCCTGCACTAGTAAATAGCTAATGAGTTGAGGGATCAAATAATTTTGGTTTGATTCCCATCCAGCATGCTGACACAGCATCAGTCTTGTGTCTAAACTCTGAACAAGTTGGGTGCAGACCCATAACCCACCAGCAGCTTCCAGTACTCCTCTGTGTAAACACACACGTCTCTCCAGGGAAAAAGGGAGGGTGGTGTTTGTTTTTCCCAGAGTTCCTACACTTCTCTTTGGCCAGCACGCGGTGTGGATCTCTCCCATTTCTCCACACACACCCTTTACTCCATTGCTACCCTTCATCATCCTTCTCTCCAGGGAGCCCATTATTACCACTCCTCTACCAGCTGGGAGTTAACTATTGATCAAGGAGACACCCCTTTCCACTCACCCACCTCCTCTCCAGGGCGACCTATTGCTGGCATTTCTAAGGTGCCTTTCACCTTGGCATTTAAGGGAAGAGTGTGTTGCCCCCATAGCACTCACAGCCTGTGGATTGAGAGAATGGGATGGATGCCCATGTTAATCCAAGATAATGCCCATCTTGATCTTTACATTTTCCTCAGTCATACATATTGTAAGTTGCACGTGTGAATAGACAGCATGGGTTAATATATGACATTTTCCTTCTGCCTCTCAAATCCAAAAACAGAGCTCTGAAAACCCTCAATATAGGTTGTAGGTTTGCAGCTGAGCCCTCTGCACCCTACCTCGTCCCTCAGAAATTCAGCTGCTGCCTTAAAGGTGACCTGAAAAGGAAACTCAAAATTGAGTTAAAGCCTTTAACCCCCAGTTTATAGTCTAAATGTCCCCAGTATGCCAGCATGGGAAAGCTTTCACCACAGAACTCAACTTAAATTTACCTCTCTAAAACTGTTTTACGCTCTGTGAGAGTCCACTGCTTTTCCTGAGAAATGCTAGAAATGTTCCAAAATGCATCATGTACCAGTGTTTCTCCACCTTTTTCATACTAGGGACCAACTTGCTCCCTTCCTAAACTGTCTCAAGGAGCTCTCCAGGCCTGGTGCCACTCCATGGACGGGTCATTGAGAAACACTGCTCTACCACATCTAAGTTACTAGAAGTGCCTGCAGTTGCTAGATTCTCATATCAATAACAATCCGGAAGGACTCTTTTGACCAAGCAAGGTATCTATATGTACATTCTTTAAACAAGGGTAAATTGCATCCTGCATCTCTTCTGCACATATCTGACTATTGACATCAATGAGAGTTTTGCCATTGACTTCAGTGAGGCCAGGATTTCACCTTTGAAGACTTTAATAAGCAAGAGGATGCTACATAGAATTTATCTTCCTGTAAGCAAGCTTCATTTGGGAGCCTGAGATTGATGGTGACCCTTTCCAAATAGCCCTCAAAAGAAACCAAATAAATTACACAGGTTAAAAAGAAAAACTCATCCACAATATATCTTTAAGCCAAAGAGTGGGCAAACATATATGTTTTGGCTTCAGAGTCAATTTTCACTTCTAAAGCATCTAAACAGGGTGCGCTGTAGGATTCTGGGAAAGGCCAGCAAAAAGATTCTTTCCCCCTTGATGTCCCCCCTTGTCATAAATATAAAGGGAAGGGTAAACACCTTTAAATCCCTCCTGGACAGAGGAAAAACCCTTTCACCTGTAAAGGGTTAAAAAGCTAAAATAACCTCTCTGGCACCTGACCAAAATGACCAATGATGAGACAAGATACTTTCAAAGCTGGGGCGGGGGGGAAACAAAGGGTTCTCTCTGTCTGTGTGTTGCTTTTGCCGGGACCAGAGCAAGAATGCAGGTCAGAACTCCTGTAAAAAGTCAGTAAGTAATCTAGCTAGATATGCATTAGATTATGTTTTGTTTAAATGGCTGATAAAATAAGTTGTGCTGAATGGAATGTATATTCCTGTTTTTGTGTCTTTTTGTAACTTAAGGTTTAGCCTAGAGGGATTTTCTAGAGAGCTCAAGAATAGGTTTGCAGAGTTGGAAAATGAAGAAGTGGCTCAGCAGGTAATCACTGAAGATGGAAGGGCAAAGAAGAAGAGCAGAGTGGCTAGTCCTATAGGAAAAGGGGAAGAGATAATGGAGACTACACCAAATATGAGCCCCAGGAGGATACAGGATGGGTTGAAGAGGATTACAAGGGAGAATAGGAATGGAAAGAACTTGCAGCCAGAGGGAACAGGGGATAGACTGGAGAATAGCACTGTCACCAGGAAAAGGCAGGTCTATGCGATCGGGGACTCTTTACTGAGAAGAATAGACAGGCCTGTAACCAGAGCTGATCCAGAGAATAGGAGGGTGTGCTGTCTTCCAGGTGCTAAGATACGGGATGTAGACCTGAGGTTGAAAAGGATCCTAAAGGGAACAGGAAAGAATCCCCTAATTATCCTTCATGTGGGAACAAATGATACGGCTAGATTCTCGCTGGAAAGTATTAAGGGAGACTATGCTAGGCTGGGGAAGACGCTTAAGGAAATCGAGACTCAGGTGATCTTTAGTGAGATTCTGCCTGTTCCTAGAGAAGGGCAACAAAGGTGTGACAAGATTATGACTATCAACAGATGGCTTAGGCAGTGGTGCTATAAGGAGGGCTTTGGGATGTATGGCCACTGGGAGGCATTCATGGACAGAGGACAGTTCTCTCGGGATGGACTTCATCTGAGTAGGGAAGGAAATAGACTTCTAGGATGGAGGCTGGCACAACTGATTAAGAGAGCTTTAAACTAGGAATTTGGGGGAGATGGTTGGGAGATGTCCAGGTAATCTCCACGCCGGATTTTAACATTGAGAGGAAAGAAAATGAAGTAAGAGAGGATACAGCCGTGGGTAGGAGAATGTATGTAAGGAGGAAGGGCAGTGTAGATACCAGTCTAATAGGTCATACTGGCGGTAGAATGTCTGTGCCTAATAGGGTACAGAATGTGAGTGAGGCCAAACAGCAAAAATTAAGATGTTTGTACACCAATGCGAGGAGCCTAGGTAACAAAATGGAGGAACTAGAGCTACTGGTGTAGGAAGTGAAACCAGATATTATAGGGATAACAGAAACATGGTGGAGTAGCAGTCCTGACTGGACTACAGGTATTGAAGGATATGTGCTCTTTAGGAAAGACCGAAATAAAGGAAAAGGTGGTGGAGTAGCATTGTATATCAATGATGAGGTAGAATGTAAAGAAATAAGAAGCGATGGAATGGATAAGACAGAGTCCGTCTGGGCAAAAATTACATTGGGGAAGAAAACTGCTAGAGCCTCCCCTGGGATAGTGCTTGGGGTGTGCTATAGACCGCCGGGATCTAATTTGGATATGGATAGAGCCCTTTTTAATGTTTTTAATAAAGTAAATACTAATGGAAACTGTGTGATCATGGGAGACTTTAACTTCCCAGATATAGACTGGAGGACGAGTGCTAGTAATAATAATAGGGCTCAGATTTTCCTTGATGCGATAGCCGATGGATTCCTTCATCAAGTAGTTGCTGAACCGACTAGAGGGGATGCCATTTTAGATTTGGTTTTGGTGAGTAGTGAGGACCTTATAGAAGAAATGGTTGTAGGGGATAATCTAGGCTCAAGTGATCATGAGCTAATTCAGTTCAAACTGAACAGAAAGATTAACAAAAATAAATCTGCAACTAGGGTTTTTGATTTCAAAAGGGCTGACTTTCAAAAATTAAGGAAATTAGTTAGGGAAGTGGATTGGATTGAAGAATTTATGGATCTAAAGGTAGAGGAGACCTGGGATTGTTTTAAATCAAAGCTGCAGAAGCTATTGGAAGCCTGCATCCCAAGAAAGGGGAAAAAATTCATAGGCAGGAGTTGTAGACCAAGCTGGATGAGCAAGCGTCTCAGAGAGGTGATTACAAAAAAGCAGAAAGCATACAGGGAGTGGAAGAAGGGAGGGATCAGCAAGAAAAGGTACCTTATTGAGGTCAGAACATGTAGGGATAAAGTGAGACAGGCTAAAAGTCAAGTAGAGTTGGAGCTTGCAAAGGGAATTAAAACCAATAGTAAAAGGTTCTATAGCCATATAAATAAAAAGAAAACAAAGAAAGAAGAAGTGGGACCGCTAAACACTGAGGATGGCGTGGAGGTCAAGGATAATCTAGGCATGGCCCAATATCTAAACAAATACTTTGCCTCAGTCTTTAATAAAGTTAAAGAGGATCTTAGAGATAATGGTAGCATGACAAATGGGAATGAGGATATGGAGGTAGATATTACCATATCTGAGGTAGAAGCGAAACTCAAACAGCTTAATGGGACTAAATCGGGGGGCCCAGATAATCTTCATCCAAGAATATTAAAGGAATTGGCACATGAAATTGCAAGCCCATTAGCAAGAATTTTTAATGAATCTGTAAACTCAGGGGTTGTACCATATGATTGGAGAATTGCTAACATAGTTCCTATTTTTAAGAAAGGGGAAAAAAGTGATCCGGGTAACTACAGGCCTGTTAGTTTGACATCTGTAGTATGCAAGGTCTTGGAAAAAATTTTGAAGGAGAAGGTAGTTAAGGACATTGAAATCAATGGTAAATGGGACAAAATACAACATGGTTTTACAAAAGGTAAATCGTGCCAAACCAACCTGATCTCCTTCTTTGAGAAAGTAACAGATTTTTTAGACAAAGGAAACGCAGTGGATCTAATTTACCTAGATTTCAGTAAGGTATTTGATACCGTGCCACATGGGGAATTATTAGTTAAATTGGATAAGATGGGGATCAATATGAAAATTGAAAGGTGGATAAGGAATTGGTTAAAGGGGAGACTACAACGGGTCCTACTGAAAGGTGAACTGTCAGACTGGAGGGAGGTTACCAGTGGAGTTCCTCAGGGATCGGTTTTGGGACCAATCTTATTTAATCTTTTTATGACTGACCGCAACACAAAAAGTGGGAGTGTGCTAATAAAGTTTGCGGATGAGACGAAGCTGGGAGGTATTGCCAATTTAGAGAAAGACAGGGATATCCTACAGGAGGATCTGGATGACCTTGTAAACTGGAGTAATAGTAATAGAATGAAATTTAATAGTGAGAAGTGTAAGGTCGTGCATTTAGGAATTAATAACAAGAATTTTAGTTATAAGCTGGGGACGCATCAATTAGAAGTAACGGAGGAGGAGAAGGACCTTGTAGTATTGGTTGACCATAGGAAGACTATGAGCCGCCAATGTGATTTGGCCGTGAAAAAAGCTAATGCGGTCTTGGGATGCATCAGGAGAGGTATTTCCAGTAGGGATAAGGAGGTTTTAGTACCGTTATACAAGGCACTGGTGAGACCTCATCTGGAATACTGTGTGCAGTTCTGGTCTCCCATGTTTAAGAAGGATGAATTGAAACTGGAACAGGTACAGAGAAGGGCTACTAGGATGATCCGAGGAATGGAAAACCTGTCTTATGAAAGGAGACTCAAGGAGCTTGGCTTGTTTAGCCTAACTAAAAGAAGGTTGAGGGGAGATATGATTGCTCTCTATAAATATATCAGAGGGATAAATACCGGAGAGAGGGAGGAATTATTTAAGCTCAGTACCAATGTGGACACAAGAACAAATGGATATAAACTGGCCACCAGGAAGTTTAGACTTGAAATTAGACAAAGGTTTCTAACCATCAGAGGAGTGAAGTTTTGGAATAGCCTTCCAAGGGAAGCAGTGGGGGCAAAAGATCTATCTGACTTTAAGATTAAACTCAATAAGTTTATGGAGGAGATGGTATGATGGGATAACATGGTTTTGGTAATTAAATGTTCATGGTAAATAGGCCCAATGGCCTGTGATGGGATGTTAGATGGGGTGGGATCTGAGTTATCCAGGAAAGAATTTTCTGTAGTATCTGGCTGGTGAATCTTGCCCATATGCTCAGGGTTTAGCTGATCGCCATATCTGGGGTCTGGAAGGAATTTTCCTCCAGGGCAGATTGGAAGAGGCCCTGGAGGTTTTTCACCTTCCTCTGTAGCATGGGGCACGGGTCACTTGCTGGAGGATTCTCTGCTCCTTGAAGTCTTTAAACCACGATTTGAGGACTTCAATAGCTCAGACATAGGTGAGAGGTTTTTTGCAGGAGTGGTGGGTGAAATTCTGTGGCCTGCGTTGTGCAGGAGGTCAGACTAGATGATCATAATGGTCCCTTCTGACCTAAATATCTATGAATCTATGAATCTGTGTTCTGAATCTGATTACCCTGTAAGGTATTTACCATCCTGATTTTACAGAGGTGATTCTTTTACTTTTTCTTTAATTAAAAATCTTCTTTTAAGAACCTGATTGCTTTTTCATTGTTCTTAAGATCCAAGGGTTTGGGTCTGTGTTCACCTATGCAAATTGGTGAGGATTTTTATCAAGCCTTCCCCAGGAAAGGGGGTGTAGGGCTTGGAGGGATTTTGGGGGGAAAGAAGTTTCCAAGTGGGCTCTTTCCCTGTTATATTTGTTAGACGCTTGGTGGTGGCAGCAATAAAGTCCAGGGACAAAAGGTAAAATAGTTTGTAACTTGGGGAAGTTTTAACCTAAGCTGGTAAAAATAAGCTTAGGGGGGTTTTCATGCAGGTCCCCACATCTATACCCTAGAGTTCAGAGTGGGGAAGGAACCTTTCCACCCCTCTTCACAGAGAGAGAGGTGCAGTGTTGCCAACCTCCATGAGCCTCATTCATTATATTTGGTGTTTTTCTTAAAGCTCCAGCTCTTGGAGTCAGATGATTATGTGAGAATCTCAACTTTCCTTTAAAAATTATGTTTCCAGCCATCCTGGATGCACAAAGAAGCTTGAAAAAGTGACTGCTTAAGACTGAAAAGCAGAAGGCAAATGAAAAGAACCCCACTTTAAAAAAAAAAACCTCATGATTTTTTAAGCCAAACTAATGCTATTTAGGAGCCTGGCATCATTTTTTAAAAACTATTTAGGGATGGCAATAATGAAAATGCTTGGCCATTCTAAGATGGAGTGGAAGGGCAGCAGGATATTAATATTGATGACTGATGAATTCTCAGGAAAAATCTCTGTGCCAAACTATGCTTCTAAGGGATGGCTTTAAATTTAGAAGGCTTTTTTCAAAACAGAAGGTTAGAAACTTGTGACAAGAAAACTGACATCACCAATGCCAGGGACAAGGTGGGTGAGGTAATATATTTTATTGGACCAACTTCTGTTGGTGAGAGTGACCAGCTTTCAAGCTTAGGCTTCATCTACATCACAGAGTTAGGTCAACATAAGGCAGCTTACCAAATTATGTCAGTGTACACACTACAGCCTTGCTCCCGCCGATGTAAGTGCCCTACTACACTGACATAATAACTCCATCTCCACAAGGGGTGTAGAGTTTATGTCGGTGTAGTTAGGGCGACAATGTGTGTGTAGACACTGGGTTACTTACAACAGCTGTTAGCTGTCATTCTTGTCAATTTCACAGCTGAAGCCATGAAACTGACACGAAAGCACGGCTGTCACTGGGCTGGTTGGGGGGCTCTAGCTAGAGCCTCATGGCCCCCTGGACTCCCAACTCCGAGCTGGGCTGCGCCCACCCCACTCCCTTCTCATAGCATGGCTGCCCCCCGGCTCCCGGCTCCCAGTCCAGCTGCTGCCCAGGCTCCCCACTGCCAGCTGGGCAGCTGCCTGGAGGTTCCTGGCTCCCCACTGCCAAGAGTCCAGCTGCTCCCCCTGGCTCCCTGACACAGCTGGACTCCCGGCAGAGGGCTCCACACCTAGAGTCCAGGCAGCTCCCAGGCTCCCGGTGGGGAGCTGGGAGCCTTGGGCAGCCGCTGGGCTCTCCACAGGGAACAGGGAGCTCAGCCTGGCTCAGAGCTGGGAGTGGGAAGCTGGGCAGGCACAGCCTAGCGGCTGCCCAAAGCCTCCCACCAGCTGCCCAGAGGTTTCCGCTCCCCACTTCCTGCCAGGAGCCCGGTGGCTGCACCGAGGCTCCCGAGAGCCGCCTGGATTCGGAGCACAGAGCTCACAGCTGGGAACCTGGCTGCAGCAGGGAGCTTGGGAGGCAGCCAGGCTCCTGATGGTGGGGAGTGGGAAGCCCAGGGGACAGCCAAGCTCCTGGCAGCAGGGATCCGACAGCGCGGCGGGAGGCAGCCGGGCTCCTGGTGGGGAGCTGAGACCCAGGCTCTCAGCTCTCCCCACGCTGCTCCCTCTTAAGTCACTGGAAGCATTTCTAGTGAGACTGTGCACCACCGACCCAAGGAGGGTAGAGTGGACATGAACCACCACAGAAAAGTTGATCTAACATCGGTTGACTTACGTTTCTAGTGTAGACAAGCCCTTACACAGAGCCCTTCTTCAGGTCTGGGAAACGAGCATCACAGCTAAAGACAAGGTGGAACAGATTGTTAGTTAACAATATGTCTAGTTAACACATATTTCAAGGGACCATTCAAGGTGAAGTGGTCCGTTAACACCCCTTCACTATCCTGGGACTACTGCATCACTTCATATCACCAATGACAGATGATACCTAAGACTCTGGACTACACAGACTCCAGCAGCAAACCGTACATTTATACATAGTAAAATGTGTAAAAGTGGTCATTTTAAATTATTCCTTGGAAGACTTTTGAAACAATACAAAATTTTTGTATCCACGTGCTTTTGTCACAACCAAGTCAGGCAACAGCTTTGACACTTGACATTTTGTTCCTTTTAAGCAGAAGAGTGGTTGGGAGCATGGGAGCATGATAATCCCTTTAGAATGCTTAATTAATCTCCAAAATAATGTTGTTCTGCTGGCACTGAGGATCAAAGGCCCTTAAGTTCACACCATCACCAAATAGAATTTGTACAGGCCAGTCTGATGCTAGGAAAATGCATGATTCTGGCTCTACAGAACTAAATCACTGCATGCACAAACTTACAGGTGCAAAAGCGGAGGCTGTGGCGAGGCCCCTTTGAAAACTTGGCCTTAAGCCATGATGCTGAAGGAACTCCCAGAGATGCAAGATTCAGTGAGTGGGCGGATGTGTGAGTGAGAGAGAATGTTAGCAAAGAAGCAAGGAAGCAATTTAAGACAGAACAAGGGGACCTAGGGTCTGCTCCCTGAAACCATATATGCATACTTGTTATCTGACTTTAAGATAGCCAAAGGGAACCACTGCTGAGCTGATGGAAGAGCTGTCAATCACCATTTTAATACTTAGCCACCTCAGTGTAGTGCTCCAAGATTCTCAGATCACAGAGACTATATAAGTAAATTATTATTTCTAGGAGTATAAAACTAAATCCCTTTAAGCCTGGAGAGCACAAGCTGAGGAAGGCTATAAATAATTTCAACATCTGTTTCTCTAGTTAATAAAATTTAATTATTTTTTTAAACATACCAATGATTTTTGGCATTTTAATGATTTGGAAGTGGTTTGGCAGTACTGATTCTGTCAGCTATCCAGCTTACTCTACACTCTTGAAATTGTATTCCTGAAGATCAAGAGTCTCTCACAGCTCATTGAGATGAATAAACATTCAACTATCACAAAAGGCAACTGACACTGTACCCAAACTTATTACCAGAAGGCTAAGATTTCCCTGACACTACAAGTGGACATTTATGTTCACTCGGGGTTGAGTTACTATCCAAGTTTCTCATATGGCAGACTCATTGGTCAATTTGCTGAAAACCATAATTACCTGAGTGTAAGCGAGTTTTTTGGTGTACGTGAACGTCCACTCCAAAGGTTCCAGTTACATACTAGCTTCCCAGAATAGCTAACTACAGGTCTGGATCACAGGCTAGGTTGAGCTATATTTGTAACCCAAAAAACCATAATGTTCATACTGGAAAGCATCAATTATGAAGAAATGGGTACATACTGTTGTGAACGAGCTTTTTAATTAGTTGACTGTTTACATGCAAAGCCTGTGATTAATAAAGCACAAACGCTTATTTAGGCATGCATGGGGCCAGAAAAAGTTTGCCTTTGCTTGGTATTGTAGGTTTATGGTCAATATTTCTATTCTGAAGAGTAATAGGATTTTTAAATCAATCCTCTTTATAGCTGCAGGGACTAGTGGTAGTTGAAAGGAGCACATTAGACAGTAATATCTTGAACATCTCCTTAAACCTTGTTTTGTGGCATAATGGTCACCTTTCCCCTTAATATTGGGATAGTCGGGTTTCTACATACTGTCTCCCAAAGAGCCTTGAGATATTTCCACTATCCAGTTGCTTTGGGTCCCAATCCCTCGGTTCTTCTTGGAATCCCTGAGAGTTCTGCCATTGATTTTATGAGAGCGGGATCAGGCCTTCCAAAAGGAAGAGGTACGAAAGTCTGACCTTTCTGAGGCCCCAACCCTACCATGGCTTATGCATGCACTTAATATTAAGCACGCATCCAATAAATACATGGGTATTCTTTTTGAACATGTACCTAAAAGCTAGGGATTGAAACAAAAACTAGTAAGAAATCAGATTACACATTTCTACACTATACTCTCAAAAGGCAAGAGGATAAAAGCAACCTTACTACGTTTATATACATACTGGCTCTACTGGCATTCTTCTCTGCCCCATTTTGCAAAGGTTGGAAACTTGCAATTGCCTTTTTTGTTACAACGAAACAGAACACAAGATCCCATCCTAAGGGAAAGCTTTATTAAACCAGATCCAAACCGATGCATTGTTTAAATAAAAAAAAAAATTCTACAGCAAGGAACATTTGATAGTGACCTGCCAAAGAAAGTTAAAGTGTGTTCACAGCCGAGTATAGTGTAGTGGGGACAAACAAGCTACCTAGTTCTAAGATGGAACTCAAATTTATAAATGGGATTACATGGAATGGTTGCCTATGATAACAGGGACTGGACACGATAGGACAGGAAGGGATCTCCTTATTTGTGTTCCCTTTCTGGTTTCTTGGATGTGCAAAGGATTGAATAGTTTGAAAAGGTGGCTGTATGAAGGAGATTCTGCCTTATGTTAGATTAGACATTCTTGTCGTTGTTGTAGGAATCTGTGGTTGTGGGGAGAATAGCGGGATGATGACTTTTTCTCCCCTTTTGCTGGTCACTTTTTTTTTTTTTTTTTTTTTAAATAAAAGGAGAATTTGTTCTTATCTTTCACCATTTTTAATCAAACTTCTTATGGCTACAGCATCACCTTTGAAAAAGTGAAACTCTACAGACTCCGGGAGCAAGATAACAAATTTGTTCTTTCCTTATAGAAGAGCACTTGCAGAGCAATATCACTAACAAACCCCTCGAAAGTCCTGTGGGAATCAGAGTTCAGTTCCTGGGTTGGTCTCTTGATCTCCAGTTCAGCAAGGGTTGCCGGGGGGGGGGGGGGGGAGGGAGGAGGGTTTCCAGATGCAGCATGCCCAGTTGGGGAGTGTCCTCTCTACCTAAGTAAGCAACAGTGTTTATGGACTTTAGAAGGAAACCACAGCTTGTCTCCTTGATGGGAAAGATGGTGGATGCAATGAAAGGACAGGGTAAATGGGGGGAGGAAGAAATGGGGATTTCCTCAGGGATCTAACAGTCATAGAGGACCCCCAGCAGGTAATACTCTAGTGGTAATACCTACCATGTCTCCCCCTGTTTTCTCCATTAGTACAGGAATAGGGGAAAGCCAAAAAATTAGTCTATTTTGTTTGAAATGTTTCTAAATGTAAAATGTCAGGTGGCTCCATCTTATAGTAAAACAAAGGACAATATCTTGCATTTTTCTGCTCACACTAGTCCTGTCATTGTCGGAACTGCCATCTGGAAGTATCTACCTTCTTCCATAGAGAGTGTTTATTTGTACTTAGACTAGCCCCCTGTGATTATATTCAGAAGAGTAGGTTAGAATGCCTTATGGCAGGGTAGAAGTGTAACATTTCCCTGCACCTTTTATAGTCTTCAACAATAAACAAAGCTTATTTCAAATCACCTTTATTATCTTGTTTAAAATAAAAAAAAATCATACCGCTATACAGTATACATTGTCGAACAGAGCTTTCTTAATCTACTGTGTACAAAAAGTCTGAAGTAATTTTACTGAAAAAAAAATTGCTATTTTTAGTCTCCTGATGGGTAGACAGAACTTCATCAGATGTAATGCTTTACGAGGAAAGCAAATCAATTTTCAGACTAGTCATCAACTATTAACATAAGAATACAAATTAACTATTTAATTTACAACAAAAAAGAAAGCTAAAGATTAGATTAACTCCAGATGCCATATGACTACAATAAATGACTCTGTACGTAGACAAAAATTATGACCACAGTTGTATCCGAAAGCAGGGCTAAAATAAAAAGGTTTCAGATATGATCTTTTGGATACTCATTTTTTCTTAGTATATAGTTTATCTTCATAGTTGACTGGGATTATGCCACCACATTCTTCTGTCTTTGATACTGGATGCTTTAAAAAAGTAGGTCTAATTACATCAACATCACGTCCTAAATGGTCCATCATCGTTGAAACAATCGTAGGTGGGCCATCAAAGTCTACCAAAAAATACCTGTAATGGAAAACACACACAGATACAATCAAATAAGATATATGCACTGCAAAAGCTTTTATTCATACCATCATTCTGTTGGAATTGTAAAATCAAACTCCAAATTATCTACGAGGAATACCTTATATTTTGTTTTTTGAACTTTTTTAAAACAAAGCTCAGTAACATTATGGATTTAAAACACAGGTAAGTCAATTTATATGGAGCTACACAACCAAAAACAATGGAAGTGGGCATCTTTCCTATTCACAGGGCACCATTTCTTGTTTGTGCACTCAAACTGGAATCAGGGGTCTGCCTCTACTTACTCCATACATTTACATACATAGTATTTTTCACACCATTTAGAAGTTGCATATTTATTTGAGTTAAACAAACTGTACACTTTCCCTCCTTGAATTCAATGCATTTCTCCTCAGGGATCCTTGCCATGTGGAGAATGGACTTACGAACAGATGTCAGTGTCAAACATCTAAAGTTTAAATATATCATATGGGCAATATTTCGTCCATCCCAATACTACTTTATAACTGAGTGGAAGTTTAAAATAGCAGCAGGAAGTAGGGAGGGAGGAGAGCGAGCGAGCTGGAGCTAGCCCGAACGAGCATGTATTCATTAGTGACATGTTTTAACTTCTGAAAACTGAGGACACTCCATTTCTATTTAAGGCCCCTATGTCACTTCTGCAGTCACTCATTAAGTCAAGTAACTCACGCGTTGGATCTTGTTCTATTAATTCACTTTTCATTTTGAAGGAATCTTTTTAAACTCCAGTGGGATAGAGCGAATGGTAAGGTCTATTGCTCTTCCAAACATATGCTAGTCCCATTTTGGAGGAGAGACTACAACTGGATATTGTATTTCAGTGTTCAGAAATAAATCCTCAGACAATTCCCATATCCTCAAATTTTTTCAGAGAGCGAGGTCCACGGCTCTTGCATATTTTGAGTGATTTTACTGCAGCCATCATATTCATGTTGAAAGATAAGAAATAGATGGCAATTTGGCATTGTAAATAAACTTGTAGTTGTGGAGATTTTTAATCCATCAGTTTGTTTTTGGTAACTACAGTACAGTACAAAGGAAGTCTCATCTGTCTCTCAGAAGTCCTATTAAAGATTAGATGATTACAGTGAGTAGCCAGTTTCCAACTGCAGCATTCATTAAAGACACAGTAGACCGCACAATAATTCCCATTTAGCTTTTTGTTTTAAAACTTCTGTACAGTTGCATTTATTAAAGCTATGTGAGTAAAGACAACTGCTCTCTCTGAAGTATACCTCAGTAGAATGCAAAAACGAGTCAGCCACAAAGGGGAACCATATTTTCTTCACATATAATTAGGGCCCTACCAAATTTACGGCCATGAAAAACACGTCACGGACTGTGAAATCTGGTCTCCCACCGTGAAATCTGGTCTTTTGTGTGCTTTTTACTCTATATACAGATTTCATGGGAGAGACCGGCATTTCTCAAATTGGGGGTTCTAGCCCAAAAGGGAGTTGCGGGGGGGGAGGGGGGGGTTTGCAAGGTTATCGTAGGGGGGTTACAGTATTTCCACCCTTACTACTTTGCTGCCTTCAGAGCTGGGCAGCCAGAGAGCAGTGGCTGTTGGGTGGGCACCCAGCTCTGAAGGCAGCACCCCACCAGCAATACCATACCATGCCATGCCACCCTTACCTCTGCGCTGCTGCCTTCAGAGTTGAGTGGCTGGAGAGCGGCAGTCGCTGACTGTGGACCCAGCTCTGCAGGCAGCAGCGCAGAGGTAAGGGTGGCAGTACCACACCAGGCCATCCTTATCTTTGCACTGCTGCTGGCAGCAGCTCTGCCTTCAGAGCTGGGATCCTGGCCAGCAGTCACTGCTCTCTGGGTCGCCCAGCAGCAGCACGGAAGCAAGGGTAGCAGTACCACAACCCCCACTACAATAACCTTGTGACCCCCCCCCCCCACACACACACACACACACACCCCTTCTTTCTTGGTCAGGACCCTTACAATTACAACACCATGAAATTTCAGATTTAAATAGCTGAAATGATGACATTTACTATTTTTAAAATCCTATGACTGTGAAATTGACCAAAATGGACTGTGAATTTGGTAGGGCCCTACATAAAACCCAGAACAATCCATACGCAAAACAAGCAGAGGCCAAGTGTACCAGTTAGTTTTACTTGGAAATTATATCTGACATGTAGTATTTTTTCCCCACAGTAAGGGCCAGATTCTAATGTAATCTAATTTCAGGTGCATACAATGCATCACAGCACACTCACAAAAATGCTGAGCTATGCAACAAGTGCCAGGCACCCAAGATGAGAAACTGGGCCTACACATACATCAGAATACAGAGTGCAGAGAATGTGTCAACAACAAAAAGTTCTTTATGTTTTCCATATTATGACATATGAGGAAAACAAACTCCTCCAATCTAAATACCTGCGAGAGGAAGTCCCATGAGCATCAACAGGTATGACACACAGAAAGAGAACAAAATTCCCCCACTACGGAGCGGCAGCACAAAGCCTATGTGTCTGCCTACACTGCAGCTGGGAGCGAACCTCCCAGCCCAGGTAGATAGAGGCATGTTAGCTCTGCTCAAGCGAGTGCGCTAAAAATAGCAGTTTGGAGGTTGCAGTGCAGGTAAGTGGTTTGGGGTAGTCACCTGAGCTTGGACCCTGGGGTTCGGGCAGCCTTGGACTCAAGTAGCTGCGTGTTGCATTGTCCGCACTGTTACGGCTAGCATGCTAGCTCGAGCAGAGCCAACACAAGTCTGTCTACTTGTGCTGGGATGCTCACTCCCTGCTGCAGTGTAGACATATCCTATATGTCACTTTTAAGGGTAAAGGTGGGACACAAGTGGTGCAAAGGTCTTACGCTGGCCTGCTGCACAGAGGTGAATGCTGCACACAAGGAGAAAACAATAAAGGAGGATTTCCTTAACTGAGCATTCCCAGCCCCTAAATGAATGTGCAGCAATGGACACTAAATCTTTTGTAGCAGAAGTGCTGCAATTTGGAAAACTAAATTAAAGTACTGAAGTTCCCTGTATTAGGCTTGAATGGCAAAATCTCCCATGATACTACTTAACGGACCCAATCCTGTAGTCTGTACTGAAGCAACTAGTCCCCTTGGGGCAGATCCTCAGTGCATGAGGTCAGCTGGAACTATGACAATTTACACCCCATGACTTCAATAGGACTAGTTATGTGAAACTACTCCTCTCATGAATGCTACAATGAGGCCTAATTGCAAAGTCTCAGGGACTTCAATGGGGAGCAGGATTGGGCCCAATACATTTGGAAAAACAGAAATGTCTTAATACTGTCTTATCTCCAGTGAGTAAGAGAAGTCACATACTTTAGACTTTATATAAAAAAAACAATGGGTAAAGCCTAACAATAGTGGAATAAATTACAACTCTAACGTTTCCCAAAGGATGTGCATGGCCAAGGAAGGAAAATCCTATTTTCAGTTAAGATATTGACTACCACAGCAAAGATGTAGGACCCTGAAATCCTTTCATAGTTCCAACCAAAAAGGAAAGGAATGTACTACATCAAGGTTTGCATGCTCTTTAGCAGTTAGCAACAACATTCATTCATGAACCGCCTCACTTTTCCATGCTATTTTGGCTTTGCTTTTACAGAATTTCATCCCATTTCTAAATGCAAGTTGTGTGCTGCTTTTTACTGTGCTCCTAAAACTGCAATAGCTTTTCTTCCAAAGGCAGGTTTACTGCTTTGTGGTCTCTCACACATAAGCAGACAGTGGAAATTTCCACTGACGCACTGTTGATAAACGAAGGAGAAGTGGGGGATGGGAAGGATGAGCTGCTCCAGCACGTCTGTGTCTTTTTCCCGGAGTAGATATTTTAGCTGAAGACACAAAAATGCAGCAGTTGGGAGAATGCAGTTTAGAAACAATACCAACCATCCTTCCTTCAGCGTAAGAAAGCAGTAATTGCTCTGATCTATAAACGGGGGGGGGGGGGGGGGGGGGGATAACAAGTCTTTTTGCCTTTTGTTTCCATTAATTTAATTATGCTTAAACAAAAAAACAAAACAAAACCATGTTAGGCTGCTGCGATTCACAAGCTGATCTGGAACCCTGCCCATAAAGACAAAGGTAGCTAGTCAGAGATGTGTATCTGAATACAGATGTAGGTATTTAAACCTACAGTTCAATCGTGCACACAGCAGCCTCAAGTTTTTCTTCGTTTAAAGCAGTCAGCTGTGAACAGACACACAAATATTGCAGCTACTCTTTGTCAGGTGACCAAAATAAAACCCCAGCAAGGCTGAGAGGATGATAACAAGGAATATAGGAGATAAACAGTCTCTTTTTGCACGCACAGCTGGAAAATGGAGTTTCAACTCTCTAGGAGTTAGCAAAGTCATCAGGGAGAAAGACAGGAAAATTCCACTCTGATTCACTGTGAGACCAGTTATTTTTGTAACCCTGTTCTACGGTAAATAGAAGGGTAATTTAAATACAGGACAGCAGAACCTTTATCTGCTGAAATGTCAGTGCTATCAAAGGAAGGGGGTCTCCTTTTGCACCTTAAAGTAGCGAGATTTCATTTCTTATATATCCAGGCCAAGAATTATTTCAACCTTTAGCCCAAAAATTACCCACATCTCTGTTTTCAAATGGGTACTTTGACTTAGATGACACATGAGAAGCTCCTAGATCAAAGCTTGCTTTTAAATCTTCTTGGGACATAGCTCTCAGCCTAGTGTACTGTGATTGAGAGCCGAGAGAAAGGGAAGAACTGAAAGAGGTTGAGTGGTCAGCAATCTGGTTAGCTACCCAAAAAAGTTTCCACATGCTGCAAAGGAGAGAATGTTAGATATGGTTAGCCCTCATGCTTTAGGACTCCTCTTTTCTTTAGGAGCTTTAAATCTAGGGGCTTGTCTACACTGACACTTTACAGTGCTGCAACTTTCTCGCTCAGGGGTGTGAAAAAACACCCCCCCGAACGCTGCAACTACACAGCCATGTTAAAGCGCTGCCGTGGCATGCCCTAAGTAAGCTTCCGTAATGGAGAGGTTGAGGGGGTCGGAGAGAGTGCAGGCTCTAATCTACAGGTAGGTGGGAGTGTCCATCAGGATTCAGAGTGGAGGACAAGAGGGGTGACGTTATAATGAGAGTTACTGGATGTTTCTGCCAAAACTAACCTAAGTGAAATAGTTAATTTTGACATTTGAAATACCATTGTTAGACGTTAGCATTAGCACCCCACTGAGGCCTGTGGTCACATTATAGGTTTGTTTTTTGTCACTCTGGATTTTAAACATTGTAAAGGCTCCCAGAGAATTCTGATGGACACTCATTATTTTTACTCTTATAAATCAGAATAAATAAAATTACATCCAGATGGTATGGGTTAGTGAATAAGGATTCAACCCCTCTCTCTCAAATGGAAATACTGTTCTGTAATAAGCTGCCTGTTTAAAAATAAGTTGTACAAGGACAGCACCTAGCCTCAAAATACATAGTACTCAGAAGCAGGAAACCGTGAACAACACACTACCTGGCATTTGCACAATAATGCTTCTAATATCTGAGCCACTTCAAGAACATTAAAATTGTTAAAACACTCCTCTGAGGAATTATCCCCAGTTTACACATTGGGAAATTGAGGTACAGAGATATGAAAGGAGCAAATCCTATCCCCTGAGGAGGGGACAGAGCCACCCACTGCTGTGTGTATCCTGTAGTCCTTCCTCCACAGAAGAGGGGATGCTAGGGGGTAGAGAGGCTAGTCACACTACTTCGGGAGGCTGGAGTAACAGCTATGGAGCAGATCCACTATAAGGAGCTCCCCAAAGCTCAGGTGAGCTATTCAAGCTGAAATCCTCTTCCCAGAAGGCAGTCCATATGATATTCCCAGTGTCACACAGTGAATCAACAGCAGAGCAAGAAATACAACCTAAGTTTCCTGACTTCTAGTCCTGGGTTCTATTAGGTGTTCGATTCCATTTCTTATACCCAATCATAACCATGGTATCTGAGCGCCAATATAGCAAGAAAAGCAAGATCTGAATTTGCTGTGTCAGAAAACAAATAGGCTGATGAGACATGTAGGAATAAACATCAAAACAAAAAAAGATTGAGTGGCATGTGGGCAAATAAATGAGGACTGCTACCTTTTCAAAATTAAACCTGAGAAGGAGGAAAACAACAAGGTGAAAAAAGCTGGCAAATGGCACATGGTATCTATTATGAATAACCAAAATTATGCTTGGTTTGCAGCGGAAGGCACAAATAAATGAAATGAATTCTACAGAGAGTATGTGGACAGAGCTAAGAAAGCTACTGAATTCCAAACAGATTATAGAAAAAACAAACAAACATGGTGGGTGAGGCAAGATCTTTTTTGGACCCAACCTTTCTGATACACAGCGATAAACTGAATTTAAAATGTTCAGTGCTGTTTCACAAAAAACATCTCTACTAACAAATCTGACCTTCTCTAGGACACAGAGAGATACAGGGTCAGAGGCAGAATTCTAAAACTCTGGATTCCTGGCTCCTATTCCTGTGCTCAAATCAACATGTACTGGCTCTCTAGCATAAACAATACCACAGGTTTAAATATTAGTAGTGTCCTCCAGTTTTACGTTAAAACACCAATACAGCAATGATTTAGTCGAATTTTTTCCTAAATTTACCCCAACACGCACATAGAAATTTATAGTTTTTGTAATGTTTAAAGCGTACTAAGAGCTCACATGCTTCCAGCAGTTCAGAGCTGATGTTTATCCTTTGGACAAGCAAATTTTAATTCTTTTTTTAAAAAGCCATAATTTGCCTAAAAAAAACCCACCAAACATTAGGGGGAAAACATACAGTACTAGAAATTACAGGTATTGAGTGTGAAATTTTGTTCCTATTGAAGTCAATGCAGAAGTCCCATGGTCTTCGATGAAGCCAGGATTTCACCTTATGAATAATTTTGGCCCCCCAATGACATATCTTTATCATAAAGGTCAGATACTGTAAGTGATTAGAAAGTTATATGATTAAAAACAAAAAGGAATACAGAAAGCTGCAACTATTCCTAAATTTAAGAAATGGTATTTAGGAAAGATAAGCAATATTTCACCCACCACATGGGCTACAAAAGAGCTGTTTTTCTGTTCAGGATACATTTTATACATCTAGCTCTCAAAATATACACTAATATGAATTGCTAGCTATCTTCTCACCATTACTTAAACTTAAAAGCTCAGTTATACCCTGAAACATAAAGGTGAACACCACCCAAGTTCCTGGGAAAACTATTACTGCTACAATGTTTGCACAAGAGATGTTTTTCAAGGACACAGCAGATTGCACAGAGGTAAATTTAAGAGGAAGACACAGCCCTGAATTTGTACCAGTTCAAGTGTTGCCCCCACCATCAATATACTCCTTCACAGTAAATACAGTTTGCTTACTAAGATCAAGGTAACTTTACACTTCTGCTGAGATCTTCAAAGCTGCCTAGGGGATTTAGACACCCAACTTCCATTAAGTTTAATGGCAATTGTGTGTCTAAATCCCTTATGGGCTTTGGAAAAAGCAAAACATTGAAATAAGTAGAGATCAGTTGGCTGTAAAATTCCCATTACCTGGCAACGCCCCTGGGTATTCTTAAAATACTCGTTTGCCCCTCATATACCAACAGCATTCTCTGAAGAGTGGCATGGTAGCACTATGGATCCACACAACAAACAACTGCCCTACAATTAACCTCTGAATAAATATTTTCCTGTTTGACTCCTCTCCATTTAGTAAAGGCATTACATTAACCTGGCTAAGTACCTTAGCTGCTTGTCATGTATATTATAGTGTATGATTTTGTGCCATGTTTCTCAGTCAAACCCAGCTTTATTATATATTGCACATGAGTATTTTACCTGTATTTTAAAATGTAATTAACTAGATGGAAAAAGAATATTCAGTAAAACAGAGAGGGCTCCAACTATGGTCTGTGGACCATAGAGCACTTTTTGGTGGGATTGTTAAGAGCTGGCAGGGTCGTCCTGTGCTGGCTCTCTACAATATTTCCAATTGAGAAAAACAAAATGGGTAGGAGGGGGAGCTGAAGCAAAGAGCAAAAGCAGACAGTATAATTACTGTTTTACCCTACTAGAAAAAAAAAAATACTCGAGACAAGCGAAAACCCATTATATAATTTCCTCATGTTACTTTTTCATGTAAACACTCCCCGTAGCTGGCACAGGGACGTTATGTCTCTAGAACTGGAAGGCAGGTGGTTCATATGATGGTCACTGGGAGGAGACTGTTTCCCATGGAAAATCTCTGCTAAAATGTGGCCTACACTATGAATGTTTTACTGTCGGAGTTCTCACACTGTTTACCAGCCAGGAGGCCAAAGGTTAGTGGATTCAGCATACATCCCAAGCCCACAAGCATCTGGAAACAAAGGGAAGCAATCAATTGAACAGTTAGCTTTACTAAGAGTCACATAAAACCGCCACGCAAGGCTTCGAAAGATTCAGAATTCTGTCCTATCCGTCTCTTCTTACTAGACATAATACCACCTACACCAATGCTTCTCAAGCTATCTGATGTGGGGGACCGGCAATTTTTTTTTCCAATGTGCGCCCAGACCGGCAGTCGATGGCTCATGGACCGGCACCGGTCCACAGACCACCACTTTGAGTAGCACTGACCTACACCACTCATAGTAGCCTTTTAGTTTCCTTCATAAACAGCTTTGGCAGAATGATAGATGGAGCTGTGACACTTAAAACCAAGTTAATGAGACAGAAGAGTTAAACAGCATTCAAAAAGTGCCTATTAAAGGGAAGATTAATTTAAGATTTTTTAATAAAAGACAGGTTGCTGGATGTAGATTTAGCTCACTGTAATATTTTGATAAACTACTGTGGTTTTCACGCTATGTACCATTTTAAATAAAACAATTAAATACCTTTACAAGCGTTGTAGGGAGGGAACAAAGTGATTTTAAAAGGTGAATAAAGAACTGGCTTTTATTTCCTATTCCTAGAATTTGCTTAATTACCTGAGTTACCTAAGGTCTTAAACACAGAAAATATCTGATGGCACATCAATAATCCACCACAAATGAGTACTGCAGCACAGCTCTATCTGCTACAGAAGAACAATCACAGCACATGGGGACATCCAGGGACACACTCCCGCTTATTATAGGCACAGCTTGAACAGCACTGCCTGTTATTAAGGTTGCCTAACACTACTCACTGTACAGACCCTGTTTTAAGTTGCTCACAACCTTGCCAAACTTAAACCGTTTGGGCTGAAATTTTACATGCTCAGTGTCTGCCTCAAGTTGAGGGTGTTTGTGCTATTTATTTATTTTATTTCAGCTAAAACCATTCAGACACTTCTAACAAGACCAAGAAAAAAAATATGTTGTTTTGTCCATGTTAAAAAATTCTTGAAACCTCTCTCTGAACAGCTCTAGCCTCCCATGCTTTGGAGCAGGGACTTGAATTTGGCAGGGATGTGCCTTTTGCCATGAAATCCACGCAAGTGAGGCCAAGTTATAAGTCTGAAAAACTGTCATTTGCACCGGCTCAGTAGAGACTTCTTAGAGTACAACAGCTAAAATCTCTGATGATTCCATCCTCACTGAGCATGCTGGAGCCTCTCACAGCTCCTGCATGTGACTGCACATGTACCAGCCCCACTGAGCATGCTCCAGTTCAGGACCACATGGGTGAAGAGCTGGGTACTCGAATTGAGGGCAGGGAGCCTGTCTCTCCTTGTGTGCTCAATATCCCCACTGCTGGCATCCACGCAGCATGGAGGAGTAAACAGTCTGACTCTAATGCAGAGGAGACAAAAGCCAGACAGGGAAGAGGGAAAGGAGTAGATTGGGACAAGACTACTAGGACTAGAGGATGGGCGAGACAGGCAGAAATTGAGACTGGGACTAGCTGGGCAGGGAGACTGGGCCTTGGAGCTGGGTGGGGAAAGGGAGACTGGCCCTGGGAGCTGGTGACACAAGTGAGAAGGATGAGCAGGTTGGCTCATGGGGGGAAAGACAGAGTTGGTTAGACAAGGAGACTGGGGCTAGGAACCAGTGGGGGGGGGAGAGGAACAGGAGCAGAGGAGAGGGGGAAGACAGATCTAGCAAACAGCTTGGGTGAGGAGGCATAACTGGGCAAGGAGAATGGGACAAGCAACTAGGAAGGGGTTAGACTGGGGTAAGGAGCAAAACGCACTATGGAACTTCTAGTGCACAGTAGCAAGGCCCATGGCCAAAACTCGAATGTGGCACACTAGTGCAGCGCACTTACCCTGGCTTGCAGCACACTCTCTCATCATGTAGATAACTTCTATGGTTGCTGTGCATCCTTAATTTGTCCCTCCTTGTGCTTATATGCCTATGCATTATGATAGTCTTTAATTACATGATCATATATCACAGGACCCCTGCCTCATTCAGTGCACAGAATGGACCTGCTCTAGGGATGAATCTGGGTTGTGCAGTAAAGGAGGCTGCTGTTTATTAGGACCCCTGACTCATTTGTTGCAGAAGTTGAAAGGTGTGTAATGAATGAACCAGGGGATTGCAGGAAGAGAACGGGAAATCTCATGGTTAAGACAACTGAACGGTGCCCGGGAGAGTTGGATTCTATCCCTACCTCTGCCACAGAATTCCTATGTCGTGGTGGGCTTGTCACTTGAACCAAACTTTTTCACAGGTGGTCCCTAATCGTGTGTTCCTCATTTTTTTGGAAGCCTGACTTGACCCTGGGATCTGATCTGCAGAAGTGTTGAGCGCTCACAGTTCCAACTGAGGTCAATGGGAGCTGTGCTTGAATATATAATGCAAATACCCTGAAAGTCAGGTCCTAGGCATCTCAAATTGGACACCCAAAATTAGTAGATACTTTTGACCTTAAATCTATCTGTGTTTCAGTTCCTCATTTGTAAAAAGGGGATAATACCATCCACAACATCCTGTGAGATGAGTGAAGATAAATTAATATTTGTGAAACATTCAAATACTACAGTGTTGAGTGCCATAGGGAAAACCCACAAGGAAATTAATAATTCTGCATTCAGAGAACGGTTTGGATAGTGTGCAGTAAATCAGGTCTGCGGCCATATATTGAACAATGGGAATAAAACTTAAAACACTGAATAGTTGCTCATTCAGTGTTCACTGTCCATCCTGTGCACTGAATGAGACAGGAGACAAATTAAGGTTGCACAGGCAAATGTAATTCTGTCATTTCCTTACTTCTAGGTGCTTGACTTTGCAATTTCAATGTTCTTTTAATATAGCTGTTTGTGTGAAATTGTATATAGCGCCAGAAACATTGCATGGCAAGTGACAGAAAATGCAGCCCCAGAGCTGAAGAGGCCACAATTTATTTGCTAGATCCTCTGGACAGTTACTTTCATGTTTAGACAATGAGACTAAACACTGGACTAAGTCGCTTGCAGGATTAGGCAATGCGCCAGTGCGTGATAATTACAAACACCAAGAAGGAAGGGAGGAGGAAGATGATGGTCATACAGCGCTGTTGCTTTGGTTAGCAATATGCACCTCATGGAGGTTTCAAGGTTTTGTTTGAGTGGGGGAGAGGAGGAATTGTTTGCTGGTTTTGTTTCTCCTCCTCAAACTGGCAGAGATCACCTCTCTGACTTTACACAGGAGAATAAAAAGGTCTTCTGAAGTGGGACTGAATTTGTGAGTCAAACGTGGGGAAAGAAGTTGAGAAAGGCTATGCAGCTTAAACATGCATCTTTCAAAGTGTACGTGATTTTCCCTTTGCATGTACCCAGCCTATCCAAAGGTTAGTTTGCATATTGGCTGGCCATCAAATTTCACATATTTATGGGAAAAATATTAAGAAAAATGTATCTAATTGTTATTTTGAGTACTGTATGCAGCCACTATGTAATACTCGTTGCCTAGCAACATTTCTCAATCCTTTCAGAGAAGCAGCATCCATATCAGAGGTAGTCTCAAATAGTTTAACAGCAGCAAAGCACAGGGTTAAGCAATCAAAAGGATGAAATCTTCATTACATTCTCACTGCATCCAGGAAGAGAGTTTATATTCGACATAATAATGCAGTATATCACATAAATGCATTCTGCAAAAATTATCCCCAAAATAATCGAGTCATTATTATACTTCCCTCAAATTATGCAGACAGACAGTCCTCTTTAATAAAAAATAGCATTATGGAAACAAGTATGTCTTACAGGGCACATATGGCAGCTAACAGTTCAGACATGTTAGAATAAAAAAAAAAAAAAAATCACTACCACCAATTAGTATTGGCATTTCATTTACAGTCAATAGATCCTGTTGTTGTTGAAGTCCTATCACTGGCTTCTGGGAAAAAAATTACGCATCCAGGAAGAAGCACAGTCTTTACTGTGGAAGATATCTCTCAGGGTTTGTCTACACGGCAGTCAGACATCCACGGCTGTCCTGTGCCAGTTGACTTAGGCTCACGGGGCTTGAACTAAGGGTCTGTTTAACTGCAGTGTAGACGCTGGGACACGGGTTGCAGCCCGAGCTCTGGGACCCTCCCACCTAGCATGGTCCTAGAGTCTGGGCTCCAGCATGAGCCCAGACATCTGCACTGCAATTAAACAGCCCGAGCCCCACAAGCCCAAGTCAGCTGGCATGGGTCAGTCGAGGGTTTTTAACTGCAGCATAGACACACCATCAGAATACAGCTTGTTTAGACACTTGAAACAAGACTATTTGCAGCACTATGGTTGATGGACTTACAATAAAAACTAACTCGCACAAGATAAAAATACTTAGAACTCATAGTGCTTTACAAGTTATATGCCAATAGTCATAGGATACTTACTCGGGTTACCCATCTCCTACATATTTGAACTGATACCCACAGAAAAGACCAAACCAGCCACCATAAATGTTTACATTTTAAGAGACTGAAGGGATTTTAAGGGATCTGATATAGACCATACCCTCCTCTTCTGTGATCTTGATTATGCTTGGAGATTTTATATGGCAGTGATCTTTCTCCCAGGTTTTCCAAGTTCCTCACAACTGCTCCTCTCTCCATCAAAGCCTCTATTGTGCGCTTCAGTGCAGCAGCCATCTCAGGCTTCAAAAAGAGAAAAAAGAAACACACTCAGATATGGTTCTAAATTAATTAGAATCAATTAATATAGTTACCTGGTTCAACTGTTAGAGGCGGCAAATTAGCAACACAACAAGCCAATGAGGAAACATGAATTGACATCTTACTCAAATATAAAAACTGAAATTTTGAAACTGTAGCCTTGACTCTGCTACCATTGAACTCGATGATGCAAAATCAGGCTCTATCAATGGGAAAAGAGCCAAAACAGTCAATGGGCCTGATTCACGTCTGCCCTGCACCTTGTATGGCCATTTATATCAGTCCACTGATTTGGAATCATTTTGCATGCTGTTTGTACTGGTATAAATAAATACAAGAGGTTCAGGGGAACAGTGAATCAGCCCCAGTGGTTTTAAGGCTCTAATCAGATTTCCATGGACCACTAACACAATAAATAAATCAGTGCATTAACAACAATTTCTCAGTCCAATAACTGGCATAATTTATGGTGTTGCTCACCATAATGAAAAAATCAAATAAAAAGCGTACAAAGGGAATCAGCCAAAGTTTGGCTGATTGCAGATACCACTGATTAGCTAGAGACTTATTTTACATGGTCATTTCAATTACGTATGTGTAAAAAGAACATGGAGCCTTGTTTAGATTCATGGTAAAATATTTCATTGACTTTATAAATGTTTGGAATTTGAGCAAAAGTTTGGCTTTATTTATGAAATAAGGAACTGAAAAGGACAATGTATAAATGAATTCTGCTCCTAACAAGTAATTGTACTGATCTGAGGAATGGACACACTGCCAAAGACTGAACAGTTTCTTTCTTAGCACATATCAAGGCTGGTTTATAGTTTTAGACCAGTTCAACACTCACCCTTCACCATTACTTTATTTCATCTTTATTTATAGAAAAGCTAAAATAAATGTTTCAGTTGTGTGTCTTCAAGATTGTTGGAACTTGGTAAGGAGGATTATCAGCATTCCCAGGGAACAACACATTCATCCTACTATTTATGACACACTAAGTGATGTTGACAGGCAATCTCAAGAACCACAACCACATTGTTAATACAGTGTTTCTAGATGCTGATGTGAGAAGAGGAAGTACTGTGGGGAAACAAATCCCATATGGAGAAGGGAAAACGGAGACTGTAAGTAGCTATAATATCCAACAGAATTATAAAAAATATGCTGTACAGATACTTATAACATCTCACATTAAAACATATTCCTGTGCTCACTTGCTTGATGTAATGGCAAGAGCTGGAAATAAGAAAGTTATGAAATATAGTTAGCAAAATTTTAAAATGGTTAGAATTTAAGTAAACATATCACTGTGACAGTCTCAGCATTCCCTCCCAGCCTGAAGTGACCTTGTGCAATTCCTCACTTACCTTATCTGTAAAATGAGTGAATATTAGTTACCTCCCTCTGAGGTAGGAATCTGAAGCCTTGGTTAACAACAATAAGGTAACCAGAAATATTAACAGCAGTCAGTGAAAGAGCTGTTACTAGAATTCATGCTCTCCTGGCTTGCAGCTCAGTGCACATTGCCCTAGGCCAGGGGTTTTCAACCTGGGGGTTAGGACCCCTCATGGGGTCACAAGGTTATTACATGGGAAGTCACGAGCTATCAGCCTCCACCCCAAAGCCCGCTTTGCCTCAAGCATTTATAATGGTGTTAAATATATTTTTTAAAAGTGTTTTTAATTTATAAGGGAGGGGGGGGTCACACTCAGAGGCTTGCTTTGTGAAAGGGGTCATCAGTACAAAAGTGTGAGAACCACTGTCCTAGGCTATAGGTTATCTTATAGGGGAGAGTTTCCCCTCTGGTTTTACCAGACACGCAAATGCAGCATAGACATGTACCATATCTACAGAGCTTGCTTGGACTAGCAGTGCCAAAAGCCTGGGAACTGACAAGAACAAAGGAACTCTGGCTGGGTTAGAAGGACTCATTCTCCAGAGAGAAGGAAGTTGTTGGGGAACTGTTTGGCAAAAGCAGAATGACACATAGGTGCTGCAACTAGGGGTGTAGGGGGTGCTGCAGCACCCCCTGGCTTGAAGTGGCTTCCATTATATACAGGGCTTACAATGACTCTCAGTACCCCCACTATAAAAACTGTTCCAGCACCCCTGGAATGACACCCAGGACCTGCTGGAGTGTTTGAAGAAACTAGACCTGCCTATGCTACTGTCGGGTTGGTAAGCCTTTAGGTAAGAAGACATGCATGTAGACGGTTTTAAAATCCTTTTTTCAAAATGCTTTGTTCCTATTGTTAAACAGTTAGTAACCCAACAGCAACCCTTTGAGATGTGGCAGTGAATGTGGATCTCACAGTAGGTGCCCATGTGCCCCATGCATGCAAGCTCAGCATTTTTTGTGTAGCAGTGTGTGGCAGGGCAGCAAATGCACTCTGTGCCTCCTCGTGCCCCCATAAGAGGACATAAAGAGTGATGCAACCATGACCCTCCCTTTGTTCCCTCACAACTCAAAGCCTGTGTTAGCTCAGGACTCCAAAGTGGGAATGATGGGCAGATCACAGGATCCACATAGAGTGGGAAATCTATGGGCATAGCTGACAGGAGAGAAAGTGACGGACAGAGTCAAGGAGTACCCATGTTACATGGTATGTTCCACTTCATATAGAGCACATCCATCAGCATAAACTCCCCCCTCTTCAGCTATAACATCCGCTCCACCTCCAAATTTAATGGGGACAACATTAAGGGTGTCTATAGCAGCATGGCATGTGAGCCAGCTATGCTGCCAGTGCTAAGGAAGGAGAGGGACACACAGGATATGAAGGATATCAGCCCTGTGGGTATGACTGGGGCTGAGGGACAATGTCTTGTGGCTCAGTGACCTGAGCAGGAGTTGTAGGGCCCACTTACCAATTTCATTCCCATCCAGCCATGCCTCACTGTGGTATATTTGCAATTCAGAGAGCTGCACAAACTTACCTGAATACAACCTGGTCTACACTAGAAAATAAGGTTGGTTTAACTATGTTGGTCACATAAGCCACACCCAAGGGTGACATAGTTAAGCCAACCTAAGTCCCCATGTAGATCGTACTAAGTTCTTCCATTGACCTAGCTAGCATCTTTCAGGGAGGTGGATTAACTCCACCAACAGGAGAATCCCTCCCATCAGCATAGGCAGTGTCTACAATGAAACACTACGGTGGAGCATTTGTGCTGCTGTAGCGTTACCAATGTAAACATAGCCTTAGACTCTTTTCTGTGGGATTTTATTTGAAAGGGAAAGGGGTTACAGAGGACAATGGTTTAATGCTTTGTGAATATTGGATCAGTTTATTGTAAAAGTAAATAAAAAGTGTTTGACAGGTCATTATAGGAGTTTACATATACAAGTAAAACTACGTACTGTAATATAATTCTACATGGCATGTGAGTATCTTAGAGCTGTTAAAACTAGCTCTATTTTGCAATCAAGACAATGTATTACAAGAATAATTTTTAAATTGTAAGTATGTAAAATCGATATACTACAAGTATAATTTCTCAGATGAATAATAAATATATCCTATATTAGCTATTAGAAAAGGAAGAGTTCAAGATATTTAAGCAAGTTATTGGGCCCGGAGAGATTACAGGTTATTATAGAGGAAAATCTTTATTCTTCTGTGAGAAATGTTAATCCAATCACTGTCATTTTACAATAATTCACCTACAGTTCAGCTAAGCAAATTAATATTATGTTCAATGCAGCTTTTTTTAAAAATGGAGAAAAATATCTTTAAAGATTCTCAAAATACATATTTAAAATGGTCACCAAGTGCTTTATTTGACACAACTGCCGTGTTTAAACTGTGAAAATATATGCCACAAGGTGGTCTTTGTAACCCACATGGAAAAGTCTGTCTAGCACTGGGATTCCTGGAGAAGTACATACACAGAGAGCACTATCACCTGATAGCAGATGGGCAAAACTCAGAATTTTTGCTTTGCAGGAAATGTCAATATTTCAAATTTTGGTTTCAGTCTGATTTGGACCTCGTGGCTTAGTTGTCCTAGTTGCTACGGACCTACCTGATAGGTTTAGGTAGCTGCATTGAACTGGGTATAATTGCCTGAAATGGCCCTTTCAGCAATTATGCCATTCCTTAGAAGTTAGACTTTCCTAACTTCATTGTACAATACTGTGCACTCACCATATTTAACTTATTGGTGCTAGGAAATCCAATATTCTGAACTTCAAAGTAGCTATGTGCATTTACTAACATTTGTATAGCACCTATCACTATGGTATTTAACACCCCAAACCTACTGTCAGCCCCCTACAGATGTCAACTGACATCAACAGTGCTCCAAGTTGAAGCCACTAAGGCTCTGCACAGATGTAATGGTCTGCCTGTGCAGATCATCTTGCAGGATTAGGTCTGAAGTGAGATTTTGTCCAGGAGGATTTTTCTACTTTACTGCATTAATGGTCTGAGTGTAGTATTCTAAAAGGTTAATTTTGTAAGTCTTTTATTAATTAAGAACAAAAGCCCATTAGTGCAGTTTTTTGTTTGGGAATCATAGAAATATCTCATATGTATTACTTTTCATCTGCAGATTTCAAAGGGCTTTATTCCCCTTTTACAGCTGGGGAAACAGAGACAAAGTAGTCAGCTGACATGTGCAACATCACAGTGGGAGAACTGGGAATGGAACCCTGCTCTCCTGACTCACAATACAGTACACTGACCACCCACCATCTCCTCTCTGTTAAAAGACTTTAACAGTACAGTTAAACAATAAGTGAGTCCTAAATTGTGTATGAGTCATTCAAGTAAGGGTTTTTTAACAATTTACATGACATGCATTGCAGATTTTGAGCCAAATACAAGTCACTTGAGGGTTGAATTTGGCACATTGTGATTGATTAGCTCCACTGAATTTCAGTCTTCCTTAATATTGATGAATCAAGCCAGATATTTCTGTACTATTATACTGGCAAATGAGCCTATTGTTTCTAAGATATTGAATTCCCCACTAAAACCATGATCTCTAGAAGAAACCTGGAGCTAGAATAGAGCCCTTCATAATAATTCCAGGGACTAGGTAAAAGTAAAAACAAAAACAAGTTCTGCTTGGCCATAGTGCAGAGTTGCAGCCTCAGGGAGCCTATTCAAACTTCCATCACTGGAGTAAAGTTCATAATAACAGTAGAAGATCAAGCATAGAAAAGGTCTGCTCCTCCATGCCCTTCCAGAACACACACCTTCACATCCATAAGGTCAGGAGGGCCACTGCCACAGAAGGGGACAGAGCTGCCTTCACTAGTGAAGTTTCCATATGCAAGGAGAATTCACCACCTATCTCTAGCCATTTTACATTACTTATATGGCATAAAGTGGCTTTAGTAGACCAGGGAATCTGGCCCAAACTCTGTACAAGTTCTTATATGACCCCTAACACTGTAGTATCTGAGCAACCAAGTTCATCTGAATCAGGATGCCTTTTAAAACAATTATAAAGCAACCCTGCATAGATACTTTACTTAGGCCTGGTCTACACTAGGAGTTGAGGTCGAATTTAGCAGCGTTAAATTGATTTAACCCTGCACCTGTCCACATGACGAAGCTCCTTTTTTTTTTTTTTTTTTTTTTAAACCTTAAAGGACACTTAAAATAGATTTCTTTACTCCACCCCCAACAAGGGGATTAGCGCTGAAATCAGCCTTGCCGGGTCAAATTTGGGGTACTGTGGATGCAATTCGACAGTATTGGCCTCCTGGAGCTATCCCAGAGTGCTCCATTGTGACCGCTCTGGACAGCGCTCTCAACTCAGATGCACTGGCCAGGTAGACAGGAAAAGGCCCACGAACTTTTGAATCTCATTTCCTGTTTGGCCAGCATGGCAAGCTGCAGGTGAGTGCAGAGCTCATCAGCAGAGGTGATCATGATGGAGTCCCAGAATCGCCAAAGAGCTCCAGCGTGGACCGAACGGGAGGTACAGGATCTGATCGCTGTATGTGGAGACAAATCCGTGCTATCAGAACGCCATTCCAGTTTTCGAAATGCCAAAACCTTTGTCAAAATCTCCCAGGGCATGAAGGACAGAGGCCATAACAGGGACCCGAAGCAATGCCGTGTGAAACTTAAGGAGCTGAGGCAAGCCTACCAGAAAACCAGAGAGGCAAATGGCCGCTCCGGGTCAGAGCCCCAAACATGCCACTTCTATGATGAGCTGCATGCCATTCTAGGGGGTGCAGCCAGCACTCCCCAACCCTGTGCTTTGACTCAGTCAATGGAGTGGGAGGCAACACGGAAGCAGGTTTTGGAGACGAGGAAGATGAGGAGGAGGAGGAGGTTGAAGATAGCTCACAGCAAGCAAGCGGAGAAACCGGTTTTCCTGACAGCCAGGAACTGTTTCTCACCCTGGACCCAGTACCCCCCGAATCCACCCAAGGCTGCCTCCCGGACCCGCCAGGCGGAGAAGGGACCTCTGGTGAGTGTACCTTTTTAAATAGTATACATGGTTTAAAAGCAAGCATGTTTAATGATTAATTTGCTCTGGCATTCGCAGCCAGTACAGCTACTGGAAAAGTCTGTTAATTTGTCTGAGGATGGAGCGGAAATCCTCCAGGGACATCTCCATAAAGCTCTCCTGGATGTACTCCCAACACCTCTGCAAAAGGTTTCTGGGGAGGGCAGCCTTATTCCGTCCACCATGGTAGGACACTTTACCACACCAGGCCAGTAGCACGTAGTTGGGAATCACTGCAGAACAAAGCATTGCACTGTATGTTTGTTGACGTTCAAACAACATCCGTTCTTTATCTCTGTGTTATCCTCAGGAGAGTGATATCATTCATGGTCACCTGGTTGAAATAGGGTGCTTTTCTTAAGGGAACATTCAGAGGTGCCCGTTCCTGCTGGGCTGTTTGCCTGTGGCTGAACAGAAATGTTCCCCACTGTTAGCCATATAGTGGGGAGAGAGGGGAGGGGTTAGCCACGCGGTGGGGGGAGGCAAAATACGACCTTGTAATGAAAGCACATGTGCTATGTATGTAATGTTAACAGCAAGGTTTACCGTGAAAGAGTGTACCCATTGTTCTATAAAACGTGTCTTTTTAAATACCAGTCCTTTTTTTTTTCTCCACTAGCTGCATGTGTTTCAAGGATCACAGTATCTTCTCCTTCCCAGAGGCTAGCGAAGATTAGAAGGCGAAAAAAACACAGTCGCAATGAAATGTTCTCTGACCTCATGCTGTCCTCCCACACTGACAGAGCACAGACGAATGCGTAGAGGCAGACAATGTCAGAGTGCAGGAAAGCACAACATGAATTCGAGAAGAGGTGGCGGGCTGAAGATGAGAGGTGGCGGCAGCATGATGAGAGGAGGCAGGATTCAATGCTGAGGCTGCTGGAGGATCAAACTAATATGCTCCAGCGTATGGCTGAGCTGCAGGAAAGGCAGCTGGAATACAGACCGCCGCTACAGCCCCTGTGTAACCAACCGCCCTCCTCCCCAAGTTCCATAGCCTCCTCACCCAGACGCCCAAGAATGCAGTGAGGGGGCCTCTGGCCACCCAGCCACTCCACCCCAGAGGATTGCCCAAGCAACAGAAGGCTGGCATTCAATAAAGTTTTAAATTTTTTAAGTTTTTAAGTTTTAAAGTGCAGTGTGGCCTTGTCCTTCCTTCCTCCCCCCCCCCACCCCCGGGGTACCTTGGCAGTTATCCCCCTATTTGTGTGATGAATTAATAAAGAATGCATGAATGTGAAGCAACAATGACTTTATTGCCTCTGCAAGCGGTGATCAAAGGGGGGAGGGGAGGGTGGTTAGCTTACAGGGAAGTAGAGTGAACCAAGGAGGGGAGGGGGTTTCATCAAGGAGAAACAAACAGAACTGTCACACCATAGCCTGGCCAGTCATGAAACTGGTTTTCAAAGCTTCTCTGATGCGCAGCGCTCCCTCCTGTGCTCTTCTAACCACCCCGGTGTCTGGCTGTGCGTAACCGGTGGCCAGGCGATTTGCTTCAACCTCCCACCCCGCCATAAATGTCTCCCCCTTACTTTCACAGATATTGTAGAGCGCACAGCAAGCAGTAATAACAATGGGAATATTGGTTTCACTGAGGTCTAAGCGAGTCAGTAAACTGCACCAGCGCGCTTTTAAACATCCAAATGCACATCCTACCATCATTCTGCACTTGCTCAGACTGTAGTTAAACAGCTCCTGACTACTGTCCAGGCTGCCTGTTTATGGCTTCATGAGCCATGGCATTAAGGGTCAGGCTGGGTCCCCAAGGATAACTATAGGCATTTCAACATCCCCAACAGTTATTTTCTGGTCTGGGAAGAAAGTCCTTCCTGCATCTTTTGAAACAGACCAGAGTTCCTGAAGTTGAGAGCATCATGTACCTTTCCCAGCCATCCCACGTTGATGTTGGTGAAACGTCCCTTGTGATCCACCACTGCTTGCAGCACTACTGAAAAGTACCCTTTGCGGTTTATGTACTTGCCGGCTTGGTGCTCCGGTGCCAAGATAGGGATATGGGTTCTGTCTATCGCCCCACCACAGTTAAGGAATCCCATTGCAGCAAAGTCATCCACTATGACCTGTACATTTCCCAGACTCACTACCCTTAATATCAGCAGATCTTTGATTGCGCTGGCTACTTGCATCACAGCAGCCCCCGCAGTAGATTTGCCCACTCCAAATTGATTCCTGACTGACCGGCAGCTGTCTGACGTTTGCAAGCTTCCAGAGGGCTATCGCCACTCAGGGGCAGGGGAAAGCAAGTCACAAAGTTCCATGAAAGTGCCCTTACGCATGCGAAAGTTTCGCAGCCACTGGGAATCGTCCCAGACCTGCAACACTATGCGGTCCCACCAGTCTGTGCTTGTTTCCCAGGCCCAGAATCGGCATTCCATCGCACGAACCTGCCCCATTAGCACCATGATGCCCACATTGCCAGGGCCCGTGCTTTGAGAGAAGTCTGTGTCCATGTCCTCATCACTCTCATCACCGCGCTGATGTCGCCTACTCGCCCGGTTTCGCTTTGGCAGGTTCTGGTGCTGCATATACCTCTGGATAATGCGTGTGGTGTTTAATGTGCTCATAATTGCCAAAGTGATCTGAGCGGGCTCCACGTTTGCCGTGGTATGGCGTCTGCATGGAAAAAAGGCGCGGAACGATTGTCTGCTGTTGCTCTGACGGAGGGAGGGGCAACTGACGACATGGTTTACAGGGTTAGCTTACTGGGAATTAAGATCAACAAAAGGGGTGGCTTTACATCAAGGAGAAACAAAAACAACTGTCACACAGAATGGCCCCCTCAAGGAATGAACTCAAAACCCTGGGTTTAAACAGGCCAATGCTCAACCCATTAAGCTATCCCTCCCCCCGGTATTCCAGGCAGCACTGAATCTCCATTAAACTTTTCAAGGTGCCCCTGACAGACCTCACCGAAACTACTGTCGGCCATTGATTTCACGGGAGGGATGGAGCGAGGGAGGGGGGAGCAAATGAATACAAAACAAATCTGGTCTATTTCTTGTTTTGATCCACTCCATCTATCTTTTACATCTTAGGCTGGCAGCAGATGGTGCAATAGGACTGCTAGCCATCCTCATCTCCTGGCTGCTCGCCAGAAGACAGTGCAATACGACTGCTGGCAGGACTAAAGAGAATGATCTGGTCAAGTCACTCCTATTTATGTCCCTGCGCCCATGTCTGCCCAGACGCTCCTGACCGACCTGACTGACGCGGCCAAGAGCATCTAGGACATGATGACGATGGTTATCAGGCCTATTGCACTGTCTGCTGCCACAAGGGAATGAGCTGCTGATGTGTAGCAATGCAGTACCGCGTCTGCCAGCACCCAGGAGACGTACGGTGACACTGAGCTGAGCAGGCTCCATGCTTGCTGTGGTATGGCGTCTGCACAAGTAACCCAGGAAAAAAGGCGCGAAACGATTGTCTGCTGTTGCTTTCACAGAGGGAGGGAGGGCCTGACAACATGTACCCAGAACCACCCACGACAATGTTTTTGCCCCGTTAGGCATTGGGATCTCAACCCAGAATTCCAATGGGCAGCGGAGACTGCGGGAACTGTGGGATAGCTATCCACAGTGCAACGCTCCGGAAGTCGACACTAGCCTCAGTACTGTGGAAGCACTCCGCCGAGTTAATGCACTTAATGCACTTAGAGCATTTTGTGTGGGGACACACACAATCAACTATATAAAAATGATTTATAAAAAACCAACTTCTGTAAACTCAACCTAATTTCATAGTGTAGACATACCCGTAGTACCTGCTCTTATAATCTTTACTCAGAGGAGTATTCTCACCAGAGCCAATGGGGACTCCTTACAGGAGTGAAGAATGCAAAAACCCAACCCAAAGTTTGTGATGGCAGCAGTTTTACAGATTGCACTCAAAAACAAAACAAGGTAAAACTCTAGAGCCTACAAGTCCACTCAGTCCTACTTCTTGGTCAGCCAATCGCTAAGACAAGTTTGTTTACATTTATGGGAGATAATGCTGCCCGCTTCTTGTTTACATCACCTGAAAGTGAGAACAGGTGTTTGCATAGCACTTTTGTAGCTGGCCTTGCAAGATCTTTACATGCCAGATAACCTAAACATTTGTATGTCCCTTCATGCTTCGGCCACCATTCCAGAGGACATGCTTCCATGCTGATAATGCTTGTTAAAAAAATAATGTGTTAATTAAATATGTGACTAAACTCCTTGGGGGAGAATTGTATGTCTCCTATTCTGTGTTTTACCCACATTTCACGTTATAGCACGTTGTTCGTTTTAAGAACACTTTCACTGTAGATTTGACAAAACGCAAAGAAGGTATCAATGTGAGATTTCTAAAGATAGCTGCATCACTCGACCCAAGTTTTAAGAGTCTGAAGAGTCTTGCAAATCTGAGAGGGAAAAGGTGTAATGCACGCTTTCAGAAGTCTTAAAAGAGCAACACTCCAATGCAGAAACTACAGAACCCGAACCACCAAAAAAGAAAATCAACCCTCTCCTGGTGGCATGTGACTGACTCAAATGATGAAAATGAACATGTGTCGGTCCACACTGCTTTGGATGGTTATTGAGCAGAACCAGTCATCAGCATGGACGCTTGTCCTCTCGAATAGTGGCTTGAAGCATAAAGGGACATATGAATCTTTAGTGCATCTAGCAAATAAATATCTTGTGATGCCAGCTACAACAGTGCCATGCAAATGTCTGTTCTCACTTTCAGGTGATATTGTAAACAAGAAGCGGGCAGCATTATTTCCTGCAAATGTAAACAAACTTGTCTTGGCAATTAGATGACCAAGAAGTAGGACTGTGTGGACTTGTAGGCTCTAGAGTTTTACATTGTTTTGTTTTTGAGTGCGGTTATTGTTTTGCTCAAAATTCTACATTTGTAAGTTGCACTTTCATGATAGAGATTGCACTACAGTACTTGTATTAGGTTAAATAGTATTTTTCAATTCTTTTGTTTTTTAGAGTGCAAATATTTGTAATCAAAATATAAAGTGAGCACTATACACTTTGTATTCTGTGTTGTAAGTGAAATCAATATATTTGAAAATGTAGAAAACATTCGAACTATTTAAATAAATTGTATATTATTAACAGTGTGATTAATGCGATTAAAATTAATTTTTTAATCGCTTGACAGCCCTAAAAAATAATCATTTAAATTGGAGGTTGTCCAGGAGAATCGGTTTGCCCAAAAGCCTCATGTCAACCCTGTGCATACCAGTGTGATCACGACAAACATGAGTTGATTACATTTGGAAGGGTGGAGACAAGGGCATTAAATATATCACAGGCACCTGCAACTATGGAAGACGTAATGGACACATCTGTGGAGAGGATAGTGCTTCTACCCATGTAATCGTTCTGCAGATAGAGGTCTCCAGGGTTGTCAATTTGCACCATTCACAAACACTGAAGCCACAAAGACAGTTTATTTAAAGGCTTCACTACCCCCATGTGCCCAGAAGTTATAAATAGTCTTCACTTATAACCACAGTCAAATACTAGCTCAGAAGCACTTCACCCACATTGACCTTACCTTGCTTTCCCTTTCTCTTCACCAACCCCTCAGCAGTCTCCTCTTAGAGGATCTTTTGTATATGGAAGACATGTCATCTGAGTGAGCTGAAAGCCGTTCCATGCACAGACTTCTTTGGGTCATCAATTAAGGGCTCTAAAAAGGGAGAGGGCTAGGGAGTCAAGTTCTCTTAGATCAATATTTACTCCACAGAGGAGAGCCACACTATTGTAATTATATCTAGCAAGTGGCAGAGCACTCCTCCAAGAGCATGCTCATTTGGGAGGATATTTAATGTTCCCAGCATGAAAGAAGTCCACAATACAGTCTTTTATCAATCATGTAAAATTAGAACAGGGACAAGCAAGCATAAAAAGTGGGAGGAAGGGACAGAGGGGTGGGAGACATGGGGCAGGCATATTTTTTATGCGAGTTACAGAACCACCCAGTAGTCAACAATCTGCGACAGGACATTGAACATGAATCTACCAGTCAGTTTTAGTGCTTAATAACCCTGTAGCACAGAAACTGGCAGTAAAAGTCATCCAGTTCGAAAAAGACCCAATGTGCTTTGGCTCTGCAGTAAGCTGGACTAAATTCTGGGGCAAGGGCCCATGGTTTCTAACCACTCTGGCAACATTCTGTGGCAGTCTGGAAATTCTGCAGCAACTTCAAATAAAGCCTTTGCAAGACTGGTGTTTCATAAAAACTGATCACGTAAATTTTGCATGCATGTTAAGACCAGAAACTTATTTTTAATAGAAGAAATTTGGATACTCAAGCAGGCTTTTTTTTAAATGACCTACAATACAGTAACTTGTGTTATTTTAATATTAAATTCAATATATGTTATGCTGCTCCTAAGTTTTCAGTGTACTGATTATTTTATATTGACATTAACCTGCAGCAGGGTGAGTCAATTCAACAGGAACAATGTTATAACAACGCAAGAGCTTTAAATTGACTGTGTAGTCCTGGGGAGTTAGGGGGAGGAAGCATGCAGCCATCCATACAGCTAACTCTTCCCATGTAGGAAAGATCAACCCTGCAGTTAGTATCAGAGTGGGAGGAACTATACTCCAGAAGCGCTTGCACTAATTTAACTGTGACCAGGGGCTCACAGCCGGAACAGTCAATGCAGCGTCTACATTAACACTGCGTTGCCCTAACTGCATCGACCTAAGCACTAAGCCTCTTGCAGAGGTGCAGTTACTAGGTCGGTGTAGTGGGCGACTTACATCGGTGAGAGCAACATTGTATCGTAGACACTTACAGAGTTAGGTTGACATAAGCTGCCTTACATCAATGTAGATCAGGCCTTAGTTTTAGGGTGAGGATTGTATCCGAGTTTCTTTCAGCTAATGATGCAATTAATACAAGACATTTAAATTCAATGGGCATTCCTGATTAAATTATAAACAAAGTTTCCACCATAAATAGCATTACACTTCTCAAGTGATGTTTAAATATGATGCTGGTGGTGGGAAACCACATTTTCTTGAAGTTGTAAAATACTGGCCAAATGTTCTTGTGAGTTTACACTTCAAAGGAGGGCTAGGTGGGGTGGTGTCAAAATATTGCAAAAATTAGAAGCGAGTTGCAAGGGATTGTAGCAGGGTGCTGGTGCAGAAGCACCTAATTAGCCTCTGCCAGGTCAGCTTAAATCAAGGGAAGGAAATTGGGACTGATGGAAAAGGCCTGATGCCAGCCTGAGGATTGGCAACACCTGCTGGCCTGACAAGCCAAGGGCTATAAAGGCTGGGAGGAAGCCAGAAGGAAAGGCACTGTCAAGGAGAAGTCAGTCAGGGAGGGAGCTAGAGGCATGCTAGCTGAAGGCTGACTCTGCCTGTAAGGAAGACAACCAAACCTGTAAAGCTTGTATATAGATGGACACTGGTGGTGGGACAATGATAAGTAAATAAGCACAAGCCTGAAGCCTCTCCGAGCCTTATTGGGGAGGGCAAGCGGGCTTCAGGAAGAGGGGCAGGTCGTGAACCCTGTTACAGGGAACAACGGTGAAATTTTAATTATGGAACAAGTTCACTATCATAATTTGATACGCCAGTGCTAACAAGATAGAAACATACACCCTGTAACTGTTATAGGATTTAGGACTAGATTCACAAGATAGCTTAGCTGGCAATGTCCCCAATTTACACACCACTGGGTATTCACAAAACCCCCATGCAGTTGCCACCAAAACCTATAGGGGCAAAGTGAATTTAGGCTCTTAAGTTTTTGCAATAAAAGTTCCCTAGGTGCCTACATCTCTGCCTCTGAGCATGGGCACTGCTGCCTCACTTAATGGCCAGACACATTAGCCCCAGTGTAATTCATGAACTGGGAGAAGACCGACATTCCTCTGCCTAATTTGCCTGCAAGGCGTGATCTGGTCGGCCTGCTCAGAGCTCACTTAACCCACAAAAATGAGGAGCAGGACCAGCTCCAGTGCAAGCTCTGCTGTTGAGGAAGCCTTGGCCGTGCAATAATGGAGTGGAAGCGCTGACAGATTCTGGTACCTGGGGGTGGGGAGAAAGAGGGGGCTGTGACTGGAAAAGTCTGCACATCACTTGACTAGGTCCTGGGTCTGGAGTACAGACCTCTTACTCAAACACCTTTCGGTGACTAACTTCACAATTTAGTTCACAGCTGAGAATCCCCAAGGTAAGACTGACACCTAAATCTGGACCAGAGGGAGGTGCAGAACACCCTGAGAGAGGTAGGGCTTAGGACACACCCCTTCCTTTAGCATTTTCCATGGGCTAGCTTATGCTTTTTAATTCATGTGTGAGGTGCCTCTCCCCTCCAATTCATTGTATAAAAGGCACAAAGCTCAAGCTTTCTAACCCAGACTTTGTGAATCCCACTGATTTTTTTTGTTTGTTTTTGTAAGTTCCTAAAAGTTAGGTGTGGTGACGCTCAGCATTGCAACGCCCAAGGCCCTTTGCAAATCTAGCCCTTAAATCCAAAATGCTGGCTTTGGATTTTTGTTTTCAAAGCAACATGCTCCTAGTTACTACACTAGGATACTCTACTACAAACTGGCTCATTTTTACATACCTTATGCAGGCAAAACTACCCCTTGAAGACTATCTATCCGAATAAGTAGTAAGACATTCATGAGCAGACCTCTAAATTAAGTTCACATATTAGTTCTCTCCTGTGTGTTTGGTTTCTGGATGGACAGTGTTCTATTTAAGATACTGAACAAACATGAAGTAGTGATTCATTTAGTTTAAATTGAGTAGCCTGAATGGCTATACAGGTTCTAGAGCACTCCAGTACTCGCTTCAATTAAAGCAATGTTGTTACATTTAAAGCCTAATCACTTTTATTGAGGTATTTTCTTACACAGGTTAACCCAATAGTTCAGTGGATATGCAGAGCATGCTATGATAGAATATGGGGACTGTTGATTGACTGGAACTAGGGATTGTAGAAGTTTCTGAATCATGCTTACACATCCATAAAAGATGCTTCTATAGCACCATCATAGTGCCAAAGGATGCTACACTTCTGTGCCTTAAGTACTCATAGAATAGCAACAGTATTCACCGCAACTTGGAAGGGGGCAGAATGGGGGAGAATTTAAGAAAAAAGCCTAAATACAAAAACGTGATTACAAAGAGTTCAAATATATCTGCTTAAGGCAACCATCCCATCTCTTCCATAGGGTTAAAACGTTACCTAAAAACCAAATTGTCAGAGACCTTTTGGCCCGATTTTCACAGGTGCCAAGCACGAGAGACTCCTATTGACTTCAATAGGCATTGGGTATTCAGCACTTCTGAAAACCGGGCCATAAGGCTACTCACCAGGGTGAAAAATGTCACTGATGCCATCACACCCTGGGCAAAGCAGTTATGTTTTAAATTGAAAACATATTGTCAGTACATTTCGAAGGAACTGCATTCTCTTGCTTTTGTTATTCCCTTTCCATTCTTGGGTTCACTCTATCTACCCCACCCCCCAAATAATAGAGGGTATAATCTTTTTCAGCTGTAAGAACCAAAGACTAATTTTGGGGCAGGAGGGAAGTTATTTTAGGTTGACTAATTAATATACACCCAGTTGCTCAAGTATTCAGGACCCACATTACTTTGAGAGAAAATGGAGACTCAGGGTTGTTTTTTTTTAAATAAGTTTTATTAAAACATTTTAAAATAGAATCAAGAAAATTTATCACCAAAGCTAAGTTATTAATGTAAAACTAAAAATAAAGCAATACAAGTACTAAATCAATATAAAATAGTTAAATCAACAAAATTGTCTCAACATTGGATTAAGTTAAAACAAATTAGTTGTAGAGATAATCAATCCTTAGAATGTGTAAGGAAAATTCTATGAAGGAAGCTGGTTGTTTGGTTATATCAGGGGTCGGCAACCTATGGCATGCCTGCCAAACACGCACGCGAGCCAATTTTTAACGGCACGCTGCTGTCTGCCGGACCCGGGCAGACAGCAGCATGCCACTAAAAATCCTGCCAGGCCCAGCCCGTTCTTTTCCACCCCCCGCCCACCGCTCTCTCCTTGCAGGGCAGGCAAACTTCCCCCTCTCCCCACCTCTTCCCCCAGCATGCTGGGTTCCTGCCCCTCCTTCTCTCCCTCCCTGCGGCTGATCAACTGACGGCCCTTGCTCTGAGTAGGAGAGGTAAAAGCGGAGCCGCAGCGCGCTCTCTGCTCCGAGGACCTTGGGGAAGGGGGTGGAATCAGGACATATCCCCTCCAGCCCCCTGCCGTGAGCCGCTCAGGGCAGGGGGCTGGGAGCACCCTCACAACCCCAGCCCATACCCTCAGTCCTCTGCCCTCTGCCCTGACCCCTGCACTTCCCACCCCAGCCATCTGCCCTGACCCCTCCTCACACACCCCCAGCTCTCTGCCCTCACCCCTGCACCCCCCACACATCCCAGCCCTGTGCCCTGACTCCGGCACCCTCCTCACACACCCCCAGCCCCCTGCCCTGACTCTTGCACCCCCCACATCCCCACTCCCACCCTGAACACCAAACGGAAGCTCCTGCGCGCGCGCGCACACACACACACACACACACACATTCCCACCTGTACCCCTCGCACCAAATGGGAGCTGCCCAGGTAAGCGCTCCACACCCAAACCTCCTGCCCCAACCCTGAGCCCCCTCCCTCATTCTAGCTCCTGGGCAGACCCTACACCCCAACCCCCAGCCTGCTCCTTCACCCCCAGCCCTGTTCTCGGCACACTCCCACCCTCATCTCAGTGCAAAGAGACGAAGATATTGGCTAGAACCAGGGAGAAGGTAGGTACCTACTCTATGTGGACAGGGCCGTGACTTCAGACCTGCAGCGGGCTGAGCGGGGCCGGCAGCCAGGACCCTGGCTGGCAGGAGCCGGCAGACGGAACCCCAGACAGACAGCAGGCTGAGCCGCTCAGACTACTGCCAGTCTGGGGTCCCGGCCACCAGCCCCGCTCAGCCCACTGCTGGTCTGGGGTTCTGGCTGCCTGCCCCTTGCAAGCCAGGGTCCCGGCCGCAAGCCCCGCTCAGCCTGCTGCCGGCCTAGGTGATGAAGCTTCTTAAACATTTTGAAAACCTTGTTTACATACAACAATAGTTATATAATATATAGACTTATAGAGAGACACCTTCTAAAAAACGTTAAAATGTATTATTGGCACGCGAAACCTTAAATTAAAGTGAATAAATGAAGACTCGGCACACCACTTCTAAAAGGTTGCTGACCCCTGGGTTATACGAACCACAACTAAGAAATGTTATCAACTGTAACCAAGTCTATGACTTGAGCTGGCTAAGAGCTTAATACTGAAACAAAGTAAGAATGTCTGAACCACAACCTCAGAGCCAATTAAGCTTCCTTCCTAAAATTTTATTCTTATGTGGTAGCTAACCCTTTCATCTTCTCCCAAGATATCATCATATAAACTTTAACAAAACACTTTTGATAAGTTAGACATTTGGAAACTGTCCATACCCCTAATCATTTCTGTTGCCCTTTTCTGAATCTTTTCCAATTCCAATATAAATTTGCTTGACTGATGACAAATTCATAGTACCCTTCCGGTTTTGGAGCTAGGCTATAGGTCAAAGAACACTCTTCTGAAACCTTTACCTTGATAGAAAAATTACTTTAAAGTCTATCAGGATTAAGTTTACAAATATACAATTTTCCATTTTTTATATAAGGACAACATTCTCATACAGGCTATTTCTCGAGGTGCCTTCCTACTCTACCTATGATTTCTCTCAGATTTCAATGTCTGTGTCCATTCTCTCCGTGTCACCCTCCCATGCACTAAACTGTAATTATTTCACTATGCTACTCCCCACCACCACCCCACGTGTTCTCTCTCACCTACTTTAAATTATTTTCTCATCCTCTCGTCCCTATTCACCTACCCATTCAGACACTGATTTGAGTGACTTAAGTAGGCTTGGCAGAATTCAATTTTTATAATTTTGAGGGATTACACCAATTTTAAGCATATATTTATTTATTTCAATTATCCACAGTTACAGGAAATTATGAGCAGGAGAGCTCAATTATTTAATGACAAGCATTGAGATTTAAAAAGTTAATGCTTTGTAACTGTTAAGCACAAGTTGTCAACACCACATGTCAAAAACATACAAAGTAAATATCTTTAAATCAAACTAACAAGTTCTCAAGCCAAAATTTTTCTTACTTTGCTTATCAGTAAATTTTTATTATTAGCGACGCCAATAGATATTTAATTCTTCCAAGCCTAGACTCAATGGCCAGATGGCCAGAGGACAAAAACCCAATGGCCAGAGGGCAAAACTGACTGCTGCTGTTTAGGAACAAGGAGAAGCCAACCAGCTCCCCCCTCACACCAGCTGCTGGAAAAGGACAGGATGCTGGAATTGCTTATATTAGGATTTGTTTCCAGGCCCAGCATGGAAGCCCTATCTTTTATAGCTTCTGTCTAGTAGACATTGATTAATGTGGAAACCTAACCCCTTCCAGCCCCTCTGGCTGCTGGCATAGAGCAGCACAATATTCTTTCCCTTCATTCTGCTGCACAGTTGAGGGTGGTGGTATTATTTACATCACAGTCCACCTAGGAATCCCAATCATAGATCAGAGCCCCACTGTGCTAATCGGTGTACAAACCACACAATGAAAACCACAGTCCCTGGCCTCAACAATTTATGATTAAGGCTATGATTTTGTCACAGTTATCTTTAGGAAAGGTCAGGGACAGGTCACGTGCAAACAAACAAAAATTTGTGGAAGCCCGTGATCTGTCCCTGACTTTTACTAAAGATAACTGTGACAAAATGGGGAGGGTGGGGGGGGGGTCCAGCACCCACCCCTGCTGCGGCTCCGGGGTCCCTCCGCCATCCACAGTGGCTGGGAGTTGCAAGGCCACCCCCTCCCCGTCTGACAGCTCCAGCCCCGCCACCCTTGGGCTGAAGCAGAAAATGTCACAGAAGTCTCTTGAAGTCACGGATTCCATGACCTAATCTTAGCCTCACTTATGATCCAAGTAGTAACTCTACCCCTCACCCCTCCATTCTTTTGCAGTCTCCTTTGCCGGGAATCACTCCAGGGCTTGCCTGTGCTGCTACTCATAGCTTTGTCAAGCAGCAGCGGCAGCTCAAAACTAGCCTGACTCTTTCCAGTTTAAATTATTTGCTTTTGGTTGCATCTGCAGGGTGCTAGGCATTTTCAAATCAGTTTCCACACTTCTGCAATCTAGAAAAACTCTGAGCAAGAGAGTACCATAGGACTGGAAGGGTCAGAGGGCAGTCTCCTGCTACTGCCGGCAACTTCATCGCAAAATGCCTTTCATAAACTTACCAATCTCTGACTTAAACCTACTTAGGTTAGGTCTGCCACAGAGGCATGGGTACTGCATGGCCTCCAGAAGACGGAGGCTGCATTGGTTTATATTCACAGCCACAAAGGGAAGAAAGTTAAACTTTAAAACCTTGATTCTGCAGAAAATTATGGTAGTGGGCCTCACACTCTAGTAATTATTAGATATTAGGAACCAGATTTCATGGTCTGAATGATCTTATTTGATTCACCTTTACAGCTCCCCCATTCCTGGGGCATGGCCATTCTCCAGCACCAATTAGATAAAAACTTTCAGCCTAATGAATTATGCAAGGATGCCCACAGCCCAAGGTGTCCTTTATAGCTGTCAAATGCTGGGACATCCCAAGGATGTCCCATAGATAGAGGCCAGAATGTACCATGAGAGCCATTATAGCGGCTCTAGGGCCACTGAAAGATCTCTACATAGGAAGGAGTCACCTTGGAGGGTAGTTACACTAGGCTTACATTTGCAACACCAGATTGCATGAGTGAAACTGAGCCCAGTATTCATCTTCTCAACCTTGAGAACCCCTCGATTTAATTGCTCCCCCTCCATTCCAATGGTTGGGGGCAACGTACCAAAACAAAAAATAAAGTTTACGTAACTAGTTTATGGCTAGTATTGAGAATGGTTGCTGTCCATTTTTAGTATTATGAACGTGATGATGTTATAATGCAAATTTATCACTCATTCCTATCATTCTGCAGAGACAACATCCTCAGTAAGGATATGCTTTTTGGATGAAACAGAAAAATATCCTGGGATGCTCACTCTCCCAGGCACAGGGATGTACATGGTGTGCAAGCTAAGAGAACAGCCACATCACATCGAGCTAAACAGTTAGCCACCACTGTCCTCCTCTTGAGTTTTTCTAAAAGAACTCATGGAGGTTGTCAGGGTTCCTTCCCCACTCTGAAAGCTAGGGTACAGATGTGGGGAGCCGCATGAAAGACCCCCTAAGCTTATTTCTACCAGCTTAGGTTAAAACTTCCCCAAGGCACAAAGTCTTTGCCCTTGGATTAGGTAAACGCTGCCACCACGAAGTGATTTAACAAACCATCAGAGAAAGGACCACTTGGAGTTCCTATTTCCCCAAAATATCCCCCCCCAAGCCCTTACAGCCCCTTTCCTGGGGAGGCTTGAGAATAAACAAGATGAGCACAGACCAGCCTTGGATTTTTAAGACCCAAAAAAACCCAATCAGATTCTTAAAAAACAGAACTTTAATAGAAGAACAAAAAAAGAACAACTCTGTAAGATCAGAATGGAAGATAATCTTACAGGCAGTCAGATTCAAAACACAGAGAATCCCTCTAGGCAAAACCTTAAGTTACAAAAAGACACAAAAACAGGAATACACATTTCCTCCAGCACAGCAAATTTCACAAACCAAAACAAAGAAAACCTAACGCATTTTCTAGCTAGATTACTTACTAACTTTACAGGAGTTGGTGGGCTTGCATCCTTGATCTGTTCCCGGCAAAGGTATCACACAGACAGACAAAAGCCTTTTCCCCCCTTCAGATCTGAAAGTATCTTGTCCCCTCATTGGTCATTCTGGGTCAGGTGCCAGCCAGGTTACCTGAGCTTCTTAACCCTTTACAGGTAAAAGAGCTTTGCCTCTGGCCAGGAGGGATTTTATAGCACTGTATACAGAAAGGTGGTAACCCTTCCCTTTATATTTATGACCGAGGTAAATATGGCAAGTTGGCAGCTAGTGTGCAGGTTCTGTCCACCTGCTCTCCTGAGCCTGCACTATTCATTTAGGGCTGCACTGCCAATTATGGGCACACCAACGTTAACAGATTCTGCAGCCTCATTGGAGTGAGTTGATGCACTGCAAACAGCTCTCTGCTACCAGTGCCCTGGACTTCAAATTATGGAGGTAGCAGCGTTGAATCAAACCCTGCCTTCCTGGCTTTGTTTTTTTTTGGGGGGGGGGGTTGAAGGGGGGGGAGCACGTGCCACACCAAGTGTATTGGCTCTTTGTTTTCTGGCCAAGTTCTACAACTATGTTCTGCCTACCTAAATTCCTCTTATAGTTTAAGTAGACTAGGATAGTCTTAGTTTCTTTGGGTGGATTACTATTTAAATGGTCACTAAATTCCACCCCAGACAGGGCTGCATTTTAATGGTGGGTGAAGAGTGAGGGACTGCAAGATTTATTACAAGTAACCAAAGTCAATGAAGTTAAAACATAAGACAGCTTACAGTATCTACAATTTCTCCCAAATAATTTCAGAAGTACATGGGTTTGGGTTTTTTCACCATTTTTATTGAAACTTTTTACAGAATACTTTTTAAACAGGACAAAATGCCATGGTAAAGGAATGTAAACTGCAAGAAACAGTTTGAAGTATCCAGACACTCTCTAATAAGAGTTTTAGTTTGAAGACAAATGCAGTAGGCAAGATAATATGCAAACAGTATACACAGGGTCAGCAGTGAGAACTAGGAGTTTTGCATCAGGTTTACTTCAAAGTTTTTATAACAATATAATACTCTATTCACTAGACCAAAATTACCTTATCATACATAATTTCTATGACAAGAACTTGTAGATATGGACAGTAACAATTTACAAGTATAATCAAGCTATATTAATCTCATTAACACTGCTAAATCTATATTCCTACTACAAGAATTTTTAAAGTCATCCATCTAATAAGATCTTGCTAGACCCTTAAACAAACACTTGACCAAAGAGAGACCTGGACCCAACTAGAGTTGCCTGATCTGCATGTCCATTTGGTTCATTCCATATCAGTCAGGGGCTAGGGAAAAAGCAGAATTCAAATGCTATATAATATTGTTTGGTTTTGGTCAGCAATGTATTTTAGCAGAATAGTTAAAAATAAGGCAGTTCATTAACTGGTATTTTATATAAAAGCTGCAGAAAATACAACAGCAACAAAAACAAAAGTATTTCACAGAAATCTAAGAAAAAAGATATATCAAATATACAAGGTAAAAGCAGCATCACTTTGACACTGTGCTTTAAAAAAAAAGATGAATGAAAAGATTTCTGTCGTGATATTAAAAAAGAATTTGCTTTCTTCTTGAAGAAGACTACTAACATTTTGCACAGCAACTTTTTTTTTTTTAATAATCACCTCATTTAAAAACGTGTATTGATAGACATAGAATTGTCATATAACATCACCACCATCTTTGCTCAGAGTGTCTGACTTTATACAGTGAAGCTGATAATCTATTTTTTAAAAAAAAGTGTCACAAGATGTCAATACATAGTCTACTTGATAGTAGAACAAAAATAAAGCAAATGCCTTTTAAACCAACACCATAAAGAAAAACCCTAAAGTGTTTTGTAGACAAAAAACAAAACCATTTTGCAAACATCAGCATTTTGAGATCTCACCAGTAAAATCAGAAATCCTAGTTACATATTTATTTATATTCTACAACTACTCTTTATCATCGCCTAATTAAAGCACATTAAACCACTGAATTATACACATTTTCTTTAAAAAAAACGAAAAAACACCTTTAAAACAGTGCACATAAGTTTGTTTACTTTAAAACATCACATGTAACAAGGTTAATATTAATTTCAAAACAATTAAGTTTAAGGGCATGGAACATACAGTTACTGAATAAATACATGAGTATTTCTGCTTTATTATACACTACCAAATCCAAAGTATGTCTCTCAAAGAAAGCTAGAGATAAATGACTCCAAAGATTTTTCAAACCTCTTCCACACAGCCCTTTCTCTGAAAGGTTTTCCCAACAACGCTGTTATCTTAGGATAAGAATATAAAAAATAAAGGTGCATGTTTTAGACGTGCAAGTATCTTTCACTTTGGGTGCTCAAGCAGAGGTTCTGTGATAGCTATTCCCCACTCCACCCTCCTCTAAAACCTTGAGGGAAATCCTTCACACTAGCCAGGTACAAGTGCCTACATGATTTACACCAGAAGTATCATCCTGGCGTTTATGGTATGGGGGAAGGGGCAGGGGGAGAGAATGTGGAGGAGAGGCAGAAAAGAGAAGTAGAGTGGTGGGAAGCAGGGCTTCGGAGAAGAGCCCGGAGCTGGAGAGCGGAGCAGCTCTGGAGCAGTGGAGCTGCAGGTTTTTGCCTGGAGCTGGAGCGGAGCCAGAGCACAGTTCCAAAGCCCTGGTGGGAAGCATACAAAGGGTAAACTGAACCATCAGATTTCCTTCTCGATATCAATGAAAGGTAAAGGAAAAAACTGTTGATGCCATTCTGTCAAAGAAGCTTCTCCAAAATGGAGGGGAAGTTTTCCATAATGAAGTGCACAAGAAACTTTCAATAAGCTCTCTCTCTTTTTAAAAGAAGCTTTTAGTAAATTAGTGGGAGAAAATTAAGAAAAATAAGTTAAGGTGAACAAAAGGGTGACATTTAAAATTAAGCTACAAGTGTCAAAATAGGTGTTATCAAGTGCCATGGTTCAAAAGTTCAAGACAATAAGTGGCCAGTTATGTAGGGATGGGTAGAAAAATCATTCTGGATCTCTGTGGCAATTGGTCCAAGTCCAAAGCAACAGGCATTGGCCACCATGAGAGGCCAGATACTGAAATTTGAGGGACGAGAATCTGTTACAGAAGATACTATGTTTGCAGTTTTGCAAGCCCCAGGAGTTAATGGTAAACCAACAACATTACATCTAATCTGGGTTCACACCTCTGTTGATTAGATCTCATGGCTCAAGACTGGTAGAGGCATGTTTACACTACAAAAACCCTGAAGCAATTTCTTACACATTGTAGTCCATGGCATGGTCCAAGTTAGTGTTCTTGCCCATCAAATGTGGTATATGCATAAAGTAGTAAAAGGAATGTAATGAAGTGGTTACACATTATTAATACAGGTCTTCACTTTTACCTGAATGCTAAAAGCTCCTTAGCCACTGTTTTAATATTCCAAGGATTATGGATTACTGCACTGGATTTTGCTTTCTATGCACGAAAACAATCCTGATAAACATCAAAATGAAGAGAGAAAAACCCTGTCAAGTTACCGTCTTTCATACAACTGAGACACATTACAGAGCAGAAGGCTATGCATCACTGTACAGTATAAGAATATACACATAAAAGTTTGAGATCATGCAGAAAATATTCTTGGGTGCAGTTGTATTAATATGAACGATTCTACAGTAGACAACATTAAAACCAACAGTATTATTTTTAAAGCAAAATAAAACATCTCTACTCATTAACAGCCATTAGAAATCATGGCTGAAATTCTAGCCCCATTTGCCATTGACTTCAGTGGAGCCAATATTTCATCCCATAACTGAGATTGCAATATAAGAGCCTGGTGATTATCCAGTTTACACTCCCTTTATAACTGAGAGAAATATACCTAATAAGCATATTTAAAGATGATAAACATTCCCTCCCTATTCAATAGATTGAGATTTCTTTAAAAAAATAAAAAATCAGATTAAAAGTGTTCTTCACAGTTGAGTTGCATTAATTTACAATTGGCCTTTTCATAGCTGACCATGCCCATGTTAAAACTATCCCATTTGATTTTCTTACATTACAGAAGCATTAAAAGATACATTTTGGTAGGAAAGTTAGTAAGAAGAGAGATAAGGAACAATGGAGAGGAACAGCAGCAAGATTCAGTTTCCATATAAAACTTGGTAATGTTGACACTTGCACATGGACTAGTGTGGTCATACAGCACTTTACCTCTCTTTACTCCTAGGACACCAAGACTGACCTAGTGTTTTCAGTTTCAGGTCAAACAAGCTATTAAAAAACACAACTGGTAGATGTATTTTATCATCTATTACGTGTATCAAATACATATAGATGATGTTTAATAAATCATGTGCAGTGACGAACATTAGCAAGTTCTACAGTGACAGCTAAGATGCAGAAATTGAGCTTGCTTGGATATGAAGAAATTACACAGAGATTAGTGGGGAAACAAGTTTCTAAAAAAGCCCAGTATGAAGACAGGTGGATGGTAGTTTCTTTTAAAAAGTCTCCTAACAGTAGGGGCATATTTACACTACAAAACATCAAGTCAACATCCAACCACTACAGTAATTAAGTCATTTGGGTGTGTCCACACCACACTCATTGTGTCGATGGAGCACGTCCTCACTAGCAGCGCTTGCATCGATGCACAGACCAATGTGCTATGGGTAGCTAACCCATAGTGCAACTAGCCGCAGCCCGGTTTGGGAAGGGCTTGCAATGCCTCATGGGAACAAAACGTCATTGCAGGAGGGAATGGGAACATGGCTTTGACCTCCCATGATGCAGTTTTCTCCCTCCTCTGATATCAACACCAAACCCCCCATACTTTCTTGCACCTTTTTTCCCCCGAAAGCCTGGCTTAGCCGCACATATGCCATAGCTTGAGAAGCACGGACCCCGCTCAGCTGTGCACTCTTGTTGTGAGCATTATATACATCACATGCCTTATTCTGAAGTATTTCCAGAGCCAAGACAGGAGCCACCACGCAGAACACTGCAATATCACTCAAGCAAGCTATAGAGCAAAACAATTCCCAGTTGCTGCTGGCAGGAGCACAGCAGTTGAACACAGTGGAGTGCAGTTTCTGGTCCCAGGAAACAAGCACTGACTGGTGGGACCGGATCGTTATGCAGCTATGGGATGACAAGCAGTGGCTGCAGAACTTTTGAACGCAGAAGGCCACTTTCCAGGAACTTTGTGCAGAGCATTCACCAGCACTGAAGCGCAGCAACACAAAAATGAGACCTGCTCTGACAGTAGAGAACAGCGTTGCTATCACTCTGTGGAAGCTTGCAACACAAGACTTCTACTGGTCAGTAGGGAATCAATTTGGAGTTTGTTAATCCACTGCGGGAGCTGCTGTGATCCAAGTGTGCAGGGCCATTAACAGACTTCTGCTAAGAAGGGCAGTGACTCTGGGAAACATGCAGGACATAGTGGATGGTTTTGCTGCAATGGGGTTCCCTAACGGCGGTGGAGCAACAGACAGAACACATATCCCAATCGTGGCACAAACCACCTTGCCAAAAAGAGTACATAAACCAAAAGGGATACTTCTCAATGGTGTTGCAAGTCCTGGTGCATCACAGGGGCATTTCACCGACATCAACGTGGGATGGCCAGGAAAGGTGCATGATGCACACATCTTTAGGAACACAGGTCTGTTCAGAAAACTGCAAACAGGGACTTTCTTTCCAGACCGCAAAAGAGCCATTGCTGATGTTGAAATGCCAGTCGTGATCCTGGGATACTCAGCCTATCCCTTGCTCCCATGGCTCATGAAGCCATACACCAACTCATTGGACAGCAGTAAGGAGCGGTTCAACCATAGGCTGAGCAAGTGCAGAATGGTGGTTGAATGTGCCTTTGGACATTCAAAGGGTTCCTGGTGCAGTTTGCTTACTAGATTAGGCCTCAGTGAAAGCAATATCCCCATCATTATCGCTGCCTGCTGCGTGCGCTCCATAATATCTGTGAGGTAAAGGGAGAGAAGTTTCTGCAGCGGTGGGGTGTGGATGCAGATAGGTTGGCAGCTAATTTTGAGCAGCCAGATACCAGGGCAAGAAGAAGAGCCCAGCAAGGAGCTCTGTGTCTCTGGAAGGTTCTGAAAAGGAGTTTCACTAATAAGCCACAATAATGTGCACCACTTATCTGCATTGTGCCTTCCCCTACCATCCCCCCACTGTATCAGTTCCGCTGGACCTCCCCTCCCCTAGGTCTCCATGCTTGGAATAAATAAAGAGTATTTCATTCTCTAAATGTTGTCTGTTATTGCACAAAAATAAAAACAAAACAGGAAAATAATTTAACCTTGGGCAAACTGTGTGATAAAACTGGAAGGGGAAAAACCAAGCCTGCTTGTGTCTGAAAGCACAGAAGTCTTGCCCATCAAAGGTCTCTGAATTGTTGCCTTTTGTTTTTAGTACCCTCCCCCGGTGTTGAGTGGAAGGGATACTGCACCTTCCCCTGCCACTTCCTGGAACACTTTGGAAGGAGGACTGAGAACAGGGTGATGCTTGTAGGCTATTCTGCAGGGGCTGTAAAGTTGTTTTTCTTGATGCTCAAACACCTTAATGTGTCCGATTGGTCCTTCATAAAAACACATCATCTCATCCTGCAGGGTACGCTCATGCTCCTGGGATGCTCTCCAGCTGTCCGTATCCATGTCCAGTTTTTCAAACAATTAAATCCTCCAGGCTCTTAGCTCCATGTCAGCTGTCCCAGAGGCATTCATTAGCTCACTGAACACATTCATCACACGTTCTTTTTTCCACCTTCTAATCTGCAAAAGCCTCTCCGCCAGTATAGAGCATATGCTGAAGGCCAAACTTTCCACTATAAAGGCATGCAAAGCACAAGGCAACCATTGTTAGTGTATACCCTGGGTCTAGTGCAAGTTTACTATTTAAATATCACTTCCCTTATTATACTGAAGTGCAAGCCAGAACATAATCAGAATCCCTGGCTGTCCAATGAACCAGTTTGCTGTTCCAGCCATGGAGAGTATGGCTCAGCAGCCTAGGTAACAGGCCTTGTACTGCAACTTGTGGGAAATCTGAGTTGGGAGCTCAGGTGGGTAGGTGGATAATGCCCCCTCCCCTTAGCAACATGGAGGCAGATACTCACTGCACCTCACTTTTTCCTTCATACTAAACAAAAAAAAGTATATAACAGCATGTAACCCCTACAGTTTGATTGGAATTGCATAATCACCAGAGACGCCTTCCCCGGCATCACACTCGGCCACCATGCTGTCCTGCGACCAACTGACTGCTCTGGGGTTAAAAATAGCTCCTGGCTCTTGGGGAGAATGGATCCCCCACTCACCTGCCTCCCATTCTCCTCCTCCTCATCCAGAATGTCTTCCTCATTTTTACCTGAGGTGGCCCTGGACTTGGACTCCTGGGAGGTATCCATGCTATGGTAGGAGGGTAGTGGTGGGGTTGCCACCGAGAATCACATGTAGGAACAGCATGTCTGTGGGGCAGAATCAGAAGGACTGTTCATCTCCCTTGTCTTCTGGTACGCCTGCCAAAGTTCTTTGGTTTTCAAATGTCACTGCTGCATGACCTTGGTGTAGCCCTTCTCCCTCATGTCCCACGCAATCTTTTTGTAGACCTCTACGTTTCTTCAGCTGGATCAGAGCTGTGTCTGTACACACGCTTTTCTCCACAGACCAATAAGATCCACCACCACCTGTGTACTTCAGGCTGGAGCGCATTTGGGGCTCTGACTCTCCATGATCAGCTGTGCTGGTGAGCTCTCCAAGCTGATCAAACAGGAAATGGGAATTCAGAAGTTCCTGGGGATTTAAAAAGGGAGGGGCTGTTTCCTGTGTACCTGGCTGCTGAGCAGCAGAGTTGAACACCATCTCCAGAGTAGTCACAGTGGAGAATTGCAGGACTCCTCCTGGAGGCTAATTTGGTCAACTTACACAACGCTGCGTTTACACTGCCTCTCTGACCCAACAACACCGAATTAAGCACTACTTCTCTCGTGGAAAAGTTGACGTTACAGTCAACGTATGTCAGTGGAAGGGACCTGGTACAGTAGAACCTCAGAGTGACTAACACCTCGGGAATGGAGGTTGTTTGTAACTCTGAAATGTTCATAACTCTGAACAAAATGTGATGGCTGTTCTTTCAACAGTTTACAACTGAACATTGACTTAATACAGCTTTGAAACTCTACTATGCAAAAGAAAAATGCTGCTTTTAACCATCTTAATTAAAATAAAACAAGCACAGAAACAGTTTCCTTACCTTGTCAACTTTTTTTTTTTAATCCTTTTTTTTGTAGTCATTTATATTTAAGACAGTATTGTACTGAATGGCTTTTTGTCCATCCCCTCCCCGTCTCCGCTGCTGCCTGAATGCGTTCTTCTGGTTCCAAATGAGATATATGGTTGACCGGTCAGTTTGTAACTCTGAGGTTCTACTGTAGAGTAGATGCATACATTATTAGGTCTACGAAAGGTACCTTCCGTCAACCTAAGTTTACAGTGTAGACCAGGCCTCAGTTATGAAGACAGGGAGAGAATACAGCCATTTTATCAACTGAGTTTCCAACTATGACTACAACACTTTGCCATATTTAATCCAAAAATAGGTTGTCTTACTTCTGTGAAGCTACATAGTGACAGGACTAGATTGATCCCCACTGGAAATAAATTTTTAGAACTAGTGTAATATGGACTTTTAGTATGAAAACATTTAAAATGTAAAGATGCAACCAAATAGAGCTAAGTAAACTGTGTTTTAGTATTCGAAGTATGATCAAAAACACATGCCAATAGACTGAAACGCCTTGTCTTTAAAAGTGTAGACCTAATACAGCCATAATTATTGGTGAATATTACATGTTGTTACAGGGTTAAAATTTTATCACTGATCATAAGTGTGCCAAGTGCCATGTGCACTCATTGTGCAGTAAACATGTAAAGTGGCTTGGTAGAAAAGAACTCATCTGGGGCAAAGGAACTAGGGAAGAGACTGTGTTAGGCAGGCTGCTGTTTATCTAGGTGGAGACAAGATATACGTTTCTGGCCCTATTACTGTGTGAGGCATTCTAGGGAAAGAGTAAGAAGGACTGAAGCAGTGGCAGTAAAGCAAAGGGTCCCTGAGCCAGCCTACCTTTGAGAGGCAGGTGATAATACATTCATTAAAACTGGATCAAGAAGGGCCAGTAAGCAAACCCTCTAATGCCAGTTGCTGATGGAAATGTATGCAGAGTTAGTAGGGGATAGTGCCTGTTAACATCCCAAAGATGGCACACCACACCCCCCAAGTGTGCTACTGAGCATTTTAGCCAGGCCCTGAAAATGCATATAGAAGCTCTGGGTCCACAGCCACTCTGTTCCTTCCCCAAAGGGAAGAGGCTCCCTGAGTTCTTCATCCCCCTCCTCTTCCTAGTGTATCCATCTAGATTTAGGGCAAACCCATCCAAGCTTTTTTTATTTACTGTTTATACGCAGGGTAAAGAGTTTTATTCATTTCTATGTATACTGTATCATTTCCCCCATCACACCTCCAATAACTAACTTATGAACTTGAGTTTCCATTTTTACAGAATCTTTCATGTACTAAGAATTTATAATTTAAAAAAAGAATATTTCTGTATGAAGCAACCCATTTAAACAACAACTTTTACACACATTGACAACACTACCAAAACCAAGCCTCAGCCATGTACATTAACTGCCGTCATCTACATTATTCAAACATGGCTCATATGCTCATCTCTCTATTGCGATCCACAGTGTTCTACCTTCCAAGTGCAAGACAGAAACAAAGCTGATAATGAACAGTAGTTGCTGTGAAACATCTCGGCATCTATTCAAATCCACAGACCTACCAGCCTCAATTGCTATTTCAAGAGTACGGTAAATGACCAGTTCCATCAGATAATCTAGTTATTGTTGGCTTACCAAAAGCTGTTCAGTGACCCACTGGAGTTCTATGCAGCAAGATGTTTTTCCTCCAGCAGTCAATAATTAGATTCAACCCAGATTCCATTAACCTACCATTTTTACTCACACCAAGTAGCACACTATTCTGCTAGCAGTCCCATTAAAATCAACAGGCTACTCAGGGTAATTAAACTGGGTATAAACTGTGTCCAATTCTGCAAACCCTTAATAGAGTTTCCAGTAACAGCCCCTAGGGGAAAAAACTTCAAAGTCTCATCTTTTGTGCACTCCTGTAATTTGAAGGTACTTTGCTAAAGCACAAGAAGTTGTTTTGCTTTTCCACATACGCATCAAAAAAAGCCCAGCTGAAGATAATAAAGCTGCCCACTACATTCACTTCCTTCCCCATGTGGAATCCTTCATACTATTCTTTTCCTAACAGATGAAGTTAGAAAGAAAGTACTGTGCTAAATACAGACTCTTGTTATTTGTTGCTTCCACTTCCCTCTTCCAAAATAGAAATTTAAAACAAATATCCATAGTACACATTAGTTAACATTTAACAGACTGCACTGCATCTAGCTTGATGATAGGGTTGCTAGAGATTTCCTTTAGGGGTATTTAATTTTTTTAAATCCAGTTGAAGCATATTCGAGTTTTCACTTTGATAATGCTTGGGCAGATCTCTTTTCCTAGCAATAGCATCCATCTGGAGCTTCCTCCCTAAGGAGAGGCTAACCCTATTCATGTACACAGCAAAAATGTTACAGAAATTTGGAATGGGGTGGGAGTGAATTTGTTTTGGTCCACATTTACTAGAAAATTCAGGTACATTATCCATCCCTTTTTGACCCGCGCCCTCAGTAGGGTCATAAACTAAAGTTTACAAAAAGTTAAACAGTGTATAATTTCAGGCTTGCTCACATCCATCCCTCAAAAATATGTATCAATCTTTCACCATACCAGTGTTTAATTTGGATAGGAGGAAAAAAAAAAAAGTTAAAATCTGTGACTAAGTATGCTTGGTTTCTAATCTTATGGAGAAAAGTAGAAGGCAGCTGGAGAGTGACCGCATGTTCCAAAATAATACATGAGGAGATAAGTGCATTCAGAATGCTGTCTTTTTGTTGAGCATAAATGAATTGTGGAATTTAAGCACCACACATTTTTTATACGTAATTTTAAAAAAAAGTGAAAAACTGCAAGCAAAATTAAGCAGCAACATCTTGGTCAAGTTAGCAGGAGTACGATACAGAGGATAAACTATATATGGATATCTTTATCTTTAGACTGACAGCCTTGATAATGCCAATTATACACTTAATTTTATTTTCACTTTAATATTGGACTGAGCACCTTAATGTTCTTCCTTAAAAACAGCCACCTCCTCTTTCTTTGGTGTATACACACACACATACACCTTGCAGTACTGCACTAAAAACCACATTCTTCCTTATTTAAACAGAGCTAATATAATACACATCTCAAATGGTCTTTAAATTGGCTGACAAGTTGATTTTACAATATAGCGTAAACAATGCCTGAGATGCAAGTTTTGTATATTTTTTTAAAAATTCTCCAGAGAGACTTGTATCAGCTTCTGTATGTTTAGCCATACCCTTAAAGCTTCACCACTCACAAAGAGAAATAGACAAACATGAATATTCCAAGTGAACAGACACAGAACAGTCCAATATTTAGTAATAGTTTAACTTTCGGAGTCTCTTCCAACATTTGTAAACAGAGAGTCTCTTCCTCCGTATCTTGGATGGCTCTTTCATTCATGTTTCTACTTCTAAAGCCACAGAACCAATCTATGAATTTCCAATGTTTATCTCGATCATCAGTCTCTTCCTCACGCTTTTTCTCACCCATGAGAGCCACCTGTCCATTTGAATAACAATCAACTGGTGTTTCAACTTCAGAGTGACTTACAGAAATCACTGGGTTGCTGTCTTCTCTGCAAGTAACTAGAAGATTTATATCCTCAGGTTTAATATTTTTAATATTTTCTTCAGATTTACCATTTGGCAAGATATGATTGGCATTTTCATTACATTTCAAGATGGTTTTTTCTTGTACCTTATATGGATCCTCTTTTGAAGCATTTTCTTTTACAGACCTGATTTTTAGAGACCAGAAAGTGGTTGTTCGAATCTGTTCCTTTGTGGGTGGTGGTGTAAAGAGGCTTACTGTAATAGTCACAATTCCAGTGATCCAAAACAGAGCAGTAGCAATATACATATAATGGATATTTTTGATGAAGTCTGGCCTAGTATCAGGCTGGTTACACTCAGGGACACGATAAATAAACGCCAATATCAGCCTTATAGACCCAAGAATAAACCCAACCATTCCACCATAGAATGCCCCTTGTTCGTTGCAACGCTTCCAAAAGATACCCAATAGAAACAGTGCAGCCACTGGTGGAGTCAAATAATCTGCTACCTCTTGTATATAGAGATACATCTGGCCTCCTTGCATTTCCACAATTATTGGAACCCAGGCAATGCTTATAATTACCATGAAAGCGACAAACACTCTTCCTACAATCATTAGTTCTCTAGATGGGGCACTCTTGCGTATGAGTTTGTAGACATCAAGTGTAAATATAGTGCTGGCACTGTTAAATATTGAGTCCAAGTCACTCATTAGTGCAGCAATCATTACAGCCATCATAAGTCCCCGCAGACCAACTGGTACAAGTTTCATCACCAAACGTGGATAGGCAATGTTAGAGCATCCAGCTCTGCTTCCACAGACTTGCATGCAGTGTTCGGGACTGATACAGGCAATGTCATCTGCAAACAGTATACGTGAAATCATCCCTGGGATAACTATAATAAACATAGGCAACAGCTTTAAAAAACCTGCCATTAGTGTGGATCCTTTGGCATGAGCAATATTTTTTGCAGCTAAAACCCTCTGAACTATGACTTGGTCAGCACACCAGTACCATACAGAAGCCGGGGTCTGCCCAAACAGAAATCCAGGCCAGGGAATATCTTCATCTGTTGGCTCACGCAACATTTTAAGAGCATCAGGCTTTGGATGGACATGACAAAAGTTGGTATTGGAAAGATTGTAGGTTAACAAGATTGACGTAATATTTGGTGTTGCCAACATATACCTTCTTTTAACTTCTTCAAACCCACCAACCTCCTTCATACTTATGATCATGAGTGTGAGGGCACCAATAATCATAAGCAGAGCTTGAAGAGTGTCTGTGTAGATGACAGCCACAAGACCTCCAGTCACAGTCAACAAAGCAGTCATTCCAATAAGCAGGATAACTGACAAATAAAGGTTCCAACCTAGAGATTCTTGAATAAAGAGTGCACCTGAATACAAGTCAACAGAAAGTTTGGTGAAGATATAAAGAATCAAAGACAACGCCGCAAAATATATTTGAATTCTATGTCCTCCAAAACGTTTGGACAAGTATTCAGGCATGGTATATACTCCTGACCGTACGTAGACTGGGATGAAGACCCATCCTAAAAGCTGTAAAAGCATTAAGGCGTTGAACTCCCATGCACCTACTGCAAATCCACTTGCTGCTCCAGATCCTGCGAGCCCAATGAAGTGTTCACTCCCAATATTGCTCACAAATAAGGATGCACCAATAGCTACCCATGTCATAGAACGGCCTGCCAAGAAGTAGCCACTTACGGTGCTTCGATTGTATTTCCACATGGCAAAAAAGCCTATGCACAGTACAAGCACAAAGTACAGTGTCACAATGGCAATGTCTGCTGTTTCCAAAGAAGCCCTCATTTTTATAAACAAAATGACTTCCGACTGACGATGTCCAATTTTCACCCCCCAAGAAGTCTTTAGAGTAATATGTGAACCAGTTTACATTTATCAATACTGCAGATCAAATTCTTTTTCCCTTGATTTGCTGTCTTGATGGTGGTGGTTGTAGTACACTTTGAGAAGACAGATTTATTTTCTCCGCTTCTTAAATGGAAATTTGAGAACTTAGCACGCACTTTTAATCGCCTTTCCACAAGATCAGCATTAACTCTGTTGATGTAGGAGAAATTCTTAGCTGCAGCTAAGTCTAGTGAGGCCTACTGTACCAACCCTGCAAGGCAGCAAAGACAAAAGACAAAGATTGAATTAGAGAAGGATTTCACTCAATTTATGAGAAAGATTTGAAGTCTATCAAAACAAGGCTGATTACAAGGCTTTTCCTCTTTTAAATTGTATTTGTGCAAGATAGAACACAGAATTCATTACTCAAACTGAGTAGCGCCCTTTATAATTAAGCTGAAAATCTGGACATGGTACACGTGTATCAATGGATACAGCAAACGAGAGCATAAAGATTAAATGGCTTTAAAAAAAGTCAAATACCCTCAACACAACAAAATGCATTCTCATTAGGGATTTCCCTTCCCCCCCCTCCTCCCCACTCCCCAAAGCCTCACAGGATTAAAGTCTATTTTAAAAGACATTAAAATAAGCCCTTCCACATTTGCATAGAAAGACATTTTACATTACAACAAAGTTTACTTGGATAGTCCTTTTTTGAATTTCCCCGGGATTCCACCCTAAACAGCCCAAGTTATCTCTTGCTAGATCCTGAAGTGATGTCACAATTCTGTGTTTGAGACACCACTCTGTTGCCATGACTAAATATAGGAATGAAGTCATAACACTGCCACATATATCGAATAATGGTAACTTTATGACTAACTGTAAAACTGAGGTTATTCTACAAGTTTTAGAACAACTTTGTGTTATATGCACTGCACCCCACAGAGCCGTTTTTAAGTGGGAAAGGTATCAGGAAATTTCGGGGGGGGGGGGGGGGGAGTTTTGTTTACACTAATAGGGCAAGCAAAACAAGACCTAAACACATCTTGATGGCGAGTGAGTGAGTGAGTGTTTGTAAGTAATATGGTAACTTTTGAAGACCATGTCCAATGAATTCTAAAATTTCAGGTAACACTCTAGGTATCAATGAGAAGAACGCTACTGATTTTTGTGACAATCAGAAAACCAGAAAAAGTCAGTTTTCTGCACAGTGCCCATTTGGGGCTGCAAGCAGAGAGCATTATGAGGTCAGAGGTAACTCAGCCTGTCATTGCTCAATATCACCAGTTCATCTGCATACATCAATCCTATTGGATGAAGTGAGTCAGCAAATGAAGCTGCAGATCAGGACTTGAGTGCTTTGACAGAGTTCAGAGGATCAGGACTAGAACAGCAGGGGCTGCTTCAGATCAGAAGCTAGAGCAGCAGAGTAGGAATGAGGCTAGAGATCTGCACCATTGCTCCCTCCAAACTATACGTGGCTCAAATAGGATCACTTACCTTTGCCTAGTCAAAATTGGTTTAGTTCATCTAAACCAGGGGAGAGATGACCAGGGAAGACAGCATGGTTTGGGTTACTGGAGAGAGTCCTACCAGTTCAGGGATAGAGACCAAGTTCCTGCCCTGCCCTCCACCTGCCAGTTCAGCCTACAAACACAATCAAGTGTGTAGCCCTCTAGTTGTTTTTGTGATTCAGTGCACACTACTACTTGTAATTTTGTGTTTTAATTGGAATGAGTTGACTTCAGTGTGTGAGGGAGGGCCAGGGGGAGGAAATCTTGTTTACACTAATAGTTTTGGTATTTAAAAAACCCAACAGAAAATCACCTCAAAATATGCCAGTTTTATTTTCAGAATTTACTATTTTTGATGGTTTCCACCAGCCAGAGAAGTTCCAATTTACTTTCCTCCCCACCCACCCCTTTTTAAAAAAAAAATAAAATAAAATGTTGGTTTTGGTAGTTCCAAATTAAAAAGGTTTTTGTATATCAATTCTCCTTCTGTTCCACAGAGCTTGACAAAAACACCTCACCACTTCTACCATCAGCACTGATTTTCATAATTCCATTTTTGTCCAGCACCACTTTTTAATTATTTAAAATTAAATTAACATTGTGGTTTTATAAAGACACAGGAAGCCATAGGAATACAGCTAAAAATAAAAGCTATTTTTCAAGTCAAAACTGTTTCCATAGCCTTTAGTGATTAATCTGCAACTGTTCTCTTTTACTAGTGTTCACTTTACGTAGGAGAGGGAGAAATTAAGATTCTTGATTTAGGTTTTTGGTGAAAAGGAAGCTCCAAGCGAGGGTGTGGCTGACACTTGTAGAAGTCACACCCTGATTACAGATGCTTTAAAATAAACAGATGTTGGACAACTCTAATATACAGAGATAGACAGCTGAGATTAGTTCTATGGGATTGTCCTAAACTCATCGTCTGTTTCTAGGAGCCAGCAGACCTGTGACCTACTTTGACCCTTTGAACTCTGACTATTCTTTCTGCCATGGAAGGGGATACATTAATGAGAATCAACTCTACAGTTAAGATGAGGATGTGTTTTGTGCCTACTGCAGGGATCCAACCTATGTTTATTGTTAAGCTTGGAAGGATTAGATTAACCTGTAAATGTCAATTTCACTACACACATGCAAACCAGTTAAGTATTGCCATCACTAATAACTGAATTCTACCGATAAGCAAAGTCAGGGAATGCTGCTTGAGAAGTTAAGAGTTTGATTTAAGGATGTTTACTTTGTATATTTTGACAAGTGATGTTCACAATTTGTGTTTTAGCAATTATAAAACTAACTTTTTGAATCTCAACATCTACGGTCATTAAAGAATTATGTCGAAACCTGCCCCTACATTTTCTGCATATTTATTGTGTGAATAGCAAGTCCTTCCTCCCTACTAAAGTTAAAGCATTTATGAGCGCAGAATGAGTTTTCTGAGAATTTACGAGTGAGTTGACTATTCTGAGTTAAATTTTACTAAGGGTATGTCTACACTACGAAATTAGGTCGATATTATAGAAGTCTATTTTTAGAAATCGATTTTATACAGTCGATTGTATATGTCCACACTAAGCGCATTAAGTCGGAGTGCATCCTCACTACCGTGGCTAGCATCAACTTACGGAGCGGTGCACTGTGGGTAGCTATCCCACAGTTCCCGCCGCCCATTGGAATTCTGGGTTAAGCTCCCAATGCCTGATGGGGCAAAAATATTGTGACGGGTGGTTTTGGGTACACGTCATCAGTCGCCCCTCCCTCCGTGAAAGCAACAGCAGACAATCATTTCGCACCTTTTTTCCCTGTGCGGATGCCATACTGCTTTCAGCAGATGGTGCAGTAGGACTGCTAACCATCATCATCCACCGCTTCCGCTGCTACTCTGCTGCTATTGTCTCAATAGCAAATTTCTCCATGTTGTCTGTCATGGGCTCCCAGGTACGCGTTCTTTCTCGGGAAATGTGCACGGTGCTAACCATCGTCATCCACTGCTTCCGCTGCAACTCTGCTCTCATGAATCCACTTTGCAGATCCTCTCGTTGTTCTCTATAAATATCTATTCTCGTGGCATCCGTCGTCAGCCACCACTTCTGCTGCAACTCTGCTCTCCTGCAGATGGCATACCATTGCAAGCATGGACCCACTCAGATCACTGCGGCAGTTATGAGCCTTGTAAACACCTCGTGCATTATCCTGCAGCATGTGCGTAACCAGAACCTGCAAAAGCAGGCGAGGAGGCGACAGCAGCGCAATGACAAGAGTGATATGGACATGGACACAGACTTCTCTCAAAGTACAAGCCCTGGCAATTTGGACATCCTGGTGGCAATGGGGCAGGCTCATGCTGTGGAACGCCGATTCTGGGCCCAGGAAACAAGCACAGGGTGGTGGGACCGCATAGTGTTGCGGGTCTGGGATGATTCCCAGTGGCTGCAAAACTTTCGCATGCATAAGGGCACTTTCATGGAACTTTGTGACTTGCTTTCCCCTGCCCTGAAGCGCAGGAATACCAAGATGAGAGCAGCCCTCACAGTTCACAAGCGAGTGGCGATAGCCCTCTGGAAGCTTGCAACGCCAGACAGCTACTGGTCAGTCGGGAATCAATTTGGAGTGGGCAAACCTACTGCGGGGGCTGCTGTGATCCAAGCAGCCAACGCGATCACTGAGCTGCTGCTATCAAGGGTAGTGACTCTGGGAAATGTGCAGGTCATAGTGAATGGCTTTGCTGCAATGGGGTTCCCTAACTGTGGTGGGGCAATAGACGGAACACATATCCCTATCTTGGGAGCAGACCACCAGGGCAGCCAGTACATAAACCAAAAGGAGTACTTTTCAATGGTGCTGCAAGCACTGGTGGATCACAAGGGATGTTTCACCAACATCAACGTGGGATGGCTGGGAAAGGTACATGACACTCCTCTTCAGGAACTCTGGTCTGTTTCAACAGCTGCAGCAAGGGACTTACTTTCCAGACCAGAAAACAATGGTTGGGGATGTTGAAATGCCTATAGTTATCCTTGGGGACCCAGCCTACCCCTTAATGCCATGGCTCATGAAGCCATACACAAGCAGCCTGGACAGTAGTAAGGAGCTGTTCAACTACAGGCTGAGCAAGTGCAGAATGGTGGTAGAATGTGCATTTGGATGTTTAAGAGCACGCTGGCGCAGTTTACTGATTTGGTTAGACCTCAGCGAAACCAATATTCCCATTGTTATTACTGCTTGCTGTATGCTCCACAATCTCTGTGAGAGTAAGGGGGAGACATTGATGGAGGGGTGGGAGGTTGAGGCAAACTGCCTGGCTGCTGATTACATACGGCCAAACACCAGGGCGATTAGAAGAGCACAGCAGGGCGTGCTGCGCATCAGAGAAGCTTTGATAACCAGTTTCATGACTGGCCAGGCTACGATGTGACAGTTCTGTTTGTTTCTCCTTGATGAAAACCCACCCCCTTGGTTCACGCTACTTCCTTGTAAGCCAACCGCTCTGCCCCTTCGATCACCGTTTGCAGAGGCAATAAAGTCATTGTTTTTTCAAAATCATGCATTCTTTATTAATTCATCACACAAATAGGGGGATAACTGCCAAGGTAGCCCAGGAGGGGTGGGAGAGGATGGAAGTACTGGGTGGGTGGTGCATGAGGGGAGAAGGGAAGGAAAAGGCCACACTGCACTTCAAAAAACTTATTGAATGCCAGCCTTCTGTTGCTTGGGCAGTCCTCTGGGGTGGAGTGGTTGGGTGCCCAGAGCCTGCCCCCCCCCCCCCCGCATTCTTGGGAGTCTGGGTGAGGAGGCTATGGAACTTGGGGAGGAGGGTGGGCAGTTACACAGGGGCTGCAGCAGCAGTCTGTGCTCCTGCTGCCCTTCCTGCAGCTCCACCAGATGCCGGAGCACATCAGTTTGATCCCCCAGTAGCCTCAGCATTGCATCCTGCCTCCTCTCATCAAGCTGCTGCCACCTCTCCTCTTGCTCCCGCAACCTCTCATCTTGCTAGTCCCTCCTGCTCATTTTCTGTTTTCCTGGACTTTGCCATTGTTTGCCTCCACGCATTCTGCTGAGCTTTTTCAGTGCAGGAGGACTGCATGAGCTCACAGAACATTTCATCACGAGTGCATTTTTTTCCACCTTCTTATCTGCGCTAGCCTCTGGGACGGAGATGATAGGGGGAGCGTTGAAACATTTGCAGCTGCGGGAGGAGAAAAAGGGAGAGTAGTATTTAAAGAGACATTTTAGAGAACAATGGGTAGACTCTTTCACGATGAGCCAAGCTGTTAATATTACATAGCACATGTGCTTTTGGTACAAGATTGCATTTTGCCTCTTATATTGAGGGCCTGCCAATTTGGTGAGATAGATCACACATGCAGGGCTGGGCAACAGAATTTGGCTTGCAGGCAGCCATGGTAAGCCACAGTCTTTCGGCTTCTTCAACCTTCATAACATGTGGGAATGGTTTCAAACAGCAGCGCCCTCCTTTCCCATACCAAGGACCTGTTGGGTTGGCCATTTAAAAGGAGGGGCTGTGGTTTTCGGGTTAACGAGCCACACAAACCCAACTAAACCCCCCACCACCACCACCCAATTCTCTGGGTGGATCGCTTCACCCCTCCTCCCACCACATGACTAATATCAGGGAAGATACCTGCCAGCCAAAGGCTAACAGCTCAGCATGAACGGCCCCCCCCACCCCACACATGGCTAAAAGTGGGGATGATTTCTTTTCAGCCACAGGCAAACAGCCCAGCAGGAACAGCCACCTCTGAATGTCCCCTTAATAATGTCCCTGGAGGATTTCTGCTCCATCCCCAAACACATTAACAGACTTTTCCAATAGTTGTACTGGACACGAATGCATCCCAAGTCTTCAGGGCAAATCAATCATTAAAACATGCTTGCTTTTAAACCCTGTATTATATTTACAAAGGTACACTCACCAGAGGTGCCTTCTCTGGCTTCATAGTCCAGGAGCCTGCCTTGAGAGGGTATTGGCTCCAGGGTGATAAACAGTTCCTGGCTGTCAGGGAGAACGGTTTCTCCGCTTGCCTGTTGTGCGCTATCATCATCTTCCTCATGCCCAAAATCCTCATCCCTGTTGCATGAGACTGCCCCCTTGCAGGTGTCCACGGACAGGGGTTGCGTAGTGGTAGGAGCACCCCTAGAATTGCATGCAGCTCAAAGAAGCGGCATGTCTGGGGCTCTGACCCGGAGCGGTCGTTTGCCTCTTTTGTAGACTTGTCTGAGCTCCTTAATTTTCACTGGCACTGCTGCAGGTCCCTGTTATAGCCTCTGTCCATCATGACGTGGGAGATTTTCCTCAAATATTTTGGCATTTCGTGTTTTGGAACAGAGTTCTGATACCACAGACTCATCTCCCCATACAGCGATCAGATCCAGTACCTCCATTCGGCCCACGCTGGAGCTCCTTTGTGATTCTGGGACTGCATGGTCACCTCTGCTGATGAGCTCGCCACGGCTGGCCAAACAGGAAATGAAATTCAAAAGCTCCTGGTGCTTTTCCTGTGTACCTGGCTAGTGCATCTGTTGAAAGTGCTGTCCAGAGCAGTCACAATGGAGCACTCTGGGATAGCTCCCGGAGGCCAATACCATTGAATTGCGTCCACACTACCCCAAATTTGACCCAGCAATGTCTATTTCGGCGCTAATCCCCTTGTCAGGGAGGAGAACAGAAATCAATTTTAAGAGCCCTTTAAGTCGACAAAAATGGCTTCGTCGTGTGGACAGGTGCAGGGTTAAATTGATCTAATGCTGCTAAATTCGACCTAACTCGTAGTATAGACCAGGGCTAAGAAATTTAGTACTCAAACCTGTTTTGTCCCAAATGATTTTACCACCACAAGAAATTCGAGTTTTACCTAGGATTAAAAATTCACGTGATCTTCAAATTTAGCATATGTACAAGAAGTTAGGTTGCAATTAAATTAAATGTATTAATTACTGTTTTAGCCAGTTGTTATAAACTAGAGAGGGTCACGTTATACAGCTCAGGTTACTCTTAAGCACAGCCATCTGATTTAGTTACCTTTGATGCCACCACCTTCCCTCTCTAGTTAATTTGGATCTTTCAGTTCTATGGGCTGAAGAGAGTCAATGACACAAAAAGAGCTGTACATGTCAAGAGTTTAACTGACAGATTATTTGGCCTTCAACTATCATTGCATTAACCCACTGTCATTACACACACAAAAATTATAGTTGCATTCTGTGGAAATTATGGGCCAGATTCTCCAGTATGCCCTGAATGTTTTGTGCTGCTCCAGTGACAGAGTCCCTGTAAACATCATTTAATTGGCCAATGTACTCCAGATGCTTTAGACGGTGCTGAAATGACACAGCTGACAAAGCATACCAACAAATCTGGCCTTAAAACAAAAATGGTTTAAAGACTGATATTACATATCTACAACTCAAAACTATCACAGGGTAGCATTCTCTGGGTTTCTTGTTTAGCATTCATGTGTGAAGTTAATTTAAAAACAAAACAGATTCCCAGAGAAAACTATGTTAAGATAGAGCTAAGGCGGAGAGTATGGAAGAGTACCTTAAATGGTTAAAAAGATGTTAACTCTTTTGCTGTTTTAGCAAACTATTACAGGTAATCATGCTGCTTATTCATTGTGAGAATGTGCACTTCTCACTAAGGCAGATGTGAGAACAAGAAAAAAAAAGTTCCACTTCAGTCTCAACAATTTTTGCATGTGTGTATGAACTGGCCATTTTATAAGCAGAACATTGCACAAAAAATAAAGTATTTCAGAACCAAGGAAGATATGCAGTTTTTACAAATGAGAATATTTATATTCTCATTCTGATAAAGTTATATCCAAGAATGATGAGAGACTAGGGAAAAGTGATACAAAACAGACTGATTACAGTTGAGTGCTCAATTTATCAAGCTCATGAGTCTCAGACCACAGATCTGTTTTTAAATTACACTCATCCCCAAAACGCACTGCAGATTAACTCGTCTATTCCATGATTTAATTTATTCATAAACAAGACGGTACACTGTGAATGGCTAGCCAACTACAAAAGCAGTTTCTCCTCCCTTGGCGTTCACACCTCAACTGCTAGAAGAGGGCCTCATCCTCTAACCTAGTTATCCCTAGCCTGATTCTTGCTTGCATATTTATACCTGCCTCTGGAAATTTCCACTACATGCATCCAACAAAGTGGGTATTCACCCACAAAAGCTTATGCTCCAATACGTCTGTTAGTCTATAAGGTGCCACAGGACTTTTACAGATCCAGACTAACATGGCTACCCCTCTGATACAAGACAGTACACTAAGTGTTTCCAAACTGCATGAAGCTTCTGGGTATGAAGGTAATACGCTACTTAGCTGCAAGTGCTTCTTTCATTATATTTTTAAACGAAAAATGTAATTACAATATAACATTAATACCAAGATTCCATATATTATTTTAAGGGGAAAAAAGTATACAAAAGCAATCATTCCCAGATACATTGGGTTAAGAGAAATTATGCAAGGAATCAACTACAAAAGGTGAGCCAAGAATAGAGTAAAATTTTAGTTCCTTGTCCTATCTTATTGAAAAAAGTTTTAGACCTAAACTTGTGACACTGACACTAACTGATCAATAGCAGTAATCAGACACAGTAATGAAATCAGATGTGCTGTAATAGTATACAAAAAGGCAGCTAGTGTGCATATCGTAGTGAACAGTCCAACCATGATTATAATCCTTATAAAGAGTATTTGCCCTTTAATAAGTTGTTATATATGTCACAATTGAGACACTGTCACTGGACATGTAGTATTTATTTTGGTTATAATGTTAACTTCTGGAGAACTTGCTACCTATAGACAAGGCCAAACCATGCTTTAAATAGCTACTTTTCAAGATCATCGCTTTTGCAACTTTCAGACCTGGTTTGTGGTGTTCAGCCTGGTAAAGCTTTGAGGAAAATTTGCTGGGCAAAGATCAGAGAAACAAAAGGAAGGAGACTCATTTCAGTAAGGAAAAGGGAAAAATTTCCAGGGTTATGCTGGAATTAAGTTCAATAAGGAGCCGGTATAAGAAGTTACTCTGAACTGCTGTAATGAAATATGTCTACACAGCAAAGAAAAACCTGCAGCTGTTTCATTGCAGTGTAGACTTCTGGGCTCGGACTGGAGCCCAGGCTCTGGGACCTGGAAGTCTACACAGCAGTGAAACAGCCCTGCAGCCCAAGCCACATGAGCCCAAGTTGGCTGGTATGAGCCAGCTGCAGGTTTTTCTTTGCTGTGTAGACAGTGACAATGCAACAAATCTGTATTGACTACTGAAACTTTTCCACCTTCCTGATTAAAGAAGGACTCAAACAGCTGAATGGGGAAACTATCAAGTCATGAGAATAGTGTTTGTGGCACTGACAAAACCAGCAGCACATCAAAATTGATGCCAAGAACAGTGAATTTCAGCCCTGGCTACTTTCTGATTGGGCCATATCAGAAGTACAAGAAACTTTTTCCTTTGTATCATAACAGTTTGAGATTTCTGTGCAAATATTAGTATGTCACACACACACAAAAAAGGTAGTTTATTAGCTAAAGGCAAATTTTCAAAAGAGACAAGATACAGTAGAATAGATTCAGGGTAGGATTTATAGGGCACACAGAGGCAGAAATATTATAAGAACATACACTTAACCTATTATTAGAATAGGAAAATAGCTCATACATCCAAGACCTGTTTCTCTCAGATGTTCATGTAGGTGATCCAGCCACCATTTAACACTTTAAGGTCTGGAATGTTACAGGTAAGACAGCTACAGTTTATGGCACAATTTATGTAGGATTCGTGTAAGATTCTGATGTGTTGGCACATTAAATGCAGCTAGCAGTTGACACCAAGATTACATTTAAGTCCTTATTACAGAAACAAAAACAAACAGCTATTTTGAAGTTTCAAACAGGTCCCTCAAAAAAAGGGGAACAAAATAAGATCATATAGAAATTCAGGCCTTATTCACAGTTCTTTAAAAGTGCTTGGTCACAAGTGAAATTCAGAACTGTCGGGTCACTCTTTTAAAAAGAAGCTTTCCCAGCATGATTTTCTGATAGATGGCCCTTTAAACAATGGGGGGGGGGGAGGAGAGGGTGAAAGAGACCCACAGCTGCAGCCTTAAATGACATTTAACCTTTGCCCACCCGTTAGGTTCTTCACAAAGATATCCCTTAACTACCGCCTATAAATCTGCAACCCCCAAAGAAATGGATCATTAACAAACACCTACATGGCTGAAAACCTTTCCAAAGTATTAATGCTCCCAATTCCAGGAAAAGGAGCTGCAAAACCTAGTAGTTAGAATCTGAGTACATATTAGTAGTTAATTCCCTTTTTGTCTATTGAAGTGATCCTGATAACTTTCCTATTATACTAGAACTTCCCTATGCTAGTCAAGTTATGCAGCAAGGTTCTTCCGATGCTGCAGTAACACGTTCTCCCCCCCCCCCCCCCCCCCCGGCCATCCCCACCCGGTCAGAGCATTTTTGAATGAGAATCTAGACAAGTGAAACCCCTCTATGGATCAGACTACTTTTCTGATAAGCTACACACTACTGTCTTTATTGGGTAATATAATGCACTTTGTCTAGATCCAGTGCAGCATAGCAATTTTAAGTATGCATTGTTGTAGACAAACTTATGAGTTCTGTCTATGCAACAGAAGCAATGTAGTAACTGGAGCTATATGGCCCAGTGAAACTGAAGGATGAAGTGACTCAAAGCATTGTTGTTGGGCCTAACATTGGTCTCCCTTAACATTTAATAAAAAAAATTTTAAAAATGCAGTTTACAATAAAGACTTTTTCCTACCCATCAGGTCTGCCAATATCAGCATGGTCCTAAAAGAATCAAGCTGTGTTCCCGCCCCCGCTCAATCAGCAGCTCTGTTGATACATAAATCAGAATAGGATCTGCTCACTCTCTCATAACTGCGCTGGCTCTGTAACGCAGGAGTAAAAAAGAAGATATGATGTAATAAGTACAAGAAGCAGAACTGTTGAGTAAAAGTGCTTTAATGGTCATTTTTCTGAACATAACTACATTTTAAACCCCCAAATTGCAATTATATTTTACCGTAGCAGCATGTAACCTGAATGGTCTGCTATATTGATATGTGCGCCTAATTAACATTAGGAGTTAAACAAGCATACTCAGAGGATAATAGGCCTCTAAGAATAAAGAGTAGTAGGGACAAAAACCTGATAGCTATAGGCTATGGGGAGAGTGGAACACCCTGTAAATATACCACAAGTGTCGGGCTTTAGCAGGTTTGAGGAAAAAGATGGGCCACAGCCAAGGACTTGGCACTCTTCCCAACACAGCCCTCTGCTGACCCCACGGATATTTTATGGTATGCAACCATGGTTGGCACAAGACAACTATGAAAAACTAAGACAACAGCAGTGCAGCCCCTGCTGGATCTGTGCTACAGGCAAGAGCCAAGAAAGTGCAGAAGAGTAACCCTGTTATGTAACTGCCTCCACTTTCCTTCCCCATGAGTCCCCAGGATTGAGATGCTATATCTTCACCACTCTCCATGTTCCCAAAACCCCTCACATCTGAGGAAACAGGTTTGGGCCTCCATCTGTTCATTAAGACAAGAACAAAAAACTTGTATAAGTTACATATAAACATGGGACCCTAGATGTACTATAGTAATATATCAGTTACCAAATAACATGAAGATTCTGTTCACATGTTTTAATAAAAATAAAAGATTAAGTTTTTATACTATGTTGCCTGAAGTTAAAGTACCCAAACAAGAGTGACTTAATTTTCATAGATACTGAGCATCCTCTGCATCCCCTGAAGTCACCAGGAGCTGCAAGTGCTCAGCACCTCTGAAAATTAAACCACTTTTTTGGCAACCAAATTTGGAAAAATTTTGCCGAGGTCATTAGCAGGCACACAATGGCCCAAAGTGGACACTGAACCAGATAGAATCTTATGGCGGTTGAGCAGACTGGTAAAAAAAGGTCAATTGTGTAAGGTTAATTACTGACGGCTAAGTGTCCATATTATTAGTTATCCCTTCACAGCTTCAAAAGCCAGGGCCTACATAGGTTCAAGTACTAAGAAAAAGCAAGCTTTCACAGCAGTGCTGGAAAAAACTAGAAGGAAACATGGGCAGAGCGAGGTGCCTGATCTGTGGGATCATATGAGACCCAGATAAGAGCCTCCGAAGTAGTAGAAACAGAGGATTGACAAGGAAAGGGAGCAAACACATTTTCAGGTCAACATGGTAAAACTCAGGGAGCCATGACTGGCTGAAACCACCCTGCCCGCTAAGCCAATAAAGCCGCCAACTGACATCCTCGTTGGCAGTTGTAGCAGAGAGGCAGAGTGATTGAGCTGCCCCCTGACTCCTAGAGGTTGCCTCTCCACATCAAGGTTGAGCCATGCTGGCACGCAGACTGAAGCAGCTTGCACTGCCTGCAACACATGTATAGACAAATTTTAAAAAAAATTAACAGGGGGAGGTGAGTTAATGGGGGAAAAAAATGAAAAAAAGAAAACCACACATACACGGGAAGTATAGCAACGGGTACTACCCCAAATTACTTATTTACTAGATAGAATCCCTGAACTACATAATCTTAGTGCATGCAAGACAGAGCCCATGCTCATATTAGAGAGCCCGTGGATGAATTCAGACATTATTACACCAGTAACACTACTGTCATTATTTAAACTGATTGTTTTCTTAGGAGAAATACTTAATGCGTACTGCATTCCAAAGGACTTCTGTTGATGAATCAGAGCAATAGCTAGAGTTATGAATAGAGCAGATGTGTTATATGAATTTCTCCTTGGAGCTCTACCAGTACCAGCAAGTTCAATTCTGGGGCTTCTCTTGTACAAGGGACTGATTATGTAGACTTTTTCTAACATCCAATGGGAATTAGTATTAAGTCAAACTTTCATTTGTAACCTAAGCTAAAATTTGAAGCCAGGACTCCAGCAGTGCAAGGCCAGCATATTAACTAAGTGTTCCAACTAGTATCCCCTTTTTGATTACAGGAAAACCTGAGTCCAACACTTCTATTTTAAACCCATTTTCCATGCCTTTAGAACTCCATCACTACTCTAGGTTATAGTACTCTCACCCTTGGAGCACATTTATTTTTGTGATAAGACTACAGGGCAAGAGCTTCAAAAATTGTGCCAAGAGATAGTCCCCTAAATCCATACTTAGATGCCTAAATATGTGGGGCAGATTTCAAAAGAGCTTGGCTGGGGAGTGGGGGTGGGAGAAAGATGTTTTTGAACAAACAATACTGGTTCTCATAGACTTATAGATATTAAGGTCAGAAGGGACCATTATGATCATCTAGTCTGACCTCCTGCATAATGCAGGCCACAGAATCTCACCCACCCACTCCTGCAATAAACCTCTCACCTATGTCTGAGCTACTGAAGTCCTCAAATTATGGTTTAAAAACTTCAAGGTACAGAGAATCCTCCAGCAAGTGACCTGTGCCCCATGCTACAGAGGACGACGAAAAACTCCCAGGGCCTCTTCCAATCTGCCCTGGAGGAAAATTCCTTCCTGACCCCAAATATGGCGATCAGCTGAACCCTGAGCATGTGGGCAAGATTCACCAACCAGATACCCAGGAAAGAATTCTCTGTAGTAACTCAGATCTCACCCCATCTAACATCCCACAACAGGCCATTGGGCCTATTTACCATGAATAGTTAAAGATCAATTAATTGCCAAAACCATGTTATCCCATCATACCATCTCCTCCATAAACTTATTGAGTTTAATCTTGAAGCCAGATAGATCTTTTGCCCCCACTGCTTCCCTTGAAAGGCTATTCCAGAACTTCACTCCTCTGATGGTTAGAAACCTTCGTCTAATTTCAAGTCTAAAATTCCCGATGGCCAGTTTATATCCATTTGTTCTTGTGTCCACATTGGTACTGAGCTTAAATAATTCCTCTCCCTCTCCGGTATTTATCCCTCTGATATATTTATAGAGAGCAATCATATCTCCCCTCAGCCTTCTTTTGGTTAGGCTAAACAAGCCAAGCTCCTTGAGTCTCCTTTCATAAGACAAGTTTTCCATTCCTCGGATCATCCTAGTAGCCCTTCTCTGTACCTGTTCCAGTTTGAATTCATCCTTCTTAAACATGGGAGACCAGAACTGCACACAGTACTCCAGATGAGGTCTCACCAGTGCCTTGTATAATGGTACTAACAGTTCCTTATCCCTACTGGAAATATCTCGCCTGATGCATCCCAAGACCGCATTAGCTTTTTTCTTGACCATATCACATTGGCGGCTCATAGTCATCCCAAGGTCCTTCTCCTCCTCCGTTACTTCTAATTGATGCGTCCCCAGCTTATAACTAAAATTCTTGTTATTAATTCCTAAATGCATGACCTTACACTTCTCACTATTAAATTTCATCCTATTACTATTACTCCAGTTTACAAGGTCATCCAGATCCTCCTGTATGATATCCCGATCCTTCTCTAAATTGGCAATACCTCCCAGCTTTGTATCATCCGCAAACTTTATTAGCATACTCCCACTTTCTCATTTCTCTGGGTTCACAATCAGGGATGCAATAATTTCTGAACATTAAGTTCAAATCATGCGAGTAATCAGAAATGAAGCATCTCAATGTTGTATCCTTTCTGCAGGTTTGAGTTGTACTCATCTTACCAAGTTCTCTCAAGCAGCAGCTTATGAAAAGGACATGAGGCCACAAATATTGCACTGAAAAATGTAAGGTCCTTTTAAAGTGACATTTCAGTAATGTTGTAGATTTCATCAACTTTTATGTAGGGATATTAAGCAGGTATCTATATCATGGTCTGAGTACATAACTCCACAACAGCGAGAAACCATGGAAACTCAAGAGTCAAGGCTATTCATGTAAACTCTGCCCCAAAAAGATGCCATCATCCAACTGCTCCTTCTTTCAACAAAGGGTATTGAAGAGGAGTATGAAACATTGGTTTTCCCAATTTGCCTCATACGTCACCAGCATTAAGTGGGCTGCTGTCACATCACAAGTTCTTTTAACACACATCCTCTAATTTCATGCAGATTTATAGAGAACACGTTACCATTGTGTCTAATGTAGTTTTTAATGGCCCTAAGATGTGCTGGAGACATTTTCCTGTGTACCCTGGGCCCCGCTCTTGTAACCCTTCCAATCTGGCAGGCCAGGCCATAGGACAGAGATGGGCAAACTACAGCCCATGGGACCGTTCTGCCTGGCCCAACCTCCTGGCCTGGGAGGCTAGCCCTCAGCCCCTCCCCTGCTGTTCCTCCTCCCCCTCAGCCTCAGCTCACTGCACTGTTGGCGCAACGCTCTGGGAGGCGTGGCCGTGAACTCTTGCCAGGCAGAGCAGCTGCAGAGCCCAGCCTGACCTGGTGCTCTGTGCTGCGCGGGGCGTGACTGGCTCCAGCCGGACAGCACAGCTGCCTGTCCTGGTGCAGCTGTGCCGCCTGCCACTGGTGCTCCAGGCAGCACAGTAAGGGGGCAGGGAGCGGGGTTGGATAGAGGGCAGGGGAGTTCGGGGGTCAGGAGAGTGGTCAGGGTGTGGATAGGGGTCGGGGTACAGGGGGTTGAATGGGACGGGAGCAGTCAGGGGACAGAGAGCAGGGGGGGTGGGGAGGGGGCAGGAGTCCTGGGGGGGACCCCCATCAGGGGGCAAGAAGCAGGGGGGGCTGGGCCACACCTTGCTGTTTGTGGAGGCAGAGCCTCCCCTAACCCGCCCTCCATACAATTTCTGAAACCCTATGCGGCCCTCAGCCCACCTTCCTCCTCAAGCCCATTCAGGAGCTCCTAGTGAATGAAGACCCCTTCCCTTAACTGCTTACGAGGTCCAGCCAGCCTGTGTTCTTTCCTTTTTCAGGTCAAGAGGGCAAGGACTGCAGGCCCTGATGAGCATGAAAAGTCTCTTTGGCCTTAGGAGATAAGGCAGCAAGGGTGTACCTAAAGAACCTAGGCTTGAGAGTGGGGCTAACTGGCTTTACGGAAAACAGATCCTGTGAAGTTAACTTGATATTTTTTGACGAGATTACAAAATTGGTTACTAAAGGTAATAATGGTTACATAACATACTTAGACTACTGTAAACCATTTCACTTGGTACTGTACAAGATGTTGATTAAAAATAAAATGGCACACAATAGTGGATTTAAATCTGGCTAATGGATAGGTCTCAAAAAATGTGACCATAAATGGGAAATAGTCACCAGGCAGGTCTGTTTCCAGTGGAGTCCTGAAGGGCCCTGTTCTTGGCCCTAAGCTACTTAACATTTTTTACTAATGGCCTGGAAGAAAATGTCATCACTGAATCTTTGCAGATGGGGGAGTGGTAAATAATGACGACAGGTCAAAGGTCACTAAATTCAGAGCAATCTGGATCACCTGGTAAACTGGGCACATGCAAACAGTGTAAACGTATCAATTTAAGAACAAAGAATGTAGGCCACACTTACAGGATGGGGGACTTTATCCTATGAAGCTGTGACTAGGAAAGAGATTTGGGGGTGGTGATGGAGGATAATCAGCTCAACATGAACTCCTAGTGCAATGCTGTGGCCAAAAGAGCTACTGCAATCTTGGGATACATGAATAGGAGAATCTTGAATAGGAGTAGAGAGGTTATTTTACCATTGTATTTGGAACTGGTGCAACTGCTGCTGGAGTACTGTGTCCAGTTCTGGTGCCCACAGTTCAATAAGTATGTTGATAAGTCAGAGACATCTTGAGCCAGAAGAGCCAAGAGAATGGTTAAAAGATTTAAAAATCTGATTTACAGTGTGATCAACCCAAGGACTTCAATCTGTTTAGCTTAACAAAGAGAGTTAAGGGGCGACTTGATCACAGCACATAAGTATCTACATGGGAAACAAATATTTTATTGTAGGCTCTTCGGTCTAGCAGAGAAAGGTATAATGCAATCCAATGGCTGGAAGTTGATGCTAGTTGAATTCAGACTGGAAATAAGGTGTAAATTTTTTAACCATGATAGTAGTTAGCCATTGGAACACTGTACCAAGAGTCAATAATGATGGAGACTCCACTGTGAATTTTAAAATTAGGATGGATATTTTTCTAAAAAGATGTGCTCTAGGAATTATTTGGGGGAAGTTCTATGGCCTGTGTTATACAGGAGGTGAGAGACTACATGATCATAATTACCTTCTAGCCTTAGAATCTATGAGTCCCATTCACACCTCTAAAATGATAGTTCTAGTAATCTAACCTCCCATATGACATGGCCATAGAATTTCCCCAAGATAATTTCACTGCTTCTCTTTTAGAAAGGCATGCAATCTGGATTTTAAAATAGTCAGTGATGGAGTATTCACCATTACCCTTGGTAAATTGTTCCAATGGCTAATTATCCTCACAGTTAAAAATGTATGCTTTATTTCCAGTTTGAATTGGTCTAGTTTCAACTTCCAGCTATTGGCTCATGTTCTCTGCTAGACTGATGAGCAAATTTTACAAGTGGACAAACTGAAGTACAAAGATTAAATGACTTGCCCAGTCACGAGATAAATGAGCCGAGATTAGAACTCAGGTTTCCTGAATCACAGTCTTCTGTATTACTTCACATCCCAAACTCAGGGGCTCCCATCACACTTCATTTACACAATCCACTGCCCCCTATCTACTGTTCTCCTCAACCCATGAGGCCTCTGTCTGTGCCTGCTCACATCCAGAACTGCTGTATGGACCATGAGCCACAGATTGCCATTTCCTTTCTCCCCACTCCAGCATCCAAACAATCAGATATTTCAGTCCAGAAGGTAGTACTCTTAGAAAGTTTATTTACATACAAGGCTCGCAAAAAAAAGTGCTTCCACAAGAATAGTTATAGCAGGAGACAGCTCTCATGAGAAGCTGGACCCAGACTATGGACTCATGACAAGAGAAGAATGACTACACATCTCACAGTGTTAGCCATGATATACACAATAAACGTCTTTGACTTAGACTGCATGAAGAGCTTACTGTGAAAAAGTTATGAGCCTAGTGAGAGACAGGGAGGGGGAAGAGGACTCTACCTGCAAGTTACTCCAGCAGGGAGGGAGGGAGGAAGAAAGAAAGAAAAAGAAAAAAAGAAAATTTTGTCTGATCTTACTAAACTGTGAGGTGCTGATATAACCACTACGGTCACAAAATTTCTAGATGGAAATATAAATGCAAGCCATGCTAACCAGTAGGAAAGAAAAAGTAGAGGATTTTTAAAAAGTCTGCTTATTAACCTTTTCCTTTTTGTTTTTCTTCCCAGGAAGAAATAAAAGCTCAGTTGTATAGAGATCAAGTTGTCAGGCAGCACTTTTGTCCATAGCCTGGGCTTCCCTAATATAGCTGAACATTCTTCACAGCAGGCAGAGAATTTATTAAAACATGGCAACCTGCTTGGATGGCAAACAATACATGTTGAAAAAAAAAAAAAGTTAGCATGCGAACATACTAAACTCAAACTGAGAAGCAAGAGAAGCCTTTAGAGCAGTGGTTCTCAACCTAGGGGCACCGCTTGTTCAGGGAAAGCCCCTGGCAGGCCGGGCCGGTTTGTTTACCTGCCACGTCCGCAGGTTTGGCAGATCGCAGCTCCCACTGGCCTTGGTTCGCCGCTCCAGACCAATGAGGGCTGCGGGAAGCGGTGCGGGCAAAGGGACGTACTGGCCGCCCTTCCTGCAGCCCCCATTGGCCTGGAGCAGCAAACCGCGGCCAGTGGGAGCCACAATCGGCCGAACCCGCTGACGCAGCAGGTAAACAAACCGGCCTGGCCTGCCAGGGGCTTTCCCTACACAAGCAGCACACCGAGGTTCAGAACCACTGCTTTGCAGGATCACAGGATATTAGTGAAATAATTTGCTGAAACAGGAGAATTATTATGAAAAAAAGTTAATTGATATTGCATGATCTATGCAATTGGTTACGAAACTGAATTCATCCCAAAACCGCTGAATATTTTTTCCTCTTGAAGGGAACTAAAAATATTTAACATGAAATTAGACAGCTGAATCAGAAAAAAAACTAACTGTAGGATTTATTGAAGAGAGGTATGCCAATTCACAAGTCAAGCTGCAGCAACAGGCAATGCCACACAAGGGATCAGAGTATAGGCCCTACCTCTGTCCCATGCTGCCAGCATTTCCTGGAGGAATGTCTCATATTGCCCCCTTCAGGTCAATCTGAGGAACTGCATTAGAGCACAACAAAACCATTTCCAAGCCCTCACTGACTAGAACAGGGGTGGCCAATCTGTGGTTCTTCAGAAGTTAATATGCAGCTCCTTGTACAGGCACTGACTCCGGGGCTGGAGCTACAGGTGCCAACTTTCCAATGTGCCAGGGGGTGCTCACTGCTCAACCCCTGGTTCTGCCACAGGCCCTGCCCCCACTCCACCCCCTCCCACGCCCTCCCCAGCCTGCCATGTCCTCACTCCTCCCCATCCCATACCTCCTGATCAGCTGTTTTGTGGCATGCAGGTGTGGGGAGGGAGGGGGAGGCGCTGATCAGCAGTGCTGCCGGTGGGTGGGAAGTGCTGGGGCCGGGGGGGGGGGGGGGGGGGCGCGGCAGTGTGCTGCTGATGTGTTACTGTGACTCTTTGGCAACATACATTGCTAAATACTGGCTCCTTCTCAAGCTCAGGATGGCCACCCCTGGACTAGAAGGTTCATCACCACAACTGGGAGAATACGCAGGTGGTTTCCTGAAGAGTTCCCCTTTCCCCATATATTCCCTTGGAACTGACTTGAAACGTCACTACACTCTCCTCCTGAAGCCCCACCTCTGCTACAATGCGTATAGTGCCAGCTTGTGGTTAGAAAGAGTTAGCACTTGATTTACAAAAAAAAAAAATTTTAAGTATTGTACTAGTTTTACTGTGCATTACTACCTTCACCTTTCATGTCACTTGTAATCTTGGGACTGTAAACTCTTCAAGGCAGAAAGTACATCTCCATACATTTGTGCTGCAACTCCTGGGAGCACTCTATCCTTATTGTGGCCTCTCAGTACGGTAGAGGAAGATTGTCAAAGGCAGAAGTGGCAGTTAAGCACCATATTCCCATTCAAAGCCTTTCCATAGATATTAAATAATTTGGACAAAATTAGTACCCCAGCTGGACACAGTGACAGAACCAAAGTCTCACATGCTATTTGTTGGATGGCAGTTGCAAAGATGTCTCAAATACAGAAACAATTTTTCAACTTTTTCTAGAAAGTCATCACTAGGGTTCTTTGTTTGATCAGGAAATACTAAATAGTGTCAAATTCAAATCTACTTTATTCAGGACCCCGTTGTGTGTATTAAATCATTCAAGTCATAAATATTGACGAATGCAATTAATTACACGATTTCAGACTATTAGCCCAAACTGAATTTCCTTGCTTTGGTGTGTTTACATCACAGTCTTAGTAATAGTTTTTGCACTTAATCTTTAAAATACAAAGTTTTTAAACCAACATGCTGTGCAGGGAAAGATCTTATGGGGCTCATTAAAACAATCCACTTCTTGAAATTCAGCACCACCACTTTAGGGAAGCTCTAGTTGGCAGAGAATTGCTCTTTAAAAGGGTTTTAACTGCACAGAAAATCAAACTGCAGCAAGATATTTGTAGACAGCAAGTTAGTTAACCAATTAAAATGAGACTTAAGAGGAACTCTAGATTTTAGAGTTATGATACAAGGAGTAGGTTAGAAAAACTTAAGTTTCTATACCTAGCTTAATTTCACCAGAACTACTAAACAGTTAACCCAATCGTTTTAGTTTGCAGAAATGCCTTAAAAACAGAACATTTGTTAAGAAAGTACATACTGGAGAGTCAAACTTTTTAAAAGAGTATTTTAGTTGTTACCATAATGTATAAATGCAAATACGAGGCATTCTGTGACCATAAGCACATCTCTGCTTCACCATGTTCTAACCCCAGGAATGCTTGTGAGGCTCTTCAAAGCCACAGTAGTCCTAGTCGTGCTTGCACTATAATTTTTTGTTTGTACGTCACTGTGTTGTCGGATCTGTGATACCTTCTCTCCCAATTCAAATGCAGAAAATTTGCAATGTATAATGTAACCTCCACACCTCTCTTTTTTAAAAAAAAATCTAACAGAGGCTATATGTATATATAAAGGTACCTCCACTAATAGAAAAGCTGCTGCATTTAGACACTAGCATTGTGCAAGGACCCTATGCAGTAAGCTTTATAGTGGTGGATAAAGTTGGGTTGTGTATGTAACTTAGCATGAGGGACAGGAAAGAGGAATACCAAATATTCCCCTTACACTGAATGCATCCGATGAAGTGGATGAAGTGAGCTGTAGCTCACAAAAGCTTAGGCTCAAATAAATTTGTTAGTCTCTAAGGTGCCACAAGTACTCTTTTTTTTTGCGAATACAGACTAACAAGACTGCTACTCTGAAACCTTACACTAAGTGTGTTTGAAAGTCCTGCCCACATTAGGGAAATTAAGAAAAACAAAAAAATACATACATAGCCAACAATGATTTGGCTCCCAGTGCAGACCTATGAGCAATTTTTTTGTTTTGTTTTTTCATAAATCATCTAAGGCGGTTCCTAGGCACCCAAAACCATGGCAGTATCTTAATACTAGTTTCAGAGTGGTAGCCGTGTTAGTCTGTATCAGCAAAAACAACGAGATGTCCTTGTGGCACCTAAAAGACTCAAATTTATTTGGGCATAAGCTTTCGTGGGCTAGAACGCGCACTAGTGACACTTGGAGCGCTCTATTATTATCAAAGGAGCTCAACTGGCATTAACAACAGTAAAAAGAAAAAAGAAAAGGAGTACTTGTGGCACCTTAGAGACTAACCAGTTTATTTGAGCGTGAGCTTTCGTGAGCTACAGCTCACTTCATCGGATGCATAGCATATTGTGGCATCCGATGAAGTGAGCTGTAGCTCACGAAAGCTCACGCTCAAATAAACTGGTTAGTCTCTAAGGTGCCACAAGTACTCCTTTTCTTTTTTCTTTTTACGAATACAGACTAACACGGCTGTTACTCTGAAACCTGTCATTAACAACAGTGGAAACCATCTGAAAGATTTCCCTAGCATGGACAGGGTCAGAAGGTCACAACACTGGCACTCTCTCCCCTGCAAAAAAGGTAACGCTGTAACTTACAAGAGTGAAATCACGATTTCACTCTTCCTTGTAGGCCTTTGTGAGGAGAGAGCGAGCACCTAGCAGCCACTGCTGTAACTATCCTAGCATCTACTACTGCCTAATTTGTGCCAGGGCTCAGTCCTGGCATCTCTAGGCTTGACGCAACGGTTATGAAAATTAAATAAATTGCTTGAACTCTGGCACCCTGTTCATTACAGATTAAGCACTGACCTGCTATAAGCCACCAGAGGTACAGAGAGGAGCCACACTGTGGAACCCGTGCTGAGCCTAGGGTTACCAACCCTCCAGGATGGTCCTAGCTGAGCCGGGCCAAGGGCAGGAAAGGGCACGCGGGGGGGGGGGGGGGCGCAGAGAGTTATTTCACGGGGCCAGTTGCGCACCTCACACTTCCCCATCCCACACTTCCCCAGCTGGGCGGCCCAAGCCCGGGGCCTTCAGGCTTCGGCACAACCGTTTGTCCCCTTTTTCCCTCCCGCGCAGCCCCAGGCAGGCGAGACCTGCGAGCCCGTCCCCATGACACGCACGTGCGCGGTCAGCCCGCGGGGCGGCGGGAGGCCGAAGGGACTAGCCAGGGCGCAGGCGGGGGCCAAGGTCGGAGGGGGGGGCGGCACCGAGCGCTACGGCGCCGCCGGGCGCGGAGCGGGCCGGGCACACGCGGGCGCTGCACCGGGCTGGCGGGGGAGCCGCACGGGGGAAGCAGCGGGGCAGGGGCAGGGTCCCTCCCTCACTCACCCTCTGCATAGCTTTCAGGATCAAAGCCAGCTCATAGCGGGGCATCCTCCTCCTCCTCCTGCTGCTGCTGCTGGCGGCGCGATGGGGGCAGAACGTGGGGGGCGGGGGCGCGGCGGGGCTGGGGCTGCTCGGGCGCGGCGCGGCGCTGCTGGGTCCCAGGCTGCACAAGCGGGAGGCGGGCGAGCGTCGCTGCTTAAAGGGCGCCGCCGCCAGCTGCGCAGGCTCCACCCACAGCAGCGCCCCGCCCCCCCGCCGGCCTCGGAGCCAGGCCCCGCCGAGTCTAGCCCCGGCCGAGCTAGGCGCGCCCCCTCCCCCCCACGCGCGCCCCCTCCGGCCCGCAGCCGGCCGGGGGCTGCGCGGGGCTGGCGCCCGGCGGGGGTCGCAGGCGGCCCGAAGCGTGCGGGGGGGAGGCGCCAGCCCCGCCCCCTCCTGCGGCGGCGGCTTCCGCGCTGCTGCTGCTGCTGCTGCAGGGAGTGGAAGTTTCCACTGTGTCCGCCCCCCCCCCAGTAGGCACAGACAGATACACACACACCCCCCTTCCTCCTCCTCCTCCGCTCGGGGAGCGCACGGGGCAACCGAGCCAACGCCTGACACACGCACAATCTGCCCCGCCCCCCTCGTCCCCCCGTCAGTGACGCGCGGCCTCGCAGACCTCTCCGGACGGTGGGGGGCAGCTGGCAGGATGTTCCAGAAACATCGGCACAGACACACCCCTGTGCCAAGGGCATCGCCCCGCCCAGGCCGCCAGCCTCAGGGGGCCCCGCAGACATACACCCACTCGGGCCAGTGACTCCCTGCCCCACTGAGATGTGCTGCCAGGGGTCCACACCCACACATCGCTCAGTGTTCCAAGCCCCTGGCCCTTACACGCACACACACGCACACACCCCGTGCTCCTGGAAAGGGGAAACACTTCAGTGCCAGAGAGCCCTGACACAGTCCAAGGCATCTGATCTGTATTCCCCCCCATGGCCCACCAAGCACATCCACTCTAGGCTCCTGGCTCCTCAGCCATCACCTGCCTTGGATTGAGACCCGCATCCCTCCACCTCCTGACCAAGGTTTTTCTAGACTACACAGTTCCCTACAAGCCAGATGGCCTAAACAGGCCAGCGTCTGCAGGTTGCTTTCTCTCCAAACGGCATGAATAGCGTAATTGCCTATAGTTATAATTTACCACTGAGCATTTTAAAAGCCATGAACCCATAACTGGGTTTTCCCTATGTTTATAAGTGCATAGCTCTCTCAGATTCAGAACCAGAACCCAAACTGGGCAGATCAGCCTGTTTCCTTATACAGATCCTTTGTCCTCCAACCTCCAGGAACAGGTAATCAGCAGACAACTACCTTCTCAGAGCAGAGCTTCAAAAGGCTGGGTTTTTGCATAACCAGAGGTGGGGAATTTGCCTTAACCTCTCCTTAGGTACTTCCCTGGAACTCCATTGCACACCTAATGTCCCCAAAAATCCATTCTTGTCTGGCACAATTTCAGTACAGTATAGTCCTTTGAACTCCCAGCCCTCACATCACATCTCCCCAGCTAGAGGTAACAATCCCAGCCCACAACAATACATAAACTTTGCATTTAATACACTAAGATTTTCCAAGGATATTGCAGGAAATTGCTATATCTGTCACACGCCCCTCCCCCTATACACATCAGGGCAGTGATACACTCTGCCAGTGACACCATTGCAACACACACATGCCAGTATTCCAAAAACATCAATACACATCCCTGTGCCCCCCAAAAAAGAGACCCTTACACACACAACTACCCGTGCCAGACACATGCACAATTTGCCCTGTGATCCAGAGAGAAGCACTCACCCATTCCTGAAGTCCATCCCACATATATGCATTCAGCTTTGTGAGGTCATTCATCTACATTAACACAATCTTAATTGAGACCCCCACCACCATGCTCAAACACCAATGTCTGATACTCCTCAACACACACCTTTAGAACCCCCATGCAAACACACAGGTATTTGAGATCCCCATGTCCTCAAACACAAATACACAAACATGAGCTTCCTAATCACACTCCTTTATGAGGCATCCTATATACACTTGTGTGGGAAGCCCCTATTCCATATGTTTATGTGACCATCGCTTATTAGCACCATAGTGTCCAGGAAGTGGATCTCTTGCGTGGACTGGTCCAGGCTGAGGTTGATGGTGGGATGGAAATTGTTGAAATCATGGTGGAATTCCTCAAGGGCTTCGATGGTCGTATAAACACCACCCTATATCGGAAACCTACTGACCGCTATTCCTACCTACATACCTCCAGCTTTCATCCAGACCACACCACACGATCCATTGTCTACAGCCAAGCTCTACGATACAACCGCATTTGCTCCAACCCCTCAGACAGAGACAAACACCTACAAGATCTCTATCAAGCATTCTTACAACTACAATACCCGCCTGCTGAAGTGAAGAAACAGATTGACAGAGCCAGAAGAGTACGCAGAAGTCACCTACTACAGGACAGGCCCAAGAAAGAAAATAACAGAACACCACTAGACATCACCTTCAGCCCCCAACTAAAACCTCTCCAACGCATCATCAAGGATCTACAACCTATCCTGAAGGATGACCCATCACTCTCACAGATCTTGGGAGACAGGCCAGTCCTTGCCTACAGACAGCCCCCCAACTTGAAGCAAATACTCACCAGCAACCACACACCACACAACAGAACCACTAACCCGGGAACCTATCCTTGCAACAAAGCCTGTTGCCAACTGTGCCCACATATCTATTCAGGGGACACATTCATAGGGTCTAATCACATCAGCCACACTATCAGAGGCTCGTTCACCTGCACATCTACCAATGTGATATGTGCCAGCAATGCCCCTCTGCCATAGACATTGGTCAAACCGGACAGTCTCTACGTAAAAGAATAAATGGACACAAATCAGACGTCAAGAATTATAACATTTAAAAAACAGTTGGAGAACACTTCAATCTCTTTGGTCACTCGATTACAGACCTAAAAGTGGCAATTCTTCAACAAAAAAACTTCAAAAACAGACTCCAACGAGAGACTGCTGAATTGGAATTAATTTGCAAACTGGATACAATTAACTTAGGCTTGAATAGAGACTGGGAGTGGATGGGTCATTACACAAAGTAAAACTATTTCCCCTTGTTTATTCCCCTCCCCACCCCCCACTGTTCCTCAGACGTTCTTGTCAACTGCTGGAAATGGCCCACCTTGATTATCACTACAAAAAGTTCTTTCCCCCCCCCACCCCCGCCCCCGCTCTCCTGCTGGTAATAGCTCACCTTAAGTGATCACTCTCATTACAGTGTGTATGGTAACACCCATTGTTTCATGTTCTCTATGTATATAAATCTCCCCACTGCATTTTCCACTGAATGCATCTGATGAAAAAAAGCTTAAGCTCAAATATATTTGTTAGTCTCTAAGGTGCCACAAGTACTCCTTTTCTTTTTGCGAATACAGACTAACACGGCTGCTACTCTGAAGCTTTTACTGTAGATTTCACAAAATGAAAAGAAGGTACCAATGTGAGATTTCTAAAGATAGCTACAGCACTCAACACAAGATTTAAGAATCTGAAGTGCCTTCCAAAATCTGAGAGGGACAAGATGTGGAGCATGCTTTCAGAAGTCTTAAAAGAGCAACACTCTGATGCGGAAACTACAGAACCCAAACCACCAAAAAAGAAAATCAACTTTCTGTTGGTGACATCTGACTCAGATAATGAAAATAAACATGCGTCTGTCCGCACTGCTTTGGATTGTTATCAAGCAGAACCTGTCATCAGCATGGACGCATGTTCTCTGGAATGGTGGTTGAAGCATGAAAGGACATATGAAACTTTAGCGCGTCTGTCATGTAAATATCTTGTGACGCCAGCTACAACAGTGCCATGAGAACGCCTGTTCTCACTTTCAGGTGAAATTGTAAACAGGAAGTCGGCAGCATTATCTCCTGCAAATGTAAACTTGTTTGTCTGAGCGATTGGGTGAACAAGAAGTAGGACTGAGTGGACTTGCAGGCTCTACAATTGTATATTGTTTTATTTTTGAATGCAGTTTTTTTTGTAAATAATTCTACATTTATAAGTTCAACTTTTATGATAAAGAGATTGCACTAAAGTACTTGAATGAGGTGAAATGAAAAATATTATTTCTTTTGTTTTTTTTACAGTGCAAATACTTGTAATCAAAAATAAATATAAATTGAGGACTGTACACTTTGTATTCTGTGTTGTAATTGAAATCAATATATTTGAAAATGTAGAAAACATCCAAAATTATTTAAATAAATAGTATTCTATTATTGTTTAATAGTACGATTAATCGCGATTAATTTTTTTAATCGCTTGACAGCCCTAATGCAAAGTAATGCACATTGGAAAACATAATCCTAACTATACATACAAAATGATGGGATCTAAATTAGCTCTTACAGGTTGAGAAAGGGGTCTTGGAGTCATCACTGATAGTTTTTGAAAAACATCTGCTCAGTGTGCAGCATCAGTCAAAAAAGCTAACAAAATGTTAGGAACCCTTAGGAAAGGGGTAGACAAGACAGAAAAGAATATAATGCAACTGTATAAATCTATGGTACGCCCACACCTTTAATACTGAGTGCAGTTCTGGTTGCCCCATCTCAAAAAAGAGATATTAGAATTGGAAAAAGTACAGGAAAGGAAAAATGATTAGGGGCATGGAACAGCTTCCATATTAGGAGAGATTTAAAAGACTGGGACTCTTCAGTTTAGAAAAGAGACAACTAAGTGGGAATATGATAGAGGTTTATAAAATCATGAATGAGGTGGAGAAAGTGACTAAGGAAGTGTTATTCATATACCATAAGAATCAGGGCTCACTCAATTAAATTAATAGTCAGCAGATTCAAAACAAGTTTAAGGAAGTTAAATTTGCGGATGATACTAAACTGGGAGGAGTGGTGGATACGTTGGAGGGCAGAGATAGGATACAGAGGGACCTAGACAAATTGGAGGATTGGGCCAAAAGAAACCTGATGAGGTTCAATAAGGATAAGTGCAGAGTCCCGCACTTAGGACGGAAGAACCCAATGCACAGCTACAGACTAGGGACCGAATGGCTAGGCAGCAGTTCTGCGGAAAAGGACCTAGGGGTTACAGTGGATGAGAAGCTGGATATGAGTCAGCAGTGTGCCCTTGTTGCCAAGAAGGCCAATGGCATTTTGGGATGTATAAGTAGGGGCATAGCGAGCAGATCGAGGGACGTGATCGTTCCCCTCTATTCAACATTGGTGAGGCCTCATCTGGAGTACTGTGTCCAGTTTTGGGCCTGTAGCCAGACAGACAGCCCCCCCCCCCCCCCCCCCAAGACCAGCATTGCTGGGAACACACGGAACAGGGCACTTAACATGAATTCCAGCACAGCCTTTGAAGCTGTGAGAAGCACAGGTGTGCTGCTACAATGTGCCTCTGGGAACATATACAACGATTAGGCTCACAGCAGGCAGAGGCACTGTGACAGACATGGCTCTTAGCCCCTACTAAATAGCATGATGCACACACACCAACATCCTAGGTGGGAAAATATTTACCCTAATAAAAGGAATGTCCAGTAGTCAACACTTATTGTTTCTCTCCCTTGCAAGTGTAAACTACTCTTGCGAGAGCTGGCGTCGCCCAGACAGACCAGCCTCAATTTGGCATAAGAAAGGAGAAAGAGAATAAAGGAGTACAGAGGTATAAGTAGGGGACCTACAGCACCATGATTTTTGAGTGCTTTTCACTATCTATCTGCTGGTCAGATAAGTGACAGCCTCCCAAGGCTTCTGCAGCTAAGAGGGTCCCTAAGCCTTGTCCCTTATTCGTCTTTCCGCGGAATTGAGTGACCGATCCTGGCTTGGCACCGCTGGAATCGAGAGATGCAAGGAGGGTAAGAAGCACCCACACCTGATCTCCTATCTTTAGTGTACACATATTTTGAAATAGAGCTCTATACTTTGTTTTCTTTCTTTGGGATTGTAGCTTCAGTTTTGTAACTTGTTTGTGTGTGTAACATCTCTACACTTAAATAAGTAGACACTAGCAATTTTGTAACCACATGATTAGAATCTAGTTTAATAAATTTTGGTAACCATTTATGCATAAGCCTGACTTGTTTCTCTGGTTTACTGTAAAGCAGCCAACACAATTAAAAGAACCTCAGCCGTTTTGGCTATAAAGCCTGGCCATTAGGTGAGAGTACTAAGAGCCTAGCGTTGAGTTGTGCCGCCTCCACGGGGCAAACTCTTGGGGCACCTGTCAGTCAATCCTGATTGCCCGCTGCGAAGGAGCTCTGAGCTCTAGCAGTTAAAGTCACGGGTGTGGAGAGGCTCTTAGTGCTGCCATTGGGGCACCTGTCAGTCAGTGTTGACTGCCCGCTGCGAAGGAGCTCTGAGCTCTAGCAGTTAAAGTCACGGGTGGTTAGGACCTTGGGGCATCCGTCAGCCTAGCCCGGGCTGCCCGCCGCGAAGGGACAGTGCGTCCTAGCGGTTAAAGTCACGGATGGTATAAACGGGCATAGCTGGCACCTCACCAAACATCCCTGGCCATCGGCTAACAGGGCCCCACACTACAAGAAGGATGTGGATAAATTGGAGAAAGTCCAGCGAAGGGCAACAAAAATGATTAGGGGTCTGGAACACATGACTTATGAGGAGAGGCTGAGGGAACTGGGATTGTTTAGTCTGCAGAAGAGGAGAATGAGGGGGGATTTGATAGCTGCTTTCAACTACCTGAGAGGTGGTTCCAAAGAGGATGGTTCCAGACTATTCTCAGTGGTAGAAGATGACAGGACAAGGAGTAATGGTCTCAAGTTGCAGTGGGGGAGGTTTAGGTTGGATATTAGGAAAATCTTTTTCACTAGGAGGGTGGTGAAACACTGGAATGCGTTACCTAGGGAGGTGGTAGAATCTCCTTCCTTAGAAGTTTTTAAGGTCAGGCTTGACAAAGCCCTGGCTGGGATGATTTAATTGGGGATTGGTCCTGCTTTGAGCAGGGGGTTGGACTAGATGACCTCCTGAGGTCCCTTCCAACCCTGATATTCTATGATTCTATGAAGTACTTCTTCACACAACACACAGTCAACCCGGTGGAACTCGTTGCCAGGATGTTGTGACAGCCAAAAGTATAACTAGGTTAAAAAAAGAATTAGATAAGTTCCATCAGTGGATAGGTCCATCAATGGCTATTAGCCAAGATGGTCAGGGACACAACCCCATGCTCTTATTGTCCCTAAGCATCTGACTGCCAGAAGCTGGGACTGGACAAGAAGGGATGGATCACTCGATATTTGCCCTATTCTGTTCATTCCCTCTGAAGCATCTGGCACTGGCCACTGTCAGAAGACAGGATACTGGGCTAGATGGACCTTTGGTCTGACCCAGTACGGCCATTCTTATGTTCTTAATACTTATGCCTGAGGCTCTCACATACACAATTGCAAACGAGTCTGAGGTTCCATTTAATTTCCAAAAAGCCCTGTGCCAGAGGCCCTCTCACCTCCTCCCACACACACTCTGCCCTTAAGGCCCTCCCATAGAAGCCTGTGCCTGAGGACCCTTAACCACCAACATCCCCTCCCCACTGCTATGCCCAAGGCCCACAAGCACACACCTCTCTGCCTGTGGTCCACACACTCCCTAGCCATAAGCATCAGGCCCACCTGCACATTTGCTTCTATATACTCCTCTCTGTACCTAAGTCACACACACACCCCTCCACTATGCCTGAGTGCTACACACACACACACATTCTATTGCAGGTCATCCCCATGCATACACATACATCCCTCTACCTCAGGCTCCTGCGTATGTGTCCCCCTCTATAACTGAGGCCCAGACACACAACTCATTCTCCCCTACATATCCCTCTGCTTGGTGGCTACATAGATGCAGTGTTGCCAACTCTCATGATTTTATTTCGCATCTCACAATATTTAGTATTTTTCTTAAAATCGCAAGTGAAGGAAGTTTCTAGCCTTCATGGTTGCAGAGAAAAGCTTGAAAACAAGAAGCAACCATGACCTAAAGGCTCAGAAACCAGAGGCAAATAAAAAGTATCCCACATTTATTCTTTTTAAAAAGTAATGATTTTTAAGCCAAACTCATGATTTTGGGGGCCTGACTCACAATTTTTGAATGCTTAGAGTTGGCAATACTGTGACCTGCTCCACCTCACATCTGAGGGATAGATACACACACACACCTCTCTGCCTGAGGGCAGCACAGACATCACGAGTGATGCCACTCTTTCTAAAATAGTGCCAATAAATACCACACCCTCTTAGTCTCTTAGGCCACATTTTTCAGAAAAAGCTTTTAGAAATGTTTTAGAGAGTTTTAAAAATTTGGTACTATTTTTTCATATCTCTATATGGCCAGTCTAACTGTACAGGACTCAGAGGGAGAAAAAAATAAAAAGCATGTAGTATAGAAACTTCTAGAAATGATCTATTATGACTTTTCTACATATAATTCTGTTACATTTTTAATGGCCTGTTATCTTTGAATCTCCCAGCTCTAGAAGCAAGTGTTCTTTGTCCTGTGGAAAAGCAGGGAATCTCCTTTTCCCCCAACAATACAGAGCCTCTATTTCTAACCATCATGGTTTGAAAAATATCAAACTTTAAATTTGTCATGGGATTAGGCTGAATATTTTCTGTTCTGCTCCTCAAATCAAGGTAGATTTTTGTGAGGGGAGTTGGGGGATAACAGAAATTCCATGTTGAGGGATGGAGGGAGAAAGGAATCATTTTGCTGTCAAGTGTATTATTGTTTGTTTGCTTGCTTAACTGGAAGTAGCTCTGAACTTTGGAATGTAGAGTGGTCTGGTCCCAGTGAAACAGATTACTGGGCAGAGTGCAGGCAAGGCAGTATTAGAGCTGCTAGTCTGGCCAAGTTTTAAACTTTTGAAAAATATGTTCAGATATGATCTGTCAAGACTTCTTAGATTTTAGCAGTTCTCCCAAGCTTCTGTCCACACTCAGGGGCGGCAGGTTTGTATAATTTTTGGTGGTGCCCAGAACAGGTCCAAGTCCCTCTCTCCCCCCCACCTGCCTTGTAAGCCAATATACAGTAACTCCTCACTTAAAGTCGTCCCGGTTAACGTTGTTTTGTTGTTACGTTGCTGATCAGTTAGAGCAGTGGCTCTCAAACTTCTTTTTCCGCGGACCACTTGAAAATTGCTGAGCGTCTTGGCAGACCACTTAATGATCTTTCCAAATGTTGTTTGTACCGTTAGCTGACTATTGTAAAGCACTTAGGATAAAAGTGCGATATTTTAAAAAAACCTAAATAATAATTAACTTTTTTTGTTCTACACATAAAAGCACACAACTCATATTTTAATATCAGTAGTCTTAACCTTTCTAATGTGATGGATGTGCCCTCTCTCCCCCACCACAGCAGCCCCCAAGCTGGGGCTGGGAATGAGAGGAGGGGGGTCTCTCCCTCTCTCCCCTGCCGCAGCAGCCCCCAAGCTGGGACTGGGAAGAAGGGGGGTCTCTCCCTCTCTCCCCCACTGCAGCAGCCCCTGAGCTCTGGCTGGAAAGGAGGGGGGGTCTCTCCCTTGCCACAGCAGCCACAGAGCTGAAGCTGGGAAGGAAGGGGGCCTCTCCCCAGCAGCCACAGCCCTGGAGCCTCTTTCTCTGGGCGCTGTAGCCCTGGACGTCCCAAATTCCCCCCACCCCCTCTTCTCACCCCACTGCCCCTTCCTACCTACCCCCATTTCCCTCAACACCACCACCTCCCCTTACATGTGCATCATGTCCAGGGTCCAGGCACCTAATTAGAGGAGCCACGCCTGCGCAGCTCCACTAATTAGGTGGGTGGCCCTTCATTCTCTCATGTGCGGTCACCCAGGAGAGCACCTTAGAGGGAACTATCTGTGGACCACCCGAATGGAGCTTGCGGACCACTGGTGGTCCACAGACCACAGTTTGAGAACCTCTGAATTAGAGAACATGCTCGTTTAAAGTTGCCCAATGCTCCCTTATAGTGTTGTTTGGCAGCCGCCTACTTTGTCCAATGCTTGCAGGAAGAGCAGCCAGTTGCAGCTAGCTGGTGGGGGCTTGGAACCAGGGTGGGTCGACAGCCCCCCATCAGCTCCCCTAAGTTCCCTGTGCGGCTGCTGCCCAGCAGGCTATCAACTGCTGGGCAGTTCAGCTGTCCCTCCCCCCACTGCCATGTGCTGCTCCTGCCCTCTGCCTTGGATCTGCTCCTGGAGCCTCCTGCTTGCTGTGCAGACAGGGTGACCAGATGTCCCTATTTTATAGGGACAGTCCTGATTTTGGGGTCTTTTTCATATATAGGCTCCTATAACACTCCACCCCCGTCCTGATTTTTCACACTTGCTGTCTGGTCACCATATGTGCAGGTGGGGAGGGGAAAGAGGGGTGTTGTTGTCAGGGTGTCCCCCTCCCCATCTTCACAGAACAGAGGGGGACACAGCAGGGCTCAGAATGGAGGGAGCTTGCTGGCAGCAACTGCTGTCTCAAAGTCTCTCTCTCACACACAGGGTGTGTCTCTGTCTCTTTCTCTGCCATGCTGTCTTCCCCCCTCTCCCCTCCATTCCTGCTGCCTTATAGAGTGAGACTGCATTAACAACAATGTGTTAACCCTTGAGAGCTCAGCTGAGTGCTAGTTCATCATTTAGCAGTAAGGCATTCCCTGGGAAATATCCCACCCTCTTCCACCCTCTGACTTCACCACCTCAACCAAGCTTCACAATCATCATTGCTGTGTACAGTATTAAATTGTTTGTTTAAAATTTATACTGTGTATATATATAAAATATAGTCTTTTGTCTGGCAAAAAAAAAATTCCCTGGCACCTAATCCCCCATTTACATTAATTCTTATGGGGAAATTGGGTTCGCTTAACATCGTTTCATTTAAAGTAGCATTTTTCAGGAACGTAACTACAACATTAAGCGAGGAGTTACTATATATTTTTTAAAATAATGTAAAAATGTGAGGGCTCTGGGGTGGGGCTGGTGATGAGGGGTTGGGGGGGGCTCAGGCAGAGGCTGGGGCTCTGGGGTGGGGCTGGGGATGAGGGGTTTGAGGTGTGGGAGGGGCTCAGGGCTAGGGCAGAGGGTTGGGGTGCAGGGGGTGAGGGCTCTGGGGTGGAACAGGGCTGGGGATGAGGGGTTTGGGGTGCAGACAGGCTGCCCCGGGGCAAAGGCCAGAGAGCAGGATTGCCACCAGCCCTCTCCCTGCAGGCAGCAGTGAGCTCCGGGGGAGGGCTCCCCCACTTCCCCCCTGCACCACTCTCATCTCGCACCACTACCATTGCACGTGCTCCTAGGGCCCCTCTCAGGTACAGGAAGCCCCCTTGCCTCCCCTGCGGTGGGTGCCGTGGGGGGGGGCTGCCATCACATGTGCACCTCCTCCCCTGCTGCTGCCCCTCACTGTAGCTTCACTGGGGGTGGGGCTGCCCCTTGTCCAGCATGGGGCAGGAGCGGTGACTGTGGGCGGAGGGGCCCCCTGTGCTAGTGGAGGGTCCCGCTGGATAATGAAAGTGTCTGAGGGGGAAGGGCAGGCTCAGGGTCAGCCTGTCCTGGTAGTTGTGGTTGGGGGGCACTGGGACCCTGCAGCGGTAGTTGATGCAGGGAGGCAGCATGGAGCTGCAGGGGAGAGACAGGGGCGCTCCGCTCCCGGGGAGCCGGGCCAGCAAGGGGAGGCCGGGGGACACGCGGGGGAGGTGCAGGGGGGCGGCAGGCGGGGCCGGGGGAGAGACCCGGCCCTGAACATTGGTGGAGCTGGGCTCCCGGGGTCTGAATATTGCTGGAGCCCAGGCACCACAGGCCCATATAACTCGCCACCTATGTCCACACTGGGCATGCTCCATCCCCTCCCAGCTCCTACTGCTAATCAGGCAACGCATGCACCATCCTAATCCCCACCCGCCAACCCTCACCGAGAAACTGAGCATGCTCCAGCCATAGACTACAAGTGAAGCTGGACTTTCCCTGTAACTGTCACTCTCTGCTGGGATGGGGTGCCAAGCACCAGAATTTAGAGCAGGGAGCCTGTCCCTCCTTGGCTCTCAATAATCCCCTGGCTGGCACCCCAGCAGTGTGAAAGAGGATGTTTTCTGATCGAATGCAGAGTGAACAAATGCTAAACCAAAAAGGAAGGGCCAAAACAAATGCTAAACCAAAAAGGATTGGGACAAGAAGTCTGGAGAGACTGGGACTGGAGGGGAGTTGAGAAACTGGGATTGGGAGTCAGGGAGGAGAATGAGAACTGGAGAGGTGAAAACTGGAATTGACTGGGCAAGGGGACTGGAAGCCAAGAGGAAGGGAGGCTGGGACTGGAAGCCAGGAAGGAGAAGAAAGGCTCGGACTGGGAGCCAGGAACAGGGCAGGGTGGACTAGAACTGGCAAGGAGAGTAGGACTGGGAGCAGAAGGCTGGGACTGGTTGTATAAGGAGAATGGGCGCTCTGGGGAGGGGATGCTGGTAATGGTTTGGCAAGGAGTCTAGGACTTGGCTGGGATCGGGAGGAGGAAGATGGACATTGAGATCTAACAAAGAAGTGGAGGCAGGGGAATAGACTGGGATTGGCTGGACGAAGGGGCCAGGACTAGGAACTAGCTTGGGATGGGCAGGGGGTGAGGGGCAGGGGAGAAAGACCTGACAAGGAGCTGGGGTGTGGAGGGAGAACTGAGACTGACTGAATCAAAAGACTGAGACAAAGAGCCAAGGATCAGGGAGACAGGGACAAGGAGCCAGGTAGAGTGGGTAGGGGAGATTGAGATTGGATGAGAAACCCAGAGAGGGAGACTGGGGATGCAAACCAGTGAGGGGGGGCAAGGGATTTGGGAGGGGGAGAACTGGGACTGGCTGGTCAAGGAGACTTGGACTGATGAGAAGCCTATGTAGCAAAGAATAGGACAGGGACAAGGAGCCAGGAGTGGGGAAGAGACAGGACTGGAACAGGGACATGTTGGAAGGGATGGAAAATAAAGGGTCAAGCTTTAGGGGAAACATGCATAAGAGTTTCAGAGTAGCAGCCGTGTTAGTCTGTATTCACAAAAAGAAAAGGAGTACTTGTGGAACCTTAGAGACTAACAAATTTATTTGAGCATAAGCTTTCGCCGTAGCTCACGAAAGCTTATGCTCAAATATATTTGTTAGTCTCTAAGGTGCCACAAGTACTCCTTTTCTTTATGCATAAGAGTCAGTACCCAGCAGAGCACACCCCACTCCAGTGCTCGGAATGGAACCCAAGATTCTCACTATTCACCTGATGTCAGCAAGTATCTGTGAGCCCCTTGGCAAAGTTTGTGTCTCATCTGCTTTTAGTACTGGTCCACACAGAACATAACAACCCACTATAGCTATCCATTATTCCATTAACTCTACGTGGCAGAAAGATGCCTATGTGGTGGAGCTAAAGATTCTAACTCTGCTGATGACCTGTTTGGGCCAATATGATACCACAGGACAGATTTTTTTTTTTTTCAGTTTGCTTGTTTAAAAACCTGGGAAATTACACACCAAAAACTACATGAAAAAGAATGTTAAGGTTGCAAAATCAAGCATTTAAAAGTTAGGAAATGCCAGAATTTTAGGTTGTCTGTGCATGACATGTAAGTACAAGATCAATATTTTTTCTTTATTATGTAAAAGATGGACAAGCACATATATTGAGCCTCTGTTTGTAAATTTTCTTGATTATGTTATATAGATACTTTGTGTATATGTTTGGGGAGCAAAGGAGGCTTTCAGAAGCTGGGAGTGAATCAGGGACCCCCATGTCCTGGGAGACAATTGCATAGTGGCAATTGTCACTTGCGAGGCAGTTGTGAAGAATTTTTTATTAAACTGAAAGGGGTTGAGGATTATTATGTATTGTAACAGTGCCTAGAGGCCTCATTCTGCTAGACACTATTCAAACACATAGTGGGAGAGATTCCCTGCCCCAAAGAGCTTACAGTCTACATAGACAAGGGAAGGGGAAATAGAGATTTAACTGAATTCACACAGAAGGGCCGTAGCAGAGCTGGGAATAGAACTGAGATCGCCTGAGTCCCATTCCAATGCTTCATCCAATAGACCATGCTGGCTCTGTGATGGAGTCTATTGTATTTCAGCACTAATGTTTTGTTTACACAGACCTCATGTAAATGTTGTGTTGTGTGTTGACAACAGCTACACATTGTGCACTCTGTAAAGAAGTGCCACCAGTACTATGAAAGCTATAAAATAATTGTGAATAATAAAATGAGGTCTCCCACCACCTCTATCTGCACAATGAAACTTCCTGGTTTTACAGATGTTTGTCTTAGTCTGTGGGTACTCGTGATGGCCTTTGCTGATTATAAACTGCATCACAGGTGTGTAATAATCTGAAATATGTAAACCTAAAATAACCCAAATTGTTTATCCCAGTAGTTTAAATCACCATTGGGTGCATTTACACACACACACACAAAAAGACCCACAGTAGCAAGTTTCAGATTTCAGGTCAACTGACTTGGGCATGCACTGCTGGGCTAAAAATAGCACTGTAGACATTTGGGCTCATGCTGGAGCCAGGCTCTGAAACCCAGTGAGGGAGAGGGTCTTGGAGCCCGGGCTCCAGCCCAGGCCTGAATATCTACACTGCTCCTTTTAGCCTTGCAGCATGAGCCCGAGTCATTTGACTCAGACTCTGACACTCACTGCCGCAGGGTTGGGTTTTTTTGCTCTGTAGACTTGCCCAGAGCAATCCTCAAACCCAGGTTATTTCAGAAAAATGTTTAATTCCAACATGCACACATGTTAATTATATTATTAATTATACCAAAATATAGTCTTATAACCTTACAAACAGATGAACAAAACAACAACAAAAGTCAAACAAATGCAAATCCATTTCTGACTAGCTCCTTAGGGGAAAATGTTCTAACTTCACTAAGTGGAATATCAAGGCTTTCAGGGTCACTTTTCCTCCCTCCAAATGTTCTTTCTACTGGAATTTAGAGGGGCTTTTATGCTGAGTCACCTTTCCAATAGGACTTGAGATCGTCTTTCTGTCCCCGCCCCGCACCCACCAACTCTCTAATTTAATTTAAAGCAAGAGCTCCGCAGACACTTCTTGTCGCTGAGCCCCTTTAGGTGACAAGTATCTACACAGAGGTCTCTCATCCCACTACAGACCCCTAGGGATAAATCCTACTTTAAACTGTAATTGTGCCAAAGGAGCAGGGAGGAGGGCAAAGGGAGCAGGTCAGGATCTGTTAGGAAGAGAGAGTATTTGGAAAAATCCTCAGATTATGCCAGGGAATGTGATCATTAGGTTAGGGGGCAGGTCTATGCCCTCCTCCTTACGGATTGGCTGGTGAATAAACCACAGGCAGCAGCACGTGCCAGCTGGGGACATGTTTTGCTGCAGCTCAGAGAAGAGGAATTATGCATCCCACATTGTGCATTCCACAGGCTTCAGGAATCCTGTCCTGGCATGACATACGAGTATTCACCCTGCAGCTTGTCTGTACCCTCTCACTGGGCCAGCCAGGGCAGGATTTAGTCCTTGATTGTCATGGGAAAAAAATCATACCACTCTTTATTTCTTTATTAAATACATAAATTTATAAATGTTCACATTATAAACTCACTAAGCCAAATTCTACCCTGCAGTAACTTCATTGGCTACAGCAGAGTTGTGCTATGCAGGAATTGGGTCCACAAAGTCATATCAATGTAATCTGAATAGATGTAAGATTATGAATATTCTAAATATTTTCAAATTGTTTATGCACATGTAAACCACAGTAGAAGCTAATGCTTTCAGAGCAAGTCATCATGGGTTCAGTCCTCACAGATGACATGACCCAGGACATTATTACACACATTCATATAAAAATTTACAGATTTAGAAACATCTTTTTATCCTTCAAAGAAGTTATCTTTCTTATAGATGTTTCATAAAATGGCACTGAAAACAGATGGCTAGGAAGCTGTGCTGTACTGGTCTTCCAGAACTATTGTGAAATTTTTGGTATCTACTGCTTCTTGCTTGGACTGGAAATTCATCGAGAAAGCCTTTCTAGTGTTATTTCAGAGTTTGGAAATGCCACACAGCCACTTCAAAACAGAAAGAATGAAAAATTTTGGAGTTTTGGATAAAATGAGACCCATATCTAGACAAACCCTTATTCTGCAAAACAAAAATCACTTGTACAAATTGTAAGATGCTTGTGGTCTCTATTACCCACATATTCAGAAGACACTCAGATGTATCTCTTCTCCTCAACAAACACAATCAATGGTGTCACAAAAATGTCACAATGCCTGCAAGAGACTAGCACATGGATAAAGAGGAGTTGAACAGCTCAAACTGCAATTAAGCAAGACTGAAGTAATGCTGGTGGGAAGGGGAGAACCTTCTCCCTCCATTGAAGGCACCAGCTCACCATTTACTGAGGTAATATGAAGTCTCATTGTCTTACTGCAATCATTTCTAATCCTGGATGCTCTGGTAGCAAGCAACTAATGATGAAAGTGGGAGATACAGATCAGATCCTAAACCAGAGTCTGGGCCCTTTGCAATGCTTCAGTAGTACAAAGGAGCCAAAAAGCTGGCTTTAACAGTCAGCTGAGAAAGCTTCTAATGTGGGGGACTCCACCAGATGATATAGCACTGACATAAATAAAGCTGGTTTGCTGTGCTTAAATACTACAATGATAGGTACCCTATAAATACCTTGGATGGCTGGATAGACAGAGAGGCTGCGTGCAAGATGGACCACAAAGATATGACTTTGGGATGAACCAAAACACTCCAGCTCATCTCTGAACTTTCTGAATTAAATGGAACCCTGATCCAAAAGCCATCCCTGGTTTTGGTTTTGCAAATACAAAACCTGACCTAGATTTTGCAAAACCAAGATCACCTCAATGTTTGTTTCATCTCTAACATGAGCACAGAAGAGAAAATGAAGAAAGTGTTGCAGTGAATAAGTGTGCAGGTAGAAAAAAATAATCACCAAAAATAAAAACATTCCAGATATAAATCATTGCAATGACTACAGGGAAAAAAACCACAGCATGATATTTCCACAAATACAAAATACAAAGATGGAATGCAACGTAAGCCAGTGTTCTCTAGGTACATAGCTTAAGTCAGTTTAGAACAGGGGTTCTCAAACTGAGGGTCGGGACCCCTCAGGGGGTCACAAGGGTCTTACATGGGGGGGGGTCACAAGCTATCAGCCTCCACCGCAAACCCCACTTTGCCTCCAGCATTTATAATGGTGTTAAATATATAAAAAGTGTATATTTTTGTTCTAAGCCAGTGGTTCTCAAACTTTTGTGCTGGTGACCCCTTTCACACAGAAAGCCTCTGACTGCGACCCCCCCCACTTATAAATTAAGAATTTATTTATATGTATAAGTGGGGGGATCGCACTCAGAGGCCTTCTGTTTGAAAGGGGTCAGCAGCACAAAAGTTTGAGCACCACTGGTTTAGAACAACCTACCAGTCAGCACCCACCAAACTCCCTCCCTTTCCTCCTTTTTAAAAAAAACTTCTAAACCCCACCAGTTCTGCACCCAAGAAGTTTCCAGCCAAAAACGAACATACGCCACACTCTGCTCCCTCTGTGCTTTGTTCTGTTTCATACCTGCTTTGTTAAACTGTAAACTCCTTAAGACAAGTTGCCGTTACTTGTTTGCCAAACGTCTCAGAGGGCGCAGTGTAATGTACACTCATGCTAAATAAATGAATATTACACTTTAATGTCTTGATTTTTGTTGTGCTTTCAAAATGTCAATACAGGTAAAAAACAGAATTCTGTGTTCCAGTTTATGGTAATATGACGATGTATCTACAGAAGTCCAAGCATGTACTGCATTTTCACAAGCCACGGCTCTATATTCAAACAGATCTTACACTGAACACAGACTGACTTAGTAAAGGCAACTGAATTTTTTAACGAATCTACAGTGCAGTATATTGCATCGTCCTCACTCGATGAAGATAAGAATATATCTACTAATTGTTACGGGTCAATTTTGCAGAATCAAGGGAGCGAAACTATGGGTAAGAGCCTTAACTTTTAAGTGGGATTCTACTCTAAAAAGCTCGTCTCAAAATGGCATTGTGGGTTTCCATGTTTATTGTGTCTCAATGATTTTTCTAGCAAATGAGCTCAGTTTACAAGTAAAAACTTGTTTCTTCAAACCTCCAGTCCTGCAAAAAGCCTGGGCTCTGAGAGTCAAACTGGATTCTTTTCAATTTATATGCATCATTACCAATATAAAGCTAGTGCAGGAATTACTATGCCCCTAGCAACATCTGAGCATTGCATTCAGTGAGTTTGCATAGAGTTAACGGGTCTGAACCTGGTCAAAAACTTGTGATGCACAAGATGAAATAGACACCATTCAGCCTTCCTTTTCATTCATGTTAGTTCTGCAGAGCTAGGGCTAGCAGGAGTAAAAAAATGTATGACTGAATAGTCAGCACATCTTCTCTTTTGGTATAAGTGCTATTTTTGCATAATCCCTTTTAAGAGTACAACTGCACTCTAAGGGATTTAATCCGCTACAAACCCAAATTCCAAACTAGTTGTGGTTCACCCTTCAGTACTTTATCTTGCACATCACTTCAACAGGATTATTTAACATCTTCACACATACTTCTTGAACTCTACTGAACAAAGCAGATATCCTCCTGGTTTTCATGAAGTAGCAGAACTTCCTTAAAGTCTTTTTTATTATAGATTTCAGAGTAGGCATTTATATGGCAGTATTACTGTAGTATTTGGATGCATTGTATATAGCAGTGGCATAAGGGAAACCCATTTCCCATATGTAGAGAAATGGTGTATATCCCATGACTAGCCTCAGGACTACAAACGTAAAAAGTAGAGAGATCAGAAGACATAACATGGTGAAACCTTTTTTAGCTTTTCTTACAGATACAGCTTTTCTGTGACAAACATGTCAAACTTCTTTCTTGGCTTTATAGGAAATCAGTAGGATTTGCTCTTTATTTTCAGCCCTGCTTGTTGTGCTCTGTCATTTGACACTCTTTCTTTAAGCAACTATGGAGCCTCAGGCAAGAAGGTGAACAGTGGAATTTTCCATCATCTGTTGTGTGTATATTGTGTGCAGAAGAAGTACTGTAAATGAGTAATAGTGTGCTAAACCTGAGCTATTAAGATCAGGGAGTTAGAGCAAGTATGAATTTTGTCAGTAATATTCGTAGCTTTGTGTGTGTTATCTGATCACATTATCCTGCAAAATGAGGATGAGAGAGTATATTTGGGACTCTCTCCTCTCTCTGCACTGCAGGTACCATCAACACCATGGTCGCATTGGTTTGAGGCATTTCAGACTTGCTTCTTTTGCTAAGTCACCAGCTACAAGCGGCTGGAAAAAAATGACACATCTTTTGAGTGGAAGATGGTCCAACTGTCACTTCTATTGAAACATTTAATGCTGGTGTGGAGCAATTACAATTTTGACAATGCTGCCAAATGCTGGGTGAGTCAGTACAGAACTTTATTTGCCTTGAGAGAACATTATCTGTAAATGTGAGGGTCTATCCAAAGAGACCATTATTAAGTAAATCAACAACAACTTTGTGTGTGTGTGTGTGTGTGTGTGAAAAAATACAGATAAACAGCAATACATGTGGTAGCTGCAATGCAGGAAACAAGGCAGTTAAAACAGCTTGCAGATTTATGTACACTGCAGTACAAAAGATCATTATAGCAATTCACCTTGAGAATGCTGAAATTAGACACAAAACTGAACACTGTGGAACAGTGAACTGTATCACTGCTTTGCAGGATGTGTAACTGTCTGTGTTGGGCACTAGGATGTTACAAGTCTGGGAGGCAGAACAACTTGTGCTATTCCACTCAGTAGAATAACTCATGCCAACCACAGGGAATTGCTTTCCCTGTCTGTAAGATCTCAAGCGCATATAGTCCCCCCCCTCCTGTGCAAAAATGTGCAGAAGAGAAGGTGCTACCAGTACTGCTCAGGATAAATGGCTTGTTCCTTTCACACTGCACCTCGTCCCCATCCTTCCAGTTTTCACAGAAAGTCAATATTCACAGGGAGGAATTACAAAAAACACCCCAGGTCATTTTAATATGTGCGTAATGTGTGCAATTATACACTGCTCCCCAAACCTCTTTCCCCCCTGGTACTGGCAGCACCGCAGTCTGATACCGTTGGCATGCTGCCATTGGCCCTGCAATTACCTGTGCTCAGGACTGTGCCTCTGCTTCCTAAATGCAAACTGGGGGTGTTAATACCTCCTTTCTCCCACCCTTTGTCTGTCTTGTCTGTTTAGACTACAAGCTCTTTGGGGTAGGGAGTGTCTCTTACTATGTGTATTACAGTGTCTAGTAGAATGGGACCCCAATCTCTGCGTGGGCCTCCAGTCGCTACCATAATACAAATAACTAATAAAAGTAAAACATAGAATAATGAGACTTCTCCGTTGATGGTCACAGACTGTAGCTGAAGTTAATGCTGCTCTGAGCAGATTTTCTGAGGTATCCTTTGTACCAAGCAGAGAGGGGGATCACGCAGCTTCGAGCGGCTCCACCCGCTCTGGCTATCCATTACCTTCCCTGCTCCCTGATTGTGTGCTCCTGAGGAAGGGCTACAGTCAGCTACATTTCAGAGCAGTAGCCTTCATTTGAACAATGGTAATATCATTTATCTTGGATACCAAAACACAGATCTCCCAGTTGTTCCTTCAGCATCAGCTGCCAGCTTAAAATACTGCCCTTCCGAGTTAGGATCATTTGAACAGTAATGTCATTTATACAGTGCCAGTGTCCCTTGTGTGCCGGACAGGTGCTTTACAGATGGATAGTAAGACAAGCCCATGTCCCAAAAAGCTTACAATCTAAGGACCTGAATCTGCAGTCTTTTATCACTATAAACAGTCTTTTATCACTATAAAGAGCACTCATTCACACCAGTACTCCTACTGGAGTAACATCTGTGGGAATTAGGGTTGCCAACTTTCTACTTGCACAAAACCGAACACCCTAGCCCTGCCCCTGCCCTGAGGCCCCACCCCCCACTCACTACATTCCCTCTCCCTCAGTGGCTCTCTCTCTCCCACCCTCCCTCACTTTCACTGGGCTGGGAGAGAGGTTGGGAGGGGGGGAGGGCTCTAAATGGGGGTGCAGACTCTAGGGTGGGGCCAGAAATGAGGGGTTCAGGGTGCGGGAGGAGGCTCCAGGCTGGGGCTGGGAGTTGGGGTGCAAGCTCCGGCTGGGTGTGCAGGCTCTGGGGTGGAGCTGGGGATAAAGGGTTTGGGGTACAGGAGGGGGCTCCAGGCTGGGGGTGAGGCTGAGGGATTTGGGGTACAGGAGGGGGCTCCAGGCTGGGGGGTGAGGCTGAGGGATTTGGAATGTGGTAGGGGTCTGCGAGTTGAGGCAGGGGTTTGGGGTGCATGAGGGGGTACAGACTCTGGGCTGGGGATGAAGGGTTTGGGGTACAGGAGGGGGCTCTGGGTTTGGGGGGCAGCTCAGAGCTGTGGCAGGGGGTTGGGGCTCAGGGTTGGGGTGCAGGCTTACCTTGGGCAGCTCCCGTTCAGCAGCACAGCGGGGCTAAGGCAGACTCCCTGCCTGTCCTGGCTCCAAGCTGTGCCCCAGAAGCTGCTGGCAGGTACAGCTCCTAGGTGGGGGGGGGCCAGGAGGCTCCGCGCGCTGCTCTCGTCCACAGGCACTGCCCACCCCCAGCTCCCATTGGCTGCGGTTCCTGGACAATGGGAGGGTGGAGCCAGTGTTCAGGGCAGGGGCAGTGTGCGGAGCCCCGCAGCCCCCCTGGCTATGAACCAGACCTGCTGGCTGCTTCCAAGGCGCAGCGCAGTGCCAGGACAGGTAGGGAGTAGCCTGCCTTAGACCACAGCACCGCCAACCGGACTTTTAACGGGGCAGAAAGAGAAGGGATTAATATTTAATCTATAGTTTGACACTATGTTCTTCGACAGTGGGGTTCTGAGACAACGAGGACATACAAACAAAACGGTCAGTGGAATTTTCCTTCATGATATATGTTTTATCTGTAACTGTAATGTGCTGAGCCCAAGTTATTAGAGATGATCTGGAAACAGAAGCAATAAAATGCCATTAACTTCAGTACCACAGAAGTTAGGAATCAAAATGACCCATTAGTTCCCTGTTTGAGAAAGATTATTCCCCACAATAATATGACAAATGCACCAAATAGCAAGGATAAGAGAGATATTCAGCATAATGGAAAAGCACAGAAAGGACATTTTAAAGTTCCCTGCATTTCAGACTTACGGTCGCCCAACATGCTGGTGTTAATCTTTTTTACCTTCTCCTTAGTTTATACTTTTCTAAGCACATTAGGTATTTCAAGGGTCTGAGAGGAACGGATTATCATATCTAATACAGTTGCGAGGCATCTGTTCCTGCATGGGGGCAGAGAGAGATGCTATAAGAAAAGTACTAGGGGGGATAATGAGCAGTATGGCAATGCGGTGCTAATCACCATCCTGTGAGGTTGGAGGTGGAGCCATGTGTCAGCAGCTGTACGACTTTCTTTATTTCTGTCACATGGATGAAAACTTAGCACCATTGTCCCAAAGATATCTATTTCCCACCCTCAGTATGCCCCTCCAGCACGCTCATAAGGGAAGGTGTGCAGACACAAGAGGTTGTCATCTTTGTCCAGCATGGTGCAAATGTTCCACACCATAGGTTTATTGCCTATGCACCTGGAGCCTCATCCAATGCCCATTAAAGTCATAGTTTGGATCAGACCCTAGCTTGAGCATGCCTACCCAGCTCTGCAAGTACACATCTCTCCTCTGCAGTAGTGAGCGACCTTAACTTTAAGGGCCAATTTTTGGTTGCATATCTATATTCCAGATGTACACACAACCAGAAGACTTGCAGGAAGCATTGAGAAGGCAAAACAGAAGTTAGCCACCCTCTTTCTGGCTCCTCCAGATTGCCAGGGTAATGCCTCTCCACAGGGCCTGTTCGACTGCTATTGCACATGGTCATCACTGAACATGACTGCTGGGGGAGTGGGAGTAGTGAGCATGCGGATATGTGCACAAATGTCATCACCACAGTCCTCATTCCCTCCTAAATAATTCCAGCTCTGAGTACAAATAACCCAACACATTCAATTCTATGTGGGACAGCACATGCCTGCAGCTGGTCTGAATATAATTACATGCTAATTCTGCCTATTTGTGGGAAAGGTTATGTCATTTTGATCAGCTGTTCAGTGGCAGGCAGGAGGCACTGGGGGGGAAGGGAGGAGCGCGGGCAGGAAGAGGTGAGCAAGGGCAGGGGCGGGAAGAGGTGGGGTGGGGGCTGAGCAGGGGAGGAAGAGGTGGAGTGGCCACAGGGCTGGGGCGGAGGAGGGGTCGAGCACCCCCAGGGAAATCAGAAAGTCGGTGCCTGTGTGCTGAAGACAGTATTTATGTATGTTAGCTTGAGAAACAGCCCCTCAGCTGTTTTCCAGTAAGTCACAGCTCTACAGACCACGATCCAGTACATCAGCAAAGTCTATCCCCTTAGTGCACTCGTGTGCACAATGGAGGAATTGTGGGATGGGCAGTCATATTGCACACAAGGCTACTTATGTTCAGTTTTGTGGCTCTACCTGCTTGCACACCAATGCAGCCAAAAGCAGACCCAAAAATAATTATTTTTATTATAATGTGCCCTTGTTTTAAACTTTGGCCTCTCTGTTTTAAGGTAAGTGAGTTATTTATCACAGAAAGAGCCAGATGGATGTAAACAATCCCAAAAGTCACCTTAGAAAAGTCTTGTTACAAATTCACTTTTATAGCAAATGATGGAGCAATGCTTCCATTTTATGGACCCCTATTTTTAAAGGCTTTCTCACTTCACAAATCAGGGGCATACTTAACATGCCAAAAGAGCTGTCCTAAATTAAATAAACCATTTACATTACCAAGGAAGGAAGTGCAGAGTTTGTTGGTTTTAATTTTAAGTTATTATCACTTTGACATTTTTGCTATAAATAACTCACTTATCTTAAAACAGAGATGACTTATAATCACTGACATTTTCCATATCAAACAATCAATCCAAAGAAAGAGGAATCAGTTACCTACAGCATCCCTGTAAAGTATGTAAATATTAACCCCACTTTACAGATGGGGAGAGTGAGACAGAGAAACGTGAAGGTCAACATTTTCCAAAGCATCTCCTAATTTTGTATGCCTAACTTGAGATGCACTGAGGCTGATGTTCTGCTGAGCACATGAAACTCTCTTTGATTCAAATGGAGCTCTGAGTACTCAGCACTTCTGAAACTCATGCCCCAGCTGTATCCGGCTGGATCCCTGCAGAAAGAAGCGCCCAGAATTAGTGGATATTTTTGAAAATGTGGGTCTTGTTCATTTGTCAGACATCACAGACGACGTCTGAGGCAGAGCTAGAAATACAACTCTCATCTTCCCGTGCTGTTCTTTAACTACAAAACAATTTGTCCTTCCGTTTACACAAAGTTGTGAAGTGTGTGAAATATTAGCACTGGCCATTCGCAGTAACCCTTTCATGATAGCTTCCTAAAATAAAAAGAATTCATTTCAGCTCCTAGGCACCCATGAGTGGAAACCTCAGAGCCCAAAATAATATAACTTAGAAATAAGAAAAGGAGTACTTGTGGCACCTTAGAGACTAACCAATTTATGAAGTGAGCTGTAGCTCACAAAAGCTTATGCTCAAATAAATTGGTTAGTCTCTAAGGTGCCACAAGTACTCCTTTTCTTTTTGAGAATACAGACTAACACGGCTGTTACTCTGAAACTTAGAAATAATTTACCACAAATTAGGTCTACTTGCATAAGAAAGAGAGAACATGGGAGCAAAGGAAAGCCCCAGTTCTCCAATCCAACAACAAATAACATTCCATTAGACTCAAAAGGGGATTGAAAATAGAATGATCTCAATGATAAAAAAATAAATCAACACTTAGCCGGAACTGTCACACTGAGGCACCTGAAATCCTACAGTTATTTCCCATTCCAAATAAAAGAAAATACTGGGATTTCACAGATACACCCTGTGTGGTGACTGTAGATAAATGTTGGCTTTTTAATGATGATGCATTTATCTGGAATTATTCTTTTCAAAGGGATTAACTCGAACCATAATCAATTAATAAAAATAAATTAACGCATTAAAGATGCCTTAAAAACAACCCGAGGGCTATAACACACATTAAAAAAGTAAATGCAATATAATTAAGTTGGAAGGCCACTGTTAGTCTTGCAATCCCTAAGCATAGCAGGCTGCTACTTTGATGAGCCTCCTTATGTCTAGGTATTGCAGGATTTATGGGGCTTTTCTCCTTTAACTATGTAGCCTTGCCTTTGCCAGTTTTGGCTGATATCTAAACATTCCTCTCATTTGGTTGCTGTGTGAATTCTTTTAAGAGGCTCGTTTCCTTGACATTTACTTAGTTCAGTATAGTACGTCCGTCTCTACAGGAAAGTCAGTGTACAGCACTAACTATGGAAAACTCACCTTTTGAACCGATACAAACAACATAGGTACGAAGCAAATATGAGTAAAATGTTGGCCCCATTTAAGTCAATGGGAGTTTTGCCATTCACTTCAGTACAGCCAGGATTTCATCCCATGTGCATTCACACCAGAGTGAGAAATTGTGAAAAGTGAGAACTATGGACCCAAGCCTGCTCTAGGGACATCAATGGCAAAACTCCCAACAGCTTCAATGGGAGCAGGACCTGGCCTATTATTCTGCATTTGTATCAACCAAACCTGCGACATAGGTACAAATAATTGAGTAAATCACTCTGATGGGGTGCACAGGCTCCCTGATATCAGAAAGCACTATACAGGAAACAGAAACACCTCATCCTGTTTTCTCCATTGATGCAGTCCCCCATCATCAGGGCCAAGTCACACAAACTGCTTTTAACCTCCAGTGATGGGGGACCCGGGCTGGAACTGGTTCCCACGGAAAAGGACATTGATGTCTTCTCCAGAGGAGAGAGGGCGGAAGGGAGCAAGAATGGCTGGTCCTTTAGCAGTCAGAGAAGGAGATGTTTTTACAGAAGGGGAGGGGGAGCAAGAAGTAGAGGGCTCAGGTGCAGCAGCAGCAGCTTGAGGGCCGATGGCCTTCTGTGCATGCAGAGTGCAAAGGGATGGAAGGAGAAGAGCCATGCCCTGCAAATGGGTGCCAGCAGAAGTAAATTGATCAGGGGCAGAATGTATTGATCAGGGAAGTTAGTTTATTGGGTGGTTGGAGTGAAGAATCACCAACTGAAATGACATATGCATGGACATGGGGCATGTGGCAGCGCAGGATATTTTCCCCTCACCCATGCTAGTAGCATAATCCTTCAACGAGTAAGTATTGGGGGCAATTTTTCATGTTCTGCTCCTTGCTCTTCTTCCAGCCGCCCTGAGAAGTGTAACTGGGCACACTGGCCTTTTAAGGCAACAACAGGAAGTCCCAGGGCCCAGGCTACCACTGTCCAGGAGTTCTGCGGGAGGGTGAGGTCTGGGGAACAACAGCATAGATGCTGAGAAAGAAAAGGTGGCCCTAGGAAAACCCCAGGCTACCGTTCTTTCTAAGGATCAGGATCCTTTCTTAGCCAACTAGAACAAATTCTGGGAAGGAAGGCAGCTATAATCTGCTTCTTGGCTCATAATGGGGATAGACACTGGTAGGAAGAGGACAGCCTTCTCCCAGGCCAGGAAGAATGAGACTGAATTGTTTGGCCTCTGCCCCTGCAGTGGCTTCAATGCTGCTGCCTACAGCCTTGTCTTTGCCTCTGACGCCCCTGTTCATTCTCACTGCCTGTCTGTGATTTTGCTTCCACTCTCACAATTACAGCTATTACATGATTAATTACACAGCAAGGATATCCCCAACCAAATGGATCCTAAATGTGCCTGCCTACTGGCCACATAAGTGGCCTAGGGATACATTCAGGCCCCCCATCCATCTTCTAGAAAGCCATCTACTGCTGGCAGAGGTCTGTGGGAAATGGGTTTGCTTCCCATTCCAGAACTTTGCAAGCGCTTGTACATCACAGTGGAACTCCATGCAGCAGAGACATGTCTACGCTCAAACTCAGTACCCATAACTCACCACCGGTGCAATTGTGATGGTGGTAGCAGTGTGGCAACTGTAGCAGAAGCTGGAAGCGTTGACAGGATGTGGGGTTTTTTTACCCTTACAACATGGTGATAAAAATGCCTGAGTCTTTACCACACCAACCGTTGCCTTGATGCCACCTCTGAGCCACACTGCTAGTAAATTATGACTATACTGTATAAAGGCAGCTTACGCAGGCAGGATTTCTTCTTCTCCAGCTCACTCAAGCTGAGGTAAAGCAGCTGTGCTTCTGCTTGACCTATCTAATCGAGCACGTGGGTTTTGTTTTCTGTGTAGCTTATCAAGAGATATAAAAGGCTGGTTTCCTCTCAGAAGGAGGAAGGAGAAAAACTATCATGGGCCAGCCCCTCAAGTATAGCTGGCTGTGGAGGGAGAGTGTAGATATTGCTAGGTTAGCTAACATTTAAATAGATTATTTCTTTGTTTTACTCATGTGACATGCTTGCCAGCCAGAGGAAGAGTCTGATTCTGTAACTCGGGACATTTATATTTCTGAGTCAATACAAAGCTCAACCAACTCAAATCCTAGGAAGGTGTATTTTACAAAAGAAAAAAAAAATGTTACAGGACTTGCAGCTGTTTGGTGGTGCTGACCCTGGGCCTTCCACATGGTCTGTGTGTATGTTTTGCTTTCATCAGTATCTTGTATTCACATCCAGTACAAGTGAAGGTCAGATTCTTCCCAGGAGACTAATTAGGCAAAAATATTTAGAAATACTGTAATGCCATTCATGCTTTTGCCATAACATTTAGGAAAAACAACAATGCTGCTGATATTCACTGTTGCCCCTTAAGTATCTAACAGCTTGTCCACACCTGAAAATTGTGTACTCATTTTTTCACCAATGCTACATGCACTAGTGTTCACAGGGCTCTGCAATCTTTCATAACATCGTGATAAAAATTCCTGAATCCTCTCTCCATTAGTATTTGCACCTTTCCCAGCACTAGTGCAGCTGCACCATTGATGGAAGATGACTGTAGAATTTGGTGGTATGGACATACCATAAACGTCCTCAGTTTTGATTTAGAAGGCTCTGTAAGTATTTATTCACTAAAAGAGGACATCATTAAGAGAGCAATATTGTTTACCAACAAAATAATGAGACAGGTTTCTTCTGTGCCAAAATTTGCAATGTGTATTTACAAAGCTTTTCTAATTCTTTTGTTCTACAGTCTTTCTGCTTCCCAGCACAGAAAGGTCATGTTAACAGCAGTAGCTGTTGTGTGGCATTGTCTTGTCTTTTTTATTTTTCCAAATCAATTTAAAAAAATGAAAACAGCCTTGTAAATCTTAGAGTTAAAATGAACTATTCCATTTGCATTAGATTGTAACAAAACCACTTAATACGCCACTCGGGCTTTTTTGGTCAATCTAAATACTCCATTCTTCTTCTCTGTCAATGTGTTTCAGGATGTAGTGACTTTTTCATCATGAGAGTCATGTTCAAGAGTCGAGCCATATGGTTCCAAAAGGGTATTCAAGCCAATGCCCAAGAGTTTATAGAGTGACAGTGCCAATTCCAGTACTGATTTATTGAAACTCAAATTGGAGCACAGATTTTGTTTCTGCCAAATGATGTAGATGGAATGTCTAGTTATTTTCCCATGTGAATAACCAGAATACAAAAAATAGCCCTGGAACACTTAAAATTAAAGACATTGTCCCTTTTCTATTACACTGTAACAAACCAGCATATACCCCAGCATTTATTTTTCATTAAATACTTTTTAATATTATCTGTGGTTATTTAATATAAATACTGAACAAAATTATTTGATACAGTTACATTACACAAGAACATACAAGGACGTGTCTTCCCCTCCCTCACTGTCCTCCACCCTCATTTGTGTGTGTGTTTGCCTAACACTGTAAACACCTCAGACAAGAGCTTTGGACTTCACTATGTGGCTATCAAGTGGGAGGGCATTTTATTTTTCTGAAATGAAAGAGCCAATTTATACCCTTTTATGGACCATTTTATAACTAGCTGAAGTGGAAACATTTTCTGCAATAAAGGCTCTTTTGTCTATGAGCCCTTTGTGTTGCAGCTTGCAATACCACTTGTTGCACTTAGGGAGTGTCTTACAAGCTCTGCTAAAGAAATCAGACTTCTTTATTCCTTTCCCACAAGATTAGAGACATATTTAAAAGCATTTGTATTGCATCACTTGATTCATTATCAAGCTGATGAAAAACACAATGCAATGGTAGTGTTCCACACCTGGGATGAGATAGTCTCGAGATGGATATGTGAAAAATTTATAAAGTTCAAAATAACATGGGATCAAATACACTAAAATATTCTTTATTTAAATCTGCAACTCCTTGTTACCCAGATCATGGTTATGTTCCCTTATGAATCACTTAGCCAGTTCCTAATGTCGTTACCCAATCCCCTGTTTGTCCCTGAAAAGTGTAGGATAAACAATGTTGTGCTACACTACAGTTAGTGGGACTAATTCTGGTCTCAGCTAAAACCAGTGCAGGCAGCTTCAGTGCTCAGGTAAAAAGCAGCCTGAATGCATAAACTGGTCCTGCTAGTGTTGTTGTAGCTTTACAATCACATTTGCCTTTAAATATTTAAAAACGTCTCCCCCATTGCTGAAAGACCCACCCCCCTGCCCCCCAGCTGCTATTTTCCTCCTCCCTTCCTTCTGTTCCTCCCTATAACTCAGGGGCAGGCAAACTACGGGGCACTCCAGGCGGGGCGCTGGGTCGGGAGCTGCACCACGTGACTCGGCCCCGCTCCGGCCAGGGCGCTGGGCTGGGGGGGCCGCACCAGCGGCTCGGCCCCATTCCGGCGCTCCAGCTGGGGCGCTGGGTTGCGGCTCGCACCATGCGGCTCCCGGAAACCGCAGCATGGCCCCGCTCCTGCTCCTACATGCTCCAATGGAAGCTGCAGGGGTGGTGCCTGCGGATGGGGCAGCGTGCAGAGCTGCCTGGCCGTGCCTCCGCATAGGAGCCGGAGAAGGGACATGCCACTGCTTCCGGGAGTCACTTGAGGTAAGAGCTGCTCGGAGCCTGCACCCCTCTGACCCTCTCCTGCGCCCCAACCCCCTTTCCCAGCCCCACCTCCCACTCTCCAAACCCTTTTGTGCCAGCCCAGAGCACCCTCCTACATCCCAAACTCCTCATCCCCAGACCCTCCCCCCCAGACCCCGTACTCCCAACCCAATTTTGTGAGCATTCATGGCCCACCATACAATTTCTATTCCCCGATGTGGCCCTCGGGCCAAAAAGTTTGCCCATCCCCTGCTATAACTGGAGGGGTGTTAACTGGCCACTTCACCTTGAATTGTCACTTGAAATGTGTTTAACCACTTATGCTAAACAATCTGTTCCACCTTCTATTTAGCTTAGCGGTGACACTTATTGAGTAACAAGGAGTCCGGTGGCAACTTAAAGACTAACAGATATATTTGAGCGTAAGCTTTCATGGGTAAAAAACCCACTTCTTCAGATGCATGAAGTGAAAATTACAGATGCAGACATAAATATATTGACACATGAAGCTTCCCAGACCTGAAGAAGAGCTCCGTGTAAGCTCAAAAGCTTGTCTCTCTCACCAACAGAAGTTGGTCCAATAAAATATATTACCTCACCCATCTTGTCTCTCCAACAGGGGAAACTAAGGGCAGGTCTACACTTAAAATGCTGCATTGATGCAGCATAGTGCTTAAGTAAAGACACTCCTACACTGATGGGGGAGCTTCTCCTGTCAGCGTAGTTAATCCACCTCGCCGAGAAGCAGTAGCTATGTCAGAGGGAGAACTCTCTTGTCAACACAGCACTATGTACACGGGAGGGATCGCCTGGCGCATAGAGGCATGATCACCTGGAAAGATTCGCTGAGAGCACTCCACACCTGTCTGAGCAAACAGGAAGGGGATTTTCAAAATTCCCAGAGAATTTAAAGGGCGGGTCTGATGGTTGGTCACTTGAGGGCAGGGCAGTAGAGTTCAAAGTGATGACCAGAGTGGCTAGAACAGGCATTGTGGGACACTTCTGGAGGCCGATCAGAGCACATTAACAGACCAGGGCGTCCACACTGGCACCATGGTGCTCCATCTGGGGCGCAGCAAACATTATGCTTCTCATGGAGGTGGATTACCAGGAGCGCTCCAGCCGCGGAGTCCGGGTGCTCTACGTGCCTTGCCAGTGTAGATGCGTCATGAGTTAGGGTGCCCGGAGCTGCTTTAATGCGCTCTAACGCACAAGCGTAGCCAAGCCCTAGGTTGATATAACTACGTCGCTCAGGGGTGTGGATTTTTCATATCCCTGAGCATCGTCGTTATACCGATTTAGGTCTGTAGTGTAGACTTGGCCTGACTGACTGACTATACCAGGGATACAATGAAAGTGTCTGTACACAAAGTGCAGTCTAATGCACAAAGTAAATCAGTTGGGGTGGGAAGGGAAATGACAAATATTTCTCAGGTGTTATTTCAGATAATAGTATTAATATTTTTTCAGACAGAAGTATAACTTTTCAATTGATGATCTCTGAGAATATTTAACCATTAATAACAGTTAATGATCAACTGGAGGAGTTGAAGGGCTGAGGTTATTACTGTTAACTATGGTATTATAGAAATAAGGAGAAAATAATTATCATTTTATATGTTTAATCACAAGAAGTTGAGCTTCATGTTGCTATGGATATGGTTTTCGGTTTACAGTCCTGGTCTTTTCCTATTAAAGATCCATACTGTGCCCAGTAGGAAAGCAGGATGCAAATCAACATTCCATTAGGTTTATAAAATATCAACATTCCAGACTACAGTGTGTTCTTATCACAGGTATATACACTAGGCTAGATCCTGGCCCGCGCTGGCTGTTTTGCCAGTGCAAAGCAGTTGGGAAGCCAGCTTAGTTGGTCGGTTGAGGATTTCACTTGTCTATCAATGAATCCCCATTTGATGCATCTCAACACCTCCCAACAGCACCTGATACAGGGGTATCAGCCATGGTCTCTTCATGTCATTGATCTCTGGCTGCCAGAAAAGCCCTACAGGGTCATGGGCAGTCAGACATAACTTAGAACTGTCTGAAGGTTGCTGTAATTTACCCCAGGGATTGATCTGATCTCCTGACAGCCCCAGAAACAGGGAATGGAGGCATAAGAGGATCTGAAAACCACCTTCTTCTCACTGCCCATCCTGCACTTCACAACTGGCTCACAGTTTGTAGCTCATATTTTAAACAAACAAGAACAAGTCACAAATGGTGTGGCCATTTCAAATTTATAAAAACCAAAATAAGTCAATATTTGTTTATTAATATAGTTCAGCATTTTCAGCAAAATTCCACCCTTTGACATGTATGTGCAACTCTCACTGAAGTGAACAGCAGTTGTACTCATGTCTGAGAGCACTGCAAATGTAAACAGTACTTTACGATAAAAAAAGATATATCCACTCTGAAGAGCTTCCCATACCACGGACACAACACTTGACAAACAGGTCAGCAGATAGGGAACAAAGTATGAAATCATCACTGGAAAAGAGCAACACAGAGGAGGCCTTATGGAAGAAGTGGGTTCGAAACAGGTGAGATGGCACTAGACAGATAAGATACGAGAGACTTGCAAACATAGGTCACATCTAGTCTAGGAAAATAGCTAGCGTGGTTTTAACCATGACCTAACACATTGTAGGTAATATGAATTTAAACACCAATGAAGAGGGAGTTTAATGCCTTTACAAATGTTTGAGTTGGTCATGGTCAACACTGCTGGAAGCGTAGGGTCAAGTGTGGCCAACTAACCTTTTTAACACTTAAATCCTGTCTACACTGGAGTTCAAAACCATGTTGAAAACTTTTTGGGATCAATATCTGTCTGCCTAAGATTTGCCCACAGTTCTTGGGCCTGATTCTCTCCTCACTCTTGTGTATATCAACAATAACAACTCCATGGAGGCCAGTGGAGTTACATGGTTTGTAAAACCAGTAGAAGAAGAGATTGAGGCCCCTCATCTCTAGCTCCTGAGTGGAGTACAGCAGCCCTTGGGTACAGCAACTATTTGAATTAAGGTTGCAAAACAGTTTCCATTAGAATCCCTTTTGCACACATTCCTCAAAAATTCACCTTTCAGGCTAAAATTTCCTTGTGAGGTCTCTGTGTCAGGGTGAATTTTATTGGACACCGTCACCTATTTTTCAATTTTGTAAGCGTGAAAAAATCTATCTGAAGATGTGCAGTACCTCACTCTCCTCCCTGTTTTGTCATCACTACAGACAGACTAGATCTTGTGGCCTTAAGAAGGATTGAGCCGCCATAATTTCCCTTCATGTCAGTGAGATCTGTGGGTGCTCAGCAACTCTAAAAAATCAGGCTACTTAAACCCAAGTTAGTTTATCTCTCAGCTAAATCTTACTCTGTGCTGTTCAGAAGAGCCTCTTCTCCCTGGTTATGCAGCTCAGCAGGATTTCTCTACAGCACTCAAGAAAGTTCTAGCACAGAGGATTGGCTAACATGCTGACTCATGGACCAAGTTATCACGGGCTGTGGTGTGGTGTGTGGATTGGGGGGTATGGCTAGCCCCAGTCAATTCGCAGATATGCCTTGATCAGCATCAAGAGCTAGCTGTCCATTCAAAGTGAAGTGTGTTCTAGAGCACATTGCCCCACCCCATCCTGAGGAATTCAGTAGGATTTCTGTAGAACAGGATAGGCCAGCCACATTTCCTTTTCCTTTTCCTTTTCCTTCCCTATTTGGGAAGGATTTGGTTCTGTAAGAGCAGCTATTGCTGAACCTCAACCATATCTTTTTTTAAAATCAAGAAAAAAATTTCTTGATTTAAAAAACTAATGTATAATGTTGCATAGCATACAGACTCACATCTCATTCAGACCATGTTTCGACAAGTATAGTGCTGGGTGTGTGATCTGTCCAAGGTGATCACGTTATTTTTCCATCGTATCCTTTTTACTATGAAAGCTGCCATCCGCCCTCTATTTTTTTCTTATTTAAACAACTACTGTTAAAATAACAAAAGGTAATAAATAACATTATCATTTCCCCAGACTGTTCAGTCATTTAACATCTTGTTTGTTACTTCACGAAGTGGTTTCCCTGCTCCCTTCCTCCCCTGACATAAACCTTCTGATTCTTTCTTTTCTTTCTTCTTTTTTGTTTTCAGCACCAATCTGCATATACTGTTCTGCTTTGAAAAAGACTAAATACTAGGTTGAAAGAGCCTTCTGTGGAAGAATAGAATACTGTACTATTCTTTATGCCAACAAAATGCTTGACAATGGTGAGACAGTGGGCATGCTGACTATTATATTTATTAAGGCTAGTCAGGATTGTTTTGCTGGTCACCTTGTCCTCCCTCCTCTCCTCCCACTATTTATTTGTCTTCTCTACTTATTTTCTTGTCATATCTGTAAGTTGTAGCTCCTTAGGTCAGAAACTGTCTTGTTATTATATGTAAGTTCAGTGCCTAGCACAATGGAGCTCTGAGCCCTGATTGAGGCTACTAGGTGCTATTGTAATGTAAGTAATAAATAATATGAGTTTATCTGTGCCTATGAGAAGTTTTGAGTGTTAAGAACATAAGAACATAATAACGGCCATACTGGGTGAGACCAAAGGCCCATCTAGCCCAGTATCCTGTCTTCCAACAGTGGCCAATGCCAGGTGCCCCAGAGGGCATGAACAGAATAGGTAATCATGAAGTGATCCATCCCCGGTCACCCATTCCCAGCTTCTGGCAAACAGAAGCTAGGGACACCATCCCTGCCCATCCTGGCTAATAGCCACTGATGGACCTATCCTCCATGAACTTATCTAGTTCTTTTTTGAAACCTGTTATAGTCTTGGCCTTCACAACATCCTCTAGCAAGGAGTTCCACCGGTTGATTGTGAGTTGTGTGAAAAAATACTTACTTTTGTTTGTTTTAAACCTGCTACCTATTAATTTAATTTGGTGACCCCTAGTTCTTGTCTTATGAGGAGTAAATAACACTTCCTTATTTACTATGTCCACACCAATCATGATTTTATAGACGTCTGTCATATCCTCCCTTAGTCATCTCTTTTCCAAGCTGAAAAGTCCCAATCTTATTAATCTCTCCTCCTGTGGAAGCCGTTCCATACCCTGAATAATTTTTGTTGCCCTTTTCTGAACCTTTTCCAATTCTAATATATCTTTTTTAAGATGCGGCGACCACATCTGCATGCAATATTCAAGATGTGGGCATACCATGGATTTATATAGAAGCAATATGATATGATATTGGTGTTGGTTCTCTATATTTTATACATTGTGAGTATTCACCCCTTCTTGGTGGAATTTCACCATCTCCTGTTTTGATTTACAGTGTGGTTCAGTGTGCTATAATTGTTTTTTGACCTTCATAATTAAACAAAATCAAAATGCTTTTCAAAGATTTTTTGAGAATACCAATAAAATCTGCAAGCTACTGGCAACTCTCAAAACTAAAACTACTATCAGTAATCACAAATATCAAAAGATCAGCTGGCAGAAGACTAAGTAAAACTGAAGAGACAATAATGAATTTGAACAATCTGATGGTGACCTTTATTGCTCCTCGATGCAATAAAGATAATCCTTAGAATATGCATAATGCCATTGTGCTGTATCTAAAACCAACCAACCAAAACAAACACACATGCCCTAAAGAGAAGGAATGGATTCCTTGAAATCTGTGATGATGTTACTGCTAAAATACTGTGGAGCGGGGAAAACACCAGGTCCAGCAACTACACCATTGATTTATTTTAAAACATTCATTGAGACTGTCAAAAAGACTGTCAATAATTCATTTGGTAACAGATCTTTCACTACAGAATTAGCACAATCCCACCTGCCTCATGCACAGAAGGAAAGGAGGATCAGGTCCACTTCACAGATGCCAAACTGGGATCCACAATCACATAGACCAAGATCACCTGTGACCAAGATCACCTGTGGCTCTGGGAAGGAGGATAAAGGAGTATGAGGTGCAAGCGTTGTTCTCGTCCATCCTCCCCGTGGAAGGAAAAGGCCTGGGTAGGGATCGTCGAATCGTGGAAGTCAATGAATGGCTACGCAGGTGGTGTCGGAGAGAAGGCTTTGGATTCTTTGACCATGGGACGGTGTTCCAAGAAGGAGGAGTGCTAGGCAGAGACAGGCTCCACCTAATGAAGAGAGGAAAGAGCATCTTCGCGAGCAGGCTGGCTAACCTAGTGAGGAGGGCTTTAAACTAGGTTCACCGGGGGAAGGAGACCAAAGCCCTGAGGTAGGTGGGGAAGCGGGATACCGGGAGGAAGCACAAGCAGGAGCATGTGAGAGGGAAGGGCTCCTGCCTCATACTGAGAATGAGGGGCGATCAGCGGGTTATCTAAAGTGCCTATATACAAATGCATAAAGCCTGGGAAACAAGCAGGGAGAACTGGAGGTCCTGGCAAAGTCAGGGAATTATGATGTGATTGGAATAACAGAGACTTGGTGGGATAACTCGCATGTATCTGGAGTTCTGTCATGGATGGGTATAAACTGTTCAGGAAGGACAGGGAGGCCAGAAAAGGTGGGGGAGTTGCGCTGTATGTAAGGGAGCAGTATGACTGCTCAGAGCTCAAGTATGAAACTGCAGAAAAACCTGAGAGTCTCTGGATTAAGTTTAGAAGCGTGAGCAACAAGGGTGATGTCATGGTGGGAGTCTGCTATAGACCACCGGACCAGGGGGATGAGGTGCACGAGGCTTTCTTCCGGCAACTCGCAGAAGCTCCTAGATCGCACACCCTAGGTCTCATGGGCAACTTCAATCATCCTAATATCTGTTGGGAGAGCAATACAGTGGTGCACAGACAATCCAGGAAGTTTTGGAAACTGTAGGGGACAATTTCCTGGTGCAAGTGCTGGAGGAACCAACTAGGGGCGGAGCTCTTCTTGACCTGCTGCTCACAAACCGGGAAGAATTAGTAGGGGAAGCAAAAGTGGATGGGAACCTGGGAGGCAGTGACCATGAGATGGTCGAGTTCAGGATCCTGACACAAGGAAGAAAGGAAAGCAGCAGAATACGGACCCTGGACTTCAGAAAAGCAGACTTTGACTCCCTACGGGAACTGATGGGCAGGATTCCCTGGGAGAATAACATGAGGGGGAAAGGAGTCCAGGAGAGCTGACTGTATTTTAAAGAATCCTTATTGTGGTTACAGGGACAAACCATCCCGATGTGTAGAAAGAATAGTAAATATGGCAGGCAACCAGCTTGGCTTAACAGTGAAATCCTTGCTGATCTTAAACACAAAAAAGAGGCTTACAAGAAGTGGAAGATTGGACAAATGACCAGGGATGAGTATAAAAATATTGCTCGGGCATGTAGGAATGAAATCAGGAAGGCTAAATCACACCTGGAGTTGCAGCTAGCAAGAGATGTTAAGAGTAACAAGAAGGGTTTCTTCAGGTATGTTGGCAACAAGAAGAAAGCCAAGGAAAGTGTGGGCCCCTTACTGAATGAGGGAGGCAACCTAGTGACAGAGGATGTGGAAAAAGCTAAGGTACTCAATGCTTTTTTTGCCTCTGTCTTCACGAACAAGGTCAGCTCCCAGACTACTGCACTGGACAGCACAGCATGGGGAGGAGGTGACCAGCCCTCTGTGAAGAAAGAAGTGGTTCGGGACTATTTAGAAAAGCTGGACGTGCACAAGTCCATGGGGCCGGATGCATTGCATCCGAGAGTGCTAAAGGAATTGGCGGATGTGATTGCAGAGCCATTGGCCATTATCTTTGAAAACTCATGGTGATCGGGGGAAGTCCCGGAAGACTGGAAAAAGGCTAATGTAGTGCCCATCTTTAAAAAAGGGAAGAAGGAGGATCCTGGGAACCACAGGCCAGTCAGCCTCACCTCAGTCCCTGGAAAAATCATGGAGCAGGTCCTCAAGGAATCAATTCTGAAGCACTTAGACGAAAGGAAAGTGATCAGGAACAGTCAGCATGGATTCACCAAGGGAAAGTCATGCCTGACTAATCTAATTGCCTTCTATGATGAGATAACTGGTTCTGTGGATGAAGGGAAAGCAGTGGATGTGTTATTCCTTGACTTTAGCAAAGCTTTTGACACGGTCTCCCACAGTATTCTTGTCACCAAGTTAAAGAAGTATGGGCTGGATGGATGCACTACAAGGTGGGTAGAAAGTTGGCTAGATTGTTGGGCTCAACGGGTAGTGATCAATGGCTCCATGTCTAGTTGGCAGCCAGTATCTAGCGGAGTGCCCCAAGGGTTGGTTCTGGGGCTGGTTTTGTTCAATATCTTCATTAATGATCTGGAGGATGGTGTGGATTGCACCCTCAGCAAGTTTGTGGATGACACTTAACTGGGAGGAGTGGTAGATACGCTGGAGGGTAGGGATAGGATACAGAGTGACCTAGACAAATTGGAGGATTGGGCCAAAAGAAATCTGATGAGTTTCAACAAGGACAAGTGCAGAGTCCTACACTTAGGACGGAAGAATCCAATGCACCGCTACAGACAAGGGACCGAATGGCTAGGCAGCAGTTCTGCAGAGAAGAACCTAGGGGTTACAGTGGACAAGAAGCTGGATATGAGTCAACAGTGTGCCCTTGTTGCCAAGAAGGTCAATGGCATTTTGGGGTGTATAAGTAGGGGCATTGCCAGCAGATCGAGGGACGTGATCATTCCCCTCTATTCGACATTGGTGAGGCCTCATCTGGAGTACTGTGTCCAGTTTTGGGCCCCACACTACAAGAAGGATGTGGAAAAATTGGAGAGAGTCCAGCGAAGGGCAACAAAAATGATTAGAGGTCTGGAACACATGACTTATGAGGAGAGGCTGAGGGAACTGGGATTGTTTAGTCTACGGAAGAGAAGAATGAGGGGGGATTTGATAGCTGCTTTTAACTACCTGAAAGGTGGATCCAAAGAGGATGGATCTAAATTATTCTCAGTGATAGCAGATGACAGGACAAGGAGTAATGGTCTCAAGTTGCAGTGGGGGAGATTTAGGTTGGATATTAGGAAAAACTTTTTCACTAGGAGGGTGGTGAAACATTGGAATACGTTACCTAGGGAGGTGGTGGAATCCCCTTCCTTAGAAGTTTTTAAGGTCAGGCTTGACAAAGCCCTGGCTGGGATGATTTAGTTGGGGATTGGTCCTGCTCTGGGCAGGGGGTTGGACTAGATGACCTCCAGAGGTCCCTTCCAACTCTGATATTCCATGATTCTATGATTCTATGACTACTGAGACCACTCTGACTACTCATTTATGCAGTCGCATCTATCTCTGAAGCCACCTTGTTCTCCATCCCCTTTGCTTGTCTGTAGGGTTGCCAACTATCTAATTGCACAAACCCAAACACCCTTCCCTTCCTCCTGCCCTGCCCTTCCTGAGGCCCCACCGCTCCCCCGCCCCTTCTCACTTATCCCCCCTCTCTTCATCGCTCACTCTCTCCCACCCTCACTCACTTTCACTGGGCTGGAGCATGTGGTTAGGGTGCAGGAGTGGGTCCAGGCTCTGGGCTTGGGCCAAGGGGTTTGGAATGTGGGAAGGGGCTGCGGGAGGGAGTTTGGGTGCAGGAGGGGGCTCAGGACTGGGATCAGGGGGTAGGTGTGGGAAGGGGTGCAGGGTGCAGACTCCGGCCAAGCAGTGCTTACCTCAGGTGGCTCCCGGAAGCAATCAGCATGTCCCTTCAGCTCCTAGGCTCGAGGCAGCCAGGCACGTCTGTGTGCTGCCCCTGCCTGCAGGCCAATGGAAGCTACAGAGCCAGCACTCAGGGCAGGGACAGAGCCTCCCTGATTGCCCCTGTGCCCTGGGGCTGCAGGGACATGCCGGCCGCTTCCGGGAGCCACGCAGAGCCAGGGCAAGTAGGGAGCCTGCCTTAGCCCTGCTGCGCCGCCGAACAGATTTTTGGCCTATTAAAATCTCCCAGATTGCTTTCAATAGCAACTGGGAGACTGAGTCCGATTCCAGGAGACTTCCGGCCAATCCGGGAGTGTTAGCAACCCTCTGTTTATTCCTTTGCTGCAAGTCCTAGACTGTGACCTTTTGGGGACACAGACTGTCTTCATGTTATTTGTTTTAGCAGAGTAAGGTCCTGCTCGCCAATAGGATCCTTAAGACCTACTGCAATGGAAATGAATTCTTATTAATTATTATTATAAAGCTAATCTTGTCACCTTTAGATTGTTAATTTGAATACAAAAACACTGGGCAAAACAACGGTCAGTAGGTTATATAAAATCCTCCCTATACTAATACAGCCCAGTCAGGATTTTTTCTACAATGCTACACATCTAGGAATCTCTGCAGGTAGGTCAACCCAACCCATTCAGCAAATGCAAGTAAAGAGTGAAGCCAGGTTGGCACCAGCCTCTGCACAGATGCACAAAGATGGGAATAGCTGTGTAGGTGTTGCTGACCCCAGGAAGGGGGACATAAGGAAGCGTTCACTTTCTCTGCCTAGCCACTGCTGCAACATGTGCATACACCTGAGCACAAGTGCTGCTCGGGATTAGTGCCGCATTAGTAATCTTTCTAAGAGGAAGCAATGCCATGCCTCCCCCTTCACCTCTGCTCTAGCCAGCAGATCTGTCTTCTTGAAAGGAGTGGTGCAGTAGCTGCCCTCCCCGATAGCCCTGGGAAGGATCATGGTTTCCCCTGGGGATGGAGCAGCTCTGCACTGCTCACCACACAGGGTCATGCTTTAAAAGGAATAAATATTCTACCATAAATTAAAATCAAGAACCAAACTTGCCATTCAACCATCAAGAACCTGTTCCCCTCTCAGCTGGCCCGATTTTGCTCCATTATACCCTATAAGACCTGAGTAACAACACTCAAATCAAATCCCATTTCCATGAATTTACACCAGTATATCTGAGGGCAGATTTTGGTCCCAGGTTTTAAATTCTTTTTTCTGTGTTAAGGATGGAATTCCTTATTTCTTAAGTTTCACGTCATCATAACAACACCAAAGCAAGCAAAAATAGTCTGTTTAGAAAAAGACAAATATTTAACAGAAGAAATGCAAACACTGTACATATTTGTAAAGGCCCTAATCCAAGCAAATCTCCAGTCCATTTAGCAAAAGAAAAGAGCTTCACATTGCCATTTTCAAGATTCCCAAGAACTCTGAGTTATCAAAGATGCTTTATTTTAGTCTTTTTTCAAAATTTGTCCTCTAACAAAAGCTTTTGGGGTCTTTCACTTTTGCTGTGAACATGGAACCAGAACCAGCACTGGAGTTCAGTGTCATCAGCTTGTAGATCCAGTGTTTAGTACCTTTATTGAGATGCTTTTTTCTCTCTCATATCCACACTGCCCTGAAAAACTCCATAAGTGATTGGATTCAATACCATACTCTGTGTGACGGGATGTATAAACCTCACAAGAGCGCTGGAGGTGTTAAGGAGCAACCCTGTCCAGCTGCACCTGCAGACCATATTCAAGCTGGAGGTGGAGCTTAAAAGGGAGCCAGGCAGCTCAGAAGGGGATGACAAGGCAGGGAGAAGGACCTATTCTGACCTATAGGCCAGTTCCAAAAAAGGAACGTTACTGTAATTGTCTTGTTTACAAGAATAAGAGGATTTGTCTATTTTAGGTTAGCAGAGGAGAAAGTGGGAATGATCGAATTTATCATGTCTGAATTTATTTGTATCTTGTTGATGAATGAATGTTGCATAACTAGCTTTGTTGTGCTAGGATTTTTCTCATTATTTATTTGTATACGGGTCTTATACATATATATAATGTATACGGGTCTTATACATATATATAATGTCATCTTATGATATTTGACCCATATAAGACTAAAAGTGGTCTTATGTTTCTGGAATTTTGATATTTTGGCAGGTCACAAACCAATAGTTTTTGCGATGTGGGAAATATCTCATATTTTTCAAATTGCTGGCTTAATCAGTACTTTTCCAAGTGGACATTAGCTAACAGTAACCTAATTGAAATTTGACTGGACCAAGATGCATGGCTCTAAGGGAGGTACTGCAAAGTGAAGTGATACAATCTGCAAACCATAAAAATCAAGGGGAAGGCCTAGAAGCCTTGCACTTTGGGTCTACGGGCCATCTCAGGCTAGAATGATGTTCTAAGACTTATGAAAAAACAGGTCACTTAGATTCATAGATACTAAGGTCAGAAGGGACCATTATGATCATCTAGTCTGACTTCCTGCACAACGCAGGCCACAGAATTTCACCCACCCACTCCTGTGAAAAACCTCACCTATGTCTGAGCTAATGAAGTCCTCAAATCATGGTTTAAAGACTTCAAGGAGCAGAGAATCCTCCAGCAAGTGACCCATTCCCCATGCTACAGAGGAAGGCGAAAAACCCCCAGGGCCTCTTCCAATCTGCCCTGGAGGAAAATTCCTTCCCGACCCCAAATACGGCTATGAGCTAAATCCTGAGCATATGGGCAAGATTCACCAGTCAGATACTACAGAAAATTCTTTCCTGGGTAACTCAGATCCCACCCCATCTAACATCCAATCACAGGCCATTAGGCCTATTTACCATGAATATTTAATTACCAAAACCATGTTATCCCATCATACCATCTCCTCCATAAACTTATTGAGTTTAATCTTAAAGCCAGATAGATCTTTTGCCCCCACTGCTTCCCTTGGAAGGCTATTCCAAAACTTCACTCCTCTGATGGTTAGAAACCTTCGTCTAATTTCAAGTCTAAAATTCCTCGTGGCCAGTTTATATCCATTTGTTCTTGTGTCCACATTGGTACTGAGCTTAAATAATTCCTCTCCCTCTCCGGTATTTATCCCTCTGATATATTTATAGAGAGCAATCATATCTCCCCTCAGCCTTCTTTTGGTTAGGCTAAACAAGCCAAGCTCCTTGAGTCTCCTTTCATAAGACAGGTTTTCCATTCCTCGGATCATCCTAGTAGCCCTTCTCTGTACCTGTTCCAGTTTGAATTCATCCTTCTTAAACATGGGAGACTAGAACTGCACACAGTATTCCAGGTGAGGTCTCACCAGTGCCTTGTATAACGGTACTAAAACCTCCTTATCTCTACTGGAAATACCTCACCTGATGCATCCCAAGACCGCATTAGCTTTTTTCACAGCCATATCACATTGGCGGCTCATAGTCATCCTATGATCAACCAATACTCCAAGGACCTTCTCCTCCTCCGTTACTTCTAATTGATGCGTCCCCAGCTTATAACTAAAATTCTTGTTATTAATCCCTACCTTACACTTCTCACTATTAAATTTCATCCTATTACTATTACTCCAGTTTACAAGGTCATCCAGATCCTCCTGTAGGATATCCCTGTCCTTCTCTAAATTGGCAATACCTCCCAGCTTTGTATCATCCGCAGACTTTATTAGCACACTCCCACTTTTTGCGCCGAGGTCAGTAATAAAAAGATTAAATAAGATTGGTCCCAAAACCGATCCTTGAGGAACTCCACTGGTAACCTCCCTCCAGCCTGACAGTTCACCCTTCAGTACGACCCGTTGTAGTCTCCCTGTTAACCAATTCCTTATCCACCTTTCAATTTTCATATTGATCCCCATCTTTTCCAATTTAACTAATAATTCCCCATCTGGCACGGTATCAAACGCCTTACTGAAATCTAGGTAAATTAGATCCACTGCGTTTTCTTTGTCTAAAAAATCTGTTACTTTCTCAAAGAAGGAGATCAGGTTGGTTTGGCACGATCTACCTTTTGTAAAACCATGTTGTATTTTGTCCCATTTACCATTGACTTCAATGTCCTTAACTACTTTCTCCTTCAAAAACTACTACAGATGTCAAACTAACAGGCCTATAATTACCCGGAGCAACCTATGACCAGCCAATTTCTGAAGAAAGCCCACTAGCAAAAAGTGCTGTGTCAGCAGAATGTCACCATCTTGCTCCTTGTCTGCAGTTTCAGCTCCTACTGTATGAGACTCCAGAAGCCTGAGAGCTGGAGAGTTTGCAAACCTCTTATAATTTTAAGTTTCTTATTTTTCTATTTTTTATCTTTTGTTTTTACTATCTGGGAGATGTTCCAGCCTTTTTCTTTTCTTTTCTTTTCTTTTCTTTTTTTTAAGGTGCGAAAGTGAAAATGTGACTGTGTGCACGAGCATCCATGCAGCCAACACAACCATAGCTCCAGAAAAAATAGTTCCCCAGATCTAAACATCCCTTAATATGATCTGATAAAGACAGGCATTAAATTGTGTTAATTTAAAAGTCTTGAGAGACTTGAGATATTTACCAGAAATAACAGGTGACAAAGTTGTTAAACTTCTGTTTATCAAGAATATTCTGTTAAAGTTTGTATTCTAATATCTCCGATGGGAAATGGAGGAAAGGGTTAGCTACCACTTAAGAACTGAAGTCTATGAAGAAAGTTTTACAATTGGCTCTGAGGTTGCAGTTCAAACATTAAGGTCTTGTCTTCACCGGAGGGGAAAAATGTGTTCTTAACTTGAGTTCACACACACAAGATAAAATCCTAGTGAAGACACGGCATTTTGTAGTTTTCACACGTTCATAGATCAAGGCAAACCCTGTCTTTTACTAGTCTTTCACTACCAGTTAAAGAATCGGTGTCTGAGTTAGAAACAGCATTTAATGTAGATCAAGCATATAGATTCTTGGATACCAACAGACATAGGAGACTTATACTTACACTTCTTACCTGACCTCTACAGCCCAGTGTATAATGCAAAGTAGTACCCAAAACACTATAAGCAAAGGACCAAATGTTCAAAAACACAGGCAGCTAACTTGCATAAGCTATCTCTGGCCCAGAGCCTCTGTAAACTCTGAGGCTTTTTTCTGCAGCCATATTAGGAAAGCAGCAGCCATGAGCCAAGAAGCAGAGAGTCATCCTCACATTCCATCTCAATTATATCAAAACAATGTAATATTGGGCTGTTGAAAAGGCACCCCTCCTAACAGCACCCACCATTACCAGATAAGCAAGAAATCTCTTAAGATGTTTAAAGAAAACTTTGTTTGATGGCATTCTGTCTGGCAAGGAATCACGGATCAACAGCTGTGGGTGTGAATGCTCTGCTTCTTTATTGTTTTGCTTTTATGGTCCCCACTTCTCTATTGTTTATCTGTATGGTTTCTGTCTGGTTCTTTGATTGTTTCTGTCTGGTTCATAATTAATTTTACAAGATTTAAATCAGTTAAGGTGGCGGGGTATGATTGGGTAAAGAATTATTTTGCAATATGTTAGGATTGGTCAAAGAATTATTTTGTAATATTTTAGTAAAATGATTGGTTATGGTATAGTTAAGCAGGACTCAAGTTTCACTATATAAACGGAGGTCTAAGAAAGAGACCAGCTGGGAAGGAAAAAGAAAGGAAAAGGGAAAAAACTAAGGCCATGTCTACACTACCTGCCGGATTGGTGGGTAGTGATCAATCTATCAGGGATCGATTTATCGCGTCTAGTGTAGACATGATAAATTGATCCCCGATCGCTCTGCCGTTGACTCTGGAACTCCACCACGGCAAGAGGCAGAAGCGGAGTCGACGGGGCAGCGGCAGCCATCGATCCCGTGCCGCGAGGACACGAAGTAAGTGATTCTAAGTCGATCTAAGATACGTCTACTTCAGCTACGCTATTCTTGTAGCTGAAGTTGCGTATCTTAGATCGATTCCCCCCCACCCCCAACTAGTGGAGACCAGGCCTTAGGAGAAAAGACCTGAAAGAAGAAGAACTCAACCCCCCGTCCAGACACAGCCTTAAATCAGAGCTCCTAAGAATCCTTTGCATGACTCTGACATGCAGCAACCAGAACCTAGACGAGACTGACCTTGCCTGGCCAACAGGGAAAGTCTTCCAGAGTGATCAGGATTGGTGCGCATAGCATTGTATGCTTAGCATTTGTATTTTGCTTGGTAATTGTTAATAAATAGAGGATAAGGGTGTTACTGTGTAAGGCTCTTTCACTGGTAAAAAAAATCCTGCAAACCCACAGAAGAGTATATCCTGAGCCCTAGGAACTGAGTACATGTGGGTACTTAAATGACCCAGGTTATGCTCTGAGCCCTACGAACTGGGTAAGGGTAGGTGCCTTCTCCTGGATCTCTAGGAAGTGGGAAAGGGTGGAGGTGCCCAAATCAACCAGGTTACATCTTGAGCCCTAGGAACTGGGTAAAGGTGGGTGCCCTGGACTGTGCGGATAACACATCAGCTGGTGTAAATTGACAAATCTCCACTGAAGTCTGCAGATCTCCTCTAATGTGAGGACATAGACACATAAGCAACTTACCTGTCAGTTACTGAAAATTTAGCTCTGTGTATCCATCCCTTCATGGATAGATGCTTGGGTCCTAAATGATCCCTGACTTAACACCACTGCTTCAGGAGGACAATTCTATCCTAAACTCTTGAATTCTTGTCTTGACACTGAACATAGGACCACTTGATCACACAGCTAAGACAAATTTTGAGAACAAGTGCAATCAAGGGCTAAGATTTCTCAGTGGCAGCTACACAGACAACCTATTTATTGAGTATGCTAATCTAAGACTTCACAATACAATGTTATCTTTTACTAGCATATAGACATCAAAGGAAAAGGGGGAAACAATATGTTTCTATTTCAAACTGGACCTTTTGTATTATCGTTTCTGCGCTGTTAATGATAAGTTTATAAGAGTGCTTTAACTTCAAATGCACAGTTTGCACATGACAAAAACAGATTCTTAACCTAAGCCCTCAGGAAGCTACTCTGAATGAATTATATGCACTCCCTTAAAAAAGGAAGAAAAAAAAAACCTCAAACAAAAAAACCCCAAACAACCCAGTGAAAGAATCCTTCAAAGTAAAGTACAAGAAAAATCACTATGAAGGTTCTAAAGGAAGACCTTTCAGACCTTTTTCAACCGTAATTTAGGGCTGGTCTATACTAGAAGGCTGTTCTGCTTTCACTAGACCAGCCTTGTTAACCCCCCTCGTGTGGATGCAGTTATAACAGTTTATACCAGTACAGCTATTCCCATACAGGAAGGGCAACAGGCTATAACATTATAGGTCATCTTTATACTAGTTTAACTGCACCCACACTAGGGATTATAGCAGTATAACTATTTTGGTGGGGGAGACGGGAAATCACATCTGCCTGCCTAAGAGCTATACTGGTAAAAATTTTCTGTGTAGACCACGCCTTAGTGAGGGTAATATTGAAACATCAAAAAGTCCACAAACAGTCTAATTCTCAAACAAAAAAGGTCATTAAAGAAACATACTTTCAACCTTCAATGGGATCTGGCTGACAACCAATAAAACAGTATTACACTTTCCTTACAGAAATCCTACCGTTACATTTCCACCCCCCCTCCAAACATTAAGTTGTCTGGGAGCAAGTTAAGGGGTGAAGTCAGTTGCCCACTGGCACATATAAAACTTTTCTTCACTTTCTCCCAGCACAGTATCTCAGCCATTCTTGATCACTGACAAACTCCTCTCTCCTAGATCATAGAGTTAGTCCTCCAAGGCTGCTGTTTCTGAGAAGAATGTTTCAGAGTAACAGCCGTGTTAGTCTGTATTCGCAAAAAGAAAAGGAGTACTTGTGGCACCTTAGAGACTAACCAATTTATTAGAGCATAAGCTTTCGTGAGCTACAGCTCACTTCATCGGATGCATACTGTGGAAAGTACAGAAGATCTTTTTATACAACAAACCATGAAAAAATGGGTGTTTACCACTACAAAAGGTTTTCTCTCCCCCTACCCCACTCTCCTGCTGGTAATAGCTTATCTAAAGTGATCACTCTCCTTACAATGTGTATGATAATCAAGTTCAGCCATTTCCAGCACAAATCCAGGTTTTCTCCCCACCCTCCCAACCCCCCCCAAACCCACTCTCCTGTTGGTAATAGCTTATCTAAAGTGATCACTCTCCTTATAATGTGTATGATAATCAAGGTGGGCCATCTCCAGCACAAATCCAGGGTTTAACAAGAACGTCTTGGGGGGGGTAGGAAAAAACAAGGGGAAATAGGTTACCTTGCATAATGACTTAGCCACTCCCAGTCTCTACTCAAGCCTAAGTTAATAGTATCCAATTTGCAAATGAATTCCAATTCAGCAGTTTCTCGCTGGAGTCTGGTTTTGAAGTTTTTCTGTTGTAATATCGCAACTTTCATGTCTGTAATCGTGTGACCAGAGAGATTGAAGTGTTCTCCGACTGGTTTATGAATGTTATAATTCTTGACATCTGATTTGTGTCCATTTATTCTTTTACGTAGAGACTGTCCAGTTTGACCAATGTACATGGCAGAGGGGCATTGCTGGCACATGATGGCATATATCACATTGGTGGATGTGCAGGTGAACGAGCCTCTGATAGTGTGGCTGATGTTATTAGGCCCTGTGATGGTGTCCCCTGAATAGATATGTGGGCACAGTTGGCAACGGGCTTTGTTGCAAGGATAGGTTCCTGGGTTAGTGGTTCTGTTGTGTGGTATGTGGTTGCTGGTGAGTATTTGCTTCAGGTTGGGGGGCTGTCTGTATGCAAGGACTGGCCTGTCTCCCAAGATTTGTGAGAGTGTTGGGTCATCCTTCAGGATAGGTTGTAGATCCTTAATGGTGTGTTGGAGGGGTTTTAGTTGGGGGCTGAAGGTGACGGCTAGTGGCGTTCTGTTATTTTCTTTATTAGGCCTGTCCTGTAGTAGGTGACTTCTGGGAACTCTTCTGGCTCTATCAGTCTGTTTCTTCACTTCCGCAGGTGGGTATTATAGTTGTAAGAATGCTTGATAGAGGTCTTGAAGGTGTTTGTCTCTGTCTGAGGGGTTGGAGCAAATGCGGTTGTATCGCAGAGCTTGGCTGTAGACGATGGACCGTGTGGTGTGGTCAGGGTGAAAGCTGGAGGCATGAAAGTAGGAATAGCGGTCAGTAGGTTTCCGGTATAGGGTGGTGTTTATATGACCATCGTTTATTAGCACTGTAGTGTCCAGGAAGTGGATCTCTTGTGTGGACTGGACCAGGCTGAGGTTGAATGGAATGGATGGAAATTGTTGAAATCATGGTGGAATTCCTCAAGGGCTTCTTTTCCATGGGTCCAGATGATGAAGATGTCATCAATATAGCGCAAGTAGAGTAGGGCCGTTAGGGGACGAGAGCTGAGGAAGCGTTGTTCTAAGTCAGCCATAAAAATGTTGGCATACTGTGGGGCCATGCGGGTACCCATAGCAGTGCCTCTGATTTGAAGGTATACATTGTCCCCAAATGTAAAATAGTTATGGGTAAGGACAAAGTCACAAAGTTCAGCCACCAGGTTAGCCGTGACATTATCGGGGATAGTGTTCTTGACGGCTTGTAGTCCATCTTTGTGTGGAATGTTGGTGTAGAGGGCTTCTACATCCATAGTGGCCAGGATGGTGTTATCCGGAAGATCACCGATGGATTGTAGTTTCCTCAGGAAGTCAGTGGTGTCTCGAAGGTAGCTGGGAGTGCTGGTAGCGTAGGGCCTGAGGTGGGAGTCTACATAGTCAGACAATCCTGCTGTCAGGGTGCCAATGCCTGAGATGATGGGGCGCCCAGGATTTCCAGGTTTATGGATCTTGGGTAGTAGATAGAATATCCCAGGTCGAGGTTCCAGGAGAGTGTCTGTGCGGATTTGATCTTGTGCTTTTTCAGGGAGTTTCTTGAGCAAATGCTGTAGTTTCTTTTGGTAACTCTCAGTGGGATCAGAGGGTAATGGCTTGTAGAAAGTGGTGTTGGAGAGCTGCCGAGTAGCCTCTTGTTCATATTCCGACCTATTCATGATGACAACAGCACCTCCTTTGTCAGCCTTTTTGATTATGATGTCAGAGTTGTTTCTGAGGCTGTGGATGGCATTTTGTTCTACACGGCTGCGGTTGTGGGGCAAGGGATGCTGCTTTTCCACAATTTCAGCCCATGCATGTCGGCGGAAGCACTCTATGTAGAAGTCCAGTCTGCTGTCTCGACCTTCAGGAGGAGTCCACCTAGAATCCTTCTTTTTGTAGTGTTGGTAGGGAGGTCTCTGTGGATTAGTATGTTGTTCAGAGGTGTGTTGGAAATATTCCTTGAGTCAGAGACATCGAAAATAGGATTCTAGGTCACCACAGAACTATATCATGTTCGTGGGGGTGGAGGAGCAGAAGGAGAGGCCCCGAGATAGGACAGCTGCTTCTGCTGGGCTAAAAGTATAGTAGGAGAGGTTAACAATATTGCTGGGTGGGTTGAGGGAACCATTGCTGTGGCCCCTTGTGGCATGTAGTAGTTTAGAAAGTTTAGTGTCCTTTTTCTTTTGTAGAGAAGCAAAGTGTGTGTTGTAAATGGCTTGTCTAGTTTTAGTAAAGTCCAGCCATGAGGAAGTTTGTGTGGAAGGTTGGTTTTTTATGAGAGTATCCATTTTTGAGAGCTCATTCTTTATCTTTCCCTGTTTGCTGTATAGGATGTTGATCAGGTGGTTCCGCAGTTTCTTTGAGAGCGTGTGGCACAAGCTGTCAGCATAGTCTGTATGGTATGTAGATTGTAATGGATTTTTTACCTTCAGTCCTTTTGGTACGATGTCCATCTGTTTGCATTTGGAGAGGAAGATGGTGTCTGTCTGTATCTGTACAAGTTTTTTCATGCAGTTGATAGATTTCCACTCCATACGGCTAAATGCAGTGCCTTGCATAATGACAGGTTTCAGAGTAACAGCCGTGTTAGTCTGTATTCGCAAAAAGAAAAGGAGTACTTGTGGCACCTTAGAGACTAACCAATTTATTTGAGCATAAGCTTTCGTGAGCTACAGCTCACTTCATCGGATGCATACTGTGGAAAGTACAGAAGATCTTTTTATACACACAAACCATGAAAAAATGGGTGTTTACCACTACCAAAGGTTTTCTCTCCCCCCACAAACCCACTCTCCTGTTGGTAATAGCTTATCTAAAGTGATTACTCTCCTTACAATGTGTATGATAATCAAGGTGGGCCATCTCCAGCACAGATCCAGGGTTTAACAAGAACGTCTGGGGGAGGGTAGGAAAAAACCCCTCAGACAGAGACAAACACCTACAAGATCTCTATCAAGCATTCTTACAATTACAATACCCACCTGCAGAAGTGAAGAAACAGACTGATAGAGCCAGAAGAGTTCCCAGAAGTCACCTACTACAGGACAGGCCTAATAAAGAAAATAACAGAATGCCACTAGCCGTCACCTTCAGCCCCCAACTAAAACCCCTCCAACGCATCATTAAGGATCTACAACCTATCCTGAAGGATGACCCAACACTCTCACAAATCTTGGGAGACAGGCCAGTCCTTGCCTACAGACAGCCCCCCAACCTGAAGCAAATACTCACCAGCAACCACATACCACACAACAGAACCACTAACCCAGGAACCTATCCTTGCAACAAAGCCCGTTGCCAACTGTGCCCACATATCTATTCAGGGGACACCATCACAGGGCCTAATAACATCAGCCACACTATCAGAGGCTTGTTCACCTGCACATCCACCAATGTGATATATGCCATCATGTGCCAGCAATGCCCCTCTGCCATGTACATTGGTCAAACTGGACAGTCTCTACGTAAAAGAATAAATGGACACAAATCAGATGTCAAGAATTATAACATTCATAAACCAGTCGGAGAACACTTCAATCTCTCTGGTCACACGATTACAGACATGAAAGTTGCGATATTACAACAGAAAAACTTCAAAACCAGACTCCAGCGAGAAACTGTTGAATTGGAATTCATTTGCAAATTGGATACTATTAACTTAGGCTTGAATACAGACTGGGAGTGGCTAAGTCATTATGCAAGGTAACCTATTTTCCCTTGTTTTTTCCTACCCTCCCCCCCCAAGACGTTCTTGTTAAACCCTGGATTTGTGCTGGAGGTGGCCCACCTTGATTATCATACACATTGTAAGGAGAGTGATCACTTTAGATAAGCTATTACCAACAGGAGAGTGGGTTTGGGGGGGGTTGGGAGGGTGGGGAGAAAACCTGGATTTGTGCTGGAAATGGCTGAACTTGATTATCATACACATTGTAAGGAGAGTGATCACTTTAGATAAGCTATTACCAGCAGAAGAGTGGGGTGGGGGGAGAGAAAACCTTTTGTAGTGGTAAACACCCATTTTTTCATGGTTTGTGTGTATAAAAAGATCTTCTGTACTTTCCACAGCATGCATCTGATGAAGTGAGCTGTAGCTCACGAAAGCTTATGCTCAAATAAATTGGTTAGTCTCTAAGGTGCCACAAGTACTTCTTTTCTTTTTGAGAAGAATGTGTATCCTATATAAGAGGATACTACCCCCCCTCCGGCATTCTCCCCTCACTCCCATACTCATCCCAGCCCACTGCTACTTCCACACCCTATACCCCATTTGCCAGCATGTTCACCACAAGTCTCACCTATACATTCATGCTCCTCAGGCCAACTCCCTCCCAGAATCCATACCTGACCCCATGCTGTCTGGGGTCTCACCACCCATTTTCATCCTCCCTTCTCCAAGTCCTGCTGATGCCATTTGCCCCTAACCTTTATGTTCCTCATGCAACAGCAGGCTCCCCTAGCAGTATTAAAAATAGTATAAGCCTATGAATTATGCATTTGAATTTGGGGAAGCTGTATAAACCACCTAAATCCTAGTTAAGGGGACCTTCCTGTGAAATGCTCCCAGCACTTGGGAAAATGCTTAACAAAAGTTTAGCAACTGTCTAGAAATTTAATGAAACAGTATTAAAATGCTTAAAAATATAACAGCATTTGTCAAACATTTCTTAGGGACTGAATTGTAATTGTTTCTATAAAACTTGAATGCTTATTTGAGAAAAATACTAAGGACAACTTGAGAAATGTCACGTAAACTGTTTCATTTGACTGGATTACATTACAAAAATAGTTTTGAAGCAATGCACTGTAGCAAGTAAGTTCCTCCTTGCTGTCAGAACTAAGGGGAAATCATTTCCTCTTCCTCTCAAAATCCCACCCCTAGCCTTCCCATGCTTTCTACTTAAATCCCTGCTCTAATGAGCTTCTAATTCACATTTTCAATGCCTCCCTTAGGCCCCATTCTTGCAAACACACAGGTGCTTAAATTTATGCATGTAAGTAAGTCCCATTGGAGCCAATGGGAGTACTCAGATGCACAAAAATTATTCACATGCTAAAGTGTTTGCAGGATCAGGGCCTTAGCATGGGGATTATTGTATTTAAACTTCTATATAATACATTTGTATTTAACCTCTCAAAAATGCAAAAAGGCACTCTCAGCAAGTCCAACAAAAGAAAACAATTTTAGAATTTTTAAGAATTTTTTAGAAACAGGAGGGCCCAAAAAATTTTTTTATTAAAAAAAAAAAATCTTCAGGTAAAGTTTCCAAAAAAACACCATCACTTTCAAACCCTGTGCTTGATATTTACCAGCCTTCCCAGAGAAGCTTGACAATAGAATGAGATGAAGCATGCAAAATTTCAGGCAGATTGATTTCTTTACTGGGAATAAGGGGAGGATGTGGAGGGAAGTGATGAAAGATCAGATTTATGGCATAGCAGGGAAGCTACCATTAACTATAGTAGTTATCGCACCTTTATAACAACACTGATAACATTTGTTTTTCTCACCTGACTTCAACAACTTCCCTTTATAGTTCAACTGAGATTATATATTTTCCAGTTCCAAATCACTTTTGCCATCACCAAACCAAGAGCAAAACCCCATCATCATTCAGGGATTACGAGATCCCCCTACCATATTTTCATGCTACCACTCTTGCCAGCCACATTATGGTATTTATCTTATAGCCAAGTGAGCAGAGCATATAGACTTCTTTGAATCCAATACTGCAGCTGTATCATTCAGCTGGCAGGACAGAACATATCTGCAGAGACTAAGCACATTGCATCTCTAGCATGTCTGAACGCCAACCAACTAGGGGAGCAGGAGTCCCAACTAGGGTTATTCCAACCAGGTCTATTGAGAAAAGGGCCATTAGGTAGGCTTTCACATCACTTTCCCTTTGTCAGTATGTTAAAAGCTTTAATTTAAATATTTATGACAGAGTTCTGGCCTCTCAAATCACTTCGGTTTATTCTGCTCCATTCCATTCAGATTTGTATACTGCACCCATCTGATAATCTCAAGAGCAGTCTTGTGTCTAGGTCTTAAGTCATGCAAGTAATTCTGGAAGAAGGAAATACAAATAGCTGACAAGAAAATTTTTCATCTCTCTTTTGCTGTTTGGACTCTCCCAGGGCTGGAGCCATGAAACAGAAGCAGAGATCCGCAGAGTCAACCTGGGTTAGCCCTAAAAAACATTCAGAGCTGATAGATTACTACATCTCTGCCACCTTTTAAAACCTTAGACTGTGACTCATTTGTGTATATATGCTTGCCTGCTTTCACCTGTAAATAATGCTCTCATTTCTTTTTCCTAGATAATAAATCTTTAGTTAGTTTATTATAGGATTGGCTACCAGCATTGTCTCTGGTAAGAAATCTAAGGTACAAATTGACCTGGGGTAAGTGACTGATCTCTTGGGACTAGGAGCAAACTGAATATTTTATGATTTTTGGTGTATAGCAACCACCTTTCACTAAATCCAGCTTGCTGGATGGCAGAATAGACTGGAATGCCCATGGGGACGATCTGTGACTCCCATAGTGCTTCAGGAGTTCACATTTGTTACTGGGTTGGCGGAATCTAATCATAGAAAATACAACCAGTTTGGGATGTCTACTCTGTCCTGAGGTTAGCACTCATGGTCATGAGCCACTCCAGACAGTGAGACACTTGCCCTTTCTGAAAGCAGGTATAAGTATATGAGATTTAGCTATTTTAATTATTGACATTATGATTTGGATTGGGCAGTTTGTTTAACTTTATATTTTGAATTTAAAAATAATACCTAGCTCTTATATAGCACTATTCATCCATAGACCTCAAAGCACTTTACAAAGGATTTATCATTATCCCCATTTTACAGATCGGGAAAGCAAGGAGGACAGAGGCAAAACAATTTGTCCAAGGTCACCCAGCAGGCCAGTGGCAGAGCTGCGATTAAGTCTACATCTCTAGACTTGCAGGCCAGTGCTCTATCCAGTAGGCCAAACTGCCTCATGTTTGTGAAAAAGAGGAAAACTACTTCCAAGGACCCCTGTATTATAAAATATCTCACAATATTCGTGTATATCCCAGAAATGCTCAGACTAAATGTTTATATATCCCCACCACATTAAGACTGGTGTGAGTGTATAGATATTTTGGGGAAGGGGATTAAGATGGCCTGATCACTTGCTTCAGTGCAAACCAACGATGATTTTACAGAAGTTAGTGGGAATCAGGCCCAGATTATATTTCAAGAGAACAGAAGACAATGTTTGTCAAGAAAGTCCATGGATAAAAATGGCAGTACATACTATCAAAATGTAAAAAAAAAAAAAAAGAAAAAGAAAAAACAAATGACTGCTTTTAGTGCCAATGTTCTGTTCCTGCCGTATGGTCTGATTCTGTTCCCATTGAAGCCGATAACAAATCTTCCACTGATTTCACTGGGAGAATGAGCGAGGCCAGTTTGTATTCTTCTTTTTAGTAGTATGTTGATTAAAGTTTATTGGCAAGTAAATAAAATAGATCAAAGTCATCCCTAGTGTCACTGTATTTAAATCAATGGAGTGACACCAGCGGTAAATTTGGCCCCATTTTTCTTATCAAAAAATCTTGCTGGGCACTGGTTGGTTTTTTGGGGGTTTTTTGTTTTTTTTTTTGTAAATGGAACACTCCAGAACAAACTAGAATAATACAAACAAAACTCTGCATGGTTTGCTTGTTTTGGACTCAATGCTACTAAAGATGTGTAGTTTATAAATATCCTGGCAATCAGTCCTTTTATTTGCACACTGGAGAAGTTCATGCACTGGGTTAACCATTTATAATCCCAACTGTTCAGACAATTACATGAAGATTCTTAGTTTAAATTTTTAAAGTAAATTTTGTAGCAATTGGGTTTTTTTAGATGGAGTATTTGGGTCAGATTCTGTTCTCACGACAATGTCAGTCCAGAGTAACCTCACTGAAGCCAATGGAGTTATAGTGGAGGTACATCATTGTGAGTGACAGCAGAATTTGACCCTCTGTTTCAAGTAAAACTTTCCAGTGTTATGTTACTTTAAGAGAAACCTGTTTAAAAATAAAAGTCTAAAAGTGAATGCATAGATTTAAACCATGTACAAGAACAAACTGTAGACAGAATCTTGCAAAAGTGAATCCACAGTCAAAAATTAGTAATTTAGGCCCAGATCTGGACCCAGTAAACACACAAGCTCACCTTCAATTATGTGACTGTCCCATTGGACTCAATGGGACTACTCATGTGAGTAAAGTTAAGCATGTGTGTGTTTGCAGGTTCTGGCTTTTTGATACTCAGGCCTTGTCTACAAACTACGAAATTAGGTCGAATTTATAGAAGTCGGTTTTGTAGAAAGCGTTTTTATACAGTCGATTGTGTGTGTCCCCACACAAATGCTCTAAGTGCATGTAGTCAGCAGAGTGCGTCCACAGTACCGAGGCAACCGTTGACTTCCAGAGTGTTGCACTGTGAGTAGCTATCCCACAGTTCCCGCAGTCTCCGCCGCCCATTTGAATTCTGGGTAGACATCCCAATGCCTGATGGGGCTAAAACAGTCTCGCAGGTGGTTCTGGGTACATATCATCAAGCCCCCCTTCCCTCCCTCCCTCCGTGAAAGCAACGGCAGACAATCGTTTTGCGCCTTTTTTCCTGGGTTACCCGTGCAGACGCCATACCACGGCAAGCATGGAGCCCGCTCAGCTAACCGTCACCGTATGTCTCCTGGGTGCTGGCAGACGCGGTACTGCATTGTTACACAGCAGCAGCTCATTGCCTTTGGCAGCAGACAGTGCAGTATGACTGGTAGCCATTGTTGCTGTACTCCAGGGTGCTCTTTTAGCCGACCTCAATGAGGTCAGGGCGCCTGAGCAAACATGGGAGTGGCTCAGACAGGTCATTTCCCTTTTAAGTTTCATCTCATGGTGATTCAGTCCTGCCGGCAGTCCTACTGCACCATCTTTTAATGAGGAGCCAGAAGACGACGATGGCCAGCAGTCATACTGCACCGTCTTCTGCCGACCACCCAGGAGAGGATGATGGCTAGCGGTCGTATTGCACAGTCTGCTGCCAGCAAGATGTATAAAGATAGATGAAGTGGATCAAAACAAGAAATAGACCAGATTTGTTTTGTATTCGTTTTCTCCTCCCTCCCTCCGTGAAATCAATGGCCTGCTAAACCCAGTTTTGAGTTCTATCCTTGAGGTTTTGAGTTCTATCCTTGAGGGGGCCATTCTGTTTCTCGCAAAGCCACCCCCTTTCTTGATTTTAATTCCCTGTAAGACAACCCTGTAAGCCATGTTGTCGGTCGCCCCTCCCTCCGTCAGAGCAACGGCAAACAATCGTTTCATGCCCTTTTCCCTGGATTGCCCGAGGAGCAGACACCATAGCACAGCAAGCATGGAGCTCGTTCAGCTCACCGCAGCAGTTATGACCATTATAAACACCTCGCGCATTATCGTGCAGTTTATGCAGAACCAGCACCTGAAAAACCAGGCGAGGAGACGACGGAAGCACGGTGATGAGGACGTGAACATACTTTTCTCTAAAACTGCGTTCCCCCACAATTTGGAGACCATGGTGTTAATGGGGCAGGCTCATGCCGTGGAACACCGATTCTGGGCCCGGGAAACAAGCACAGAGTGGTGGGACCGCATAATGTTGCAGGTCTGGGATGATTCCCAGTGGCTCTGAAACTTTCGCATGCGTAAGGGCACTTCCATAGAACTTTATGACTTGCTTTCCCCTGCCCTGAAGCGCAAGAATACCAAGATGAGAGCAGCCCTCACAGTTCACAAGCGAGTGGCAATAGCCCTCTGGAAGCTTGCAACGCCAGACAGCTATCGGTCAGTCGGGAATCAATTTGGAGTGGGCAAATCTACTGTGGGGGCTGCTGTGATCCAAGGAGCCGACGCTATCACTGAGCTGCTGCTATCAAGGGTAGTGACCCTGGGAAATGTGCAGGTCATACTAGATGGCTTTGCTGCAATGGGATTCCCTAACTGTGGTGGGGCAATAGACGGAACACATATCCCTATCTTGGCACCGGACCACCAGGGCAGCCAGTATATAAACCGCAAGGGGTACTTTTCAGTGGTGCTGCAAGCACTGGTGGATCACAAGGGACATTTCACCAACATCAATGTGAGATGGCCGGGAAAGGTTCATGACTCTCAGGTCTTCAGGAACTCTGGTCTGTTTAAATGGCTGCAGGAAGGGATTTACCTCCCAGACCAGAAAACAACAGTTGGGGATGTTGAAATGCCTATAGTTATCCTTGGGGACCCAGCCTACCCCTTAATGCCCTGGCTCATGAAGCTGTACACATGCACCCTGGACAGTAGTCAGGAGCTGTTCAACTATAGGCTGAGCAAGTGCAGAATGGTGGTAGAATGTGCATTTGGACGTTTAAAGGGTTGCAGGCGCAGTTTACTGACTCGCTCAGACCTCAGTGAAACCAATAGTCCCATTGTTATTGCTGCTTGCTGTGTGCTCCACAATCTCTGTGAGAGTAACGGGGAGACATTTATGGCGGGGTGGGAGGTTGAGGCAAATCGCCTGGCCGCTGAATACAAGCAGCCAGACACCAGGGCGGTTAGAAGAGCACAGCAGGAAGTGCTGCGCATCAGAGAAGCTTTGAAAACCAGTTTCATGACTGGCCAGGGTACCGTGTGACACTTCTGTTTGTTTCTCCTTGATGAAAACCCCTCCCCTTGGTTGCCTCTAAATTCCCTGTAAGCCACCCACCCTCCCCCCTTCGATCACAGCTTGCTTGCAAAGGAAATAAAGTCACTATCGTTTAAAAAACGTGTATTCTTTATTGATTGATTATAAAAATAGGGAGATAACTCACAAGGTAGCCCGGGTGGGGTGTGGGAGGAGGGTAGGAGGGAAGGAAAAGGCCACTTTAAAACTTGTTGAATGCCAGCCTTCTGTTGCTTGGGCTGTCCACGGGGGTGGAGTGGTTGGGTGCCCGGAGCCTCCCCCCACCACGTTCTTGGGTGTCTGGGTGAGGAGGCTATGGAACTTGGGGAGGAGGGAGAGCAGTTAAGCGGGGGCTGCAGCGGCAGTCTGTGATCCTGCTGCCATTCATGAACCTCCACCAGATGCTGGAGCATGTCCGTTTGATCCCACAGTAGCCCCAGCGTTGCCTCCTGCCTCCTCTGATCTTCCTGCCGCCACCTCTCCTCACGTTCATTGGCCACTTTCCTGTACTCCGCTATTGTGTCCCTCCACACATTCTGCTGAGCTCTGTCAGTGCCGGATGACTGCATGAGCTCAGAGAACATTTCATCGCGCGTGCGTTTTTTTCGCCGCCTTATCTGAGATAGCCTTTGGGACGGAGGAGGGAGGCTTGAAACATTTGCAGCTGCTAGAGGAAAAAAAGGGAGTGAAGTATTTAAAAAGATACATTTTACAGAACAATGACTATACTCTTTCACGGTGAACAACACTATTCACATTACACAGCACATGTGATTTAGGTACAAGGTCGCATTTTGCATCTTATATTGGGTGCCTGCGGCTTTGGTGTTAGAGATCACACACGCAGTGCCGGGCAACAGAATTCGGCTTGCAGGCGGCCACGGTAAGCCATAGTCTTTTGGCTTCTGCAACCTTCATAACAGCAGTGCCCTCCTTTCCCATACCAAGCAAAGCCCGTTGAGTTGGCCAACCTCTGAATGTCCCCTCAATTAAATTCCCCCATTTCAACCAGGTCACCATGAACAATATCACTCTCCTGAGGATAGCACAGAGAGATAAAGAACGGATGTTGCTTGAATGCCAGCAAACACCAGGACCATACACTGCCAGGCTTTGTCATGCAATGATACCAGATTACTTGCTACTAGCATGGCGTGGTAAAGTGTCCTACCATGGAGGACGGAATAAGGCTGCTCTCCTCAGAAACCTTCTGCAAAGGCTTTTAGAGTACCAGGAGAGCTTCATGGAGATGTCCCTGGAGGATTTCCGCTCCATCCCCAGATACTTTAACAGACTTTTCCAGTAGCAGTACTGGCCACAAATGCATCCCAAGTCCTCAGGGCTACTTAATCATTAAAAAACGCTTGCTTTTATAACATGTATTATATTTAAAAAGGTACGCTCACCAGAGGTCCCTTCTCCAGCTTTGTTGGGTTGGGAGGGTATTTCAGTCAGGGTGATGAAAAGATCCTGGCTGTCGAGGAGAACGGTGTGCTGTGGGCTCTCCCTAAGCTCGTCCTCCTCCTCATCTTCCCCATCTGCAAAATCATCAGGCATGGCAGAGAGTACCCCATCATCAGAGTCCACAGACAGGGGTGGGGTAATGGTGGTGGCCCCCCCTAGAATTGCATGCAGCTCAGCATAGAAATGGCATGTCTGGGGCTCTGTCCCGGAGCGTCAGTTTGATTCTTTGGTTTTCTGGTACGCTTGTCTGAGCTCCTTAAGTTTCACGCGGCACTGTGTTGCGTCCCTGATGTAGCCTCTGTCCCTCATGGCCTCTGAGATTTTTTGAAATGTTTTGGCATTTCGTCTTTTGCAACGTAGTTCTGATAGCATGGATTCCTCTCCCCATACAGCGATCAGATCCAGTACCTCCTGTTCGGTCCATGCAGGAGCTCTTTTTCGATTCTGGGACTGTATGGTCACCTGTGCTGATGAGCTCGCCTGGCCAAACAGGAAATGAGATTCAAAAGTTCCCGTGGCTTTTCCTGTACACCTGGCCAGTGCATCCGAGTTCAGAGTGCTGTCCAGAGCGGTCAGAATGGTGCACAGTGGGATAGCTCCTGGAGGCCAATACCTTCGAATTGCGTCCACACTAACCCTAATTCGAAACGGTGATGTCAATTTCAGCACTAATCCCCTCGTTGGGGAGGGGTACAGAAATGGGTTTTAAGAGCCCTTTATGTTGAAAAAATGGCTTCGTTGTGTGGACGGGTGCAGGCTTAATTCGGATTTAACGCTGCTAAATCCAACATAAACTCGTAGTGTAGACCAGGCCTCAGAGTGAAACACACCCTGCACAGAGGGCCAGCACCAGGCTTATGCACTACCTAAAGTCCCTTAAAGCCCTGTTATGAGGATTGAAGTGAGATTTAAGTAGCACATAGACCCTGTATATGCTCCTGGCCATAGGCGTGAACTTCGCCCATAGTCTTTTTTCAGACAAAACTCCCATTAACTTCATTGGGAATTTTCCTAATTAAAAACTGAATAAGAGTTTCAGGATTTGACCCATGTAATAACCACATGATTTCCCCAGACACAGCAGTGGCTAGTCTATGTTTGAAAAAATGGTATGCGAGGTAACCCTTTTTGGTGATTTTATCTAAGACTTTGCCCCTTGGCTGCCACTGCTATGAGAACCTTCACCTTAAATCAATGTTGTGATATCAGATTTCAGCCTCATGATGTCTTTCACTTGGAGATGTGGAAGATCAAAGTGTAGGGCAGCAGCATGGCATGTGCTTGTACAGTGGCTTTATAGGAACTGTTTGATTACAGCAATTTGGGAGGTTATTGGGCCATGGTTGATTTTGATTATATTTTTAACCCCTCAGATGCCTTTAAGGGTTGAGCATTATAGAGCTATTTTTAAAAAAATCTACACTTATTAATGTTGCAAGTCTCTACTCACCCAATGGATTGGAACAAAACATTTTTAAAGTGAGTAAAATACTTTCTCTTCCTTTCCTCTCCACTTCTCTGTACCCCATGTTATCATTAACATCCTGGTATGGGAGGGTGAGCAAGTTTTATGTCTGGGCAGGTACATTTTCATGGCGTGCGCTCTCTATGTACACACCCATACATATTACAGGCAGGGCTGGGAGTACTGCCAATTATAAAGCTTGCCTCATACATCTGATAAGGCCCTGTTTTCAATGGCTTATAACTTTGCCTCAGACTGAACTATGATTAATAATTATTATGAAATACTTCTTCTGAGAGCAAGGCTAGGGAAAAATGTTTATCAGTATTTGAAAAGATTCTGGTGTACTTTTGGATCAGGGATCTGAAATTTGGCTGGGGGGGGCGGGAGTGGCCTTTGTGTCCGGGATTTGCCTTTTGATGTCCCTGTGAAAATCTGACTTAAATTTGGCCAAGTGATAAGCCTTTGGAAAAAAACTGTAGTTTGCACATGTTCAGTAGAGACTTGCTAGAGTTCAACAGCTAAAATCTCAGAAGAGTCTATTCTCACTGAGCATGCTGGGCACTGGAACTGACAGTAGGGAGCCTGTCTCTCCTGTGCTCTCAGTGACCCCATGCTGACACACAGGTAGTGTGGAAGAGAAAAAGTCTGATTCATATGCAGAGGGGACAAGAGTCAGACCTAGGGCATTGCAGGGGAGGGTTGGGAGAACACATTGTGATGATATGGAGCCTGGTGGTGGACCTGGGCAGGAGGGTATCAGTGGAGTAGAGACTGGGACTGTCTGGGCAAGGAGACTAGGCCCGGGTGCAGGGCGGGAAATGGGGGAAAGGCAGGGAGGCAGTGGGTGGGGGGAAACTGAGATTGGATGATGAACTGCAGGGAGACAGACTGGGAATTAGTGCGATGGGAGGAACGGGGTGGGGGAAGAGGAGACAGATCTGACAAGGAGCCAGGGTAGAAAGGAAAAATGGACTGGCTGGGCAAAGAGACTGGGACAAGGAGCAGGGGGAGTGGAGGATAGTGAGATTGGATGATAAAGCCAGGGGAGGGAGATTGGCACTGAGACCCAGTAAAGATGGGGAAATTGGGTGTGGGGGTGCTGGAAGCCAGGGAGGGAGAGACTGGGATAGGGAGTGTGGAGCGGGGAGAGACTAGGACTTACTGAGCAAGGAACCTGGCACCAGACACCTGAGGAGTGGAGACTGGGGGTTACTAGGTGAAGAGATTGGGACTGAGATGAGGGACCAGTGGTGAGGTAGAGACCAGACTGGAACAGGCACAGGTTGGAAGGGATGGGGCAGAAGGGGGAAGACCTGGGAGAAATAGGCAGATGATTCTGTGTCCACTTGACACACTCCCTTCCAGAGCCTGGAATGGAACCCAAGATTCCAGGCTCTCACCATTCCTCTGCTGTCCGCAAATGTCTGTGGTACCCACTGGCAAAATGTCCCATTCCCCTTCTAGGGCAGTTCCACATAAGGGATAACAACCTACTACTGCTATTAGTTACTCCATTAGTTTAAGTGGCAGAGGTCTGTGTGACGGACAATAGTGAATTAAGAATTAGTGGGGCCCTGTGCTCAGCTTCATTTTTGGGGCCATCCCTCGGGACCCAGCCAAGAAAAAGAACATTCTCTCTTATCTCCCCCCGCCCCTGTTTTTCATTCTTTTTTTCTTCAGCCTCCTCCTATAAGTAATAGCAAGTAAATGAAAATAAAGTGAGGTACCTTGATTGTTTTTGTAGTCTAACTTATTTTTCCACAGACCACTTGAAAATCGCTGTGGGTCTTGGCGGACCACTTAGTCATTTTTCCAAATATTGTTTGTACCATTAGCTAACTATTGTAAAGCACTTTGGAAAACAGTGCTAAATAAAAACATTGGGGTGCAGGGTCTGGCCAGGACTTAGGGTGCATGAGGGGGCTTAGTGCTGGGGGTGCAGGGTCTGTGAGGGAGTTAGGGTGCAGGAGCAGGCCGGGGGTTGGGGTGCCAGGTCTGGCCAGGAGTTAGGGTGAGGGAGAGGGTTCAGGGCTGGAGCAGGGGATTCGAGTGTGGAGCACTTACCGGGGGCAGCTCCAGGAGTTTGGTGCTCAGGGCATGGAGTTGGGGGGGGCTGGTATGTGTGCGGGGTTCAGGAGTCAGGGAGGGCACGGCACTGGGGAGGGTGCAAGGGGGTTCAGGCGTCAGGGTTGGGGGTGTCTGGGGGGTGCAGGAGTCAGGCTAGGGATGCAGGGTCTGGGAGGGAGTTAGGGTGCAGGAGCAGGCTGGGGGTTGGGGTGCAAGGTCTGGCCAGGAGTTAGGATGTAGGAGGGGGCTCAGAGTTGGGGCAAGAGGTTGGGGTGTGGAGCGCTTACCTGGGGCAGGTCCATTTGGTGCGAGGGGTTCAGGTGGGAACTTGGGGGGGGTGCAGGAGCTTCCGTTTGGTGCTCAGGGTAGGGCTGGGTATGTGTGGGGGGTGCAGGAGTCAGGGCAGGGGGCTGGGGTTGTGGCTCACGGCAGGGGGCCTGGGGGGGTATGTGTAGGGGGAGTGCGGGGACCAAGCTTCTGCCCCCGCAGCTGCCTGGCCCTGGGGCCCCCTGTGATTGTGGGGCCCAGTGCCAGGGCACCCTGTGTTTTACTGTAAATTCGCCTCTGGTGGTGGACATAAAGGTTCCAACTTTGCTAATGGACTACAAGTGTCCTGAGGTATGGCTCAAGCCTCCTCCCTTGTGCTTGGTATTTGGAGTGGCCTCTGTCCACTTGGGGTGGGTGGTGGGTTCTATTTTGTGATGCCTGGTGCTTCCACCCGAGGCAATTCTCACTGTGCCCAGAACACAGGGGTGCTGTCCCTTGAGAACATTAATACTACCACTGCTGGCAAAGAGTATAACACCCAGTGCTCAAGGGACAATAATACATAAACAAAAATCCCAGGAAAGGAATAATGCACCCCAAAATAAGTATAACAAAAGGGGACTTTATTGGGAGCAGGAAAATAGGAACTGGGAAAGGAAAGGGTTAGGGTTAGCTAATAAGTACTAAGCAAACTCACAACTCTTCCCAACCCTCCACTCCCTCCTTGGCACCTCCCCAGGCAAATGGTGTGCTGAGGCTGAGTTCGGAGATGAGTGCTGAAGCACTGTGAATGTTGGCCAGCTTAGACAAAAAGGGTCCCCTTACTGAGTCTTTGCTCCTAGGTGGGGCAGGGTCTTTTCCTGGCTCCCTGGTTTGAGTCCTGTGGAGCTCTTGACTGGATCTCTGCCACTCTAGATGCTAGAACTGCACTAGATCCACAGCAGTTCAAAGACTCCCTTTGTGGGGAGGAGGAGTGAAGCAGAGACTGTCTGATCTGTTCTGCTTCTCTCTCAGCTGGCAGCTTCCAAACTCAAATCCTAAAACTAGTTTCTTTGTCTCTGAGTCAGGCTGTCCTCTCCCAAGGAGGGACAGAGTAGCCCTGGCTATCATTGGTCCAGCAAACTGCCTGGCCATATCACCCCATGCAGAAACCTCCCTATTGGCCTGAGCAGGAGTTTCTAGTCCATTCTGTCCCCACTCCTGATTTCAAGCATCCTGGTGAATGGTGTCAGAGGGATCTGGTAACCATTGCAGTTCCTGTCCCTTGAGTAGGACCCCCTCGAGGCTCAGTCACTCAGTCTGGCACTCCAGGAGCTAGCGAACTCCAAGTGGGGTGGTTACAGTCTGTGAGATACCACATGTTGGAATCTGTGGGGGTATTTTCAGTTAACTTCTTTTAAAAATTAGGAAATTACACCCAAAAAACTATGTTAAAAGAACATTATTACAGTTGCAATGTCGAGCACATAGTTAGAAAATGCCAGAATTAACATTTCCTGTGCAGACTTAATTTGGCCTCCTTGTGCGTATGCATTATGATATAGTCTATAATGAATCATAAGGTAAACAAAAGTTGTTGCTCAATGTACGATGTAATATCAATTCTTGACAAATGTTCATGGATAACTGAATGAAGATCCACTGCATTTAACATCAATAAGCAGTTACTCATTTATAAATCCTAAAGTGTATCATATGATTACATCATAAATGATAATCTGATTCAGTAAGAACTGTACTCTTTGACAATTTATATTTTAGGTTTTTTTCATGTGATTGCCCTTTTCTCTGTTGCCTTTTACTTTTCTAAAATAAGGATTACATCTTGCTGAAGATACTTCGTCTATTATGGTACATGTAACACAGTGCCTCTTAGGGCATGACTACATTGCAGTTGGTAGTGAGCATCCCAGCCCAGGGAGACAGACTCATGCTAGTGGAGTTCGAGTTACCATGCTAAAAATAGAAGCTCGGGCTGAAGCTTAGGCCCTCAAGCCTAGGGGCTCAGGTAGGCTCAAGGACCCATATCCTCAAAGGTATTTAGGTGCCCAACTCCCACTGATTTCAACATGATCTGGGCCAAGGTGCAGTATCCTGGATCTGGATCCAAAGTTTTAGGGGGTGGAGTTTGTTGGATCTGGAGTTTTGGTTTGACCCATTCAGAAGACTAGGTCCAAACAGACAGTTGGGAGCTGGATCCAAGTTTCCTCAAAGTTGGAGGGTCTGGATTTTTGGTTCGGGTCACCCTTTGATTACATTGTTTAGCCACTACAACAATAAGGAATTTTTCCTCACAGGCAGGATGCTGGGACATGCTGGACCATTTGATGTGGCGGATCCTATGGTCCTCCTAGTGTCTTGTCCCATACATATTGTGTGCACTGAAATGCAGGGTAGGCAATATAATTGTATCAAGAGGATCACTCGTCAGAGAGCTACGGCTCTCCTAAACAGAAGTTTAACATGCTCATCTACAAGCAAGGGAAATAGTTTTTGATGTATTACTGTCTCTAAACCTATTATGAATAAAGAAGAATGTTACACAATGAAATACATTTTAACAGGGTGGCTTGCCCCTTTGTGGATCAGAGGCCCAGGCCCAGCCAACCTTGATCACTGAAGAGACACACCTGAGCAAGATCAGCTTGTTCCCCTATAAAGAGCAGCAGGACGTTTGGAGGGGGAAAACAAAGCTCAACTCTGGAGACTGGCAGGTTCCTGTAGGGAAGAACCTAAGCCCAGGGCACCTGCCCCAGCGAGGAAGAGCTGGAAGTGGCCTGATAAAAGTAAGGGAGGCCCTGAGGCACTAGGGGAATTGGAAGCTGTGCCCAGCTCAAGGTTGGAGGGAAAACCTGTGTTTGTTTTTGAATTTTAAGTTAATAAACCAGCCACTAAGTAAGGAGTGCTGTTGTTGGAATTGTAAAAGACTCTTTCTGAGTCCACTGAAGAACCAAGAGGGAAAACTGAAGTGAGGGGTCATATAAAGCCACCAGGGGAGGAAGCCACTCTTTGACATACATAATGGCAACTGTGTACTTCTTGGAGGACACCTGATTGGGAACATATTGGCAGCCTTTCTTCTATCAGGAGTGAGTTTTTCATTTCTCCCTTTGCACAGAATCCAAACATACCTCCCCTTTGCTCTTTTTGGCAATCGTCATCAGCAGTTGTGATGCTTTGGGTCAGCATATTTTGGTACAAACTCTTGTAGGCCACTCAGTTTTTGTTTAGTTCCAAAGGCTCCAATACTGGCTTCTGTATTAAAACTGAAGCAGCAGCAAATGACTGTGACTGCAAACCAAAAAATGGAAAGATAAGGGCTTGCTTCCAGGATGTGGCATGTCCCCAGCTCCCATTAAGAACTGGATACCTCCACAAGTTTAGGGCCCCTAGGCCCTGATCCTATCAACTGCTCAGCGCCCTGAATTCCAATCGAAATCAGTGGGAGTTAAGATGCTCAGCAGCTCACATCCTTGCAGGGTTGAGCTCTAAAGGAGGGAGAGAGAGAGAGAAGAATTTCTGTATCACAGTGGTGGTGTTGTGTTGCATCTTCAGTTAAATACTGCTATGAATTTATGACTCACTTTTACATGAGGAACTGCCTTTACCACTGGTTTGCTAATTTCCAACAGGAATGAATGAATGAATGAATGGGTGAGAGCAGCACGGAATAACAAACAAACGTTCTAAAAAAGTGATATAAAAGTAAAACTTTACAATTTGTGATTCTTAGAGTACCTTAAAGTACTGTAGAAGCGAAGGGGTTAAAATAATGGGGGTATTTTACAATAGAGTAAATATTAATTAATGCTAAATTACAATGAAATTCCTATGGAATTACATTTTACGTCACATGAAAACCAGGGCAATTCATCATGATTACCTATTCTGAAAGTAGGGGAAAAAATGTGTACTAGGAAACTAGTTAAATATGACATTAATCATTATGACTTTAATCCCAGGTCAAAATTGTTTTCTTGCTCCGAATGTAGTGCCAGTTATTGTAATATTTAGAGTTAATAGAATTAATACACTGATTGAGGCAAGTGAAAAGTTTCCTAAAGAAACCATGCTGTTTGAATTAGAATGAGTTACAAAGCAACAGAGCCTTGGAAATGCATTAGGAGAACATTTTATTACACTTTACCTTTGAGGCATAAATGGAAAATGACTGGAGCATCAAAAACATAAAATGGAGTAGTCTGATGTTGCACGTCGATGGAGAATTTGATAGCACAGCATGCTGAGGTGGTTTTGTCCATCCTGGCAACATGGCTGAAGAGCGCGCAATGCTGCTTTTGTATATAATGAGCGACTGAGGGAAGGCCAGATCTTTGCAAGATTGTGACATTTGGCAGAAAAGTCAAACCACTTTTGCTCAGGATTTGGGGCTTACTGCGCACATAGAATGTCTCTAGCCACTCCAAGTCTGACTGTAAGAGGGTTCAGGTTTCTGACCTATATAGCAATACAGGGGAGTACACAGATTTCATAGATCCTGAACTTTGTCTCTGCACAAAGACTTTTGTGTCTAATAAGAGAGAGAGAGAGAGAGAGAGAAATTTCACTTAAAGCCTCATCCTGCAGCCATTGAAAGCCCTATCATTGACTTCGATGGAAGCAGGATCAAGCCATTAATTTTCTCTCTGAGTTCCTCATCTGTAAAATGGAATTAATAGAACTTTCCCACCTCACTGAATTGTTGTGAGGACAAATTTCATGAATGTCTGAGAAATGCTCAGGAACCACAGTGAGTGGGTCCATAGAAAAGACTTTAAAATAAATTCTTTTGTTCTCCTTCCCATTGCCAGGCCTGAGCTTCACCCTCCTCCTGCTCTCTGGTGACTTCTGATTATCCTGTCACCAGGCAGGGCACTGGAGGGAGCAGAGCTCCCTCTGGAAGCGGGGGGAGGGGGGCAAAGCAGTTAGAGTGCTGTTCTGCTATGAGGAAACAGAGGGATATGCTCTGGCAATATGCCCTGCAGGCAAAAAGTGCTATATAGACAACACCAGCTCAGCTGGAGACCTGCTGTAGGGATTTCTTCTCTCTCCTTCCCCCCATACCTCTGCTCTCTGTGCTTCCAGCTCTGTTATCCCCCCACATCCCATCCCTTCCAGTCTGTGGTCTAACTGCACCACCCTGATCCTGCCCCATTGGAAGACCTGCTCCCAGACCTGTTCCCCTCTATATTTGATTCCTTGTAATGGTAGCTTAGAACTGAGCCATCCCCTCTCTTGTGGTTGGAGGCCATGCACACAGCTCATCAGGGGAACTACCTCAGAGGTGCAGGCAACTACCTGGTGTCCAGGTGGAAGTCTGTAGAGATGCCAACCTCCAGATGTGGCCTGCCTCCTGGACACACAGGTGCAACCACTTGAGGGATGAACGGGCTATTGCTGCAGGATATGAGGATATGTTGTGATGGGGTGTCCACCCCACACAAGGCCTGGAAGGATTACGATGGCTAAGTGGACTAATTAACTGCCCAGGCTGTACTGGAGACAGGGAGCAGGGATTCAATTAAAGAGACTCGGCTGGGCAGGAACAGGCAGGGCCTGTATAAAGCTAGGCATCTGGCAATAGAAGGAGGCTGCAGGGAGGTAGTCTGCAGTCACTCCCTGGGTGAAAGGAGATATGTTGGGAATATAGAGGGTAGTCCACAGTTACTTCCTGGGAGGAGGGAGTTGGATGGCTGGCAAACCCGGAGAGGGGGAAGCCAGGAAGGTAGGAAAAGAATCAGAGAGAAAGCAGCCAAGTAGGACAGTGCAGGTCTTGGCTGCTGGCTGGAGGGCCCCTGAGCTGAAACCGGGCGTAGAGGATGGACCCGGGTTCCCTTACCAGCCACCGAGGACATGACATAGATCAGGCTAAGGACAACGGACTGCCCAGAACGATTTGTTCCAGAAAGACTTTGTTATCTGGAAGGGGGAACCATGGAATGACCTGGCTGGAGGGCAGAGTCACGAAGATGACGCTGCTTTTCCTGGAGTGAGAGGAGTTCACAGGATGAGAGGATGACAGGAGAGACACCACCAGAGGAGGCCGCAATGCCTGGCCAGAGCTAATCCCCAGGATGGCCAGAAGGAGGTGCCACTAGTGGTGAGTGGCTCCTGTGACACGTGTCCTGTTTGTTTCAATTTTCAGAAGGAATCCCAGCAGGAGAAGGCTGGAGAAGATTCTAAGCAGAAATTCTACAGTGAGGCAGGCAGACAGACAGATAGCAGCTTTAGGGATTATACTGTTTTCCTTATTCTAATAAAGTTTCTTATTCGGTGCTAGGAAAAAGTGATTTTGATTCATATGACATCTGTCTGTGAGTCACATCACATGTCTGTCATGTGACTCATGTTCATGAATTTTTATTCCCAAACAGCTACCCACAAACTTTTTTTTAAAAAATGTGATTGTATCTCTGCCCACATGTGAATTTTTCAGGGAGCACCACTCAAAATTGCAGGACCTAAGGCCTTGAAGCTTCCCAGCCCCAAAGCTCTCTGTAGACCAAGGACTTTAAACCATGATTTGAGGACTTCAGTAACTCAGCCAGAGTTAGGGTCTATTACAGGAGTAGGTGGGTGAGGTTCTGGGGCATGCAATGTGCAGGAGGTCAGACTAGATGATCACGATGGTCCCTTCTGACCTTAAAAAGTCTGAGTCTATGAGGTATGATAATTAGGAAAAATTTCCCTGACAAATGTTTACCCCAGCTATCTCTTTATATTTTGAAGGCTCTGGAGTCTGATACAGAGTCTGGTGAAGTAAATGGGAGTCTTATCGTTGATTTCGTTGTGGTAGAGTGAAGAATTGAACCCAAGTCTTCCAGGTTCCAGACTAGCGCTCTGATCACTGGTTAGTGGCTACTAAGCTCTGTTTTACTACTGGTAAAGAAATATTTTTTTAGAAAAAGACCAAATGAGCGTAGAGACTTCTTGAAAGATGTGTCAAAATTTCTGTAGCTAATTGTTACTGAGCAAGATGTGGGGAGAAAGGAGGGAATGGGAAAAGGAGAATCTGAGCTGTACTGAGTTTTTCCTGCTTCCATTTCTTTGCCAAAAAACAGGGACCCTAGCCTAGTCCCAGTTATCTAAATACATGATGGCTGAACAACCGAGTGGATTAAATATAGGGAGCAATAAAACCACATTGTGCTCTTCCTCCCCCCCCGCCCCCACCCATCCTTGTGGCTCTCCCTCTCTGTCAGCTGTGGAAAACATTTTATAAACTACGTGTGCCCATAATTAGCACAGTTGAAGAAAGATTGATTATTTTTCTGAGGCATCTGACGTGTACACAAGATTCAAAGAGCAATGCTCACTTTTATCTTCATGAGAAGAAGATTTAAAGAATTGTTTTCCCTGGAAAATGAGGATTACCGCATTAACCCCAATGCCACTTTACAAACATGAAGGGCCAGAGTGTGTTGGGATCTGGCCCCTTTATGCTATTCTGGTAATGTAAAGGGGCAAACAAACCCAGTGGAAATGGCCCTTGGAGAATACTCACCAGAGAAAAGGGTTCCAGAGCTACTAGAGCAGCTGTACCCCATCCCCCACACTCACAGCCCCAGGCATAGGAACTGTGCCAAGGGGAGTGGAGTCTGCTGCAATCAGCTATTCTCAGCTGACCTAACGCTCCCTGGGCACCTTTACAAGCCAGCACAGTATAAAAGCAGCCTGGGTCCAGAATATGAGAGGCATAAAAGTGTCTTAAACCACCTGTGTTCCCCATTGCCCTGCTCCTGTGCTGAGCACAGGAATGTGGATGAAGGAGGCTATTAGCCAGGAACCAATTGTGAAGAGAGACATTTTAGATAGTGATGATTTTGATCTGTGCAACAGTGTTATAATCACTCATTCATTGAGTCAAAAGACTAATGGTCTACATGATATGCTATCAAGAAGAGGGTTTGTTTAACATAGTGAGGAATGCATAACGTCAGACCTGAGCGCTGGAAAGATTGGAGCACATTCAAAAGATCTGTGTGAATGTTTTGAAAAACTGTACAGTATGGTGGCAAAATCCTGAGGTTCTTAGTCCCCCCTCCACTTTGGGCATCGATTGGGTGAGGAGCTTGGGATTTGGATCCTAGATTGGCAGTATTTCTCATCTGATATTTTGTATGGAAAACAGCTTATGCTCAAGATATTTCTAGCTGTCAGAGTAAAGAAAGACCAAACGCAAGCCATCATCCTAGGACGAGAAGAGGGGCAGAGAACATTTATACAGTGGGGACAGGGTACTCCTGATCCGCTATACAGTGTAAGCTTTTGTGAGCTACAGCTTACTTCATTGGATGCATTCATCGGATACATCGGATGCTGTAGCTCACGAAAGCTTATGCTCAAATAAATTGGTTAGTCTCTAAGGTGCCACAAGTCCTCCTTTTCTTTTTGCGGATACAGACTAACACGGCTGCTACTCTGAAAACTATACAGTATGTTCCTGATCCTGCAAACTCCTGTGAGTAGCTTTTACTTGAATTGAGTAGTCCCACTGAAGTCAGAGGGCCAAATTCTGCTTTCAGTTAAGGGAGTGTAAATGTAGAATAATTTCACTGAAGTCAATGGAGTTACAATGGTATGAATTCAGGTCAAACAAAGGGAAAATCTGGCCCATTGACATCAGGAGAATTCAAGCCAACGGGAAGAGGCCTTTTACATGTATCCTCTTCATGAGTGTGAAGGGGCAATTAACTACATCTTTGTATTGTGATATCACACAATGGCCCATTTAGTTTCAATAGGCCTTCTTGATGGTCAGGAGATGATCCCTTCTGACTGGGTTCACAGTTTCTGGGCAAACATTTTTTACAGTCATTAAGCAAAAACTGAAATATTACCTGATAACATGTGATAAAGATATTATAACTCAGATGAATGCATGCAGCAACTTACAAGCATTTCATAAAGTCTACATTCTAAATACATTGTTATCAGTTCAATATCCATCTTAAGCCTACTAACACACAGGTGAAACAGTCTGGTTTCCACCAATGAATTTTCAGTGCTCAGCTGAGGCCTAAAGCCTTGGCAAGCACTGGGACCTGGTCTGCCAGTCATCGTAGCAAGAACCAGATACATCTTGAGTCAACTGTGATTTGTGGAGGAGGAACGAAAAGTGATTTTCCTGTTTCTCTTGATATTTATTAAAGACACACTGCTACTATACGCGGCCGGGGGCAGGAAATGAAGCACCCATATCTTTGTTAAAGGCTGATCAAGCTAGAACTGGCTGATTTCAGTCTATTTCAAAGTGGCACATACATTCTGAAACTCCAAATGTTCATTTACTTTTCTCCCAGAGAACAGTGGTTACACTGAAGCAGTAACAATTAAGGTTTAAGGCATTTCCTAGGGATTAACACCTGCTGGGAGGAGCGCATGAACCAAGGCACAGCTGAGGACTATTACCCGAGCCAGACATTAATCCTCAGCAAGGTCCCTGCATGGAGGCTGTTATTGTTATTGTAATCCAAAAGTGGGAAAACATAATAAAACAGGCATGTGTCTTTTGTCTTTTACAGGTGATGCAGCCTCAGTTAGTGTACACAGGCATCTCTAGAGAACCACTGCCCTGCAAATGAGCTGTTTAGCTTGTTTGAACCATCTCTCGGCATTCCTGTTGTGCATTACACAACGTACCTGTTGATGGTGAAATAAAGGCAGTGCATATTCAGCAAACCAGAGATGAGCCAGAATCACAACAGCAGCTCTGAATACCCCTAGTGTGTTCAAAAGCCAAAGGTGGATTGGAATTTTCCAAATGGCCAAATCAACATCCCCCAAGTCAGCATGTCCCCAAATGTTGCAGCTTGAGCCCATTTCTATGTCAACTGTATTAGCGTAGCAAGGGACAAATACTCAAGAGGGCTTGTAAATGAGTAGCCACATCCCAGGCACCCCCTCAGGGCAGCCCTGAAAAGAGCCCCTTGCCTCAGTTTCCCTTTTGAGTCCTCAGTAACTCCATGGAAACATGCCCTCTAGACCATTATCGTTCACTAACAAAGCACAGTGAAAACGTCCATAACCAAAAGTCCCAAAACATAGTCACCTCTGTGCAAGTAGTCTTTAAAACCCAGCTTCATTCTCAGCCTACCCTGGGGTCTTTTGCCAGCTGACTCTTTGTCAGCCCTCTTTGGTGGTTCTGGTTCTTCAACTCAGAGCCAGCAGGCATCTCCCTCTGCTGCACCTCTTGCCTTCAGCCCTCTGGCCCTGGCTCTCTCGCTTTGGGGACACCAGCCAGCGAACCCCTCTTGCTGCTCTCCTGCCTTCTGTCTTCTCCCAGGAACCACCTTCTCTCTCTGGCAGCTCCCATCGCCTGTTCTTCCTGACTGAGCCAGTCTGCAGTACTGACTCTCTGGGTCTTCTTCTTATGCTATATGGCAAAGCAGACTCATCTCCTGAGTCTATAACCATCACCTACTATATTCCTCAGACATTCATGCCACTACACTCTCTATATCCTACTCTATATCCTTAAAAAATATAGCAGTGCTTTTTTAATATTACCCCACTTTTCCGATACTCTCGCTAAACCCATCATATTACATTCTGTCATCTTCAAGCATCTAAAATCTTCATAAAGAGCCTTTCCTTCCTGGGAACACTCGCTGCATTTCCATATCAAGTGATTAATTGTCTCTTAAACCTTACACATTGCACAACCCATCTTTGTGTCTATTCAATAAACATAAATTATTAGTCAAACCACAGTGATCAGTTAACAGTTGACACATGACCACTTCACTGAGCCTTTCATAACTTTGGAGTAGCGCATTATCCCCTATTTCAGGGTGCACTTTCTTCCTTTTTTCCTCGGGTCCACAATACTTGCCATTTCTTTTTAAATCTTTTTTTAACAAAACTTTTAAATGTCTCTTACTCAAAGGAATCTGAATATCAATTTCTCCATTTTTAAAGCATTTTTCACTCCCTTATCTGCCATTTCATTGCCAGGCATCCCAACACATATTGGCACTACTGTCGTACTATATTCACACCCAAGCATACGCTAACTCTGTGGTCAAATACTATATTTCATTTATTAGATCACTCCTGCTTTCCAAGATCCCCTTTTAGTTTATCTCTCTGGGTCTCCTTCTGCAGCAAGGATGTAGTGGGGCTGGAACACACCAGAACACCACTCTGGCACTTACACAGAAACAAAATGGCGCCCTCCATGCAGCGTGACCCTGTACGCACCATACGTGCAAGGTCACGGCAGCAGGGGTGGGGTACTTGTACATCAAAATCAGGACTGCACCTCTGCTCACCAGGCCTCTTAGTCTCCCCAGCTGCACCCCCACCCCCACCCCCCGATGCTACCCCACCCTCCTAACTGGCCCAAGTGGGAGCACGTGGACTCGAACAGGAGTGCTGAGCCCAGTTTCATTTAAGGGGCCAGCTACCCTGTTACAGGGCTACATCCTGGTCTTCAGTTTTGCATGTGCAAACTCCTATGCACTTTCCCTGCACTAACATGTGCACATGTAGTTGCAAGCAACAGAAATGGAGGATGATTTTTTAACTATTACATTTTTATTAATGATAAATAGGTTCTCTTTAAAATCATTGCTCTAGATTTCCTTTCTTTGTCCATATGTTATCTGCAACTGTTTTAGTCAGGGATTTCCCTACACACCCCCTGAATTTCCCCAACACCCCTCTCCCCCAGTTTTGTGAACTAGTTACATGCAGTGTTGCCAATTTAGTGATTGTTTGGAAATTTGAATTGAAATTTAAACATTAATACACACTTTAAAAGAATATAAGGTGTATGATAAAAGACATGTATCTGAAAAAGTATAATAGATTTGAAAAGTATGAACATACACTAGCTTCCTTATACAGCTGTTGTTTTTTATGACAATGCCAGTGCATTCATTTCGGTGATGTTGGCCAACCTAATAATTTCAAATTATGATTTGTAAGCAAAGTCCAAATGAGCTCTCCCTGACAGACAGTGATGAGCTGGGGGCTGGAGGGAAAGACTTCAGGACCAGATTGTATTTACATTCACATCTAATTTACCTAAACAGAGCTGTGTTGCCCAAGTGATAGATTTTAGTTGGGGTTGGGTTACAAATCACTTGAATGTGGCTGGGGGGAACGAAAATGTTGTTGTTCTTATTATATGAGTAAAGGGCAGTAGAATAGAACTGTATTTAGCCTGTGCTGATCAGGGCCGGCTCCAGCAGTTTTTGCCGCCCCAAGCGGGAAAAAAAACCAAAAACTTGCCGCCGAACAGGGAGGCAGAATCCTGCCCGCCGAACACGGAGCCGGAGTGAAGGTGCGGCCACCGAATTGCCGCCGGTGACTGAAAAAGAGTCACATCCCCGCCACCGAATTGCTGCCGAGCGCGAAACACGCTGTGACGGAGCGGCTGCTGAATTCCCGCCGCCACCGAGGGCGGATTGCCGCCCCAGATCCCGACATCCTGCCGTCCCCTTTACATTTGCCGCCCCAGGCACCTGCTTCGTTCGCTGGTGCCTGCAGCTGGCCCTGGTGCTGATTCAGGGCATTAAGAGAGAGGGTGGGGACGGGTGTTTAGCTTGATGGTCTGCCTGAGTCACAAGTACTATTTGACCTGCCCCGCTCCGCTGTTTAAAGACAGAGCTGATTAGGCTCCATAGATAGATAGTCTTTTGTTTTATTAAGTGACCACTACAGCTGAAATCACTGATAATCAGGTCTAAGTGCTTAGACCGGCTGTGGGACAGTGCTTCTGTGGAAGAGACGGCCCAATCTGCACTAGCAGTGAGGTTCCCACACTGAGAGCTCAGCTGAAATCACTGAGAGCCGGTGGAACCTCAAGAGACCAACTCGCAGAGGTCACAGTGGCAGGTGGCAGCAGAAGGTGACGGCGCAGGGCCATTGGCAACAGAGCAATGGAGTGAACGGTGGCACAACGAACAACAGTGGCCAGAGCGAACAGTGAGCAGCTGGAGGAACGAGCAAGGTGCCTTCTTGACCCCCACCTGGGAGGTGAACTCATGTGAAAGCACCTCTGAACGCTGAGCCTCCACTGACCAAGGACAACACCAGTGAGTGTTAATGAGGCTGTTAAGAATGCTGGAGACACAACACAGTTCATGCGAACAAACATGGCTGTGGCATCATACTTTCTATTTAAGCAAGAAATACCACACACTACAAACGAGAGGCCAATGTTAAGTGCATCGTCACTTGTTTATCCTGAAGTTGAACACTGGTTCCGAACAAGGCCAGCAAATGCTCACTATCTTTCTGCAACAAACTCAACTGACTGGCTAGAAGCATGTGGTGAAATAGTGAAAGACTCAACAGTTGAAAAAGTGAAGAACTTTCTCACCATATTCAAAAAATTTGCATACATGGCTGATGAATGCACCAATGCAAATGGGCATCAAGTCATTGTGTATGTTATCTTGATGTCCGTGGTAGGCCAGTAGATGCATTTCTAGATCAGTGGTTCCCAAACTTGTTCCACCGCTTGTGCAGGGAAAGCCCCTGGCGGGCCGGGCCAGTTTGTTTACCTGCCACGTCTGCAGGTTTGGCCGATCGCGGCTCCCACTGGCCGTGGTTTGCTGCTCCAGGCCAATGGGGGCTCCGGCAAGTGGCGGCCAGTACATCCCTCGGCCCTCGCCGCTTCCTGCAGCTCCCATTGCCTCGAGCAGCGAACTGCGGGCACTGGGAGCCGTGATCGGCCGAACCTGCGGACGCAGCAGGTAAACAAACTGGCTCGGCCCGGCAAGGGCTTTCCCTGCACAAGCGGTGGAACAAGTTTGGGAACCACTGCTCTAGTTGTTCAAGTTATAAAAGACACATCGGCTGCATCTGTGACAACCCACATCTTAGAGTTAAATGCTTGTCAATTGGACCCCAAACAGATGGCTGCTTCTGCATTTGATGGAGCTGCAAACTTCTCTGGAAGACATGGTGGAGTACAAGCTTTGCTCAGAGAAAAGTGTAACTCTAATCTCTCCTATACAAACTTCAGAGGCCATCTACTCCAACTAGCGCTAGTACGAGCTGCAGACTCTTCAGAAGACATTAAAAAAGCTAGAAATTTAATGTCTTCATTACATTCTTTTTTCAGCAAGAGTCCAAAAAGACTGAATATCTTGGAAAATATAGAAAATACACTGGGACTGAAGTTCAAATTAGTCCAACCTGGGAAAACCCTCTGGCTTTCTCATAAGCGATCCTTGGCTGTTGTCTTAAAATTACTCCAGCCGTTACACCCAGTAATTTAGAACTGGACTGGAAAATGCACTTGAGAATATCCCGTAGGGCAGCAATTCTCAACCAGGGGTCTGGCACCTGCTGGGGGGCCACAAGCAGGTTTCAGGGGGTCTACCAAGCAGGGTTGGCATTAGACTTGCTGGAGCCCAGGGTGGAAAGTTGAAGGCCCGCCATGTGGGGCAGAAGCCCAGGGCTCCGAGTCCCACCATCCAGGGCTGAAGCCGAAGCTGGAGCAACTTAGCTTTGCGGGGCCCCCCGTGGTGTAGGGCCCTGGGCAACTGCCCCACTTGCACCCTGTCATAAATATAAAGGGAAGGGTAAACCCCTTTAAAATCCCTCCTGGCCAGAGGAAATCTCCTCTCACCTGTAAAGGGTTAAGAAGCTAAAGGTAACCTCGCTGGCACCTGACCAAAATGACCAATGAGGAGACAAGATACTTTCAAAAGCTGGGAGGAGGGAGAGAAACAAAGGGTATGTGTGTCTGTCTATATTTTGTCTTTGCCGGGGATAGACCAGGAATGAAGCCTTAGAACTTTTAGTAAGTAATCTAGCTAGGTACATGTTAGATTATGATTTCTTTAAATGGCTGAGAAAAGAATTGTGCTGAATAGAATAACTATTTCTGTCTGTGTATCTTTTTTGTAACTTAAGGTTTTTGCCTAGAGGGGTTCTCTATGTTTTGAATCTAATTACCCTGTAAGGTATCTACCATCCTGACTTTACAGGGGGGATTTTTTTTTTATTTCTATTTACTTCTATTTCTATTAAAAGTCTTTTTGTAAGAAAACTGAATGCTTTTTCATTGTTCTCAGATCCAAGGGTTTGGGTCTGTGGTCACCTATGCAAATTGGTGAGGCTTTTTATCCAACATTTCCCTGGAAAGGGGGGGTGCAAGTGTTGGGAGGATTGTTCATTGCTCTTAAGATCCAAGGGTCTGGGTCTGTAGTCACCTAGGCAAATTGGTGAGGCTTTTTACCAAACCTTGTCCAGGAAGTGGGGTGCAAGGTTTTGGGAAGTATTTTGGGGGGAAAGACGTGTCCAAACAGCTCTTCCCCAGTAACCAGTATTTGTTTGGTGGTGGTAGCGGCCAATCCAAGGACAAAAGGGTGGAATATTTTGTACCTTGGGGAAGTTTTGACCTAAGCTGGTAAAGATAAGCTTAGGAGGTTTTTCATGCAGGTCCCCACATCTGTACCCTAGAGTTCAGAGTGGGGGAGGAACCTTGACACCCCCCCTAAAGCGTGTCCTGGCTTTTAATCTACTGGATATGCAGAAAAGCAGCTGTTGTGGCATGGGTGGGCCATGACGTTTTTATAGCATGTTGAGGGGGGGCCTCACAAAGAAAAAGACTGAGAACCCCTGCCATAGGGAATGATCTTACAACTGACAGGGGGGCTGACGAGTTAATAGATTTTTCCATTATTCATCCTTTGTTATTGGATTGGGGAGCAGTGCAAATCAGAATGTACAATTCCTATGTTCTCTTCATTTATTATTTATATTATTATATTACTATTTTTTGTACAGACACCTGAAATGAGAGGTCTCTGTCCCAAAGGGGAGGCAGATTTTGAAGTCATCACTGTCAAGACAAGAACTGAAGTCACAACTATCCATTCAGTGAGCAGCATCCATCCTGCACACACAATGCAGCATGGGTCCTATGGACAAAATAAGATATGGTCATGTAATCAAAGACTGTCACAATGCACACACATAAAACAGGCAAATTAAGGATGCCCAGGCAACCTTAATTCTGGTATTTTCTAACTTTTAAGGGCTTGACTTTTCAACCTTAGTGTTCTTTTATCATAGTCCTGCGGGTGTGTGCAAGCGCACACATGCGTGCACACACATATTCAAATACAGACGCCGTCTTTTTTGACTTGACAAAAAAGTTATGGGCAATGTACAAATAAGCAATGAAAACTGCCTATGGTGGATTTAGATTATTTGTTTGCAAAAGTCTGTTTTATGGAGTAGTTCTTCGAGCTTTCATTGTCCTTGTGTCATTTGGAAAGAATGAGGGTGACTGTGCATCTGTCTTGATATGAAAAAGAGAAAAAAAAATTATATCCCTTGTCAAAGATGGAAGGAAAAGAACAAGAAGGATACGACGATCAAAGGGAAAAGAGGAGAAATGGGCCACTATCAATTAAATTTCCTCTTAAAAAAAAAAAAAAGCAACTGCCAAGGGAATCCAGTGTCACAATAATATCAGCAGAGCCTGCAGTGGCTTCCTCCCTCTGATTATCCTGCTGTATAGCTACAAAACCCAGTTAGGGAATCCTGTCTTGAGCCAGGTGATGAGCAGAACAATGGTCCAACATTTCTGTTGTTAGCACATTCTCTAATTTGTAAAATAATGAGCCATCTCAGGCAAACACAGGCAGCAGTAGGTGGGGTTAGTGCTCAGTAGCTCTGTGAGTAGGGTAGTGATAATGAGACATTAATGGTACTGAAAGCAGAAGCTAGTTTATAATGAAAATCGATGAAAAGAAAAAGTCTTTAGGCTATTCTTTTTCTATTTTCATTAGTGGTTAGGCTGGTCTTCTTGTGGTCCCTGCCTGTCACCAAGATTCCCTGTCACTTTCTGGGGAGAACACTGTTTTATAGCAAGGAGATGGGAACTTTCCCTGTGGCATTTCTCAACCCTCAGGAAATCCATCTTTCTTTGAGGGACCATTATTGTGTTACAGACAGAAACACCATCCGGTTGAGCACCAGGCCTCATTTTGCTTGGCCACTCATTGGAGAGCAATTTCAAAATTTAACTGGCTGCTCGTGTCTTCTCTACTGTACTAATGAAATCTGTGAGAGGCCTTTAAACATGTGCCATTCTGCCCTAGAGCAGTATGATTAGCTGTGGATTATTATGGGTTACAGCACATAAATTTACATACCGTAAACCAATACAGCATGTGGTGTGGGTTAACCTAAAATTAAACTACTGCTCTCTAGAGAAATAAGGATAAGACAAAAAGACTGTAGTGATTATTCCACCCGTACTGCCACATCTGCAAGTGTAAATGAAAAGCAGAGTTTTGGTGTGTTGTGTGCATAATGCATTCTTGATGTGCAACTGTATATCTCACAAATCCTTGCGTATTTTGATGAAACAGTGTCTCAAGGAGCCCACCTCTTGCTTCCCTCCTTGTTTGGCTTAAGCATTATCCTCCCCATGTTCCAAGTCAGTCGTCTAATGTGAAGAAGAAAAGCTCAAGGCCCAAATTCCAGAAATGATCTGCTGAGCTTAATCAGCTCTCTGTGTCAGCCTTTCCTCTACTACCTGGAGACACCTTCAGTAATGATTTGTCCAGTGAAGTGTATTCTGTACCCAGAGGTTTCAATATTATTCAAGATCCTGTTGCACACTGTACAATTCCCAGGGAGATGTCCCTTTACAGCCCTAGGACAAAGTAGCAGCTGATCTTGAGGGTTGAGCACCTGAAATTTCTACTAACATCAATTTCTCTGCACCCCTTAGGAACAGGCCTCTGTTGTTGGCCTTTACACACCAATACCTCAGTTTCTCGTGAAATCAGATTGGATTTCCTCTTTTGGCCATGGAACCGTGATGTTATGCAATCTCATTACGAGGCACTCCAGCAGCATACGGTTTCTTAGACAGTCTCCTCCACTTGATTCGTACGCATCAGAAGCAGGAACTGATCTGAGCGACAATAAATGGAATTTTGTTACCAGCTCCCTTCTGGGATGCTATAAATCCCCCAAACACACCAAAATCCTGTGTGTGCCTCCCTGCCATTTATATAAGAACATGTGCCTCTCTCACCAGGATTTGTGCATCTAGGGCAAAAAAGGGCTATTTAAAAATATATTTGAATGTTCATTCATTTAATATCACATAATCTGCACCACATCACGTTGAGAGCTGTTTTCGTACGTCATCCTCTTTATTTATTATCTCCAAAGTGTGCTCCACCTCAGCACGAAAAGAACTTGTATCTCATGAATTACACGCACATTCTACATACATAGGGCTAAATTTAGCCTGGGGCTACCTGTGATTCCTGTTAAAGGCAACAAGAGCTGTGCATGCCCACTTCAAGAAGAGACATCACCTCATAATGCCTTGGTGCTGTTTCTATTTGTGAGCTGCAAATTAATATTTTTACAGTTAAAAAAAATCATTGAAATCAGCCCCGGTACAACGCAGTAGGCAACTCTGTGCGTGATGTGTAGCATGCTGCTTCGAAGTGTTGCTAAGCAACACAGCACCGGCCAAGAAAATCCTGCATTTGCTTGTAGTGGCTGATGGGGTTGGTTAGACGTGACATTTTGCACACACAGCTATGCAGAAAGATGTACACTTTGCTCAGGAACACTACAGCAGTCTCTGATTATTAATAAATCTCCTTTATTATTATTCTCTATGTAGTCTAAAGGTACATTATGCTGCCCACAGAGCTCTGCAATAATTTTCCACCAAAAAATATCTCTGGTGTCTTAATTCTTTCCAAACCTGATTTAGAGAGTAGTGGAATTTTACAGCTTAATCCCATGATGCTCTCTTAATCCCATGGCTTGGCTATTACCTCAGCCTAACCATAGAGTCAGCTCACAATGATATGACTCACAATTATAACTATAGATAGATCTTGTCAAAGCAGTCATGAGTCCGAGATACTAGAGTTTTCTTTTTTCAACTCCACAACATTTGATAGTTAGAGATCTATTCCACACGAGTGAGTAGGTACTGTAAATATTATTGCCAGTCTGAATGCTGGCAAACAGCACAGAGGGCTGCACTGGGAGCTATTTGAGGGCTAGGGATTTACAATCGCGGCAGGGACACAGAACTAAATTGGTGGGTTGGCAGTGGGGCCCCCTTACACTATTAGACCACCCTGGCAGCACAGAACGGGACAGACAGGGGAAAAGTGCGGGGGGGCGGGAAGAGAATGGTAGCAAAGCACCTCCTGAAACGTTAAGGGTTCCTGTCAGGTAGCTCAGATGCTAACTTAAAGCTTGGTTTAGAAACAAAAAACCTACACAGAGATGTTTTTCTAAGTCTAATAGTGATAGAAATGTTTTGTTTTTTAATTGTTTACATAAAATCTGTTTTGCTTAAGTGTGAACATTCATCTGGAGCGTTTACAATCCATACACAACAAAGTGGTGTTAGTGCATGACAGCCAGAAAGCAGAACTGACTAGAAACAAAATGAAAACACTGACCTAGATTCAGTCCTAAGTTATGCCAGAATAACCCCCGGGCACAGAGCAGTACCTAGTCAGACTTGAGGGGAAAGTGGCAGAACAAGGCTCCTGCAAGTCCTGCCCTGCTGGTGGCCAGCAACTAGTCAGCACAGCCCCAACACCAGGTGATGGGGATGGCTGAGGCACTGGGAAATGCATCGATTCTGGACTCCTGTAGAGCTCCCCTAGCACATCCTCAATGGCCCTAAGGAGAACCACCACCTGCCACCCTTGGGGGAGACAAGGTGGGTGAGGTAATGTCTTTTATCGGGCTTTTGAGCTACACAGAGCTTTTCTTCATAACCTGAAGCTCTTCTTCTCTCACCAACAGAAGTTGGTCCAATAAAAGACATTACCTCACCCACCTTGTCTTCCCCAAGGGTGGCAGGTGGTGTTTCTCACCCACCTTGTCTCCCTAATATCCTGGAACCGACACAGCTACAACATCACTCCATACAACCCGTGGGGGGCTCCTTCCTCGGGCAGAGCAGAGCCTGCTGGTGCAGAGGGATGCAAATTGCCCTGGTAGCTTAGCTTCATTGTCCAAGCTGCATACATGGGGAAAAGTAAATTAGTAAAAGTAAATGCTTCCAACTTTTATGATGCCATCAATATAGATAAGGAAATTGGGATGTGAGGAGAAGGGTTGTTTTTTAATGTACTGGGTCAAATTCATTCTTGGTGTAATTCCATTAATGTCAGTGAAGTTAAACTAGGGATAAAATGGCCTATTATTTTTAACCCAGCCAGCTCCTTTATGCACCTGATCCTGCAAACACCTATGCACATGCATTACTTTGCTCATGTGAGTAGCCCCACTGGAAGGCAATGTGAATACTCCTGTGCTTAGAGCTAAACTACATGCACCAGTGTATACAGGACTGGGGACTAAAACAGTAGTTGAGGGAGGGGAGAAATGGAGGTTTGGGGTTGCTTGGAAGGCTATCTTCAAAAGATGTAATTTAAAGGCTGCGACTCATCTGAGAGATATAGCCAGTTACAGCCACATTCCCCATTTTAATCATGAGGAATCTTTCAAAGAAGAACCTTTTAAAATGTGACTGTTGTGAGGGGGCAAAGGGGATGGTAGCAAAAGATCCAATAGGTCATAAGATGCTCCTAAAATATTACTAGAAAAATGTAGAGGCTTAGATAATTATGCAAGGGCATGTTTGTGACTACAAAATAGTCTGTGGCTTTTCATAGTTTTGCCCTGATTTTCTCTCCTGCACTTGTGGAGGGAAGGAATAGAGGTCCTAGAAGATTTGTGACGGGATCCCCAGGGTGCAACCTGGGACCATAGGACCACTGTGCCCCCTTAACTCTCTCCAGCCTGGGCTGTCCCTCACAATGCCTTGCTAGTGACCAGCAGCAAACCCCTCCAGGAGCTGTTATCACTCAGCGGAACCGCAAAGAGACCCACACCCAGCTATATTGCATGAACGCTCCCAGAGCCACTCATGAATCACACAGAGAAAGGCACCAGAGCGAAATCCCCCCAGCTCCCAGCACGACAGATTCACTTCAGTCCCCGGCAAAATCATGGAGCAGGCACTCAAGGAATCCATTTTGAAGCACTTGGAGGAGAGGAAGGTGATCAGGAACAGTCAACATGGATTCACCAAGGGTAAGTCATGCCTGACCAACCTGATTGTTTTCTATGATGAGATAACTGGCTCTGTGGATATGGGGAAAGCAGTGGATGTGATATATCTTGACTTTAGCAAACCTTTTGATACGGTCTCCCACAGTATTCTTGCCAGCAAGTTAAAAAAGTATGGATTGAATGAATGGCCTATAAGGTGGACAGAAAGATGGCTAGATTGTAGGGCTCAACGGGTAGTGATCAACAGCTCGATGTCTAGTTGGCAGCCGGTATCAAGTGGAGTGCCCCAGGGGTCAGTCCTGGGGCCGGTTTTGTTCACCATCTTTATTAATGATCTGGATGATGGGATTAATTGCACCCTCAGCAAGTTCGCAGATGACACTAAGCTGGGGGGAGAGGTAGATATGTTGGAGGGTAGGGATAGGGTCCAGAGTGACCTAGACAAATTAGAGGATTGGGCCAAAAGAAATCTGATGAGGTTCAACAAGGACAAGTGCAGAGTCCTGCACTTAGGACGGAAGAATCCAATACACCGCTACAGACTAGGGACCGAATGGCTAGGCAGCAGTTCTGCAGAGAAGGACCTAGGGGTTACAGTGGACAAGAAGCTGGATATGAGTCAACAGTGTGCCCTTGTTGCCAAGAAGGCTAACAGCATTTTGGGCTGTATTAGTAGGCGGATTGCCAGCAGATCGAGGGAAGTGATTATTCCCCTCTATTCGGCACTGGTGAAGCCACACCTGAAGTATTGTGTCCAGTTTTGGTCCCCCCACTACAGAAGGGATGTGGACAAATTGGAGACAGTCCAGCGGAGGGCAACAAAAATGGTTAGGGGGCTGGGGCACATGACTTATAAGGAGCGGCTGAGGGAACTGGGATTATTTAGTCTGCAGAAGAGAAGAGTGAGGGGGGTTTTGATAGCAGCTTTCAACAACCGGAAAGGGGATTCCATAGAGGATGAAGCTAGGCTGTTCACAGTGGTGGCAGATGACAGAACAAGAAGCAATGGTCTCAAGTTGCAGTGTGGGAGGTCTAGGTTGGACATTAGGAAACACTATTTCACTAGGAGGGTGGTGAACCACTGGAATGGCTTACCTAGGGAGGTGGTGGAATCTCCCTCCTTAGAGGTTTCTAAGGCCCGGCTTGACAAAGCCTTGGCTGGGGTGATTTAGTTGGTGTTTTTCTGCTTTGAGCAGGGGATTGGACTAGATGACCTCCTAAGGTCTCTTCCAACCCTAATATTCTATGATTCTAAGAAATACTTCCTTTTGTTTGTTTTAAACCTGCTGCCTATTACTTTCATTTGGTGACCTCTAGTTCTTGTGTTAAGAAAAGGAGTAAATTATGTTGCATTAATGTTCACAGCTCAGAATCTGAATAAGGGCTGCTAGTACCGGTACACCAGCACAAAACAATAAGGGTCATTTAAGTTACTGAAGTCAGCAGAGTTGCTTTGGTTTCTGGTAGGATAAATGAGATCAGAATTTGGCCCAGAATGCATTATGAAATGTCTCAACAAGGGCTGAAGCCTAAAGCCCTGTTTTCAGGACACTATCTGAATGCTATTGTTATTGGGGGTAGGGAAAAACAACTAAGAATATTTTTGCCCATGACTCCTAAATTATTATTTAATTTTTCACGCTTAGCCAGATAAGGAGGAAGAGTCTTTATTTTACCAGGCTTGAGACAAGACAAGTTTCTTCCTGTTTGTATATGAGCAGTTTAATTCCACTATGAAAACAACAAAGTCAGTTCCATCACAACTTTCTGTTAACAGCTTTATTTATGCCATTCAGACAAGCCAGACAAATCCAGGAAATTAATTTCACACCACATTTAACAAATGGAATGTGAAATAGTGTTCATTGGTGTTTTGCATATGCCAGGTTGAAAGATTCAACTGCAAAACTGCTATAAGGAAAGGGAAGGAGATATTCAGTAGACTTGAAATGGACAAACATGATTCCACAACTCCCAAGTTAAAAACAAAAGTCATATTATTGGTATTGGTTTCCCTCTTGTGGTAATGAACAAGATGCAATCTCAGTATATATCCTTAATATATGCTCTCTGATATATCAGTCTAAGGCCAAACTGTTTCATATGGACACATCCTTATACCTGTGCAGAATACAGTTGACTTCAATTGGGCTACATGCAGGGAGAGAGATCCACCCACACAGAGCAGTTTGCAGGATTGGGGCCCATACCTGGAGAAACTATTGACTTGAATATTCCAGATTTATACTGGTGTGATTCAGAACAGAATCCGGCCCAAATTTAAAATTTAAGGATGACATATTTTTCCCCTTTAAAATGCACTTCCCAGTCATTTAAAGTGCTAGATTGCTAACAGGTTTCAGAGTAGCAGCCGTGTTAGTCTGTATCCGCAAAAAGAAAAGGAGTACATGTGGCACCTTAGAGACTAACAAATTTATCAGAGCATAAGCTTTTGTGAGCTACAGCTCACTTCATCGGATGCATACAGTGGAAAATATAGTGGGGAGATTTTATATACACAGAGAACATGAAACAATGGGTGTTACCATACAGACTGTAACGAAAGTGATCACTTAAGGTGAGCTATTACCAGCAGGAGAGCGGGGGGAAGAGGAGGGTTGAACCTTTTGTAGTGATAATCAAGGTGGGCCATTTCCAGCAGTTGACAAGAACAGAAGGGGGGTGGGGGGTGGGGGAAAAATAAACAAGGGGAAATAGTTTTACTTGTGTAATGACTCATCCACTCCCAGTCTCTATTCAAGCCTGAGTTAATAGTATCCAGTTTGCAAATTAATTCCAATTCAGCAGTCTCTCGTTGGAGTCTGTTTTTGAAGTTTTTTGTTGAAGAATTGCCACTTTTAGGTCTGTAATCAAGTGACCAAAGAGATCGAAGTGTTCTCCGACTGGTTTTTGAATGTTATCATTCTTGACATCTGATTTGTGTCCATTTATTCTTTTACGTAGAGACTGTCCAGTTTAGCCAATGTACATGGCAGAGGGGCATTGCTGGCACATGGCATATATCACATTGGTAGATGCGCAGGTCAACGAGCCTCTGATAGTGTGGCTGATGTGATTAGGCCCTATGATGGTGTCCCCTGAACAGATATGTGGACACAGTTGGCAGCGGGCTTTGTTGCAAGGATAGGTTCCTGGGTTAGTGTTTTTGTTGGGTCTTGTAGTTGTAAGAACTCTTGATAGAGATCTTGTAGGTGTTTGTCTCTGTCTGAGGGGTTGGAGCAAATGCGGTTGTATCGTAGAGCTTTGCCGTAGACAATGGATCATGTTGTGTGTCCTGGATTAAAGCTGGAGGCATGTAAGTAGGAATAGCAGTCAGTAGGTTTCCGGTATAGGGTGGTGTTTATGTGACCGTTGCTTATTAGCATCGTAGTGTCCAGGAAGTGGATCTCTTGTGTGGACTAGTCCAGGCTGAGGTTAATGGTGGGACGGAAATTGTTGAAATCATGGTGGAATTCCTCAAGGGCTTCTTTTTCATGGGTCCAGATGATGAAGTTGTCATCAATGTAGCGCAAGTAGGGTAAGGGCATTAGGGGACAAGAGCTGAGGAAGCGTTGTTCTAAGTCAGCCATAAAAAAATGTTGGCATATTGTGGGGCCATGTGGGTACCCATAGCAGTGCTGCTGATTTGAAGGTATACATTGTCCCCAAATGTGAAATAGTTATGGGTGAGGACAAAGTCACAAAGTTCAGCCACCAGGTTTGCCGATCACTCTGGTTACAGTCTGTATGGTAACACCCATTGTTTCATATTCTCTGTGTATATAAAATCTCCCCACTATATTTTCCACTGTATGCATCCGATGAAGTGAGCTGTAGCTCACGAAAGCTTATGCTCTAATAAATTTGTTAGTCTCTAAGGTGTCACAAGTCCTCCTTTTCAGATTGCTAACAGGCGCAACATGGCAACAGCAGTGCAACATTACTCTGCCAAGGTGTCTCATAACCACCTCTAGGGCACAGAGAGCAGTTCATTTTTCATGCACATTCAAACAATGGCCTCTTTGCTGAGACTGCCATAATTGAAGTGGCTTTTGTGACAGACACCTGCTCGCTAGCAAATGGACCAAGACCAATAATTCACTGCACATGGTACCACTCCAGACTCCTAGGCTAGTTTTTCAAAAATAGGTTTATCTTCCTGTCGTCCAACAGCAGTGATACAGCACACATACTTAGATAGTGAGCGCTTTGTTCTGTGTTGAGCAGCATCTAGCACAATGGAGTTCTAGTCCATGACTGGGCTCCTAAGTGTTATGGTAAAACAAATTACTACTAATAATAGTGCTACCAGTTGATTGTCCTCTTTTTTTAAAGACCAGGTTTTATTTACATGGGCATAACTCAAGTGACTTCTATGGACCTACACCTAGTTTACAGCAGTGCATGTGAGAAGAGAATAATAATACCTAGCTCTTATCTAACACTTTTCATCTGTAGATCTCAGAGTGCTTCACTAAGGAGGCCAGTATCATCCCCATTTTACAGAGAAGGAAACTGAGGCATAAAGGGGTGAAGTGACACACCCAAGGTCACCTAGTGGGCCAGTGGCAAAGCCAGAAACAGAACCCAGCTCGCCTGAGTGCCAGTCCAGTGCTTCACCCACTAGATTCAGGTCTCCGGTATCAATGTTCAAAAGTAATAAATTCAGCCACCCGTTCACATTGCCTGCAGGCATCTCTAGCAGTATTTATTGCTGTTATTCATACAAGACCAGTTGCTTTTATAGTTATTTTTCCATGCACAACTTCTAAAATATTCAAATTACCAAACTATTGCATGTAATTACCTGCATTTATATTGCATCAGATTTTGTAGATGATTGCTCACACTTACCATTTCACATACAACAAATTTACAAAACAAGATATTTCAGTGCGGCTTACCTTTAAATGAGTCTAACAAGCTTTAAAAACATTAACTTAAATGAACTACAGTCTTGATATTTTTGTTGAGAAAGTTAGAAACACCCGGCTATATTTTGTTAATTATTTTTCCCTTTACAGCAAAGTTCTACAGTAACATATACATAAACTGGAGTATTATAAGTACTCAATAACACTTCTATAATAAAATTTTAGCAGTTAATAAATTAAATTAGAATAAAACCATGGCTGCTCACCTGCAAAACAGCAAGATTGAGGCAAGAAAAGTGTGCAGGCTTCCTGCAAACATCCCTGGGAAAATTTGCAGTGGAATATTCTGGTGATGAAGAGATATTGTCAGTTTGAAATCTAGTCAGTTGTAAAAAATAAAAATAAAGTCAGGTCCTAAACTTGCCCTTGAATTCATCAGTCAATTTTTGTGGTTTTACCATCACATTTTACAACATCATTTTCAAAATGTTTTCTCTCCCCTGCTGCTGCGTGAAAAACTTCACTTAAAGAGGCAGGGGGAAACTGAGTAAGGCCTTGACTGTATAATTGTATCTAGATGAGTGGAGCGCTGTTTACAAATAATAAATGAGGGGTTGTTTTTAATTTGCCTGCTGGTTTCTGAACTTTGGGGTGCCCATATGTCTCATTTTTAGTTTTTTTCTGATACCGTAAAAGCTAGAAACATGCTGTTTTAAAACCAGTGAAAGCTGAGATTCTCCAGTAATCCCTGGTCTACCAGGAGCTAGGGCTTTAACTAAAACACAACAGATGGCAGCACTGTGCAATAGATTTGCTGACACCCCCCTCCCCATGTTTGCTGTTGAAAATTATTTTCCTCAGACATTAAGCCTGAGCTACACCTGTACATCTCCCAGTGACAGCAAGGGATGTTGTATGTACGTAACAGGCAGAACTCTGCCTAAAGGAATAAAGCATCACTGCTTGGTGGTATTATTGTCCAGGCATTATCACAGGTTTTTCATCAAGGCTGGGTCTGATAAAGAGAATTTTGTTAATGCTCTTTTTCTAGTTTGGCTCAATTTGTAGCAACAGCAACATCTAGTGTTAGCAAATCTGCCCTAGAGTCCCACGGACTACAGTTTTTTTACGTTAATAATGATAATCTGCATTTCTATAGCTCTTTCCATCTTATAACACACCATAAGAGTGAATAAATGAAATCTCACAACACCCCTGTGAAGCAGGGAATCATTTTTAGCCCCATATTACAGGAAAGGACGAATCGGAGAGATTAAAAGCCTGTTGCTGTCCTCAGAGGTGACATCTGGGGTGTAGAGCATCTCTCAAGTTAAGACCCTAGTGACTCACCAGAGATCACATGGGGAGGCTGTGGCAGAGAGAACTGAAAGCTGTGCTTCCTGAATCCCTGTCCTGTGCTTTACTCACAAGCGTGTTCTGTTTTCCCCAGAAGACAGTTTAGCCTAGCTCATTAGATTTCAATAGTGTTTTCACAATATTATGTGCTAAAATCAATGCAAGTAGACTTTCAGAGTAACAGCCATGTTAGTCTGTGTTCACAAAAAGAAAAGGAGTACTTGTGGCACCTTAGAGACTAACCAATTTATTTGAGCATAAGCTTTCGTGAGCTACAGCTCACTTCATTGGATGCATACTGTGGAAAGTGTAGAAGATCTTTTTATATACACACAAAGGATGAAAAAAATACCTCCTCCCACCCCACTCTCCTGCTGGTAATAGCTTATCTAAAGCGATCACTCTCCTTACAATGTGTATGATAATCAAGGTGGGCCATTTCCAGCACAAATCTAGGGTTTAACAAGAATGTCTGAGGAGGGTAGACTTTGATTCACTGATCCATTTAAGGACACACGGTTTCAACAGCCCCATGCAGCAATGAAACTGAGGCGCTATCCTTTAGCCAGGACATGTAAGTGTGGCTGATGTTTGATTGCTCATGGCCCTTTCCTACTGGGGTAGGGCTTCCCAATTTGTGAGTCTGACTGAGGCGACGCATGCCTCCCTTGTCACAGCCCATGGAGGTGGTTCATAGGGACAGGTCACTTGTGGTAGATAATGACATTGTGTGCCAGGTCAACCACCACCCAGTCCTCTCACCACATGGTGATGATTCATGAACGCCAGTGTCTGTGCGTATTTTATACTGGTTAGTTAAATGATCCCTGCATTATGGGCAGCTTTCTTCTCCTTAACTGCTCTACCTGCACATGCCCAGATGTGGGATGAAATGTTGGGCATAGACACAAAATGAGGGGCACATAAAGTTAGAGAGAGCGAATGAGAGAGATTCATTTGCTTTCAATAACTCTCAGCCCTACAACTCTTTATAGCTGAGGATATTAGAGAGAGAAGATGGGTGAGGTAATATCTTTTACTGGACCAACTTCTGCTGGCGAGAGAGAAGCTTTTGAGATTACACAGAACTCTTCTGAGGATAATCATTTTCAACAGCATGCATGAGCGGCTAATCTATCAAGCAGTGCTACCTTTGCTCACATGTCTTGCCGTATTTGGCGTTTGAGTTCAACAGAGCCTTACATGGGATCATTTTTTAATTCTACTCCTGTCCCACCCTGCAGTACCCACTCCCACCTGCATTGTTAATAGGAGTAAGCTAAAAATGCAAGAAACAAAAACCTTAGATCCCCCCATGCTAACAAAAAAAAAAAAAAAAAAAAAAAAACACAAAAGGTTGTTTTTTATCTCTATAGAGAGAGAGACACAATTTTACCACTAAAAAACAAATTTTGCTTAAACTATGTTTAAATTTTTTTTTTTTAATAAACACTGTTATAATAGACATCAAATCTCTTTCTATCCCTTGCTTAAAGTATTAAATAAATAAAAGGTGGAAAGCTTGCTTTATATTGCTGAAATTCTATTTGTTTTCCTGCAAATTACCACAGGCTGGGGGTTGTTTTTTTTTCGGGGGGGGGGGGCACACACCCAATTCCCCCCCACACACACACACACACACCAAAGTAGATTTTACCCACTCCCACTATTATGGAAGCAGGTCCTGCGGGACCTCAGTCCTGCTGGAGGGCTCTAACCGACAGCCCCAGCTCCTGCATGCTGAGAATTATAGGTAGGGTTGCCAGCAGTTCCTTTATTACACGGAAAGTCCCTTATTTTTTTCCAATCTCCATACACCAAGATCCAGAATTGCTGAGTACACAATTTGCTACCTCTCACTCTTGTCATCCTCTGGTCCAGAGATAGCAAATTCGAAGAGGGTATCAATGGTCCATCACAATTAGCTACCCCTGGACCAGAGTATGACAAAATCGCTACTGTAAGTGTAGGCAAAGAGGTATTTTTCAAAATTTAAAAGCTTTATTATAACAAGGTATGTAAACAAGAATTGCTTATTTTTCATTTCAACTTTTTTTAAAAAAAGCATCTAAGCATGTTTATAAATGCACTTAAACACTTTTCTTCAGTGAAATTAAACTTCTCTATTACTCATTTATATTCCAGTTGTGTTATTCCAGGAAAGCCAAAATATTTCTCTTCACAAAACAAGTTACATTTTTTGTAAACATCTGACCTATGCACACTTTTTGCAGCTGTATTTTTTTCTCTTAATCGGGTTCTCCTCATTGGTTCCCTCTGGAAGGCAGGAGACACGTGCTCACCTCTTACAAGAGTCACACTGGATTTCTGATAAGTAATAGATGAGAAAATGAAATCACAGAATAATGCTAAATATAATTTCAATTAACTCATAACATTTAAAAATATTCCTTGAACAATATAATTAGCCAAGATATGGCTATCAGCAGCGGTGGAAATATTCACTACTGTGGAATTACTACAAGAATCCTGATCCTAAGGCAGGTTATTATGTTGGGTCTATATGTAACTGGCTAGATCTCAGGCCATGACTTTTGTTCTTGTACTATAAATCATTCTGCTTACTTATCTGCTCCAACATATGGTGTTTTTCCCCCCTCAAAATTTTTAGTTTCTTACCATCATGCAACCTTCATTTTCTTTTTTGCAAGTAACAAAGTTGCAGTACTCCATGTTCTCTGAAAAGTGAATACAATGTACAGTACTAAAATAGGTTAGGACCAAAACTCTAATGAATAAACTCAAGATTTCTATTTAAAGTCAATTTTAATTAACTGGTTTACAAATATCTCTTTTTTTGGGGGGGGGGGGGGTCATTTTAAATTACATCAGTACCCTAATCTATGTTTCTCAAACTCTTAGTTTACTGCTGGCGGATATAAAGACATCCACTTAGATTTCACTGCTCTATCAACTATTTACACCCCCCCCCTCCACATTTTTCAGTACTTAAAGAAATTATTCATACAGAGTCATCATTGCAGAGCCAAACCTGTGATATACCCCACTGTAGGTGTATTAAGATAACTGTTTGTGATATAACATTATTCCACTCTTCCTGTTATCTTCCCATATTCTACGGGCTCACTAGGTATATGTAACAAAGTTATTACCTGACTCATTAAAATAATTGCTACTTTTCTTCTAAACCTAGTTAGAACCTCATGTGGTTTCTACAGTACTGAGGTCTTTATGCTGTAAATACATTTCTGCAAACTAATAACTTCTAATTAGAAAACCCATCATAGTTACACATCATTAACAAATAATAATGAAGATTTGTTATTGAATATCTTTAGGATGAGTGGTCCACACAGTTGTGCCCATCAGTTTGTCTCTTGTGTTCCACAATGTTTTCCAGAGTTCCACTGTGGATTTTCCAGTTACTTGGTAGATGAAGGATCTGAAATTTGTAGGGAGTACAGTAGCTGACTGTGTAAGTGGGTTTCACTTTTTCTTACAGCGACTGTAGATGTTTAAAGAAAAAGGAGGAGTACTTGTGGCACCTTAGAGGCTAACAAATTTATTTGAGCATAAGCTTTCGTGAGCTACAGCTCACTTCATCGGAACTAATCCTTTTTCTATTTAATGAATGGTTGCAATGATTTAATGCTCATATATAAACACTGGGTTTCATATTATCGTATCAGTCTTATATATCTTGACATGGTATGGCCCATGTCACTAACAACACCTTCTCACTCATGCTGAATGCTAGTGTTTTGTGACCACGTTCAATGAAGTAGTTAGCCATGCTCAAATTGCACAAGTTCCCTCAATGTCTATTATTAAGCACAGTACATTCTGTTTCCATTTTTCTTTGTAGCTATCAGGAAGATATTATTCTCAGCATTCTTATTTTCATAGTTTACATGTATTTTCACACTAACATTATTTTCAATAAATGTATTAAAAAAACAAACAAGACCACCACCAATTCGTCAGGAAGGTTCTTTCCTATGTTGTCGCATCACACAAGGGGTCAAAGAACAACAATTCTTTTGTTTCCATTAATGTTATCTGTAAGTATAACTACATACACGTTATTGGTAATATGATAATTTTATAATGATTTTTCAAAATGTTGCATGCAGATATTCTCATTTGTAATGTCTCACTAACACAAGAGAAAAATCAGTGTGAATTTCTTGATTAAAACACTAGACTATATTCTTTAAATTTACATTACCAACATAACATTCACACTAGTATTTTAATTTTTTAAACTGCAGTCCTCAGAATTTCAAGACTTCCATTGACATTCCATTTGTATGTGTTAAACTTATTGAAAGCCCACAGTACAGGAAATTATATCACTGCTACATAGTTGTGTTTGAATCCGGTTATGTAGTACTACATTTAGTGTAGACAATCCCAAAGCATAACAATGGAAAACATCTTACCACAATAACCCACTGATTTGATGCGTTGAAAGGAAGCAATAATATATCACACTGCATAATTCCACTCTGTGTTCATTGGAAGAAAAATTAAAAATGCAGTTATACTTGCAATGAAGCAAACAATGCAATGTAGATTATACTGCATTTCCCAATTTCAGTACATGTTTACTATTACTCATTCCCCAACATAGCATTGTATTTACTGTTTCTTAAGAAAGTGTTTAACTGACTTAATGAAAATGTGCTTTACCCATGTTGGGCATGAAAACTTGTTAACATTTACCTTCAGTGGCATTTGTGTTGCTCCGCCTGACAGAAGGCTAGTGGAAACTACCGAAAAGATGGCTCATACCTGCTGACATACAAGCAAGTTTTTAAATGGATCAATCCTTGTGACACACGAAGGACGTGATGTAGTTCATAGATAAATACATGGAAGGGATCTGTACAGTTAAAAATAAAAGGTTTTTAATCCATCTTATGTAACTTATTTGTAAGACCCCCCATGTGCTCTGACTTACTTAAAAAAGCTGACTAACCAGGTTTATATTCACACTTTTAGGCTATCTGGACTTAAATATGTTTTACCACATATTCATTTGATGGTTTAATTATTGATATTTCCATGTAGCATCACAATAAGTGGCCTACCATTCCACTTGCTTTCTCGATCACATAACAAAAATATGTATCAACAACCTACAACAGATGAAAGAATCGTTAAAAATTTCAAAGATATTTGATGAATCAATCCAGTCACCACCCAAGTTTACTGCTAGTTAAATTTACCTAGTCACCCAGCCAGCTTCTTGGCTTCAGGCCATGAAATGAGAAGTCATACAAACTGATTTTTCTCACCTTGGCCTCCAGTCTCAGTGTAACCTTGTGGGTCTGTATAAGTTTTACTAGAAAAAAATACATATTACATGCATGGTAATACAGTTTCATTTTTCTGTTTTACCATAGTGAATGCTGCCATTTTCACATTAAATTTTTTAACATACTTCATAAATGTAAATGGTTATTTAAAAAAAAAAAATAAAATAAAAAAAAAGGAAGTGTAGTAAGCAATTACCTTTGAGAAACCATAGTTTGTCTTCCCCCATCTTCCATAAGCAGGTTATCAACACCACTTGAATCATTGCTTGCAACTTCTTCCCCTACACACACACCTCTTCTTCCGAGTCCGTAACCTCCATGTCAATCATTCTGCTGTCATGAGGCTTGTGAGGTACATCACTACCCATTTTTCCAATCTCTTCTGAGGGGACTTTTTTCAATGTCATCCACAGCAGTCTCCATTTCCATGTTTTCCTCTGATCTGTTTTCAGCACCCTAATGTTGGTGGCTCTTTAAAAGATTTTAAGTGGAAGATACTATACACAGATTCTAAAAGTTTCCCTGGATGGTTTCCAGTTTAACTCTTACCTACAAAAATGGTAATTTTGTATGGTCCATGATAGGTAGGTTGCAGCGGACCTTCCTTTCTTGTTCTCTTTCTCGCATTCAGTAACATAATACAGTCCCCAACCTCAAATGTTATGTTCCCATATTTATAACTTTCTTCTAGCATATTGCATTTGGTGTATTTCTTGTGCTTTAGAAATATTACTAGGAGCCAGTGCAATGTCAGCATCCTTTTAGTTTCAAATTTATGCTGTACTCTTTGTAGTATTGTTCAGCGAGTTCCTTGAAAATTGGTGGCTTTGTAAACAAATGGAGAAGGGGTTTATGAAGAGAATATGTTATTCTTTACATAAAAGCTGATGGTATTTAACTACAATTACTGTGTAATTTTCTGAGACTTGGTCTGGAAATTTTACTTCCAAGTCATACAGTAGTCAAAAGGGTGACTTTGTTGTCATGTTTGGTTTAGATCACAAAAAAACAAAATGTCATCAAGAAATTCATACCAATTACTTCCAGTGTTATCAGCCAACTTCTGCAATGCTCTATAACAAATGGTGATTGATTAGTTTGTGCGGAAAAAAAGTAAACAATGTCTTGACTGATACAGATTATATGGAATCAAAAAGGCATAAGGAGGAGACCATCACAGTACATTGATATGATTATTTTTCATTTTACATATGATATGGTAAAAAGACTTGCAATGTAGTTGACTTTGAAGATTTAGAACCAATTTGCAGCTTCTGGCATGATGCATTCTACTTGCCTTTACTACTGTAATTTTCCCACCCTAAAATTACCTTTGGATGAAAACACAAACCAATCCATCAAATCTATTGGTTTGTGAATGGTCTGGTGAAACTACATTCTAATCCAATTTTTTTTTTTTTTTTGCAAATATCCAGGTCAACTGAAAGAAAATAAATTATGCCATAAACTTGCCTTTGGACAAGTCTATATGTATGTTCCTTCCTCAATTTGCCATTGGATTTTAGCTGTAATTACTGTGGTTTACTATCCCATATTTTAGTATTATTACCTGGAATAATATGTTGGGGGTTTTTTTGGGGGTGAGTAAGAAGACACCAAAAAAAATGTTTATAGCAATCCTGATGGGGTGACTAACCACAGGGTTTGTAAAAAGTAGAATGGGTGTTCAGAAAACATCAGCAACAATTTATATTAAAAAAAAAAAAAAAACCAAAACCCCACAAGGGCAATGAAGCTAATGTTCACCCTCAACTATTTGATACCTGATAGTGTGGTTGAAGAAATAATAATAATAAAAAAAAAAACCACCTCAAAAATAAGTTTTTACTTCATTATTGAATTTAGAACCGCAATCTGACAGTATCCACTGTGGACATTCAAATCGAATAATAGCTTTGCACATTTTCTTTCCCACCTCATATGCTGACTTATTTCAGAGGGGAAATGCTTCCACCCATCTTGTAAAATAATCTGTGGCTGTCAGTATATACTGGTATCCCTTCTTTGTTGTTGATAATGGCTCTATTAAATCCATTCCCACCAATTCCCAGGGTGGACTGACCTATATGCAAAGGTACCAGTTACAGTCATACTTTGGATCTCGCTTATTAATTTTTCTCAATAAGCCCATATGTAGTAACAGAGTAAATACTGTAATGTGGTTTCCACAAACCACACAATCAGAATCTAATTTCCATTTTAAAACACAAAACAAAAAACACAAAACAAAAACAAAATACAGGAATGGGGCAGAAAAAATGATACAAGACTAAACCTGCAGAAATATGCCATGCCAGTGCAAGGAGCAATAGAGGTCATTGCTGCACTGTTGTGCCATGCATACGCATTGAACTCCTTGTTACAAATTCAAGGCTTCATGGTGTAGCAATAATAAAAATGGATATGCTAAACATAACAGGTCGCAGCGGTCATCCAGGAGATAGCTCAATTCCAGCACTTGGAGCACCCCCTGCTGGCTGGCATCTCTCCTGCCTCAGGCCCCCATGTTATTCCTGGACCCCAGTGCCCTTTACCTTGGGGTTCTGCCCACAGCAGTACCCCACACTCTGGATCTCCCCTCCCAAGGGAACCCCAGTCCCCTATACCCACCTTGTCTCAGTGGCTACTGCCAGTCATCATATAGTCCCCTTTCTCTGGGGAAAACTACAGTCTGTAATGGCCACTCATCATTGGACCTGCTGCCTTTCTTGGCTCAGCTGTCTCCCTGCAGCCCCAGTACCTCCTTTGGCTTTCAGCAAGGCCTCAGCCTGGTGACTTGCCAGCCCAGAGCTCCCCAGCTCTGCCTACACTTCCCCAGCACTGTTCTGCTTCCTGTCTCTCCCAGGCAACTAGGTCCTCCTCAGGCCAAGGCTGGAGTAAGCCTGACCCAGCTCCTCCTTTTAGCCCTCAGATCAGGACCAGCTGTGGCCTGACAGGGTGTGGCCCCAGCTCTAGCTGCTCTTAACCCCTTTTCTAGTTGGGTCCCAGCTACAGCCCTCTCCAAGGACTGCTTTTAACCCCTGCTCTCCTGGAGTGGAGCAGCCACCCCACTACAATAAATAATGATCTTTGACTCTCTCTTTCAAAGATTTCTTACTGCTTTTTAAGGAAGTGAATAAGACTTTATATCATGTATATGCAGTGTGCGCTAAGAACATTCCTAATGCATTGACAATGGAAAGGATGTAAAAGAAATTTCAGAAGATTGTTGTAGATGTCTCAGAATCCAAAATTCACCTTTATGCTTTTCAAGGTGATATCCAGATTTAATTCCTTTCTCACTTTTTGGCAATGCAGACATCATTCAACCTAGTTTGGACAGAATAATATGATGACATTAACATTCATGTATGAAAATATTATTGCAAGGGAACAGAATTTACATTTTCACACCAAATGTATAAATATCATTCTTTGCATTGTAAATTTCAAATTTGTATTTCGATTTAAACTACATATTTCAGGATTTCGTTTCATTAATTTACATACCCAATCTGCAATGTCTTTTATCATCCCTGGCTAATAGTATCTTGAGGTCAGCACAATTCTCGTTTTGACTACTTCTTGATAGCCACACCGTGGACAGTCATGATACTGTTCAAAGAGCTGTAGGGCTTTTTACATAGTGTGCACAATGACAACCTTTCTTCCTTTTGCAGCATGGAAAAGTGTCCCTCTGCTAATCAGAGAAGATGGAAACATGATGATGACATCAAGTGTTGCACTTAAGCAATTATCAGATATTTTCAAATCATAGATTCATTATAAATGCTGAAGGAGAAGTGGTCATGCAGGATAGTTATCTCACTGGAGAATGGTAAGTGGAGACACTTCAGGTGTTTACCACAAGGTAAGTAAGCAAGGTCAACAGTGCACTCTTGTATGGGTTCACCAACCCTATGTTATCTCATAGTAAAACTAAAGTAACTTATGTCCATGATGTTTATAGCTCAGAAAAGCATAAGTGACACTTTAACTGTATGACAAGCTGCCTATTTATCACCATACCTATTACATAACACTGGATAAAAAAGCAACTTTTTGGAGCACAGAGGACCAAGCCCACATTTCTGTGTTTTCAGGACTTTTTAGAAAGCATTCTACAGAGTTGAATTTCAGGGTTATTGTATGTAGAACCCAGAATGAAAGTCTGAGTATTTTTTTTATTGTTCCCTTTCCATTGCAGAGAAGGTCATACAGTTTACTAGCAAAGAAAACATTGAAACTGGGGTAAAGCATTATAAATAGTATTTGAAATACTTATGAATTCCCTTTGAAAACAAGCTAATAGGCAGAAAATCTACCTTTGTGCTTTATACAGTCTTCCCCCTTTTGTCATTGTACACAAGGTTTCAACACAAAAATTACACTTCTGTACCGTGGCGCATGCATGTCAGTGCATTGCTCTCTGGTCTTATTTTTGAGACATTTTCTTGAGCCTTTTCCCTCACCGCTAAAACTCAAGTGCCTTGTCCTCATTGTGTTGTTACTTCAGAATAGCTCAAACACCTTTGTTACTGCAAGGTGATAAAAAAATCAAACTTTTTTAGCAGCGAGGAAAAGGCCTATGTCTGTAAAATGTGGACATAATATATACTGTACACATCTGGCTTCTTCAGTTGTTGATAGCAACATCAGCTCCTCCTTCTTTTCAAAATTCTTCAGTCTTAGCACCAAATGCAGACCTCGCAGCAGACATGTGCTTGCTCCTGCATGGAAAAAGAGCCACTAATGTGACATGGCTGTGTTACGATGATTTCTTCATAACGTTTCCCCCCTTGAGACCTGATTGTCTCAGCTATCGTGACCTGCCAGATGGATTGCCCACAACAAAAACTGTCTATGCAAATACAAAAAAAAAAAAGCATATTTAATAACTGCCACACCCTACTTCTGGATGTTTCTGGGGATACTGATAGTCCTGCACTCTGCACACGTAAAGACACACAAAATCACAGAGTTATAAATGAGTTGAAAACCTCTTTCTTGCAGCCTATCAGACTGTGTCCTCACACCTTTGGGCAGCGGTCCCCAAACTTTTGAGGGTCACGCTCCCCTTACCCCTGTCTGCCCCCAGCCACCCTGAGCCAGGGCCGGGAGTGGGGCCTTGGCTCTGGGGATGGGAGAATGCAGAGAGGGGTAAGGGGACCAGGGCCGCAGCTGGGAGCGGGAGCAGAGCTGAAGCCGGGCTGTGGTGGGGGCCTGAAGCTGGGCCTGCGGCCAAGTGCAGCTCCACTCCCAGCCTTGCCCACAGGCCAGGAACGGAGCTGCGGCCAGCAGCCAAGGCTGGGGACAGGGTGGGGTGCACACGGGGCTGGGAGCCAGGGACGCGACTGGGGGCCGGACTGGAGCAGAGCTGGGGGCAGGGAGGGGCTGGGTGGCACTCCCCCCCCCCCCCGGCTGGCCCAGTTCTGCTGCACAGCCCCCCACCACCCCAGATGGTCCTCCATGCCCCCCGGGGGGGCATGCCCCACACTTTGGGGACCTCCGCCATTGGGGCTATCGCAATCATCAACTCACAAATATTGCTATGGTAACTTAAGAAAGTTGTAAAAGACAACATTCTGTAACCCACTAACACTGCTTTGTTCTCTTCTGACTGGAGAGGTGTAACAGGCCACTGAACATGGAATGGTCTCTTACAATATGTGTTTACTTATAATAAAGAAATCCATTCCAACTTGTATTTAGTTGTGAGACCTCTGACTGACCGGTAGCAATCTGGTGTTGCTAGTTTCCGCAGTGTAATCTATATTCGCTTCTCCACTGTCAGTGCAGCTCTCATTTTGACAAGGTCAGCACACAGATCCAGGAATGTGGCCTTGAGCATCCAAAAGTTCTGCAGGCGCTGCTCATTACAAACAATGCGATCCCACCACTTGAAACTTGTTTCTCGGGCCCAGAACCTGTACTCCACCATCTGCAACTGCTCCGTGAATGTCACCAATAGGTTGAACTGGTTGTTGCTATGTCCCACAGCAATCTGTTCAACATGGAATCATCTCCCCTATGTCTATTCTTGAGGCTCAGCTAATACTGCAGGATGGCACATCCTGGCTTGCAATGCTCATGACAATAGTGCAGAGATGTGTATGTTCCATGCTTCTGTCAGAGATGGTAGACAATGAGGATGGACAATTAAGAAAGGGATAGATAATAGGACAGAAAATACCAGGCTGCCTCTGTATAAATCCATGGTATGCCTACACCTTGAATACTTTTCAGAGTAACAGCCGTGTTAGTCTGTATTCGCAAAAAGAAAAGGAGTACTTGTGGCACCTTAGAGACTAACCAATTTATCTGAGCATAAGCTTTCGTGAGCTACAGCTCACTTCATCAGATGCATACTATGGAAAGTATAGAAGATCTTTTTATACACACAAACCATGAAAAAATGGGTGTTTACCACTACAAAAGGTTTTCTCTCCCCCCACCCCACTCTCCTGCTGGTAATAGCTTATCTAAAGTGATCACTCTCCTTACAATGTGTATGATAATCAAGGTGGGCCATTTCCAGCACAAATCCAGGGTTTAACAAGAACGTCGGGTGGGAGGGGGGTGTAGGAAAAAACAAGGGGAAATAGGTTACCTTGCATAATGACTTAGCCACTCCCAGTCTCTATTCAAGCCTAAGTTAATTGTATTCAATTTGCAAATGAATTCCAATTCAACAGTCTCTCGCTGGAGTCTGGTTTTGAAGTTTTTTTGTTGTAATATCGCAACTTTCATGTCTGTAATCGCATGACCAGAGAGATTGAAGTGTTCTCCGACTGGTTTATGAATGTTATAATTCTTGACACCTGATTTGTGTCCATTTATTCTTTTACGTAGAGACTGTCCAGTTTGACCAATGTACATGGCAGAGGGGCATTGCTGGCACATGATGGCATATATCACATTGGTGGATGTGCAGGTGAACGAGCCTCTGATAGCGTGGCTGATGTTATTAGGCCCTGTGATGGTGTCCCCTGAATAGATATGTGGGCATAGTTGGCAACGGGCTTTGTTGCAAGGATAGGTTCCTGGGTTAGTGGTTCTGTTGTGTGGTATGTGGTTGCTGGTGAGTATTTGCTTCAGGTTGGGGGGCTGTCTGTAGGCAAGGACTGGCCTGTCTCCCAAGATTTGTGAGAGTGTTGGGTCGTCCTTCAGGATAGGTTGTAGATCCTTAGTGATGCGTTGGGGGGGTTTTAGTTGGGGGCTGAAGGTGACGGCTAGTGGCGTTCTGTTATTTTCTTTGTTAGGCCTGTCCTGTAGTAGGTGACTTCTGGGAACTCTTCTGGCTCTATCAATCTGTTTCTTCACTTCCGCAGGTGGGTATTGTAGTTGTAAGAATGCTTGATAGAGATCTTGTAGGTGTTTGTCTCTGTCTGAGGGGTTGGAGCAAATGCGGTTGTATCGCAGAGCTTGGCTGTAGACAATGGACCGTGTGGTGTGGTCAGGGTGAAAGCTGGAGGCATGTAGGTAGGAATAGCAGTCAGTAGGTTTCCGGTATAAGGTGGTGTTTATGTGACCATAATTTATTAGCACTGTAGTGTCCAGGAAGTGGATCTCTTGTGTGGACTGGACCAGGCTGAGGTTGATGGTGGGATGGAAATTGTTGAAATCATGCTGGAATTCCTCAAGGGCTTCTTTTCCATGGGTCCAGATAATGAAGATATCATCAATATAGCACAAGTAGAGTAGAGGCGTTAGGGGATGAGAGCTGAGGAAGCATTGTTCTAAGTCAGCCATAAAAATATTGGCATACTGTGGGGCCATGCGGGTACCCATAGCAGTGCCGCTGATTTGAAGGTATACATTGTCCCCAAATGTAAAATAGTTATGGGTAAGGACAAAGTCACAAAGTTCAGTCACCAGGTTAGCCAATTAACTTAGGCTTGAATAGAGACTGGGAGTGGCTAAGTCATTATGCAAGGTAACCTATTTCCCCTTGTTTTTTCCTACCCCTCCCCCCTCCTCAGACGTTCTTGTTAAACCCTGGATTTGTGCTGGAAATGGCCCACCTTGATTATCATACACATTGTAAGGAGAGTGATCACTTTAGATAAGCTATTACCAACAGGAGAGTGGGTCCCATTTTTTCATGCTTTGTGTGTATAAAAAGATCTTCTACACTTTCCACAGTATGCATCCGATGAAGTGAGCTGTAGCTCACGAAAGCTTATGCTCAAATAAATTGGTTAGTCTCTAAGGTGCCACAAGTACTCCTTTTCTTTTTACCTTGAATACTGTGTGCAGATGTGGTCGCCCCATCTCAAAAAAGATTTATTCGAATTGGAAAAGGTTCAGAAAACGGCAACAAAAATGATTCGGGGTATGGAATGGCTTCTGTATGAGGAGAGATTAATAAGACTGGGACTTTTCAGCTTGGAAAAGAGACGGCTAAGGGGAGACATGACTGAGGTCCATAAAATCATGACTGGTGTAGAGAACGTGGTGTAGATAAGGAAGTGTTGTTTACTACTTCTCATAACACAAGAACTAGGGGTCACCAAATGAAATTAATATGCAGCAGGTTTAAAACAAACAAAAGGAAGTATTTCTTTACACAGCAAACAGCCAACCAGTGGAACTCCTTGCAAGAGGACGTTGTGAGGGCTAAGACCATAACAGGGGTCAAAAAAAGAACTAGATAAGTTCATGGAGGACAGGTCCATCCATGCCTACTGGCCAGGACGGGCAGGGATGGTGTCCATAACCTCTGTTTGCCAGAAGCTGGGAATGGGCGACGGGGATGGATCACTTGATGATTATGGTTCTGTTCATGCCCTCTGGGGCACCTGTCCTTGGCCACTGTCGGAAGACAGGATACTGGGCTGGGTGGGCCTTCGGTCTGACCCCCTATGGCCGCTCTTCTGTTCTCCCCGCAGGGCTCAGCTCCCGCCCCCTGCTGTAAAGCCCTGGCAAAGGAAGCTGAGTCCGAGTAAGGGCAGGGCGAGGGCAGCGGCTTCAACTGCTGCCACGGAGCATGCTCAGTCGATGGGCGCACGCTCAGTACAACCCAAGCAGAACGTTCCGTCGAGGAGCCGTTTCTACGCCACGCTGGCGGGGTGAGAACGTCCTGGGGTTCCGGGTCCAGCTCATGTTCCCGGGGGCCCGGACTCATGGTGCCCAGGGCTGAGGCTGTTTCCGCCCACCGCTTTGCGTCCCGTCCCGTCCGCCCCACCCCCACCTCCCAACCTCAGTGTGGTGGCGGCGGCAGCAGCGCTCGCTGACAAACTACAATCCCCAGGAGCGGGCGGGGCCCCAGGACTCGCTTTCCCAGCGTGCCCCGCGGCGGGGAGGGGTGTCGGTGTAGTACTGCGCATGCGTCCTAATCGCCGTTGAGCGAGGGAAGCGGTTTGACCTACAGCAGCAGGAGACTATGGCGGCGGCCGCGGGGCTCCCGGGGAAGGTGACCGACAGCGGCTCCGGGCTCGCGGGGACCCGAGCGGGAAGGGGCCGGGCCTCACCGCCCCGGGGTCCATGGGCTCCTCGGCCGGGCCCGGCGGCCGCTGCCCGCCTCCCCCCTCTCCCCCCGCGAGCCGGGCCCGGGGAGCCCCTGGTGGGGGGCGGGGGGATCCCGGACTCCTGGGTTCTCTCCTTGCTGGGGCGCCCGGCCGGGCCGAGCGGGGCCGGCCTGTGACCGCCAGGCTCGCTCGGGCCCGAAAAGCGGCTCGGGGGGGGGGGGTCGCCCGGCGAGCCCGTGGCCCATGCGATAGTGAGACGCCCCCGGCTCGCGGGTGTTTTTCCTCCCGGCTCACGTCCTTACTGCGGAAAATTACACGCTAACCTCCCCTCCCCCCCGCCCTCTTTTCTTCTAGCTGCGCTTCTTCAGCACCTCCCTGGCCGGGCCCGCGTCCCAGCTGGTAAAGGTAGGGTCGCCGACAAGGGTTTGGTCGCGCAGGGAGTTTCCCGGGGCAATTTCAACGGGCTTATGTTGGCTATTTGTCCTCTACTGTTATGCCCGGGCTTTACTGTTCCTAGGCAGGTGTGATAACGTCTTCAACTATCCCGTCCCCTTAACTTAGCTTCCCAGGAGGCACAAGTGCGGTATTGTTGGTTCAGCGTGTGCTGCTTTGGCTGAGTCTGTGCACAGAGTGAGAGTCCCAGGAGTGTCTCTGCCTCATTTACCTGAAAAACCACAAGCTGCAGTTAATTGAAGCATCTCTTCTGGAACAGATTTAAGCCCCTTGATTACTTGTTTGCATACTGCAATAGTAATGTTATTTAATTGGAATGTCTGTAGGTTACTTAATGATGCAAATGTGTTCTTTTCAAGCTGGTTATTTTTGTTTCAGTTCCTCTTGTAGTGCTGGGGTATGACAACAGATCCTTTTTCTCAGTGCTGCCCCCTTAGTCCTATGGGGTATGTCCAGTACCAGGACAGGTTCGCTGCGTCTCTGTAGCTTCCAGTGTAGCAGCAGTAGTAGAAATAAGTCTCTTCTATCAAAGTAGGAATTCCTTTTAAAGGTGGTAAAAGCTTTTTACCAGGGCTTCCTGCTTAAAGTGATTTGAGTGACAAGAAGACCGCTACAACCTTTTTAACACTGTAACTAATGCATATTGTTTTAAATATGAGAAGCTCAATAGGAAGTTAAACTTAATGATCAAACCAAAAGCATCCCAAAGAGCTATTGAGAAAAGGGAGTTAAATATTTTATTTTATTATTTTTAATAGTTTATTACAAGCATGCGGACAAAGGAGATCCAGTGGATATAGTGTATTTGGATTTTCAGAAAGCCTTTGACAAGGTCCCTCACCAAAGGCTCTTAAGCAAAATAAGCAGTCATGGGATAAGAGGGAAGGTTGTCTCATGGATTGGTAACTGGTTAAAAGATAGGAAACACAGGGTAGGAATAAATGGTCGGCTCTCAGAATGGAGAGAGGTAAATAGTGGTCTCCTCCAGGGATCTGTACTGGGCCCAGTCCTATTTAACATATTCATAAATGTTCTGGAAAAAGAGGTAAACAGTGAGGTGGCAAAATTTGCAGATATACAAAAGTACTCAAGATAGTTAAGTCCCAGGCAGACTTCAAAGAGCTACAAAAGGATCTCACAAAACTGGGTGACTGGGCAACAAAATGGCAGATGAAATTTAATGTTGATAAATGCGAAGTAATGCACATTGGAAAACATAATCCTAACTATACATATACAGTGATGGGGTCTAAATTAGCTGTCACCACTCAAGAAAGAGATCTTGGAGTCATTGTGGATAATTCTCTGAAATCATCCACTCAATGTGCAGCAGCAGTCAAAAATGCGGGCAGAATGTTGGGAAGCATCAAGAAAGGGATAGATAATAAGACAGAAAATATCATATTGCCTACGCCCACCCCTTCAATACTGCGTGCAGATGTGGTCGCCCGATCTCAAAAAAGATTTATTGGAATTGGTAAAGGTTCAGAAAAGGGCAACAAAGATGATTAGGGGTATAGAACGGCTTCTGTATGAGGAGAGATTAATACGACTGGGACTTTTCAGCTTGGAAAAGAGGCGACTAAAGAGGGATATGATAGAAGTCTATAAAATCACGAGTGGTATAGAGAAAGTAAATAAGGAAGTGTTGTTTACTGCTTCTCATAACACAAGAACAAGGGGCCACCAAATGAAATTAAGAGGTAGCAGGTTTAAAATAAACACAAGAAAGTATTTTTTCACGCAACACACTGTCAACCTCTGGAACTCCTTGACAGAGGGTGTTGTGAAGGCCAGTACTATAACGGGGTTCAAAAGGGAGCTAGATAGATTCATGGAGGATAGGTCCATCAATGGCTATTAGCCAGGATAGGCAGGAATGGTGTCCCTAGCCTCTGTTTGCCAGAAACTGGGATTGGGTGACAGGGCATGGATCACTTGATGATAACCTGTCTGTTCATTCCCTTTGGGGCACCTGCCATTGGCCACTGTCAGAGGACAGGATAGTGGGCTTGATGGACCTTTGGTCTGACCCAGTATAGGCGTTCTTATCTACAGGGGTCAAGATTTTTTCAAGTGACCAGTGATTTTTGTGTGACTAGCTTAACACACATTAACAGGTCCGAACTCTGATAGTAGGTGGTGTTCACTACTTTCTGAAAATCAAGCCCCTTCAAGGTGTTTCAAGATGGGCACCCAAAATTGCTAGTCTCTCTTGAAAATCCTGGTTTAGTGCAGTGACATAATTAGCAGCTGTCACACACTATCTGTTGTCGGACCCAATCAAACTCGTGTTGACTTTGTTGGGAGTTTAGTTGACCCTTCCACTAAAATTGGGCAGAAAGGCAGCCGGTTCTAGCTAGTGGGAACAAAGGAGAGAGAGCCCAGGTGGTCTGTTTGCTTGGGACCGAAGAAGGAGGACAGAGGAGAGGCTGTTGGGAAGGTGATATAGGGTGGTTGGCTGGAAGGAGGTCACTTCTGGACTGGGGGCAGAGAGCAGCCTGAGCCACCTGGTTGCCCAGTGCTGTGACTTTCTAGGCTTGAGGGCCCTGAGAACTGTCTGTGCTGTGTTCAGATGTACAATAAACCCTTCTGTTTTACGCTGGCTGAGAGTCACTGTGGGGTGGCATTGCTCCCTCTGGGCGTGGAGGCCTCGTGGGTCCAGTGTGAGTGGACTCCCTGAGGGGGCTCACGGAGTAAGAAGGTTCAGAGGTACGTTTCCAGGCGGCAGTGGAGCCAGGGGGCCTAACCCCAGAGAGAGTGCAGCCCTCCATGGTATTTTGTTTAATGTCATCCAAAAAGCACAGGGAGCTAAGCCGTTCATATCACCTATCCCACGAATACGCAAAAAAATGCAACTAGGTGACAGCGGGCTTCTAAAAGCTCTTATTTTTCACTTTTTTTTGGTATTTGTGGTAGGTCAAAACCTTTAAGGGTAGGTTGTTTTTCAAGAGGAAAGTTGTGCATCTCCTGACGTTAAACCTGCTCTGAGTTAGTAACTGTCGAGCATTAGGAGTCACTAATTTGACTCCTCTGTTTTTCAAGCCTCCAATCCAGGTTTATGGACTGGAAGGTCGCTATGCAACTGCTCTTTACTCTGCTGCTTCTAAGCAGAAGAAACTGGACCAGGTAGAAAAGGAGCTTAGTCGAGTATCGGTAAGTAGGTCTTGTACAGTTACTTCTCTAAACAATTTAAAAATAAGCTATAAATTAAGTGTTGTGGAAATGGCTTTTCTTATACTGTTTCCCCCCCTTTTCAATGATAGAGAAGGGATTTCTCTGTGTTTAACAAATCCTAAACATTGCAAATTTAAAAACATCACATTTTTATATAGAATATATGATTAGTATTAAACACATGCTGTTGCTTTTCTGGTCTAGTTCTCAATACTGGCCCTTGCCTTAATAGAAAATGTGAAGAGTCCTGTTTGAAAGAGGATTATGTTAATGCAAACTAAATACCTTTTTAGCTTGTAACAGCAATGTCCATACAAAACAGCTAGAGCACAACATTTCACACTCCCATAGCCTGCAGTGTAGATGTAGCCTTTGGAGGCTTTTTTCAATCTACACTTGTCACTTTCACATTTGCATATTCTGGTTATCTTCACTTGCTTTTTAGTTCCTGGGGGCAGGTCTACACTAAAAACACTGCAGCTGTACCACTGTAGTGATTTAATGAAGACGCTCTCCGCTGACGAAAGAGAGCTCTCCCACTGGTATAATTAATCCACCTCTGCAAGAGCCGGTAGCTATGTTGGGTAAAAGCTCTCCTGCTGACAAAATGCTGTCTACATGAGCACCTAAGTCAGTATAATTACGTTGTTCAGAGGTGTGAATAATCCACACCTCTGAGCACCGTAATTATATTGCAGTAATTCTGTAGTTTAGACCTGCCCTGGGATTTTTCATCATACTCTTCTATGCTTTGGGCGCGAGGGATTTTCTCCTTCTATATCCAGCTCAGTAAGTCAGGAAAGATTTATAAGAAGCTTTTTATTAGAAGTTTGTAGAAGTTTCTACTCTGCTTTGAAACTTTCCATGTTCGTCTTCATTTAGTTAATGTAAACCTGTGCATTTTCCAAGGATGTGTGTAAAAATGGGTGAACAAGGTTTTCTACTGGTGATCATGTTACCTATCTTATCTTTTTTAGACACTTTTGAAGGACCCCAAATTGTCCAGTGTTGTCGTTAATCCTCATATAAAGAGTGTAATTAAACAAAAAACCATAAGTGATGTTTTAGTAAAAGAGAAATTGTCTCCAATCACCATCAATTTCATGAGTAAGTAGTCATTGATATAACTATAGTCTGAGCATTACACTAGCAAATATTAATTTTTCATGACCAAACTTACTTACTTTGTCTTAATTTCTTAAGTGTCTATGTAAAATGAAACTATTGAAGCATTTTGGTATTTGCTGTGGTTTGCTCTTTTGCATTCTTAACTCAGTTTGTATTGGATATATTTTTCATATGTAACTTGGTTTAAACATTGCAACGTCTCTTTTTCCAGAATTGCTTGCTGAAAATGGTCGTTTGCAACAGGCTCCAGATGTAATTTCTGCTTTTGGAAAGATCATGAGTGCATACCGTGGAGAAGTGCTCTGCTCAATCACCACTGCTAATGTAAGTTAGAAACATAAGAACTGCAGGATTGGGCTTAATTGGTGGTTGCTGCAATTTTTTTTGCTTAATTGCTCTAAGCAGCCTGAAGAGGTTGAGCTTGGCTATGCTTGAGAAATGAACAGCACTGCATGTTCACCACAATACCTGAATGGAAGTTACTTGTACACAGGCTTTCAGATCCCCAGCAACCATTGACCAGAAAACAAAACCGTTGTGCATTTTTTTCCTTAACTGACTTCAGTTGTTTCCCAGCGCTTACATAATTAACTGTGAGCGACAAATGGTTGAGGAAAACCACAGGAGGAATTTCTCAGAAATGGTAGGAAAACCTTCTCCTTTTGCTCTTGGTCTGCGGGAAATGGAAGTGGGAGGCTACTCAAGTTTTGAGCCTCAGGTTGGAGAGCCAGTGGATCTTGCATTTTTACTTAGTCACTAGCTTGTCTGGTGGGCAGTAACTAAATACTTCCAGTCCTGTCAGAGTTTTGGTTCCTCCTAGGTTGCCAGCCAATGACTTTTCCTAGTAAGTCTCTGAAAACCTAGGACTTGGCTGTAATTAGCTTCCTAGCCAGGCTAAATATATTCAACGCTTCCATTTCTTGTTTACAAAGCACACGGAGCTCTCTACATCCACAGCTTCAGACACTAGCATTGTTGTGTGCTGAAAGAACAGCCTAGTTAATGACTTACTGGACACATGAAAAGGCTTGCATGTGTGTTTGGGTGCACAAGTTCTCGTCTATGCACTAAGTTTCTGTGGCTAAAATGACCGCTCTTGTGCCCATTCCTGCTCTTTTATGGCTTTTAAAGACACTGATGTCACAATTTGTTTTTTTCAATAACTTACCAGCAGTACAGCTAGAATCTATAACTGTTGCTGTTCTCTGCAAAATCTGCTCCGATTCCAGTCTGGTCCCCATCTCCAGAGTAGCTGAATGCCTTACAAACATTCCTGACTGTATCCTTTTTATAGCCCTGTGAGATAGGAAAGTATCCTCTCCATTTTGTAGCTGAGGAACTGAGGTGACTGCCCAAGGTCATACAGGAACCCTGTGGCAAAGCTGAGAATTGCAATCCAGCGAGTAGAGTCCCAGTTCCGTAATTTAACCATCTTTCCTATCTTCAATCTTTAGTACATGTTTGCAGCAGAAAATAAACCTTCCCTCTGTAACCAAAACACAGCTGTCTTGCTGATCAGAAACATCTATTCATGTAATTAAGTAGAACTAAAACTAACTGGTCCAAGGCACACCGAACAAATGCTACTTTTTATGCATTCTCACGTTCACTGTTTATTACCCAAAAGTGTCGCTCATTGCTCTTTCTTCCTTTAGTCCCTCCTCCAGCTTGTGTATTAAGCTTGGGAATAGAAAATTCAGGTATTTTGGACATTGGATATTTAAATACAACCCTTTATTTTCTGTAGTTTGATTTTTTTTTTTTTTTTTTTTTTTTATTATTATTATTCCCCTGCCCCAGCCCTTGGATCAGGCCAGCCTTACTGAATTAAAAACAGCTTTGAGTGGCTTCTTGGCTAAAGGAGAAGTCTTGAAATTGGAGACCAAGGTAAGGACTAATGACTTGTGAATAAACTGCATAAAGTGAAGCAATTTCTGTAACCAACAGGCAGATCTGAGGTACAGACTTCATTGAAAGATCTATTCTAAATATTTTTTACGCATTTTACAATCTCTTGGTTTAGTAAAATTTGATATACATATTAAACTCTGCTTTTGATTATAAATGCAGTGGCATTTTTAATAACTACTAAACTTCCATCATAGTAACTGCAAGAACAAGATTCCTATTAATTAGACAACTTTTTCTTTACTGCGTAGAAAAGATTGACAATTGAATATTTGGCCAGTGGATTTTCATTTAATAGATGTGTGTAACTTTTTCTTCTTCCTAGACTGATCCATTAATCCTGGGTGGAATGATTGTCAGCATTGGGGATAAGTATGCTGACATGTCAACAAAATCCAAGATTCAGAAACTGACCAAAATCATGAGAGATACTGTGTAACATCTTATCCAACTGTTTTTCACAGTGAAACCCATCAATCTATTATATGGAAACAATAAAATATTTCTCCTTCAATAGGCTGTAGTGTTTGATTAGAGTAAGGTGATTAACTCTGAAATGCAGCATTAGCTGCAGTAACCTCTCCAAAGTTAGGTTGTAAAGAGCATCAATTACAGAGCCCTATTTAGCCACCCTGTAACTCTTGGTTTGGAAAATGGGCTTGGCCTGAATCTAGCTATGTAACTCTGAAGGCAATGGAGAACTTTTTCTGGAAAAGTTGACCAATTGGTCAAACTATTGAGTTGCACTACATTAGTTATTGCTGCTGTCTTTTAATCCAGGAACAGTGTTCATACAGGGCACTACAAGGATGAGTGCTCTATAAATGCCACCAGATTACATTTGCTGTTCCATGAGTCAGTCTGTTTTCAAAAACAGGAACAGTGTAATGCTTAAACAGCCATTAGTTGAAAACAGACATTTTGTCATGAAGCTGATGGAATGTTAAACAATGACCCGTTATCAATGAGTTCTCACAACAGCCAAGTACATAAAATTATATACTTGATAGGTGTTTCAGCCAAAACGCATCCACTTAAGTTTATCATGCATTGTTTGTTATACAGGTTGCCTGTTAAACTACTGAATGTACAATTGTCTAAAAATCTCAGTTGATACATTTACTGAGACTTCCCACTTAAAGTATCCCTTAAAATATTCAAAATCAAGATAAAAAAATTAAAAGCAAATGGCTAATCATAAGGCTGCATTGTAATATGCATTTCTTTGGACTTAAGGTTTATTTGGCTACTAATTCTCCTCAGCTTTTTTTTTTTTAAATAGTAGGTTTACCCTCCAAAAATCCATGACTTTTTTTTTTTATGTAAGTAACCTTAAATGGTTTTGGAAACAGATTTTAAATATACTTACCTCAGTTGTGAGATCACCTATTTAAGGTATCTATTATTGGGTGCGCCTGACTGGTGCTGCTCAGAGAAGACATGGAACTGGCAATACTATTCTGAGTTTGTTGCAGATGTGCTAATTCCTACTACAACCCATTGTACAAGCCACTCTCCTTTTCTCCTATTTAAATAAAAGGACAAGTGGAAATAAAATGGTTTGGAGCGGGTGGAAGGAGAGGAGTGAGTTAAAAGCAGGACACCCTGCTGAAACTGCTGCACTTCTTGAGTTGCAGGAGTTCTTCATCTAGACCTATCAATTCCACACACACACTCAACTGTAGGCTGAGGGAGCTCCCTTTTTCTCTGCAGTGAGTGTCTACCTATTAGGACAAAGTAAGGCCCCCAAGAAAAAGAAAATAAAATCAGAGATTAATTCAGCTGCAGGATTTAGTGTGCTGCTGTAAAGTGCTAACTGGGGTCCCAACCCTACACTGAAGTGTAATTTAGGAGTAAACAGATGGTGAGGAATAGGGATCCTATTAGCATTTCCACTGTTTGCATGGATTGAACTTGAAACCTCTATCAATTTCCACATCTGTAAAATGGGGACAAAATACCTATTTCCCAGAGGTGCTGGAACACTTTATTTATAGATAAGAAAGCCTTGAATGAAGTGTGCTGTATGTGCCAAACCTTAGTATTTGTATTTCCTTGCATATTACTATCATGTAAGTCTTTAAAAATATTTCATTGATGATTCAAGCTTTTCTACACATTTGACATCATACACAATTCATTGTTAAAAAAACTAGGTTTATTCTTGCATAATTTCACGTACATACATACAGTAATTTGTCAAACAAAAAACAAGAATAGAAACTTACTTGCAATGTTAATCTCACTGAATACAGTAGTGGAAGTGGGTGTAATTTGTACAAAAGGAATACTAAAAACTTTTCTTTGACCTCGTTCATAAATGGAATAACTTAAACAAGTGGAGCAAAGGAAACAGCAGATTCAAAAATGTTCATCCAAGCATGTTTGAGATTTTCATAATATAAAGGAACAGTGGTGTCTAATTATGTATTTTCCATTATTACCTACGATGACCAGTTGAAAAAAAAAAAAGCATGGAATGGATAAAGATACCTAAATTAACAGTACAAATGTATTTTTCTGAGAAAAAAAATTAACTTCCCTGTTTAACCAGATCTAAGACAAAGACAGGCAGCACAAGTATTTTATAATGCCTTATGAATTTGTAGGCTCTGATGAACAGTACAGTATTTTTTTTTTTTAAAGGAAACTAAAGAATACCATTTACATGTCCACAAGTGTACTAGCAAGTAACAACACAACCAGCAAGAGGGTGTTCCCCATTTTATGTAAAAATACTATGGATTGCCTTTTTCAATAACCCACCAACACGAAGTAAAAAGTACCCATGATAAAGTCTGTAAAGGTTTTAGAGCTAAATTCCTTTTCCAGTTAACTGAAGAAAGGAATAGGGTATTCTACAAAACCTGTTAATCATGAATTAGCATTCTAAAAAGCATCTAATCCTTTGTGAACTGTAAACTAGTTGGGGAAGAACTTTTAACATTACAGATACACTGTATTTCCTTTCATAATGCTGATATTTAAATAGTAGCCACAGTAGGAAAACAGCAAATTATCTCACATTCAACCAAAACCTGTCTTTCTACTGGGTGAACTGGCCTCACAAGAAGATGCATTTTTTCAAGGCAAGAGAGGGTTGACCTGTAATTTCATCAATTAATAAGGATGCTGTACAGGAAAAATTGGATAGGCCTAATCTTTGGTCAAGCTAACGGTGTATGTGGTCAGAAGGCATGAGAAGAGAGTGAGGAAAATTCCATTGTAAAGCAATTGCAACAGCCCAGCTTAAGAAATGTAACCATAGCAGCTAGGATTAGGAGAACTGTTAACCGCAAAAGAATAACCTGTCAACAACAGGAAAAGCTTGTTTTTGGCTCTATTCCTAATAAGGTATTAGACTGCCAAGGTTTGGAAAAATACTAATGTGGAAATGTGAGTAATTGAATATTGCCTGTAAGCTAGATAAACTTCTGTGTGTTCCTGTTTGGGTAGAGCAGCTAGGCTGGCTGACTCTCCCTGCATGCGCATGCTTGAATAACGGTAGCCTCAGGCTGTTCTGATCCAAACACAACACATGGTTAATTTTCCACAACGATGCCAATGCATCCATATGCCGTGAGTTAGCACAGGTTATGCCCCGCTGAAACTGGATGCCAGTGATGTATGGACCTTGTGCTGGGCTTCAGCCCAGGAGTAAATTTCATTGTTGGTGCACTGTGCACCACAAAATGAGACTGCTGTGGGGTTGTTCTGAAAACACCAGCACCTATGCCTGATTCAGGAAACAAGACTCTATGCACAGTGGAAATCTAGTGATAGCATCCCATGAGTCCTGCCTGGATGACCACAGCTGAACTGGCACTGTGCGGCGAACGTACTGAAGGAGTCCTCAGATGCTACCAAAAGGGGAGTCAGTCAAAGCACACTAGGAAGCTGTAGTGTGCGCTAGCACGGACAATCGGTGCACAGCACCTTATTGTGCTGTAGTTTTACACCCCAGCTTGCTGCGCATCAGCTAGAAAAGCCCAAAGTAGCAGCTTAGAAAGGGTTAAAATACTTTGATTAAACATCTTTCACCAGCAGTAAAATGACTGAAGTGAAAGCAAATGAACAGCAGATTAAAAAGCCCAGCTGCAGTGGCTAGTCATTACTTGGAAAGTTTGCAACAAGCCCGTGGTCAAAATGCTACAGAAAAAGTGGGTGGTAATAGTGCTTTCTACCCCAGTCATGCTGGATCTGTGACACCGACTAAAGAAGAGCTTCCCTGGACAATTTTTGATTAATAAATGGTGAAAGATCAGACTTTAGCGGAGCTAAGGCTGCAACTCAAATCCTTTAGCTTTTGTAGTGCAGACTGACCACAAATCTCTGGGGAAAACTACTCTTTAGTTTCCAATCTATTTTCTTAGGCTCTGACCATATTTCTTCTCTTGCATATGATGCTACCATTCTCATCTGTGCCCATTACAACCTTCAAGAACTGCTGGCTGTTAGTGTCATCAGATCGCTGGTCACATAACAATTCCCTTTTACTTGCTTGATGTTTTGAGGTCCTAGAATTTATTGCTAACTACGTATTTTACAGCTTTAAAAAAGTGCAAGGAATTAAGCTGCAAGCTCAGCAGAACCTCTTCTAATTACTGTGTCAAACTACTACGCTAGTTTAACATATTTCTACTACACCTTTTTATGCACTTAAGTTAGGTCCTAAAAATATCTTTATATACACAGAAAAATACTCAAACACAGTTCACACTTTAAAATATTTAAAACAAAAAATTGTCTAGTCCTTTTTCTGTTATGTAATATTTGACAACATAGCCATGTTTTTATACTGTATACACACATAGTCACATATATATGTGTATGTATTTATATATACATTGAAATAGATTTGCGTGCCTACGCACGTGAACACAATGCCAAGTTTCATGTGGAATGCATATACTGTACAGGGCAAACCCTCTCAAAGCTAAGGCAATTCGACCCGATTACCAACTTTTCTGTGTTTCAAAGGTTTTGACTGGTATCATAGAATAGCAGGGTTGGAAGGGACCTCAGGAGGTCATCTAGTCCAACCCCCTGCTCAAAGCAGGACCAATCCCCAATTTTTGCCCTGATCCCTAAATGGCCCCTTCAAGGATTGAACTCACAACCCTGCTCAAATGCTCAAACCACTGAGCTATCCCTCTCCCCCAATAAGTGATAGATTAGCACTGATTGAAATTCCACAGTGGCACGCACTGCAATATGAGTTTAGACTCTAGTGATGGTGGAAAAGTCCATATTTGTTACCTCTCAATTTTGATAACGTTACAAAAGTTGTATTAGCCATAATGATTATTCCCCCCCCCCCCCCCGCCCAATGCTACTCGCGTGTAACAAAAGGTGGGCTTTTCAAGGTAAACATTTGTAAAATGAACATTAAAAAACATTCCCTCATAAAAACTCGTGGAGAATATATATAATTAGGTATGTCTAGCAAAAGTTTTGTAGAGTTTATCAGTACAATAACTTGCTGTCTCATTCAAGGTGACTGAGTCAGGTCCCAAACACTATGCCACCTTTTGGAGCAAACAGTCTGGCTTTGCACCGTCATTACACTTGGTAAATAGAAAGAGCTTTTGGCTCCTGAATCAACTTATAAAATTATCTATTTCATTATTTTAAGTGTGTTGCTGTAGATCAAGATTTCAATCATGATACACACTGTAAAGAAAATTCTCTAGCGGTCAGTGGTTACAAACCCAATGAATATCAGCTTGTAAAAAGGGAGAAAGCTGAGATCAAAACTGCAAGAATATGAAATGCTTTGATTCCAACTCAGCAGAAGCCTGATGTTCTGTTCCATGCAGGGCTATATATTGTAACCTTCCCTCCCTCTGGGAGTCAGATAACTTGAACGGACTGTATAATTGAGGCCCCAAACCAGCAAAGCACTCTAGCACATGATAAGTCTGTCTCTGTTCAGCAAAGCACTTAAGCCGCTGCTTAACTTTAACCACAGGAGTAATCCCATCCTTATTCATCCAAGCACATGCTAAAGTGCTTTGCTGAACCAGGGCCATAGAGCTGTCATTGTAGATGGCAGGGCTGACAGATGAGCTCCCATTAAGTAGCCTAGAAAGTAGCCCCTATGGTAGCAATATATACAGAGATCACTGGTGGTTTGAATAGCGCCTCTGTGTAGATTAAATAGAGTGGGAGACTGACCACTTTCCAAATGCATGTGTTTAAGCGACAAGAGACTTAGAATATCCAAGCACTCTACACAGGAAGAAAGAACACTGGACTGTTGTGGAGAAATATAGGCAAAGGCTTAGCCAGATGCTAAACATTCCCACATCGTGAATGAGTCTATTTTGGAGCCTGCAGCGAAGACAGCCTAGAATGGGTAGTCAATAGGCAGACCAAATCCAGATCATTAGACGCTTTTGAATGGACCCCAACATCTTTTTGTTTTTTACTTATTATCATTGTTATTGTGGTGTGAAAAATGTTTTTCTGGCATGTGGAACTTGACAAAAAATAATGGACTACCCCTGGCCTAGGAGTTAGCCATCCATCATCTAGCACCTTGGAGTACGCTTCTGTTTACACTGCAAAGAAAGGCCCACAGCAGCGAGTCTCAGAGCCAGGGTCAGCTGACTCAGGCTTGCACTATGGGGCTAAAAATCGCAGTGAAGACCATTGGGCTCAAGCTGTAGCCCAGGCTCTGAAGCCCAGAGTTGGGGGGAGAGTCTCGGAGCCCAGGCTCCAGCCTGAGCCGGAATGCTTACCCTACTCTTCTTAGCCCTGTAGCACACGCTCTGTGAGCTTGAGTTAGTTGACCCAGGCTTGGAGATTCTCTGCCATGGGTTTGGGTTTTGTTTGTTTGCAGTGTAGCCGTACCCTAAGCATCCTGCTGGAACCCAGGCAGCGAGCTAAACGTCCCCTGGGCTCAATGACCTCCACCTACATCCAACAAAATACAAGAGGGAAGGGAGTGGCTCAGGCAAACTCCCCATTGTGCTTTGAAGAATGCACCTCATGCCCCATGTGAGTGGACTGTATTTGTACCCAAAGCTGCACTAAGGGCCTAACCCAATTGTCACTGCAATCAGTAAGAGCTTTGCCATTGACTTTAATGGGAGATGAATCAGGCCCTCATTTAAGGGAACGATTGTCCTCCCTGCTGGTACTGGTATAAATAGGAGAATGATTTTAGTGACATTGCACTCAAACAGGCTGAGGAAGTCAGTCCTGTGAGAAATGGATATTTGGCACATTGATGCTCGTGGAAAGATCATGGATCCAATTCTTCCTGTAGCAATGGCATGGGCCCAAAAGGATATTTATGTGACTCTTGGGTGCTGCTTAGGACTGTCTGGCTCACACCAGGAAAGCCAAGAGCCCTAGTGCAGTATTTTATGTCCAAGGAATTATGGGAGAGTGCTTTAAATACTAGGGTGTCTCCTCTTAGCACAGGAGACATGCAAGTCCAGGCCTCAGGGTTCCCAGAAAGATTACTCTGAGGGCCCTTAGGAACGCCTGAAGACCCTGATTCTTCAAGGAGCTCCACTGAATTCAATGCGGCTCAGTGGATGCAGGAGTCTGCCCGCTGGGAACAACTTACAGGTGCAAGCTTTACCAGTGGTTTATTATTATTTATTATTATGGGGGTGGGCGCCAACTTTGCTAATAGTGAAGATTTCCTACAGTGTCCTGGGTTTGAGTTTTTATACTGAAGTGCTAGAAGAATCCAGTTTGAAAGATTTGCTCTTGTATTCTGAGCTCTCTGAAATTACACTAGTTAGGACGTTCTGCCTTTGACAATACATCACCATCACTAAGCAATTTTAATCTTTTTCAAGACGTGGGTCTGGTTACTTCCTGTAACTCACTAGTGTTACCAGGCTTCATCCTGAGGAAGTGTTGGGAGACACCCAGCTCTCCCCTTGTTAGGACGAATGCACTGACTACATGTGAAGAGCGGACAGGAGTGAAGGAGACTTCCCTTTATGACTACATTACCTTGCGATTCTGTATTACAGTATAAAGCCAAACTACAAACACACGGTTTTGCCTCTTGTGGGCGCTCTCCGTATGGTTTTGTAACGGCTATACACAAAGCAAGATCATTTGTTCAGTGAAGGCAGTGAATGTGCTGAAATGTCACAGTATTATTTTTAGAAAAGATCTATAAAAAAGCCTTACACCACCAACCAAGAAACTGCTACTACATGTTATTTCTAAGCAAATGTATTTCACCAATAAAACAGAGTCAGCAAACAAGGGGCAGGACAAGGCCTACACACTGCTTCAGTCCCACAAGAGCATTATTGTGCGGGCTAAAGAGGACTATACATTGTGCTGACCCTCTGCACAGTGGTATATTTTACCCACTAGTGAACTGGGGGATAGTGGAGGAGAATGAAAGTCCCAACTTGTTTCAAGACTCTGCCACATACAGACTGCAATTTCACTTGTCCTGAAGTTTTTCTGTGAAATAAATGACTCCTTTCGGAGGTGGTGATTCTGACTGATCACTGAGCTTGTTTGTCTAGCGGAAGGTAATGTGGGCTCTGTTAAATAAAGGGACGCTTGCCCTCACTGCAGTATTGACCTGTATATTTAGAATGGCAGATACCGCGCACACAGTACTCCACTAGGTAGTAATAAGGATCCATTTTGTAATGATGGCCATTGTTGTATTTGTGCGTGCTGGGATTTTCAAATGAACCTAAAGGAAATAGATGCCCAGATTCCATTGACTTCCTATGGAATTTGCATGCCAGACTCCCTTGGGCAGCTTAGCAAACCCCATCTATAAGGCAATGGCAGGTAAATTAAGTGTGTTATGCTGAGCACTCCATACCTGATTCATGATTTCATTATCGCAGTGTAGAAGTTAATATAAACTTGATGTAATAGAGCAATGAATCAGACCTTCCTTGCCTGCTATAATGTTCTGCCATCATATCATTCTTTCGTCATATCAAGGGATCATGGTTTTAAAAACTTGCACGTTTTTCCTTTTTCACTCAGAAGTATAATTGCCTGTTTTAACAGCTTGCATTTTCATCAGACAAAAAGCTCTTTCACCCAATGCAAAATTGTAACAACTTTACCACCTTCAAGAAAGTTAAATGCCAGTTTTAAAGTGCTGGTGTCCTTTGGATTCTTTAAGATCTCTAGAAGGTTTTAGAGTGGGTGTTTATATGATGGCTCAGTGACACTCAACTCAAAATGTAACCTAGCTTGATCATATAAATGGTTAAAACATGCAGCAAGCATAGTGTATCATTGCCATGTAGCCAATCATCAGATAACTTCTACAGAAAAGCACCTATTAAAGTATTGGTTAGATATGGAAGATTTTTTTTCTTGCGTAAAATATTAGTAAAATTTAACATACATTCTATGATATACACCTTGTGTGTCTGGACAAGAAAACAGCTCCTTGCACCTTCATTTTTATGGTGTGTTATTTTACTTGGCCTATCCAGAGTTTCCTAACACTTTTTCCTATGGTCCCTTCAGCAAGACAAAATGCCATTTTGCTCTCAGGCTTGAATTACAATACAGTTTTTTCCAATATGCTGTAATTTGGGTCTCTGCACATTCAGAAGTCCTGTGCAGTACCTGTACCTGCACCTGCAGGTGTGAGTGGATGCAGGAGTCAGTGAACTGATCCTGCCCCAGGCTAGCTGATTTGACAAGAGATCAGCGAGCTTGTGCTGATATATAGAAATTGCATGATGCAGAGCCATGCCACATGCCTCAGACAATGAGCTCTGTTTTTCTAGGGTCTGATTCTGAGAGGCACTGAGCACTTGCAACTCCCACTGAAGTCAATGGGTTTTGCGCTAGATGAGCGCCTCCGAGGTTCAGCTCCTTGGAAAACGTAGTGCTGCCAATTGTTTTTATTTCTTTTTTTTTTTAATGTCTGAGGGTCTGTTTCTGTTTAAGCCTCAGGGCACTGAATAATGCCATGTGTATAACTCCAGGAGTCTCTGGAGGGACCAGGTAGGAAGTAGGGTTTCTGGCTGTTAAGAAGCAGGAAACTGGAAGTTGTGACCAAGGGGAAGCAGACAGGAAGTGTGAGACTTTCCACCTGTTGTGGTGTGGGTAGGACAGTAGGAGAGACCTCACCGTCCCTGGGAAGGAGTAGGAGCTTCAATGCCTGAGCAAAGAACGCTAAGGATGGGGATAGTTCTGTCTAGTGCGCTAAAGATTCAAGATCTTCAACTGGCAGGCCGACATGCCTGTTCCCCAGGTCTAGGGGTGAGAGATTTATCACAACTCCAATAACTGGGGCGGGCAGAAGCAAATCTCTCATGAATATGACTCCCCCTGATATTGGGAGCGGACAAGTCCATTATACAGAGAACAGCTCACTGTCAGAGCACTTCAGAAGCTTGCAGAGTGGAATCTTTGCCATCATGCATATGGCTGGGCAGAGCCCCAGACTCGGTGCAGGAGAAGGGGCAGCTGAGAGCACCAAACACGGCATGAAGAGGCACCACAGTTTGAATTCCTCTTGAGTTACTGGAATAAGCATCTGTGGGGCACAGGAGGCTCTGTGTTACTTTCATGAAATCTCTCTGCTGGTGCTGTGAACTTAGAGTAAACTATTTTGCACGATAGGCTTGAATGCCATGATTCCACTACAGGTTTGAAGTCTCTTTGAAGACTCATCAACGAAAAAGGCAAAATTCCTCAGGCGCAATACAAAATCAAAAGCACGTAGTTCAAAGAAACCTTTGCAGGACCCCATCCTAGAATCTGACCTGCATCAGGGATCACAGACACCCACCAGGAGTGCTAGTGAAGTCAGCAGCAGTCTGCCCACATTTATCATATTGTAGGATTGGGGCCTTAGACTAGAATCCCTGCCTTAAAGGGCTTACATCCACCTGTGTTTGTACAGTGCCTGGCACAATGGGCCCTCATCACAACTGGGACCTCTGGGTGCTATTGAAATATAAATATTAAGTGTTGAAAATAGCACAGACTAAGGTGGCACTGCATGATGCAATATTGCCCTTCTAAGATTACCGGTCAATATTCAAATATCATGGTACTGCCAGCCTACTCTGTAAATACAATCAGGGAATATTTGTACAGTAATTATTTTCCATACAATGTAAGGTACTGGCTACTATCGATGTGTCTCTTATCCCCCTACTAGACAGAATGTCAGTCTTAATCAAATGTCTGTGTGACTATATTGTTCTCTAGGGCAAGCCCTAATAGTACTCCAGCCAACAGAGACTCTCATTTACCTTAAGTGACAGAAGTTTGTGCTTTGGGAGCATAAAATCCTTGATGACTGGAGAGCTGTGCAGTCATGCCATGTAGAATAGCAGACAAGCATGAAGTCCCATGCAGCCATAGAATCATTACAAACAATGTGGAAGGTTGTCTAATTCCTGAATAGGAAAAAAATGGATAATTACTGATCAATATCTATAGACGTTTAGGGCTTTTGGTTAACCCTCTTAAAACAATTCCGTTTCAGAAGCTGACAGTACCACTGTATTACAGACTATTTAGTGTGAATGGGAGTGTGGCACTAAGCTCCCCTGTATTCACACCCAACACACTATTATAATAATCTCTGTACAAAATATGCCTTGTGAGGTATCATTTGAAAACTGATAACTTGCTGATCATTAATATTCTTGTAAATATATGTACACAGTGAGTATTAAGAGTTACAAGTATACGCTGGAATTATGACTAAAGTGTGGTTAAACCAGGCATGTCGGGGGAGTTGGTAAACAGGTCTGCCTTAGATAAAGGAATGCATATTTGATTCTCTGACCAGCCCAGTCTTCAGGCAAAGACAATGAAGGTCCATTTTTATGTATTAGGTAAACAAAGCTATTAAGCTTAAAAAGTGGAGGAAGAAAGAACACGGAACTTCCTTCACCACCAATGCCATGTCGCCTTCCTCACAACTTGAATAAACTTTACTTTGAGGGGTAACTCTGGGAAGAATCCATTTCAAATGTTTACTGGTCTATAAAGACAGGTGTGGGGGGGCTTAAGTGATAAGCAATTGAATCAACTGACTGTGTCCAATATTACTGTATTGTAAAAATGTATCCAGAGATCTTTTCTGAAAGCTAACACAATACTGGTGATTAATATTGTGAAATGTATGTATTAACACTATATGAGGAAATATGGATACTTATAATATTTAAGCTTTAAAGTCTGTGGCCAAACAGGGAAAAACAGGTTCCCCCCAAGACAGGAGAGAAGGCAGCTATTTACCATTTCCAATGTAAATTAAGGATGGTGCAATCAAAACATTTACACACAGGGGGATGGGAAGCCCACAGGAAGGGAAGAGCAACCTGAGGTCATCCTGCCTCTTGAAACAATGGAAGATATATGTAAAGACAGAAGCCATTTTTGGCATCTATCACTAGACCGACACATGGGAACAGAGCTCTTGCAAGCTGAGGAAGATGCATCTTGCAATCCAGGGTGGTGGTTGAAGTCTCTGGAGGCTAAACATAGGTGACACACCTGCTTAGGCAAAGATTTTTCAACTAGGAAGACAAATTAAGCCAGCATCTTATACTTCTTTGTAAGGTCCTGACTGAGGGAGAGTCAGCCATGGCTGGAAGAAGAAAGATTTTGTGTGAGTGTCTCTGTCTCCCTGTGTGTCTCTGTGTCTGAAGCCATCTTGAGCAAAGCCTGTACCTTGCCAGGTTGTTTTAGACTTTTAGATGTGTTTTCACTTTTATTTGCTTGTAACTATTTCTAACTTTATTTCTTGTACTTGAACTTACTTAAAATCCTCTTCTTTTGTTTATCAACTTGTCTCACCATTAATCCAAACAAGCAATGCTGTGTTTGAATTAAAGTGAACGTTAACTCCAATTAACGTAGCAAGTGGTTTGGGATTGTCTCTTTAAAGGAAAAAGCGGACTCTATTATTCCTCTGAATGTTGCAGGAGAGGGCTGAACATTTCAGAGCACATGGCTTTGGGGAAGTTTGGGACTGGAGGTCTGTTGGGGTCATCTGCTAACCTTAACCAAGTCTGGGAAAGACAAAAGTGTGGCTGTGATAACTGCTGGCTGGCTGTTGGATTCAAAGTGGCTGAATCACAGCTGTATATCGCACAAAGTGCATGCTCGCTGCGTGCGTGTCTCTCAGGCTGGGAGCCAAAAGTAGCAGAAGCATTTTGGGGAACTCAGGGTTATAATATAAGCAGTGACACAATCTCTCACTGGTCTGAACTGCACCCCAGAGCATGACAGGGAGAGAAAAAGAAAAGGGATATCTCAATGCACAGTAAGGGAACTTGGTAACCTTGATGCACAGGGATTTAGGATTAGGTTCTTGTAGCCCATGTGATTAAGGGAGAGAGGTGTTGGTGAACCCCCATGCTTCACCCCATCATCATCTTTATATGTCTCCAATTTGCATTAATATGGTTTAGATGCACACATCCCTGTGCCTCAAGGTTAGGCTATTGTTTGAGACAAGTGATATTAGCCTGACAAGCTCTCAGACCTGTTACAATTACAAAATAAGATGTGATCGGTCATGTTAGAGATTAGGGCTGGCATTTTCATAGAAACCTATAGAAGTTAAGTGTCCAACTCCTATTGAATTTCAACAGAATTTGAGTACCTCCCTTAGGGTCCTTTCAAAATCATAGCTTAGATTTTTCTTTAAACCCAAGATGTTCCAATTTTGTCACAGGAATTCATGCTGGGTGACAAGAGCCCTTTAAAAGTGACCTTGCAAGTGTAACTGCTTTGTAAACCATGAATTAGAACATTGAACTTACTTACAGCTGGTGAGTAAAATTAGGACAGCAGTAAAAAGGTTAGAACAATGACATTTAATGTTACTCCATTAATAGATTTTATCACTTTTTTTCCTACCACAACAATGTGTATTTTCATATACATTATATTTAATAAAATGTACTGATATGGAAATAGGAAACCATGGGTTTAGTTCTATTTACAGATTTTAATTGAAACATTTTTCTTAACAACATTGAAAAATAGAAACTTAAAGTTCTTTTAATTGTGTTTTCAGCCAGTTAGTGGTAAACAAATGCATGCCTTGAAGTTAAACTTCCTCTAAAACTTGGTCAGTTGACAGTTTCTAACTAAAGTGTGTATCTCTGTTTTGTTCAAAAAATACATACGAATGTCTGTCATTTCTGATACAAAATTCTACATTATCGTCAATAAATAAATAATAAAGAGATTTTTAAAAGTATGAAATGTAAACTTCGTTGTCCTTCCAACATACAGGATTTTGTTTTTCAATTTCTTGAAACATTACAGTGGTCTTGAAGGAAATTATAACACACAGACATTTCCCAGCACAGTTTACACTTATTACCATACTGTATCTAGCTATCCATTATGAAGATATCCTAATTTCCTAATGGAAATCATGAAGACTTGTAGTGCTCTCCAGAGAACACCGTCTATGCAGGAAAGGTGGGAACTAGTACCAAAACGACATGCAAAGAACATCAAAACCTACCAACAAGCTCCACAAGAACATTAACATGCCAATGAAGGGGTTGACAGCTCATTCTGAAATAAAGTCATTACAAAAATACCAGTTTATGCATGATACCTAGGTAATGAACAAAAGGACTCTAAGCAGAACAATGATGGACTTTACTCTCTTATGGGGCTCTATTGTCCTTGGAGGTCCCAACTCAGAAAAGCAATTGAGCATATGCTTAAAGTAAATGGGACTTAAGCACATATGTAAAGTTAGGTTCTTTGCTGAACAGGGAAGGTTTGCTGAATTAGGGCCTATATATGTGTGGGGAGTTGTGTGTGTCAATCTCTGCCCTGCCCCCAAGATGACAACAAGACCCCTTTTAGTTTGGGGTCAAAGATTTTTGACAAACAAAGATTTTTTTTTTTTTTTGTCACATCTAATATAGCCAACAAACTCGGAATGAACCTGGTTTGCAATGAACGCCTTTTGTGAGCTACAGTACGCTACTGTCCTGATTTCAAAACCAAGATGTCAAATATGTTTAGGCACAGTACAATTTCATAACCAGTCACCACTGACTGCTTTGCAAACTAGACTCTACAGGGTAGAGATTAGCTTCCTGAGCTAGAGCAGTGATTTCTTGTCAGAGCTGGTGACTTGATCATTCATCAGCTTTCACACAATTAAGCAGCAGTAGTAAAGAAGTGGTACAGTACAACATTCTATCTCCTTCACTTATTTGTTTAAACATTTACAACCCTCCAGGAAATGATGGTACTCTGTTAGTGTGAAATTCACTGCTGTGGAGAGCGCTAGCACAAGGCCCGTGCGCTGTTTAAGTTTCTTTTAAACCTTATTTTGAGAGTGCAATAATGGTACCTTCTGTGTTTATATATATATTTATATATTTAAAAACAACAACATTTCAAATACCACCATAACAATCCTAAAGAAAATCAGAGATCTTCTTACCTGGTAAGTGTTCATTCATGTCATGTTTATACACCACTTTGTGGGGCAATAGGCACAAAATTCCTATGGGGAAGTTTACAGAAAGCCTTCAAACATACAATCAGTGCCCTCTTCATTTAAATTAAACATTACAGTAACTGGAGTAAGTGCAACAACCTACATGGTTTGTTCACCTTTCAGCTTGGAGTACAAGTTACGACTATGTTACTTCAGAAACCCTGAAAACTATAATGAAGTTCCACACAGAGACAGAGATCTACTCCCAAAACTGGGATTCAGTTTTCAGCAAGGATTATCAAGGCACATAGATTTTCCTGTTTGCTTTGATAACCCCCTTGCACATAAAGAACAAGCAGTAGTTTCATATAAAAGGAATAAGGATTTCTAGACAGACAGCTTCTGCAGACACCTATTGCAGTGAACTCAGATTAAAGTGAAACACTGGTGCATTTTCCTCTAAGGTTCATCAAACAATTGCAGATCTAGTCGGACTACAATCTCTCCTGTTGGGACTTCATGCAGGAGGAGACACTTTGTAACTGGTCCCTTTGAGCCCTGATCCTTCTTAATGTCTGCCACACGGATTTCAGTTCGGCCCAAAAAGTCTGAAACACAAAAATCAGCATATTCAGAGTGAAATACATTTTCACTTTCCACTTCATTTTCTGACGAAATGTTACTTCAAAGGCGGCACTAGCTTCCATCTGCATTGGGAATATAAGGAGAAAATATGCCCTCTTTCAACAATAGTTTAATGGCTAATATAGGTAAAGCCTTAACATCTCCTGAATCTAAAACTGGCTTTTCTAATTTGCTTTTATATTCCATCTATCCTTTTTTTTTAATGAATACATTTAAATCAACAACATCAGGTAAAAGTACAAGAAACAAAAGGGATATTCAATTAAATTAAAAGGTGACAAATTCAAACCTGACAAGTGAATATTTTTTCACACAACACATAATTAGACTGTGGAACTCATTGCCACAGGAACTAATTGAGGCCAAGAATTTAGCAAGTTTTTAAAATATTGGATATCTATATTGATATAAAGAATATCCAGCATTATCATGGTTATTGATGATAAAATTTTTGGAAGGAATATTAAACCTTGTGCTTCCAAGCTTAAACCTATTTCTAACTACCAGTGATCAGGATGAGATCTAATATTGGGGGGCAGATTACCCCACATCTGCCTACTGTGGGTTTCTTATACCTTCCTCTGAAGCATATAGTACTGGGCACTGTCAAAGACAGAATACTAGATGGACTACAGGTCTGATCCAGTCTGGCAATGCCTACCTTCTTGTATTACAATTACCTTCTTGTATTACAATTCAAAAATCATACATGCCAAACAAAATACCAAAAATGTCAAACCATTGGATTGGATCATCCATATCATTCATGGGATCAGTAATTACAAGTATGTAACCCTTAAGTCACAAAAAGAAATGAAGGCAACGGTTGTGAAAGGGGAGAACAACATATCATCCAGGTGAAATATTATTTTAGTGTGAAATCCACCTCAGTTCAGTGAAAAGGGGCCAGCACCAGGACAATGCATCACTTAAGGGTATGTCAGCATTGCAGCTGTGCCACTGTAATGCCATAGCTTTAAACATGCCCTTGGGTAGGCATACACACGCTAGCTTTTGTCTAGCTAGCTCAGCTAAACACAGCAGTGAAGACACAGCAGCTCAGACCCCAGTACGGGTTAAGACTGCGAGTGTGTACCCCAGTGTTCCAGGCAGGCTTGTTCCCTTCTGTGCTGAAGCCCATGCTACCGTGTCTTCCCTGCTATTTTTAGCTGTGCTGTGCTAGCCAGATTAAAGCGAGTCCGGGTATGTGCAATCACAGCTTTAACTGCACTGTAGACATACCTTAAGAGGCAAGTCAGAGCTATAAACTGAGCGCTTCTGTGTTGTTAAATGTTTACATCAGCACTCATGTAACTCCTAATAAATGGAAAGGTGGGGAGAAGGGACAATATCACCAGAAGTGTAGCAGCTTCATACTTACCGTCTGGGGAGAACTGATCCCTCTCAAACACGGTTATGCAGAGTACATCCTGCTCCAGATCTTTGATAAAGAATTGGCAGTTAGAGTTCCATTTAGGGTTGAGAGTGTCCTGCATAGTCTTGGTGATGTGACACTGAGAGCCCATTGTCACCTCACAGTATGGGTTACTCTTTCCTGAAAGTAATAAAGCACATGCAGGGGTGTGATCACATTTTGATGGGCATGGATTTAACATTCATCTAAATACCCTCTACCTTCCATTACCATCTAATTAGGAAAAGGCTGCTGGGCTGCCACCACTTTAACGAACAAAGAGCGTCTCTGGGGGCCCGTCTTGAGATGCAGAGCCCTGTGGGCCTGTCCAGAACACCCTCAGCTCCTCATGATTTCAGCACCCTGCGGGATTGAGTCTTGTGTGAATGACACTAAGAAAGCTTGTAAAAAAAATACTTAAATACATGACGACTGCCCAAGTTTTGCTGTCCTGCAAGTAACCGTTTCTGTGAATATTAGGTTCATTAAAACCGCTTCGCTTCACAACATCTCCATTTTGGGCCTACATTTTCTTTAGCGTTAGACAGACAAGAACATCCAGGGGAAGCATCCTTCTTATAACACACACTAGGAAAACTGGTAAGGTCCTTACCATGTGACCTGCAGGGTTTTAGTTCAATGCCTTCCACAATGTTCACCATCAACCTTCCAATGCCTGTTGCCCTTTGGGAGCGAACTGTGGAGGGGTGCGGGGGGAGAGGAATGACAAAATTCATTAGTATGCCCCTGGCTTTTGACATTTCCATGAAAGACTACAGGCATCGTATTCCACACTGTACCTAAGTAGGCCTTTTCCCTCTTCTTCTTCTCAGTCTCTATGTAAAGTTCAGAAGCAGCTTTAATTTTCTGAACCCAGGCAGTCCTTCAGAAGGAAAAGACAAAAAGTTACCCCACAGCATTATGCTTACTATTTTATTTATCTTTAGCACACAAAAATAAAGATAGTCCCTGCTCCAGAGCCCTCACAATCTACAGGTCTGGGCCTGTACTGGTATATGCTAGATTGGAACCCTGCACCTGTGAGTCATTGCGACTCTGCAGAGGTGTAAAGGTCTATACGTAAAAAGGCCTAAGAGGCAGAATCACAATGGCCAGGACACAGTGGGAAATCAAGAGGTGGGGATAACTTTTTCCTCCCATTCCTCCTGCATTACTACAATAAACTAACTGGGCATTACAAAATGTCTGGGGGCCAGAGGCTCAGGTAGTGTAAATCAGTGGAGCTCTACTGACTTCACTGGTGGTTTGCTGTGTTATGCCAGCTGAAAAACTGGCCCGTGGAGGTTTTAGAAGGGATATGAATGAGGAGAAGATGGTGGCTTTGTAAACCAGGATGGGGAGGGTCATTTCACTCATAGGGACTTAGCTTGGAAAAATGCACAGAGAAAAGAGTGGGAAGAAAGAAACCAAGAGAGCATCAAGGCTAGTGTTATGAGCAGAGTTCAGGAACAGTAACATGATATCTAAGAAAGTCTGAGGTGTAGGCAAATGGGGGCCCCATGCATGCATCAAGTGTAGAATTTAGCCTTAGGTTTTGCAGTTCTAAATATTTACAAGCAAAGATTAAATTGCTGGCCAAATTCATCATTTACTGAAGCTAATGCAGTATTTAAGTAGCTTTTAATAAAAACCCAAACCTCTAGGTGTCAGTGATCTTAAGTGTTAAAATGTTCCTTTCTGCATCATCTATACAGTGCAAAATCACATTCAGATTTGGTAGAAAATATATTCAGAGTGCTGAGATATCGGCTGGCTGCACTAACCACTCCAATACAGAATAGGCAACTGTTGTGACAGATCACTATGTGAAACATGGGGCCTGATCCCCAACCAGTGTAAACTGGTGTTGTTATATTAAAGTTAATCCAGCTAGGTCAATTTTCATCGCTGAGGATCTGGCCCACTCTGTTAATTTACTCTATGGTATGGAAATGGAGATACAGAAAACACCCAGGAGAACTACTGTGATCCTGCCACGGTATGGACTTTTACGAACAATTTTTAAGCCTAGAAATCACAATTCTATATCACGTAGTTCCTGTCTGTTCTCCCTCCTAGGAGGTCCCCCTCTGAGTTCCATGAGTCCCTCATTTGCCTCCCCTTTCTCTCCCACTCCCCTTCCTGCAGAGGTACTGTCCTGTGGCAACAGAGAGGGGATGTGCATTGCTCCTCTAAAGTCCTGCTCACTGCAACTCCATGCATTCACCAGAGCTGTTTGCTAGAGAGTGAGGTCAGGTATCCGCTCCTTCCACGGCCCAAGTGTGACAGCTCCACAACGCCCCCAGCTTGGGCCGCCAGGGAGCGAGAGATGTTTTACCCAGGTTTATATGCATTAAAATCTTTACAGATGATGCCTTTGCAAGCAAGGATCATACTGAGCCTGTACTCAGCACCACACCACACCACCTCTTGTCTTATTGCCTCATCAGCTTCTGCAGGACTGAGGCTTTCACTTTTTAACAAGTTACTTTTCGAGTCCTTATGTTTTTACAGAAAACATTCCAAATGTGACCTGGCGCAGTGGTGTCTTCTTGAGTTTGCAGAGACAGACTGACTAAAACAAAAAGTATCAGGAGAGGTGGAACCGCCCTCACTTGTCTCACTTCATCGGTTAACTCGGAAGTGGAATGATGTCAGATTGAGTTTTCCCTTTGTTAACCATTTCCCTAGTGGTCTGGGTCACGTTAGAGAAGGGTACATCACTTTTTTATTTGAGTCCCATTTTCAAGTCATTATAATTACCACAACATTCACCATACTAAGTGCAGGGAATATTACAGACACCTGTGTAATGTTACCTACTTGCAAAGACATTTATGAAGATTTTCATGGTGATTGTTGTGTGTACATGCACATGAATATATACATCAAAATCTTTACAGTCAGCAGTGAGGAGGCTGCAGTGACTTACCTTTCATTTATGCTTTCCGCACGAAGTGTGTAGACTCTATCAATGTGGGAGATATGGAAGATGGGCTCATCTCCAGAAGGGTCTGTGGGTAATTTTACTAGTACCTCATTTAGAAAAATGGGCTGTGAAATATTAGGCAAAGCTAGAGTAATACAGCACTATATCTGAACACAGTGGAATGCTCAACACAATACAGACTGTTTTTGTTTGTGCCCAGAATATCCCCTCTCACCCCCCGCTTTTTAAACTCCCTTCTTCAAAGGGCTTGTGTCTCATTCACCCTTTCTCTTGCCAAAGACAGCTCCCTCCAGATCCTGTGAATGCTTCTGCTTGAGTCACAGAGTTCTTTCAAAGTTCTCCCTTCCTGTAAGCAGCACACTGCCCTCTGCATCACTTCCCTCTTTCTGTAGCTGGAATACTTGAAGTCAGCTAATAGTATGCTCAAAAGTGCCTTCTTTTATACAGATCAAGCTTACAGCCTGTCCAGCACCAGCACCACAGGACTGGAGTCCCAAGTGTACTTGACAGCCTCTTTCTTTCTTATACAGCAACAGACAGTGCCATTGCCCACACCTCCAAGTGGGGAACTACCACCTTCCTGAACTGTTAAAACACCAACAGCTTGGCTGCCATAAAAGCACTACTTACAGTTTTATACATTTTATACTGCAGATTCGATTTGGGGCTGAAGACCTTGTCTGTACCAGAGGAACCAAGAGGCTTTATGATCTGAGTTAGCAGGAGGAAATCATTGAACAGAAAACCATACAGTTCCTTGTTGCTCTTGGCTTTGTAGAGTTTCCCACTGTGCAGAAACTTGCGTGGTCCCAAGCAGTTTGTAACAGAATTAAAGACGAGTTGCTGAGAAAAGAAGAACAACAACAATGCAATGTACAAGATCAAACCATTGAGGCTTCCCTGGAAGAGATCAAATACAGGTTTGAGTTCTGACATTTGCTTCAGTTCATTTCACAGGGATGATGGGTAATGCCTCAGTCTCACAGTACGAGCAGCACAAGGCATAGAAAGATGATAGAAAAATAACTATTAATTTGAGGATAGGTCCATCAATGGCTATTAGCCAGGATGGGCAGGGATGGTGTCCCTAGCCTCTGTTTGCCAGAAGCTGGGAATGGGCAACAGGGGATGGATCACTTGATAATTACCTGTTCTGTTTATGCCCTCTGGGGCACCTGGCATTGGCCACTGTCGGCAGACAGGATACTGGGCTAGATGGACCTTTGGTCTGACCTAGTATGGCCGCTCTTCTGTTGATCTGGGGCTCTTCAGTCTGACCAGGCCAGCACATCATGAGGGCAAGGAAGACAAAAGCACTTGGGCCTCTTTTTTATCTTTCCTGCTGCATACTGGTATCTCTGTGGGGGAGGGAACAAAGCTGATGGCTCTTCCCTGATTGGTGGTTGTAACGCAGATGGAGTCAATGGACCTCCCTATTGGCTGATCCATCGCCACAGCAGCTGTAAGATTTAGCATGTGTGTGTGTTGCGGGAGGGGGGCAGCTGGCATATGGTCTTGCTCCTGTGTTTGGATTTCGCTGTCTAATTCATACTCGGGCTTCTGGATAACCACGGTGCTTCTTCTTTTTGTGTCCATGATGCTTGGTTTAGCAGGTTATCTGCTAGTCAGTGGCTATGGAGGGGAGTTTGGATTAATTGTACATTATCCACTAGCTCTTTTAAAAAACTGTTACTCACCTTCTCATAACTGTTGTTCTTCAAGATGTGTGGCTCACATCCATTCCGATTAGGTGTGTGCGTGCTGTGTGCACGGTCATTGGAAAGTTTTCCCTTAGCAGCTCCTGTCGGGTCAGCTATGTAGCCTCCTGGAGTGGCGCCTTCATGGCACTCAATATATAACCCTGCTGACCCGACCCCCCTTCAGTTCCTTCTTTCTGGTTAATCCGACAGAGGGAAAGGTGGGTGGGTTTAGAATGGACATGAGCAACACATCTCAAAGAACAACAGTTACGAGAAGGTGATTAACCATTTTTTATTCTTTGAGTGATTGCTCATATTGATTCCAGTTAGGTGACTCCCAAGTTCCACCCCGGAGGTGAGGTTTGAGTTAAGGAATAGCTGATTGGAGCACCACTCTTCCAAAAGCTGCATCATCTCTGGCATGCTGGATGATGGCATAATGCGAGGTGAATGTATGCACTGAGGACCAAGTTGCTGCCCTGCAGATTTCTTGTATCGGGACCTGGGCCAGGAACGCTGCTGCTGAGGCTTGTGCCCTTGTGGAATATGCCTTAATAGCCAGAGCTGGGACCTTGGTAAGCTCGTAACAAGTGCGAATGTAGGCTGTAATCCAGGAAGATATTCTTTGACATGAGACTGGGGGACCTTTCATCCGGTCTGCCGCCACCACCACGAATAGTTGCTTCGACTTCCTGAATGGCTTTGTGCGCTCAATGTAGAATGCTAGCGCCTGCCGAACATCCAATGAGCGTAGCCTCTGCTCTTGGGTACTGGTGTGAGGCTTAGGATAAAAGATGTGTAGAAAAATGTCTTGCCTAGTATGGAATTTTGACACTACCTTAGGAAGAAAGACTAGGTGAGGTCTTAGTTGCACCTTGTCCTTGTGGAAGACCATGTATGGAGGATCAGAAGTAAGGGCCTTTAACGCCGACACCCTCCTAGCTGATGTGATGGCCACCAGGAAGGCTACCTTCCACGACAGATTGAGAAGGGAGCAAGTCACCAACAGTTCGAATGGGGGCCCCATTAGTCTGGAGAGGACTAGGTTAAGGTCCCACGCAGGAACAGGCTGTCTAACCTGTGGATGTAGCTGTTCCAGACCCTTAGGAAATGTCCTACCATAGGATTAGTGAATAGAGAACACCTAGACACTCCTGGATGGAAGGCCAAGATGGCAGCAAGGTGTACTTTGATGGATGACGTTGCCAGGACTTGTTGGTTGAGGTGCAGAAGATCCTCCAGGATGAGTGGTACAGACACCTGGAGTGGAGGTGAGTGTTGCTGGGCTCACCAGCAAGTGAACCTCTTCCACTTGGCTAGATAAGTGGCCCTGGTGGATGGTTTCCTGCTACTAAGTAGAACCTCCCTTACTGGCTCTGAGCACAGGAGCTCCATGGGGTTTAACCATGAAGCTTCTGGGCCGTGAGATGGAAGGACTGGAGGTCGGGGTGGTGAAGGCGACCGTGGTCCTGAGTGATCAGATTGGGGTAGAGTGGTAACAAGATTGGGGTGTCCACTGACAGCTCCAGAAGCGTGGTGTACCAGTGTTGACAGGGCCATGCTAGGGCCAGCAGAATTACCTGCGCTTTGTTTCTACAGATCTTGAGCAGTACCTTGTGCACGAGTGGGACCGGTGGGAAGGTATACATGAGTCGGTCTCCCCAGGGTAGCAGAAATGTGTCCGTGATTCCACCCGGGCTGTGTTTCTGGAAGGAACAGAACATTGGGCACTTTCTATTGCTCCGGGTGGCAAAGAGATTGACCAGGGGAAACCCCCACCTTTGGAAGAGATAATGAAGGACATCCGGATGGATGGACCACTCATGGTTGCAGAACGATCTGCTGAGGTGGTCCGCTAGTTTGTTCTGCACTCCTAGGAGATAGGACGGACGCCTCCAGGTGAGTGGAGTGGGCTATGCAGAACTCCCGTAGCTGGAGGGCTTCCCGACATAGCGGGGAGGAACGGGCTCCACTCTGTTTGTTGATGTAAAACATAGCAGTGGTGTTGTCTGTCATCACTGCTACACACTGGCCTTGCACCTGGGACTGGAAAGTTTGGCATGCCAGTCGCACTGCTCTGAGCTCCCTAATATTGATATGGAGGGAGAGCTCATCCTGCGACCACAGGCCGTGTTCAGAGATCTCCCAGATGCACCCCCCAACCCAGAGCTGACACGTCCATTACTAAGGACAAGGAGGGCTGTTGATGGGGACACCTTCACATACCATCTGAGAGTTGAGCCACCAGTGTAGGGACTCAAATATGTGTCCTGGCACCATCACTACCGAGACCAGCCTGTCACGTCCCGGGCGGTATACCGAGGTGAGTCACGCTTGAAGGGGCCTGAGCCTCTGGCATGCCGGACTACGGAAGTGCAGGCTGCCATGTGGCCAAGGAGACTCCGGCATCCCCTTGCGGCGGCTGTTGGGTACCGCCTGAAGCTTTGGGTAATGTCTGTCGTGGCCTGGAATTGGGTCTCTGGCAGGAACACCGTTGCCTGCACCGAGTCCAGCACCGCTCCAATAAACTCTATTATTTGGGTCAGTGATAAGGTTGACTTGTTCACGTTGAGGAGTCGTCCCAGCCTGTTGAAAGTGGATCTGACTAAGCAGACCTGAGATTCCACTTGCTCCCTGGTACGCCCCCTGAGCAGCCAGTCATCTAGGTATGGGTATACCTGCACCTGCCTCCTCCAGAAGAAGGCTGCTATGACTGACATGCACTTGGTGAACACTTGGGGGGCTGTCGACAGACCGAAGGGGAGGACTGTGAACTGACAGTGTTTGTGGTCGACTACAAACCGCAGAAATCGTCTGTGCGCAGGCCAAATGGCTATGTGAAAGTATGCGTCTTTCATGTCAACTGCAGCGTACCAGTCTTCTGGATCCAAGGACGGGATAATAGAGCTCAGAGAGACCATGCGGAACTTCAACTTTACCATGAACTGGTTGAACCCTCGCAGGTCTAAAATGGGTCGAGACCCCCCTTTTGCTTTGGGGATTAGGAAATAGGGGGAATAGAATCCCTTACCCCTTAGCTCCCCAGGAACCTCCTCCACTATCCCTATAGCGAGGAGTGACTGCACCTCCTGGATAAGAAGTTGCTCGTAAGAAGGGTCCCTGAAGAAGGATGGAATTGGAGAGAATATTCCACTTCTACCATGTGAAGAATCCAGTGGTCTGATGTTATTTGGGACCAAACACAGTAGAAGTGGGACAGATGGGTCAGAAAATGGGCAAGGATCCGGTGGAGAGACAGGTGCGCTGTCCTCAGTCACACCTTCAAAAGGCCTGTTTAGAGCCTGATGAAGGTTTGGACTGGCCTTGGTCCTGCCATGAAGCGGGGTCAGAAGGCTTGCGCCTGCCATTTCTGCCCCTTCGTCTATAGAAATCCTGCCTCGGCCAAGGAGAATGTGGGCACTGTTGTTGTGGTTAGGGCTTGAAGTGCTTACGTTAGGTTGCCAGCGTGTGCCTTCCCAACGACTTCATGGACTCACACCCTGGAGTCTTTCAAGCTGTGCAGCTTGGAGTGAGTCTGCTTGGAGGACAGCCCCATGCCCTCAAAGGGAAGGTCCTGCAGGGTTTGCTCCACCTCGGAGGGTAAGCCTGGGTGCCTGAAGCCATGAGGTCCTCCTTGTGGCTATGCCTGAGGAAAGGGTATGGGTGGCCAAGTCCACAGAGTCTAGGGACGCCTGCAGCGAGGTCTGCACCACCACCTTCCCTTCCTTGAAAATGGCAGAGAATTTGGCCCTAGAGTCTGCAGGGATCAGCTCTTTAAACTTCAGCATGGAGGCCCATGAGTTGAAGTTATATCTGCTGAGGATAGCTTGCTGGTTAGCTATCCTCAGCTGAAGGACCCCAGCGGCATAGACCTTCCTATTGAAAAGTTCCATCCTTTTTGCCTCCTTATATTTGGGGGCCAGCCCTTGCTGTCCCTACCACTCTTTCTCATTAACTGCTGAAACGACCATAGAGCATGGCTGCAGGTGTGAGAACAGATATTCGTAGCCCTTGGAAGAAATGAAGTATTTGTGTTCCACACCCCTGGCGGTCAGTGGAATTGAGGCTGGGGTCTGCCACAGAGTCTTGATGTTGCTCTGAATTGTCTTGATTAATGGCAGAGCTACCAGCGATGGATCTTCAAGAGTAAGAATGTCTATCATGGGGTCCTCGACCTTGACCACTTCCTCTGCTTGCAACGCCGTGTTGCGGGCAATCCGCCTCAGAAGGTCCTGATACACCCTGTGGTCAAGGGCCTGAAGCTGAAGCCCCTGCCACAGTCTCATCAAGGGATGAAGACAAGGTGACCAGAGGTGGTACCGGGTCCTCCTGTCCCTCCAGCTCCCTGACCTCCTCTTGGTCAGCGCCTGCCTCTGTGGCGGCTACAGTCGAGGTGGATGTAGCCTGACCCTGCAGCTGGTCTTGTGCTGGATTCACCTTGGCAGCAGCCTGAGAGAATGGCTAGATCAGGGTGGCCTCAGATCTCCGAGGTGTCCATCTGTCCCTGGCAGAGTGAGGTGGTCAGTGTTCCGAGGTAACTGACTGTGAACCCCGTGAAAGGGAGCCCTGGGCCTGATGGGAAGCCCAGGGAGTCCAAAAGAGCCATTGCGCCGGGGGCTGCCACTGCAGCTGCCAGGTTGGCTAGGTCTCCCTTCGCCGCTTCTCGAACCTATGCTGACTGTGCCGGGAATAATATGAGTCACTGTCAGAGTCCAAGGAAGTGGATCCCGATCGCGATGACCAAGGTGGCGCCGAAGGGCCATGCACAGGAGACCGGTGTCGAGCAGATGAGGTGGGAGACCGGTGCTGGGTCGACCTCGCCAGAGACTGATGCCAGGAATTTGGCATCAGAGACTGGTGCCGAGTATCCAGCGCCAGCGATTGAGGACGAGGGCCCAGTGCCATGGGTCGATGCCAGTCTGCTCTCGGAGCCGGGGATCGGTGCGGGTCCACCCTCAGTGCTGGAGAGGGGGAGTGTCGCACCGGTGCTAGAGATGCTCTTACGGAGCTGGGTGCCGGGGAGCAGTACCACAGCAATAGCGACTGGAAGTGGTGCCACAGAGGGTGCTGAGCTGGGGACTGTGATCGCTGCATCATAGCTGGCTTGCCTCTAGACGATACTGGACATATTGGAACTGCAGGCTTGTCCCTCAGAACCGGGGGCTGTGAAGCCGTCATTTCAATTAAGTGTCTGGTGGCTTCAAAAGTGTCCAGGGAGGCAGGTGGCTCTAACTCCTCTGCCTGACACTGCCCTTGCGAAGAGTCGCTGCATGCCAGACCCAACGGTCCCCTCTGCGGCACCGAAGTCAATGGCACCGACTCGTGTTATTTTGGCCCCGAGTCTGTTCTGGGGTGTGCCTGTGCATACCTTGATGGTCCTGCGGCTTTTGGAGCCAGTGAGAACCCCCTTTCAGTCTTCCTATGCCACTTGTGGGGCACCAGCGAAGTCAAGCAGTGCTGGGCTGCTGCTCCTGGCTGTAGGGCCGGGGAGCACGGGTGCTGAGGGTCTCTTGTACTAGAGTCCTTCCTTGGCACCGTGTCACCTACCGATGCCAGAGCAGTCCGTACAGACGTGCTCGGTGCTGAGTCCTGGCGGTCCGCAGCAGAGCGGACTCCATGAGAAGTTGCTTGAGGCGGAGATCTCGCTCCTTTTTAGTTCTCGGACAAAAAGCCCTGCAAATTTTGCACCTCTCAGTCTGGTGCGCCTCCCCCAGACACTTTAAGCAAGAGTCATGGGGGTCACTAATGAGGCCGAGGAGGGGTTAGGGATTGGGGAAAGATCCCGCTCCCAAACCTTACTATCTGAACTATCTACTATGTAAACTAAAATGGGTAACTAGAACAACTAACTAGGGAGAAATGCTAAGGAAAGTCCTTGCTGAGCAAGTGAACTCTGTTCCAACGGCCATCATGGACAGTAAGAAGGAATTGGTGGGGGGTTGGGTCAGCAGGGTCATATATTGGGCACCATGCAGGCGCCACTCCAGGGGGCTCCACAGCCGACCCGATGGGAGCTGCTAAGGGAAATCTTTCCGATGACTGTGCACACGGAGCGCGCACACCTAACTGGAATCGATATGAGCAATCACTAGAAGAAGTTAAGTTTCAGTTTTTCCTTTTGGTAATATGTAACTGTTAGGCCTATTTGCACTTGTTGGCATTCTGGTGTCTCATGGTCCACCCTACCCTAAGGGGTCAGATGTTACGTACAGTGACTCCTTCCTCAGATTAGAAACAAGCCAATCTTTAGGAAGTGATGAAGGCATGACTGTGGGAGGGCCCAATCTCTCAGCACAGAAGGTGGGGTGCTCTCACCTTGATATTTGTCAGCAACTGGCTAGCTGGTCTTTTGGGTGTGCCAGGGCGGGACCATGGGGTTAGGGGAGCAGAAGGACACCCCTTCTTCCCTACTTTCACTTGCCGTTGGGCAATAGTTCTGCTTATTAAAACTGTGACCAACTGCACCACTCTTCTTAAACTGGCCTGTGGGTCTTTCCACTGTGATGGCAGAAAAACAGCATCATGCAGCTCCCCATTTACTGTCCCTCAATGAGCTGAAATACATCTTTTCAGTTCATAAAACAGAAGATGATTTTTCAAATTGCCAGGACTGCAAACTGTGGGGTTTGAAAATCAAGCAATATTGTCTCTGCCTCTTCTACCCTGACCAGGAATAGGGGTGCCACAACCAGAACTTTAAAAAAAGTTACTATTTTTATAGGACCCATAAAACCAAAATGTTTTATCATGACATCACTGAAGAGACTTTAGCATGACACCTGTAACATACCAGTTGGTGATGGACAAGTCAAAGTGATTCCTATCTGTAAAGTTTATAAATAGATTTGGTCAACATTTTTTGAATTTTCAAAGTTTAGATGAAGTTTTATCACAAAAGATGCTTGCTGTTTTTCAACCAGCTCCATTTATAAAGCAATACAGAATAGTGTAGTAGTCTTTCATAATGGAAGGATGTATATACTATATATGCAAGATAGCAATATTACTATTGTAAAGTACTATATAAATTGAAATTACAGTTGAACAAAAATGGCAATATTTAAATCTGGCACCATTCCAAATACAGGAAACAAAAGCAATGCTTGCCAAATAGAAGAAAACAAAAAATCAATAGTGAAATGGATAGTTTGCATGAATGTAAGAGATGCCCCATGGAGGGCAAAAAAAAAAAAAAAAGATATGAAAGATTAAGTGATGACAATATTCTTTTCATCTTTGGATGCAATGGCATGTTCAAATCATTGTTTTGTCTTGGTTGGTGAGTAAACATGAAACACGACCATGCTATATACTTCAATATGTATTACAATGTTTACCTCAGACAGGCCTTCACGTTGAACGTGAGCCTGGATCCATTCCAGCCTGTCTGAATTTTCCTTCTCACGCACCCCTTCATTTACTTGGGAACACAATTCTTCCGCTTTCTCCAGAGCATGCTTCAAGTGACTGTGGTCAGGGTGATTTTCAGGAGTGTTTTCTATTATCTACAGGTAAGTAAAACAGCTTAGTTTCTTTTGTTACCTTTGGCTGTAAATCCACCCATCTTGTCAGCTCTACATTTTATTTTATTTATTTTTTTAGCACTGGTCAAAATGTTCCAAATTTTTATGTTTTGGTTATTTTTTTCCTCAAAAGTTCAAATTTCAGTGAAAAAACTGTTGTTTTGTTTTTACAAAGAAATCATCCCATTGTGGCCAGTTCTATTGCTGATAAGGCAAGTCTTTTAGGAAAATTTTTCATGAAGGCTGCTGGCTGGGCGCCCAACACTGAGGGCAGCACCGCTGCCAACAGCAGCACAGAAGTGAGGGAGGCATGGTATGGAGGGGTCCTCACTTTTGGGGCGGGCGGGAATAGCGACCTTACAAGTGGGCGACATAGGCGACCACCCATGGCACCATGGATGGCAGGGTGGTTTTCCATGGTCATCGCCCCCACTGCAAGCCCAAAGCTACTTTAAGCACTTGGCCCAGAATGGAGGAGGGGCAGGGCGTTGGGCACCCTGGTTGAGGGTTCCTACCATACGCTGGGCTCCAACTGCTGGTCCTGGCTGGGCTGGTGAAGGACAGGACTTCCTCTTACCCTGCAAGGGCCTCTTCTGGGTTCGGGTCAGACCCACCTCCAGGAACCTCCCCCGGCTCTGCGGCTGCTGGCTGAGAGCTCAGCTCTGAAGGCTGCACTGCCACCAGCAGCAGTGCAGAAGTAAGGGTGGCCTGGTCTGGTATTGTCACCCTCGCTGCTGCTGGCAGGGTGCTGCCTTCGAGCTGGGCGTCCATCCAGCATCCACCACTTTCCAGCTGCCCAGCTCTGAAGGCAGCGTAGAGGTAAAGGTGGCAATACCGCAAACTCCCTACAATAGCCTTGCAACCCCCCAAACCCTCTTTTGGGTTGAGATCCCCAGTTTGAGAAATGCTGATTTCTCCCGTGAAACCTGTTTAGTATAGAGTAAAAGTACACAAAGACCAGATTTCACAGGGGAGACCAGATTTCATCGTCCGTGACACATTTTTTCGTGACCATGAATTTGGTAGGGCCCTAGAGCTGTATGTTCAGTTGTGACAGGGTGGATGAGGCTCCAAAGCCTCCTGTTGGAGGCCTCAGGGTCCTGCCACGCCCCATCCTAGAGAGGAGCAGACAAGAAATCCAAGTGTGGTTGTGGGGAAGCAGCCAATGAGAGAGGCTGCATGGAGCAGCCTATCAGGGCCCAGCAGGGCCATATAAAAGGAGCTGAAAAACACAGAGCAGCAGTCAGTCACTGCCTGGAGCTGGAGGAGAGAGGACCATGTTCCTAGCCGGCTAAAAGAACAGCAGAACAGCTCAGTGTGGGCAGGGACCAGGGGAGCTAAGAAGGAGCTCCTGGCTGGCTGCTGGGACTGAGTAAGGACTGAGCCCAGGGAGCACCACAGGAAGGTAGTGTTTCAGGGAGGAAGCCCTGGGGGTACGCCCATACCAGGGCTGGGAGCACTTAAAGACTGAGCCTGGGGAGGGCTAGAGAGACACCAATTAAGGGGTACTGAGATAGGGCCCTGGTGCACTGTATACCCCAGAAGGGGTCTGTTCTAATTCACATACAGATAGTGTGAGAGACTTGGCCGGAGGGCTGAATCACTGAGAAACCAGCGACAAGGGTCACCAGAACTGAAAGACTGCACACCTCACCAGAACGGGGCGCTCACGAGAGGTGGGTGCCACCCCATTACATCTGGTCATATACAGAGGAGGATTCAGGGCTGCTGAAGGAATCTGACTTTTCAGGCCAAATTCAGGCCTGGTATAATGTCTCTCTCCTAGATAAGTTTTGGACCAAATTCAGTAGTAATGGTAATGGTGATGTGAGTTAGACATCAGATGAAAGTTGGACAGAAAATGGATGTAAGTTGTACAGTAATGTAACTTGCACCAATCTGGCTTCAATGGCTGTGCAAAATGAATAACTCACAAGCCCAGGGGGAGGGGAAGGCATGTACAGCAGGAAAAACAGCTAGCAAGAGAGTGTAAGACAACTCAGTCCCTCCCCACTCCTTTACTGTATACTCACCACCCAGCTTTTGCTGCTAAACCCTCCTGTTCCTTGGCATATAAATTACACTCTTCCATCAATTATGCCAGTGTAAATACAGAATAACTCCACTGCAGTCAGCCGAGTTACTGATGATTTATCCCAGTGTAATTGAAATACAAATTTGGCCCATATTCCCCATCATACCAGATGTGTCTAGCATCTTGAGAATAGCAAGAATGGACATACATAGGGAAACTTAACTACAAATAAGCTACAAGCCAAGCAACACTAAATACATTCCAGTATGTTTGCAAAAAAAAAAAAACGTACATTTTTAATTATTAGTGGGTATCTTGTTACCCTTTGCATAGGCTTCAGCAGAAAACTTGACAGTGGCATTCCTTTACAGCGAGGATCCATTGCTAACCTCTGAAATATGAAAGGTAAGATGTTGTTAGCCAGCTTGTTTATGACAGTGGAAGACAAGTTCCTAAAAAAAGGTAAAAGATAAAACAGTAAGTCAATAAATGAATAGCATGTGTCACATAAACCTGTTCTCAGTCAGAACAAGAAGTATGACAAACAAATTCAGAGCAATAGAATTTCTCATATTTTTACAAAATAGGGTAGAATATGTCAGAGATAAGAACAGCTTTATGATCCTTAGAGATACCTATATTCTCGGACTGTATAAACATTCTGATTGAAGTAAGCTTCCTTCTTATGGGACAGGGCTTATGAATGACAACATTATTTATTAATGGGTTTGAATTGAAATCATCACAACATTATCTCCCGTGTCATCATGTTGACCACAAAAAGACATTTCCACTATTTCTTTCTTCAAAAGAAAAAAGTGACATATACACTGGAAATTATGTAGATTGCCTCCACAAGTAACCTGAGAAGTTTGACAGCTCAGTGAATAAAGAGATTTAACAACATTTTTCACTGATATTATATATTGAAACAATTTACTAGATAATCCATTTCATGCCCCTTCCAAAGCACCCTTGTCCCCTACAGAACATTTTCTAGTGCTTTGCCAATTCCCTTTTTAAAATACTCAAGCAATGGGGCTTTCACCTTTTCCCTCGGCAGACTACTGCGCAGCCCAATGCATTGCACTGTCAGGACATTTCCCCTGGTATTTAATCTATGTTTCCTCTTTTTTTAATGTAACGCCATTACTTTTAGTCAGATCCCCAGGTATCACACTGAATAATAATTCATCATGCAGTACTTGGAGTTTCATTCTCCAAACATTTATAGATAGCATATGGCCTGGTCTACACTAAAAAGCCAGGTAAACTCAGCTACTTCACTCAGGGATATGAAAAATCCACCCCCCTGAATGACATAGTTAAGCCAACCTAAGTCCCGGTGTAGAAAGTGCTAGCTACCGCCTCTCAGAGAGGTGGCTTACCTGCAGCACTCAGGCTGTGCCACTGTAGCATTTCAAGTGTAGACAAGCGCTTATTACATTTTTCTTTCCGCTGTCTCTTAGCCATCTATTCATATGCACTTCCTGACAGTGAGCTGCTTTAGGCTGTAGAATACTCTTCCAAGGAAGTGGTGGAAGCCCCATCTCTCAACATTTAAAACTAGACTGGACTAAACACTAGAAAAGTTCAAGTAGGAACAATACTACCTTAAGCAGGGAGATGGGCTGGATGTCCCACTGTAATAAGCCTTTTCTACCTCAGAGGCAGCATGGTCTGATGGACAGGGCACTAGATTGAACCAAAAGGCCTGAGTTCTGCCTCTGAGCTGCTGTGTGACCTTGAGCAAAACACTATTTTTCTTTGCCTTTTTTTCTTCTCCCACCCTTTGTCCATCTTGCCCATTCATGGCAGTTTCTTACTATGTATTTGTACAGCGCCACGCACATTGGGGCCTTGATTTCAGCCCGGCCTCTTGGTGCTACTGTAATGGTACTGACACGTTAATAATAAAAACTTCATCTTCTATGATGTTTTGACCAAATCTTGCTCCTCGATGAACATTCGGGCCTAAAGATTCTTCACTTGTCCACAGCAGAGCATTGTTTTGTAATCAGCAAAACGATTAGCTGCAGTTTGGAGGTAAGAAATTCACAGTGGTTATTTTGTCTCTTACTTTAACAAACTCCTTGAACTCTGGGACTTCATCTGTTTTCTGCTGGATTAGTGCTGCCCCATTGAGCTGGCAGCTGCAGAACCGGATATAAGGTTGCATGTGTGGTAGCAGCGCTGTCAGTATGTCGCCAATCATTTTCACTGGCATCCTCTCCCCAGACATCTTTTTACGAACACGCAGCGCTCTAGACACAAAGCAAAAGATGCTAGGCATGTTGTGTGTGTAACTGGACCATTAATGGATTGTCACTGACCCCTGAAATGAACTCGCTGATAGTTCATTTTTGAAATGAAGAGGGTTACAGAACAGCAGAAGACCAGCACAGGATTTATTCCATATTGTAAAAATATACTATCATATAGGACTTTCAACCACCCGTCTGTGGTCACCACAGTGCTGTTCAAAATTAACTTGAGGCAAGTCCAACTGAGAATTAATATTAAAAAAAAGCAATGCAATTTCCTTGTTTTGTTAACCTACAACGAGACCACACCCTCTAAAACATACAGTTCTGTTCAAAGCATTTTCTTTCCTTCATCATATCAGCCAATATGCTGGAAAGTGGTACAGTTTAATGCCTGAAAGAAATCTCAAATAAAGCCAGATCCTCCACTGGTGTGAACTGGCATACAGCCACTGAAGTCCATAGAGCTAAGCTGATTTACACCAGTTAAGAATTTGGCCAAAAAATGGCTTAAATATTAAATAAAGACCACTATTTTTAAATGACTTGGACAACAATATTTTAGCATCTTAGATGTGTATCAAAAAGGAGACATATGCAGAAGCAGAAAGTCTGGCCTAATATTCATGAATCTAAAGTTTGTATCAACCATATAAAAGGTGGGACAGTTGAATTTGGGATATATGTCTTTGCATCCAAAGGCTTCTTCTGAGACTAAGTACTTCAAGAGTTTATATACTGTCATTTTAATATTTATCTGGACTAAACTTTAGTCCATGTACAGTATATGGAGGATGTACACAAGAAGCAATGCAAGTTGCTTCAGACAACATAGAAATAGTGCACATTCACTGGACTTAAACTGATTTCCAGGTTTGTCACTTAGGAGGAGAGTAACGTAAATATACTAGCATTACATTATACTGCATGCAAAACAAACTCATCATCCTGAAGTGAATAGTCGCCAAGAGAGCCTCGAGGAAAACCCTTCACTGAGAAGTCCTGCGTGAGTGACTTTGATGAAAGCATGTTGTTTTGAGTCTTGCACAATTGGACCATAACCACCCACTACCATCAGCAAATTCTGAGCAGTGGACCAAGTGAGAAATAAGAAGAATGTTAGATTTAAATGAAACTGCCATTTTTATTGCCAGTATTTACATGAGTATTTATGAATCTCAATGAGGGTGAAATGTGGCCAAGTCTACCAGCAAACACAGATTTTCTTGATGAAAATAGTTGATGTCTCGATTCTGCAAAGCAGTTAAGCATGTGCTTAAGTACATCCTTATTTAGCACATCACTTAAGCATGTGCTTAAAGTAAAGTATAAGCTTAGGTGTTTGCTGAATTGGAGCCTGAAGCTGAAAGTCTCCCTTGTGGGCTAAAATGAAATTCTTTTCACAAATTTGCTCCAGGGGAATTTTTCCTCTTTGGCACCGAACTTTGACCATTTTCACAGCAAGACAGATTTATTTATTTAGGCAGTAAAATGATACTTTTTCACCTATGAAATATGAACAAACTACTTGATTTTCTCAAAAAGGAATTCAAAGCAATAATAATATATGTTTTGATTTTTTGCAACCTGCTGCTGTTTTCACTGGTAGCAAATATGATTTTCACACAATGAAATAATTAAGAGGGGGTGGGAAAGGTCAATTATTTTATAGAAAAGCAACTTACTTCAGTAGTTTGATATTGCACATAATCAGCTCCTTCCAATTAACAAAAATCATAGCAACCTCTTTTTCTGTTAGCAGCTCAGACTCCATCAGTGGTTTCTGGAAGATCTACAGATGCAGAAAATGAAGCAATTTAGAAAGTGTACTGTTAAATCTGTTCAAAGTGACTAAGCTTCTTGTTCGTAATCTCCATGTAGAGGTCTGCATACTTAATACAACAACATTTAATCTTCATTAGAACAGATTTCAAACATATTGTCAGCCTTAGAGCGCCATAATGTTTCCAGATAAGATGTTTGTGAACAGTGTATCACTTCACAAGGCATAATCTAAACTTGCATTAGTGATGTTAAACAAGATGGCTTATTTCTGTTTTAACCTTGGGCATTTTCTTATACTAGTGGTCCCTTGCAAAATATCTCAGTAATAAATTACATAGAAGTCTACTTTGGACTCGACTCTACAGGTGCCCAATTTATTACTGATTAGGGCTGGAAAAAAATTTGTTCCTGGCAAATAGAAAATTCACCGAAAAAATCATTTTTGGAGTCACCAAAACTATTCATGAATTCATACTGAATTCCGTGAATAGTTTCAGCCAAAAGAAGAAAAAACTAAAAAAACCCAGAAATAGAAAAACATTTAATTTCTTTTCAAAATGAAATGTCTATTTGAATAAACCTGAATAACATTATTTCAGTTTTTCATTTTGACAAGAAAAATTAACTTATTTTTCTTCCAGATTTTTTGCTGCAGTCACAGAACTGAATAACTAACTATTCACTGATTTATTTTATTTATCTAACCACATATCAGGTTTGCATATCTTGACCACTTTGGCAAAGAAGGGCTCTCCCTCAGTTAAGAGGCTCACCTTAGATGTCTATCTGGCTTCCATTTTCTCTGCATGAAAGATGCACATAATAACTATTAAGAAACTGAATTTAGGCACAGAAAAGCAGATAACTAAGTGCCAATGTGGCTGTAGAATCTGTGTGCAATGAGTTAAACCTCTAAGTCTTAAGACCTTATACATGAGAAATAAACTTTTAGAATCAGGAGTGAAAAGACTGTACTAAAACAGAAGGTTTAAATGATGATGTCTCAGTGCTGGTAACAAGAGAGTCACTTGCTCATGCATACTAAAAACTCAAGTCAGATCATTCCTAGCAAGTCAGACAAATTTTCAAACAAAAACCTACAACTTCGCATGATTAAGTTACGAGTCACTATTTTTTAAAAATGGGGGACTACAGTTAGGCTCCCAAATCCATGTTTACGCATCTAAATAAGTGACCCGCTCTTCAAACGTGCTGAGCAACCAACAGTTCCCACTCAGGCGAGTATGAGGTGGTAGGTGGTCAGCACTTTTGAAAATCAAGCCACTGTTTCTGTGCCTAAATGTGGATTTAGGAGCTTACTTTTCAGCTCTCCTTTTTGTAAACCTTGGCCATTCTTCTTACCTCTGTGACTAACTGCAGGTCATTTACATAGTTCTCTTCTGTTACGATCAGTTCGTGGATGTATCCCTGCCTTTTCCTTTCAGTAGGCGTCAACATGTCCAGGAGGTGTAAGTCAGCACACCCTGGAAAACACAAAGGAGACAGAGAATTTAGTAAGGGCTATTTGGAAATAGATTCAAACCGTGATATTTCAGCTAATGCGTCACTAACAATAACAGACACCTGTTCATTTAATTTATCATTCTCTCAACATGCAACAGCACAAAATTGAAAATGTTTCATCTTTTATTTACTTGAAAAATCAAAAGGCTTGAACTGCCTCTAAAGCGAGGCTCAATAAAAAAAAAAGTCATAGTCCTATTACTTATTTGTTCATCAATTCCATCATCTTGAATCTAACAATTAATAAAACGAATGAATGAAAGCCTGGCTAAAACAAAAGCCTGCAGCCTGAGGATGACTGAACTAAAGCTTTGGTGAGCTTAAGAGGGAGCAGGTTTCAGGGACAGGGAGGCTAGAGCACCAAGGTGGATCTTAACTGCTGTGATAGGGAATACAATAAATACAATAGCAGTGAGACGTATTCTCTCAAATAGCCATACACTGCAAGATTTGAGTTGGTTTAGAGTTGGTTCTGTTGAGAAGATGATCCATTTTAGGTTATGTCTACACTAGAGAGCTTACAATGGCACAGATGTACCCCTGCAGCTGCCCTGCTGTAAGGTCTCCCATTCAGCCGCTCTATGTCAGTGAGAGAGCTTTCCCATCGGCATAATTAAACCACCCCCAATAAGCAGCAGTAGCTATGTCAGCAGGAGAACATCTCCCACCAACATAGCATTGTCCACACCGGCACTTGGGTCAGTGTAACTTACGTCAGTGAGGGGGGGTGCCTTTTTCACACCCCTGCCCGACAAAAGTTTTACCAACAGAAGTGCTAGTGCAGACAAAGCCTTAGTCTGTCATTCTTTTCAAAGTGTACATTCTATCCAGTAGTGTTCTGTCTATTTTATTTTATTTTAATTTTCTTCACTTTTCTTTTCAAAACTGACTATCCAAGTCTCTAGGGATCTGATCCAAAGTCTACTGAATCAGTGGAGGGGTTTGGGGGGTGTCTTTCCATTTATAATAGAATACAAATATAATACATTTAAAGACAAAAAACTGAAACATTCTGGGCCACGAATGTCAAAATGGAAGGTTTCAATGTATTAAAATGCTTGGGTTTGATTTTTTTTCTGAATGAAAATGTATCAAAATTGACCTGTTCCCATGGAAAGTTTCAGTTTTGACAAAATGGCATTTTCTGACAGAAGAACTTGCTATTGCAAAATTTTTCATGGAGTTTAGAATGATCAAGGCTTTTTATTTATTTATTTGTTCACCAGCATCATCCATGATACCATCATACCTAGACCTGACTTTGAGGAGAGTATTGTTTTAGGCAAGGTATTCTCATATTTTTCATAGTGTGAATCACCTCTCCTCCTATTCTCAATCATATCACTTCCTTGTGGCAACTATTGAAATTGCTTCCATGTAACCTTAATACTAGGAGAGTACTTACTATATTTTTAGCTTTTTAAATGCAATTTAGTAGCTGGAAACAAGGAAAATTCAGCCCCCTGTCACCAGCCAAGTTTCTATCGATCACTATTAAGTAGTCCATGAACCACAGTTTGGGAACCTCTGCTTTAACTAGCGCTCCCTCTGTTGGCTGATTAGCAGCAGAGCACACTCATGGGTTCTACATAAACAGTTTTAAAAAAAATTTACTGGAGTGGTAGATTTGAAAACCAAAAATTAGATATGACTAGCCAAGGGGGCATCCTGTAGGACTACAGTAACTTTAAAGTAAATCATTTTGGGGGCCTAAACATTTTGACAATGGTCCTTTAAGATATTGCATATTGTAGTTCTTTAAATGAGATTCTTTAAACTTTTGTTGATCAAATGAGAAGGTAACATTGAGAATAATCAATGAAATCATGCGCTGGCCTAGTGACAAAATATTAGAAACTCTGGGAGTTGTTCAAAAACCAAAAGCTTCAATCCTGCTTTATAAATGGCTGCTTTCAGAGAAATTTTCCAGTACATACAGTACAACACAGGTCTCGTAACCAGAGTTTAGTTTTCTTACTGAGTTGCCAGCCTCAGCAAATACGAATACCCTACCTAAGTGTTTTGTTTTGTTTTTTTTAAAGACTGGAGAGATTTTCTCTTCCAATGTGCTGATGACCTTGGTTTGAAGTGTTATTCCAACCACTAAAGTTTTATACGAAACATTTAAAATCTCAAAAAGGAATATTTTTTCAAATAGTTTGTCAGATTGCCAATGGGAACTTTAAATAGGCCACTTTGAACTTCAACAATTGGTCTCCTTCTGAACATTTAATATTTGGGGAAAAAACCTGATTTCAATCAGAGCAGAATAAGTGGAAAATACTTTTCCAATGCAGAATGGTTTTTTTAGGTGCATAAAGATTAGGAACTTTCTCCTCGACATAAAAAACAATCAATCAATCTTTGGGTTCCTTTTCAAACTAAAATGTGAGATGAAAGGGCTATAACTAGTTTTCAGGGAAGCCGGAGATTGTAAAAGGTACTTTTATAAAAGTCTAAATTCCACTTGCAGCTGTAATAATATTATGAATTCAACCAACTAAAAGAGCTCCTTCCTTGCGGGGACCATAAACTGCCTTGGATAAGCAGGTGCTGCTGCCACTGACAAATGGAACGCGTCTATCTCAAAAACCCTCATTCAGCAAGGAACGTAAGCAGGTTCCTAACTTTAAGCATGAGTAGTCACCAGTGCAGCTACACATGTGCTTAAGTTAGTCCAGTATCTAAATACCTTGTTGAAATAAGACTTAAAGTGTGTTGCTGAACTCCTTCTCTGCACTTCTTGAAATTTTCCTGATTTTTTTAAAAAAGATACTTTATCATATTGAAGAGAGATTATGGAACAGTCCTTTTAAAAAAACTTGGAGTTCATTTGAACAACTTGAAGGTGTAAGACAATAACTGTATTGAGAGTTAAATAAATAGACTGAAGGCATAGATCAGCCAAGGAAAGAGATATGGTTATCATCAGGTTAACAAGAAACATCCTTGGGCTATTACTCTTTTATTCTGAAACTTGAAATTAAATATTCACAGTGTAAATTAAAGAGAGTCCTCCCCCACCCCCAAATGGCTGTTATTGCTGTATGTTATTGCTATTATTTGCATTACAGAAACTTACAGAGGCACCAATCATGATCATTGTGCTGGGTGCTACACAAACGTAAGAGGACAGTCCCTGCCCTGATGAGCTTACAGGTCCTGGACAAAAGCCCATCAATTACAATGGGCTCTAGGATCAGGCCGTAAATATGGACAGAACAGTAAATTGTTAAAAATAATAAAAGGAGTACTTGTGGCACCTAAGAGACTAACCAATTTATTTGAGCATAAGCTTTCGTGAGCTACAGCTCACTTCATCGGATGCATACAAGTTTTTTCATGCAGTTGATAGATTTCCACTCCATACGGCTAAATGCAGTGCCTTGCATGACAGGTTTCAGAGTAACAGCCGTGTTAGTCTGTATTCGCAAAAAGAAAAGGAGTACTTGTGGCACCTTAGAGACTTAGACATTTTATCCCTTTCTTTCCATTCATTCTCTCCATCGCCACCCCTTCCCATCCATATGGAACCTAAGCAAGGCTCTTCTCAAAAGACAGTATATCTTTTATTTCAGATCAGAATTTGGAAGAAGAGGTTAAGATCCTCCAAATGTAAACTAATTATGAATCATGTTGGCCTATGGGGAAGGAAAGGTTTTAGGGGAACAGGAACAAAGAGGAAAGGTCTGATCATGGTTCCACTGAAGTCAATGGCAAGTGGGGTTCACTGGGGTTTGTCTTTTAAGCAATTAGTGGAGCAAAGGGTTTATAATTGCCAATTAAAGGAGAGCGATATCTGCATATTCACAATATTTAATAAGAAATAATCATGAAATTATGCAAATCCCTGCACTCTGATTGGTTAATGAGTATCAGTCAATGCACAGATATTCAGACACACCGTATAGCTGAGAAAGAAACAGAGGATTAGGTAAACTGGATGCCTGGAATGAGACAGTGCGCAACTGTTCCTCTGGAAAGCCTTTGGTCTCCTGTGACTGCAGGGCCCTCTGACTTGGGGGATTCTAGAATTGTAAAGGAGAATCGCCGATTTCATTTACAAAAGGAAAGTTTCTGCCCCCTTTCTTTGCAAAGGCAGCCTTGAAAACAAAAATGGATATAAACCAATCACTACAGATGAATGGAACAAGCAGCAGGGCTCTACTTCTGCAACAGGAATCTGGTGGAGACCTAACTATTCCACATGTGCACACACCCTTTTAATGCAAAATGAGTCAGTTATGTTTGGGATGTATCCCCAACAACAACAATGTATCCCAGATCTAACCACAATCTTTACATCAGCACAGTATAGTGGTGAGATCACAACTGACTCCTGTCCACTATGTCTCAAGGAGGTGGATGCAGTACAAAATTATTTCACAGGCTTGCCCAAAAATGCTAAGGCTCTGCATAATTGGGGGGAAATAATTATATCTCAATACTTATACAGCATCTGTGCACTCTGATTGGCTAAGACAATCCCATTTTGCCTCTTCTTTTCTTCTGAGCTTACTGGCTAACTTCAGATGTAAGAATGGCCCTACTGGGTCAGACCAAAGGTCCATCTAGCCCACTATTCTGTCTTCTGACAGTGGCCAGTGCCAGGTGCCCAGAGGGAATGAACAGAACAGGCAATCATCCAGTGATCCATCTCCTGTCGCCCATTCCCAGCTTCTGGCAAACAGAGGCTAGGGACACCATTCCTGCTGTATCATCAACTTAGTACAAACATCTGATACTGTGCATCCTCCACTGGGGGGCAATATCACAAGGGATTGTAGACTCCAGTGATCAAATAGGTCTTCCCCAGCTCGAACTTCTATGACCCTATGTTGTCCGTTAAAGAATGTTTTTATAGACCTGTAAAAAAACACCACCACCATTGCCTAACTACAGTCAGCGTATCATAGAAATAAAATCTAGTACTCCATTTAAAACAAATATTCTTTAACCCTTCTGCACAGAGAATCCTAAGGAAGACTGTAAAATGGTGATGGTGATTATAGTAGTGGTAGAGTAAATTGCCCGACAGCATTTTAACCACCATGTCATCAGACTTGCTTATCTGAACTCTGGTAGCCAGATGGCACTAGCCCTCCCAGAAGTGCGACAAAAGGAAATCTGAAGAAGATCTTTGTTCTCACCTATTTACCTGATATTCACCAGGACTACAGAAGCATGATTAGCCCAATTCCAATGGACTTAAGGAGGGAGGCCACCTACTGACAGACAGAAGGGGTGCAAAATTCCATGATGCTTTTGTCTACCCTTCATTTTTCCCCCTCACCATTCTGCTTCATTAAACAAGGTCCAAATCTTCCTTTATGGCCATTTTTAACAATTTTTGAAGGTTTAATCAGGCAGCCACAGCAGAATGAGCAATGGAACGCCCCTCTAGAGGCAAAAAGGCCAAATAGCTGTGTTCCAGAGAAGAATATTGCTCAGTATCATTACTTGATATACCTTTTATTTATAAAGTGCTGAAAGCGTACAAGACACGGTCCATGCCTTGAAGAGCTTACACAGAGTATATGCTTTCTTAACTGGCCACACATCCATCTACTGGTAGTACATAGACCTCTCTAAAAATGGCTGAAATTTTGCATTAGGGGAAAAAAGACCTGGGAACAATAGGTTTAAAGAGCCAGCCTACAAAATATTACATGGGCTAATCTTTCTGCCAGAACAAGTCACAGACATCATATGTCTCCTTCACTTGCTCACACCCAATTCTTTAGAGGTGGTAGGTCTCATTGATACTACCACAGTCATTTTTCACAACAGTCATGTTAATTTTTGTTAAAATTCTGAAGTGTAAATGAGAGTCAGAGGCTGGCCTTATGAAAATCAACAGAACACATTTCTAGTACGTCACTGTCAACCCTCATTCTGCAGCTACAAAGGCCTTCCTCAATGTTTTGTGGTTTTTTACACTATCTTACTGGGGAAGAAAGAAACATTTGCTTCAATCCTGTAACAAGAAGCTGAAGGGTAAAGGCTGGTTAGGCACTCAAGGGGGGAATAGGAAACCTACTAAATATTTAAAAAAAAATATAATCTCTAAATTATTTCTCCCCAAAATTTGCCATGGGAAGAATAAAATCCCATGTGCATTTAAAAATATGAATTGGCAGATTTCCATTGACTTCTGGCAATTATTTAAAGCATTGCGGGGATCTGAAAATCATATCACTAATCCAGGACCAAATATTGCCCATCATGGGCCTCTGACCAGTGTTTGCTAATGACAAGGAAATATGGGGAACTCATCTTGCACTTGAATACCATCATTGATTTGGAACAGGAAAGAGCAGCCCAGTCCAACTTTACACTGTCTTCAGCAACAAGCTTCTCAGTTAACAGTCTTGAAATTTGCTATGAATGTCAACTACCTAAGTTTACTGTACAACAGAGCAAGAGGTAACTTTCACAGGGTGACACATTTGAATCCCTACTAAGGTCCCGAACAGTCCTCAATGGAGTTAGAAGAACCATATTCCAAAAACTCAGAAACAGACATAGTAGTAAACTTGTTACTTAATTATTTCTTTCAGGACAAAGCTCTCCCTGTCATCTTGCTTTCCTGGCTTTACTTTCTCACCAAAAGAAGGGGAACTGATTCAGAATTCCTCCTTCTGAGGAAGAGGTCAGGATCCAGAATTACCACATTGCTGTGTGACTTTGAGGAGCGGTCCAGTATAAATAATCCTGCATGTGGCTGTGAGGAATGTGATCTTTTCATGTGGAGCCTTTTACCTCCGTCACTGATCTGAATCCAGTTCAGCTTGGTAGTTACCAAAAGACGTTACCATCTCACCACAAGTTACCAAGGAATTATGTTGACCTGTGAGTTGGAGGTGCTAGTCCAATACTCTGTGAGCACAAACCAAAACCCTTGACAGTCTGAGCAGAGAGGTTAAAAAGCAAATGGACTATCAGGGCTGAACTTCCTTCTCACCACTAGCTACAGCTGCTGCAGGGTCAGAGTTGAAGCCAATTGAAGGGGCATGAAGGGCAAGGAAGGAGAGTGAATGGAAACCTCACATTAGCAATCATCCCAAAGTTCTTGTTCTGTAGCTAGGATAAATAGAGGCTTTCAGTATCCCATATGGTCAAACCAATGCCTTCCACAGGCATTAGATTCACAAACTTTACAATAGTATTAATTGATAATATAAATTGTACAAATATGAATACAGTGAAACAACAATACTTTTCACCTAATTGTTAATTCAATAATACAGCAGAATGGAAACTGTTCCATAATCTGATTTATACTGTTGTCAACATTGGGTCATTTCATGGCATTATGCTAGTTATCACAAGAGGATTACAAACAAATTTATATGGATTTCAGCCAGACTAGTTTTTGTTAGTTTGTGCTGAGCAAAATCAATGCAGCTTTCCTTTAAGGAGTTTCTAAAATAAAGAGGAATAAAGAAAATCAAAATGATAATTCAGGTAAGAGGCCTGATGCTAAGTCTGCAAATTTGTTGCCTATATCAGTACTTAAATACGCAGTCATAGTTACTCTGTTAAACTACACACTTAAGCTACTTTTACTCAAGTAAACAGAAGTTAGAGACTAATCCCTATTCCAAGGAGAAAAATCTCTCTTCTACAACCTGAAAAATGCCAAAGTAAGTACAGTACTCTAGACAACCCACATCACAGGAACGAAGTCTTGCTGAAGGCAATCAGTGCTGAAAATTGTTGCCAGCTCCATCGAGCATGCTTGGGAAGTCCCTCTCCAACCACTTTCATGAAGGACACTTCTTCCTCAGATGACTAAATGTCTATGAACTGTGCAGAAAAGACTTAAAACGGGCCATAAACCCAATCTCATCATTGTCCCTTTGAATGACCGCTCCTTTCCTGTATGCAGTGTTGTTGCAGCTTTGCTCTTAGCCAGAAAGAACAAGAAAAGCTTCCATGCAACATGAGGATTAACCTTTCCTATACCTAGAATGGCTTTCCGGAGCCTTGCAGCATGAGGCTAGTGACAGGATTTCCCTCTTTTTCTAAATTGTGGTTATATTAAAAACCTGTTGAATGATTGACAGGCGATGCACCCTCCCTCCCTCTGTGTACATCATGGTGTTACTTCCTCCTAGAGGGGGATTAACTTCTGCTGGTTTTGCAGTCCCAGGTCAGGGGACTGAAGAAACAAGGACATGGGAGTAATTCATCACAGGAAGCTCTGAATCTCAATGTGGCTGTGGAGCTTGGCATTTGAGTCGCTATGGCAGGCTAAGGTTTCTTCTGGATACATCTGCTTGCCACCTGAGGCATGTTGCATATACACTAAGAAGAAGCTGCAGAACCAGGCTCAATAGCCTTTTGGGTTTTGTGTGGTTGAGGAGGCTAAAGATCTTTTTAGATGGACTGGGTGAATGAAGAGGGAGAAGAGTCAAAATTGGATTCTGAGGAATAACTCAAAGTCTTTGCTTTCAGTGGTGTAATATTAAAGGATCTAATTTAAGTTTTTTGCCTTTACAGTCCCTTTGATTTTGTTTTTACTTAATGTAGAAATTTGAAAATCTAGAAAGGTAACAATGGATGTGTATGACAGTTCATTCTGATACTACAATTCCTTTGCAAATAACGTAACTACATAGCAGATACAATTCCCTTGAATTATTATAGTCTATTGAGTAAACAAATATTATGGATACCTTTTACCTTCATGTGCTTTAACATACACCATAATGGCTCACTTGAATGTCTTTTTCAGGACACATTAGTCTGTGCTTTGAGCTATTTAGTGAGTTGATTATTCGCAACAATGGACTGCTTTATAAGCTATTGCCATGTCAAGTGGTATACAGCACTCTTCAGAACAAGGATTCTTGGCACACTATACATTAATGTGTTTATAGAAGCAAACTTAGACTCTTCAGTTCATGGCTCATTAACCTCATGAACTTTGGTGCCATTGTGATTTGTCAATCACGCATAATAAGTGAGTGTATCAAAATTTCTTATGAAATTTTTTTAAAAAATATTGCCCGCTTGATTTTCTTCTTCTTCTTTTTTTTTTTTTTTTTAAACACTAAAAAAGAGCACACACACAAAAAAACCACCGGACACCACTACATCTACACAGAAAAGAAAAAATATTCATTTAAGTACTGTAATTACAAAGATATTGTCCAAATTTGGAGAAAATCCATTTATGAGCTGGTGTTATACAGGACAATATTGTGTTCTAGGACAAATGTTTATAGTCAAGTTATACATCTTTTCACATACTATCTTATAATGGGAATGTTGAGAAAGCCTCCACTAAAGTGACATTGGCATGCATGATTACAGTATGAAAATGTTTGAGTGCTACGCAAAATATTTACTTTAAGTTATGCTGGTGTACAGAGCATATATTTTTGCAAACCAGTGAAGGAAATACACTATATTGTACAGTGCTGAATGCACTTCTAGGAGAAGGAAAATCTGTGTAGCAAACTAACAAGCAAATTTTAAGCTTAAATCCTAGATTTAAAATTATGTTAATGTGGTAACATACTATAATTGGTCCACTCTCTACCGACAGATGAGACTTGCATGTTGATTGGTTTCAATGTAGCATTTAGAAAACACTTACGATCAGGAGCCACGTTTGAAAAGTTGTAATTAATTGTGATCAATTTGAGCATGTCTCAGTATGCAAAGGAAACACCACAAACTTCCCTCTGTATTAAAAGCTGAGTTTCAGCTTATTCATGTATGGTTAAGTTGTTACACATACTAATACCACTTGTCAAATTCTGTTTGTACACAGCAACAAGAAGACAAACACATTTTGGTCTAGCTTTTTATACGAAGAATTTAATTATCTATACATGTGACTAATTGTAAAGGCTGTATTACAGTTGTTAAAGCTGCAGGTTTTTATATATTTATATATTTTACATTCATATCAATGAAAATACTGAAGTGCAATTGAATAAGGAGCTTCACTTGTTCTTTGCACCACATGAAAAGGGGGAAGGGGGAAGGAAGGAACTCTACGACACCGCCAGCATGAAATTTAGAAATACATGAACAGAACGTGACTAAATGTTAAAGTCATTAGTAAAACGGCTATATTGTGCTTGAGGCATGGTTCTTCCCCCCGCCCCCGGTGCAGAGAGCACCAGGCATTTCATTAAGAGCTTATAACTAATGTTTGAAAGACAAACATGGCTTAGGCTACAGCACATCTACTACATAAACTTGACTGTAAGCTCCATTTAATATTAATTTGTATAAATTCCACAGTCTAGTTAAAAAATGTAAACATTGGAAATTAATTGCAGGGAGATATTTCTATACATTCTTTCTTGTCAAGATAATTACTTGTTCAAAAGATGATGTTCCATAGTCATGTAAAAGTAACGATGGTAATAAAACTTCATGTAACAGGTTGAAAAAAAATAATGTTAATTCTCAAAGACCACATGAATGTAATATTCTACTGATTTCGGATATGAAAATGCAAAAACCACACAAATCTGAGACAAACAAAACAAAGATGCTTTCGTACTGTAGCTACAAATAACTGTGCAAAATAAAATCAATTGCAATAAGGATTACAGCATTATGCAAGGATAGTATCTCTTGCATTGGAAGGAAATTAATTTCTTCTGTCCACAATGTATTACACACTCAACAAGGAACACATGATACAAACAGTATAAGAACTGGAACGAAATACCAATTGGGCATGTGTTAAAGTTCCTTAAACTGATCTAACTCCTTCTGTTCTTTTGTAATAGAAAAAAACAAGACATTGATAACACTGGACTAGTGAACAATAAAAAAAGATACATAAAGTCTCAGATTTATGGACATTTGGAACAATTTTAATAGCACATGCAGCATTCCTTGATAGTGGGTCTTTTTGCAAGAACAAAATTGCATTGCAGAAATTTTATTTATTCTTTTCCTTTAAAAGGCTAAAATACACATTTAAAATTATTTGTAAAACTACTGAAAGCACCTGTGCAAAGGTGGAAAAAATTAGTCTGGTAACTATGAAAGCCACAAAAGGACCCACTATCCTGTGTAATTTTTTTTTTTTTTTTTTTTGTAATTTTGCTTCTATATCTGTAGATAATTAACTCAAACATTGCGATTACATGCAACTAATGTAAAATGAGGTAAACTGCTCTGCAGTGTGTTCTTCTACTCAGAAGGCAGTAGATGATCATGCTGGAAGTCACATGATCAAGGCTGCATCTCCCATCATCCCTCTGGGCAGTGATATGGGATAGTGGGTCTCTTTGAGGACTTTCAAGCCTGAGTGGGGGATGGACAACATATGATTCCTAGAAAAAGGAGGAAAACAACACATAAGCAAAACAAAACAATGAGCAAAATTCAAGCTAGGAAAATGAGTCAGGCATGTAAACAGCATGATGCAAAAATGATAAAAGGGAACATGCTACAAAGGGGATGGAACTAAAAAAAACCAAAACACAAAATAAGGTTTCTTTTACAGAAGGTCTTCAAAGAGACTTTGGCAAATGCAGCAGTGGTCAAGCTTTGAGTTCTGCAAACCAGAGCAGAATCACAGCAATGCTGCATGTTACATTTTAAAATACTACATAAGCAGTAACAGTAAGATAGTAAACAGGTCACTTACATTGCTGGCTTGGGTCCATGTCTGTTGTCAGTTTCACATAATTGGATGGGAAGAGACCCACTTGTCCATTCACTTCTCCTTTCCACCAATCTGGGTCGTCCTTGTTCAGGACGTTTATGATCTGGCCTTTGTTGAATGCCAGTTCATCGTCATTCTGTGCAGTGTAGTCATACATGCCAATTACTTGGCACACTGTAAGATAAATGAACAAATCTATGGCATCGGTAACATTTCAATAAAATATCACATGTAAGTGTATTCAAGTTACAATAATGATTACTGCCTGCACTACTTCCCTGGTTAGAAAATACTCAGCAAATAATAAGATGGGTTTACATATCAAGATTGACTTTCAGAAAGTCAAAACTTGTTCTAGGATTAGATATTAGTTTTCTACAGCCATTTAACTTTAGTTTTATAGCTATTCTACCCACAGAAGCTCTACAATGGTTTTATGAGGAGACAAATCAATCCCACATGTTCTGGATCTTCTCTAGCATTACAAAGCCTACTCTCTCAGCTAGAACTGGTCAGCTGACAAATAACTGTGGCATACATAACATTTTCGAACCCCCACTTTTACAAATTTAGGGTATGGACTCTTTCTTCGAAGTATTATAACTTCTCTTTGAAGGGGGAGAAAGCCACCTACTAAACACAGCTCCAGTCAGGAGAAAGCAAGCTGACTGGTGCCAATGCTGCTAGAGATGTTTAGAATATCAGAAATTAGAGACTGGGTGTGAAAGGGAGAGTGGGGGAGGGAAAAAAAAAATCAGACAATTTGTTAGGTCATTTAACCCATCCTCTTGCCAAGGCAAAACTGTTGCCTGCAATATATTTTTCTATTTTCTTATCATGGAACTCAGTATGTCTGAGTGGCTCCAAGGACACAATGGCTCCACACAATCACAATAGAAAGGAAAATTAGAAAACTGGCCCAATTCTCCCAAGCCAGGTAGGGCTGTGTTCTCTTTTAAACAAAACAACAATAGCTTATTTCCTTTTCCTTTCTGTTGTGTTCTATGTTCCAAGCAATGGGGCTTCTGGTATTTTCCCCCGCAAAAGATCATTTTGACAGTAATAGATCTGTGTCAGGAAACAGCTCCATGATATTCAGCATTAATTTCCTCTTTCTTAATTTCCTCCCAGTACTCTGTGATAGCACTTGTACAACTCAAAATAATTCCTGTTTACTTCTCCAAAGACTTGGAGACTGTTATGACTCCTTTTAATTATTGCTTTGCCTATCACGCTAAGGAGGAGTCAGATAACTAATCCAAGCTAATTTCCACATTTGACGACATACAGTGTACACATTTCAGTGCAGAGTTTCTCTAACATTTATACATTTTTAGCATTCTGTTTCTTAAGCAGAAAAAATGTAATTTGTCATCCATTGTTATTTGTCCCAACTAATACTGTATCAAGCCAAATACAGTCTGAATTTGGTCCTATCCCACTATACTTAAGTTTGCTAGTTGAGTTTTGAATATACAGCAGATCCTCAGAGTTATGAGCAATAGAGTTAACGAACTGTCCAGTCGACCACACACCTCATTTGGAACCAGACGTGTACAATCAGGCAGCAGCAGAGACAAAAAAGAAGCAAATACAGTACAGTACCATGTTAAATGTAAACTACTAAACTCTGAGGTTCTACTGTACCCTCATCTCAGATGGAAAACCCTAGGAATGATCCCAATTTGCTTGCATTCCTAGCAGTGACAGCAGCTCCAAAACCCACAGACAGCTATAAAAGTAGCCTAAAGCAGATGTACCCCTTGTTTCTGTTTAAAAAAAAAAAAAAAAAAAGAAAGAGAGAGACACGTGCAGTTGGCCCTGGGATTATCTGAAACACATCATCTGATACATGGGTTAGAATCAGAGTCCAGGTTCCTGTCTGGCTGTCTCCACGTCAGCACAAGCTACAAATACTATGGAAGCAGCACACTTAATTCTTTAAAATAAGTAGGAATGCTTGGAAAGAGGTTTCCTAGTATTTCTATAAAATAACCTCTTTACCTGTGGCAATACAGAAGTGGCACTCACAGGCTATGAAGGGAGTCCTGCTCATTTCTCAAACTAGGAGGACAGTGCTCACATCACGGGTTTCGAAGGGGACAGATATAAAGCAGTGAGAAATTAAGAAAGTCTCAAGGTCCCAATAGACAAAAAGTGTCCATGCAACAGAATTTAAAAAGCTGTCCAAAGTCACACAATTCATGTTATGTTATGATGAACGCACACACACAAACCCAACAACAAGAAGTATAGTGGCAGCGCAAGCAGAAAGAGAAAAAATAGCTACACATCAAACTGTTGTTGGTACCAGCCTCTGATAGTCCTTCCCTTTCAAACTCCAGACATCATGTGCTATTGCACATTTTAAACACCCCTCTCTATGTACTACTCTGGCCACTACTACTCTCCTTTTATGAACATTCTTCTCAGTTCTACTCCCCACAGCCATAAGTGGCTCCTTTGCACAAAAACCCTTCTATATTCGGTTCCACCAGCCCATACCTCCAGAATTCCTCCATAAAGACACCCAATTAGACTGACCACATGCTAAATGAGGACATCATCATTACAAAAGGAAAGACAAGACAGTCTCTTTTCTTCCACACACTCTCCAAAATCAATATAAAGTTGTATTTGATACAATCATGTTTGATGGTGTGTCCAATATTCATGATACCAATAATGTAAGACATTACTAGAATGTTTATGTATTTGTATAAAACATTTTTAGCGCTTGTGAAAGGTTCTAGCTTGTCAGCCCTATAATACAGAAAATACAAGTGCCTCCGCAATGCCTTGCTAGTGTGCCCCATGCCTGAACTGGTGGGAGCTACCTCACCAGTGGTGAGAGGGTAGATCAGTCTTCATGCCAGTTGACTTTTTTGTTTCCCTGCTAAGTCTACCAAGAAGAGGGCCATTTAGTGCCACTTGGGATGCAGACTTTTCTGATGCGGCCGCCTGCTTTCACCAAAAACTTATTTCATACTTTTCAAATAGGTCTCTGAACATATCAGATGACAGCTTTCAGTCATTCGAGTATTCTATTATAATTTCATGATTTATCTAGTTCCCTAGCATTTAAATACTTATGACTACTTTTCCTAGATATTTGGAGACAGAAAATCAAGACAGATGGCATGCTCGGTGTGCCAGTGTGTAAGTCCAATGTTTTATACACAGTCAATTAGAAATAGACTCCTTTTTGCTCAAGGGAATGATAATGGTTAGAGAATAGCTCAGGGAAGTACTGTACGAACGTAAGTCCAAGCCAGGTCAACAACAATGGAAGACATTACCATCTGGATATCGTTCAATGGCTTATGTGGAACAAACTGATTGTCTCACTTCAGATCCTAACGGGCAAGTGTCCTTACCACAAAGGTACCACCCAAACTGGCAAACTCAGCAGGGATATTAAGGACATAAGAATCAGCTATCTTCTCACCCCTAAACCTGGTCCTGCCACAGTTAACATATATTAGTAGGATGGTTTGTTACTGCCTGGGCTGGATCTTTAGTGGATAGCATATTTCAGTCTCTAGGGCTACCAGTCCTGTATCCTTTCATTAGCATTAAAATAAGCAAATATGTATGACAGATATATTCCATGTTAACCCAACTGGTCATCTTTCCCTAAAGGCATATGATCAAAGTTAGATGAGAAAATACTCTACAGATGAAATAAAGAAATTGTATAGAAATTCATAAGAAAAATGAAATATTTTAGAAAGGAACTTTGAAACCCAAGTGACTAATATAACAGTTAATTCCCTAGAAATGTCCAGTGCTAAACTACACAAGTGACACAGATGAACAAATATTTTGAGAACATTACTGCATTACTTACCGGAAGGTAATACTGTTGATTTAGGTGGCTCAGTTGGCGTAGTTTTACTGGTACCAGGACTTAAAAGTTTTACATAGTTAGCAGGGAACCATCCTATCTGTCGTTTTTTCCCTCGTGCCTAATAAGAAAATAATTCTTTTCAGAGGGTTAAGCACATCAACAGACCCCCAGACCAGGCCAGGGTAACTCAGTCTACATTTTAATTTTATATTTGAAGTTACACTGACCACTTTAAAATAGGCCAAATGATTTTAAAGAACATATAGACAGTTGGGTTTTTTTAAGAGCACTGAAACATTCTGATACTCATGTAAGTATCTTTTCTACTTGGCAAACATTGAGTTCTCCCACACTGTATTTCTAAAAAGCTAAAATTAGAGTACAGAATCATAGAAATGTAGGATTGGAAGAGACTTTAAGAAGTTATCAAGTTCAGCCCCCTCACTAAAGCAAGACCAGAGTACCTAGACCATCCCTGACAGCTGTTTGTCCAATCAGTTCTTAAAAACCTCCAGTGATGGGGATTCCACAACCTCCCTTGGAAGTCCATTCCAGAGCTTAACTACCCTTATAGTTAAAAAGGTTTTACTCATATCTAACCTAGTGCTCCCTTGCTGCAGATTAACTCCATTATTTCTTGTCCTACCTTCAGCGGACATGGAGAACAGCAAACTATAGCCGTAGTATTATAAACATACAATACATACACAAACAGTTACCAATTGCTACAAAAATAATGACAAATGCTGTGGAATAGGAAATGCGTTCCACGTTTTTGTTCAGACAAGAGCGTAGCAAGATTAAAAAAAAAAAAAGGACTGGACGTTTATATGGATATCAAGAATCTCCAGCTATAATTAATATCCCTTTCAAAATTTGTTATTAAAGTTCATGCTTCAGAGCTTCAACCAATTTAAGTAAGGGAAATCAGGATGAGACAATGTGGAGGTCATATCTGCCTACTGCATGGTTGTCACTCCTTCCTCTGAAATATCTGGTACTAAGCATTATTAATTAGAGACAGAATCCTTTTCCTTAACTAGATGGAACTCAGATCTGATCCAGATCTTGCAATGCCAGTGTTCCTGTCTGCAAAACTGGGCTAGATGTTCCACAGGAACAATCTCAGATTATTTTGTCAATGAACTTCTTCTTTCCAGCTAAGAACCAGAAGAGAAGCCTGGGAAATGGTTTTTAAATCTTTCTGACCAACAACTGTAAAATTGGCAGCTTCTAATTTTAGTGCTAATTCTTTATTTTTAAGATTTGTGTGTATTTTTTTAGCTATTTACTTTTTGTAGTTGGAAGAAGATGTAAGTATTTCTAATATTATACTGAAGTTTGCCTTTTAAAGCATAACAAAAATATCTTTGTTCTAGTGAAAGCAGCCATCTGTGCAGTATTACATCTTGGATTACCAATTTAACCTAATTTTTTTAGATCTGATTCAAAGTCTGCATAGATTATTAACAGCCAAATAGTCCTGGAAGATCTCCTTAAGCCTAACAGAATATAATGCCTGATTTTTATACATATCTATATATCTATATCTATATCTATCTATCTCTCTGTTCTGTTTGGAAAAAAACAGTCCTACAGCATTTGATTTTCTTTTATCTTTATTGTCACTCTGGCTAATATTTAATTCAGCTCCTTCAGACTGAGCTACAGTGAAGGTTCTATTTCTTTTTGATGGACAATTATGAACAAACATTATTTCAAGCCAAAAATCAAACTATATAGGTTCTTCCGCAGTGTAAAAGAAAACGTGTCCACTTGAAACATAGCCATGTTTTTAAAAATTGAATTAAAAGTAGTTCGATACTAAACCATCTCCTGAGACCTCCTGCTCATGTTTTACAACCATACTTCTGTTTTTTAATGCTTCTCTTTTCCCAGATGCTGAATGAAAGAGCCAGGCAACCAGCACAGGAAACAGACTATAAAATGCTGTCAAAGGAGCAAACTAAACATGCTACAGAAAAAAATAGATTTCCTCCCCCTCCTAATTTCATTCCACTACGGTACTCTTCAGCAGTACTTGTAGCAACAATAGGCAAAATGTTTTCAGATAAAATACTATTAGGTTGCTGGTGTCTCTCTGATGTTGCCAAGTTACAGCAAGAATTGTTGCAGTATTAAACGCTGTGGTAGATGTCCTGCAGCAGTGGTTGGGTTATATACAAAATGTTCTGTAATTTGTGAATCTGACTTCTCATTCAGCTACAGGCTTGATTTTATGATGAGAGTCGAGAAGGACATTAATATAGTCCCTGGCAGGCATGGAGTTTTGCAGCATGTATTCATAGCAGTTCCTAAAGCTTTTAAAATTAAATACAAAAGTTAAATCTGTTTTAATCCCAATTTAAGCCATTTAATGAAACATTAAAAAAACACCCTAAATGTTAAACCTGTTCTACAGTTAGGTACTATGGGAACTCAGGGTAAAGATGGCTTTTCACACAATAAAAGTCCAATGTTTGTTTCAACATTTACACTGCTCGTTAGTTGCTGATTGTGGTTAGTCTTGCTAAAGGCATCCTGTTTTAACTTTTCTACTTTTAAAGTGTTTTTTTTATTGGCAGCAATAAAACTTGTCTGAACCTTTTACATTATAAATTGAGAGTGATGTAGTAAGCTGCTGAAATTAACCTGTGAGGGGATCTCCCAGAGGGAGAGAGAAGAACCACCAGGAAAGAAATACGTAAGGGAGGAGATGGTAGTGAATATTTAAGGTTTGGATAAACTCAAGCATGTGCATTACAAAAAATTATATAATTTTGCTCTTTTGGATAATATTGTCACCACATAGACACAAAAATCAGTTTGATTGCAAAGCGGGCCTGAAAAAAAATTAGGTTTGTTTTTAAAAAGCACCGAAGTCAAAGTTTCAGAACTGACCTGAAGCAAGTTCTAAAGATTAAAAAACAAAACAAAACAAAACATACTTGTTGGTTATTTTAATAGTATTAACAATATTAACCATTTTTAAAGCACCTTATCACTTTAAAACTTTCTGACATCCAGTGCTTTTTACTGGCAAAAGTTAATCATTTTTTTTTTTTTTTCATTAAACTGGGCCTTGCAGAGAAGGCTCATAAAAGCGATAGCCCCCATTGTGACAAAACAGTCCCACTGAATGAAGAACTTGAAATAGCGGCGAAACAGCGGCCAACTTGAAAGTTCCAAAACCAGCTTTAAACATTTCTTTTAATATACACACAAGATATGCTCTCATTTGAGAAAAACTGAGTCAGTTAGCTTAGGTAATATAATGGATCACTTGAGTTTTCTTTTAAATTAAAATCAAAAGCAATTTTTTTTTTTAATTTGTCCTAATCACACTTAATTTTGTTACACATAGTGGATAAAAATATGCCTATGTTAAACATTAGGCAACCATACCCTTACATGACTGCTGGCCACTGATTAATTTATTGAGCAGATTAACGGTGAAGAAAGGACAGATAGTGAAGAAATTAATCGACTATCACTCTAAGACCCACTAATCTTTTCAACGGAAAAAAATGACCAGTTTAAATGGTCAGTTTAGACCAAAAGAAATTTAGCAAGACCGGTTGAAGAAATAGAGTTGATTAGCCCAAAATTTGTCCTTTGTATCTTTCTATTACCCACAGCATGGCAAAATGCCTTGCTATTACCTTAGATAATTTTATATTTTATTTTAAAGAACTAATGTGAATGTGTATGCTTCAAATATTTTGGTTGCATAATAATCTTTTCCCCCCCAGAGGTACTGATCTGTCCATCCTTTGAAAAATAAAGCAAAATATGGATGTGGAATTTTATAAAAACAGTAGTAGTAACTAACTTGGAGCTCTCCCTCCCACCAGCCACCTGGGTTCTTCTTTCTGATGAGTATCAGTTGACCAGGAGCAAGGGTAAGTTGTTCAGGTCCTGTTGCTGTGTAAGAGGCAATAACTTGGGCAATTTCTGTTAAATTGAAAGAGAAAAAAATTCCATTTACTGTTAATCTGAAAAATGGAACCTGTACCCAAGTTTAGCATGCAATATTTACTGTGCCATATCTCATTAGTACAGTATGTCCACTATGCACTTCTTGCCATCAAATTGGTTTTATTTTCCATTTATGCTGTGCCACAGATATGGACAGCAGTTTACCAGATATCAGAGCCTTGCCCCAAAGAGTTCACACATAAATTAGGAACAAAACGATGTGTGAAGACAATAGTACACGGTTGGTTGGGGGCAGATTAGGATGAAGATTCTGCAGTCACTTGGGAAGTAATGTTTATCATGAGGGCCACACACCACTTAAAAAAAAAAAAAAAAGATAGATAGACTGTAGTCTTCATGGCTACCAGAAGCAGCACATTTTGAGAAAAAACCTGAAGGAGGAGAGGTTGGAGGTGTTGCAGATAGGAGTCAGAGAGGGAGTTCCAGGTATAGGGATTTACATGAAAGAAACTGTATGACAACCTCAAGGGTTCAAAAAACGAGTCAAGTCCCCCAAAATCATAAGATTTTAAAGAATAGAGTTTGGGTTCTTTTTTTTTTTTTTTGCATTGTGGGTTTTGAACCTGTACCATTCATATTTTCCAGCTAGAAACTTAAAAAACTGTGAGATCCTCACAATCACATGGCTCCAAGAGCAGAGGCCTACATAAAATACTCAAATATTGTGAGAGTTGGCAACACTGTACACAATGGCAGAAAGAGGAGGTTGACACAGAGAGCAGTAGTATGGGTTAAAGGAGGACTGAGTGGAACAAAAGGATATAAGAGCAGAGAGGTATGCTGTGGTGAGTTTTGAAGGCAAGAACAAAGATTAGTTTGATTAAGGAAGGCAACAGAAAGCCAGTGACAACTATGAGAGATTGACAATGATGGAAGCATTTTGCAAGGAATATTTTTGGTGGCACTTATTTGGACAGACTTCTCAGGGGAAGGCATATTTTCGGGAGGCCAGGGAAAAAGGCTTGCAACAATCAAACCCTGCAAAAATGTTGTCACAATGGAAGCAGACAGGAAATGAATGTTTTGGAAAATAAAACAAGGCAGGATTTAATGACAGGACTCCCATAAGAGAGAGGGAGGTGGTGCTAAATATTATAACAATTGGGACCCAGTGGTAAAATGAGGATTAGTGGAGTTGTCAACAGTGGAAGAGGATTTGAGAGTTTAGTTTTTGACAAGCTAGGTCTCTGACGTGGCTGTGATTGAGTAGCCACCTATGAGCCAAAGGAACTAAGGGGCATTTGTACAGGAGATCTTTTTAGGCCTAATTGGGGTGGAGTAATAGGACTTAGAGCCCCAGATAGCTCACAGATGAATGGTCTCTAATGATGGGAGCTCAGTGGGAAGCTTTTTCCGGGGCAGGTTTTGAGCGGGTTTTTGTGTGTGTGTGTGTTTTGTTCTACAGGCTGGAGCCAGAGGCAGTTTTTACTTGGCAATGGCTAGAATGAGTCTGGGAACTAGCTAGGTGATGTGGTAACTGAGTTAGGCTGATTAGGTCTCCCAGGAAGTGTACTGAGTTTGC